>NC_134858.1:1200000-2400000 GCF_049852395.1 Peromyscus maniculatus bairdii
TTTATTGAGTATTTTTGTATCAATGTTCATGAGGGAGATTGTTCTGTAATTCTCTTTCTTTGTCGCATCTTTGTTTGGCTTGGGAATCAGAGTAACTGTAAACTCATAGAAGGAGTTTGGTAATGTTCCCTCTGTTTCTATTGTGCAGAACAATTTAGAGAGTATTGGTATTAACTCTTCTTTGAAGATCTGGTAGAATTCTGCATTTAAACCATCTGGTCCTAGCTTTTTTTGTTTCTATTTCCATAGGGGTTATTGGTCTATTTATAAGTTTATCTGGTCTTGATTTAACTTAGGTATGTGGTACCTATCTAGAAAATTGTCCATTTCTTTCAGATTTTCCAATTTTGAAGAGTACAGATTTTTGAAGTATAACCTGATGATTCTCTGGATTTCTTCATTGTCAGTTGTTATGTCTCCCTTTTCATTTCTGATTTTGCTAATTTGGATGCTCTCTCTTTGCCTTTTGGTTAGTCTCGATAAGGGATTGTCTATCTTGTTGATTTTCTCAAAGAACCAACTCTGTGTTTCATTGATTCTTTGCATTGCTCTCTTTGTTTCTATTTTTTTGATGTCAGCTCTCAATTTGATTATTTCCTGGTGTCTATTCCTCCTGGGTGACTTTGCTTCTTCTTGTTCTGGAGCTTTCAGGTGTGCTATTAAGTCACTAGTGTGAGATTTCTCCAACTTCTTTATGTGGGCATTTAGTGCTATGAATTTTCCTCTTAGCACTTCTTCCATAGTGTCTCATAAGTTTGGTTATGTAGTATATTCGTTTTCATTGATCTGTAGGAAGTCTTTAATTTCTTTCTTTATTTCTTTCTTGATTCAGTTGAGCATTATTCAGTTTCCATGAGATTGTAGGATTTCTGTAATTTTTTTTGAAATCTAACTTTAAGCCATGGTAGTCTGATAGATTACAAGAGGTTATTCCAATTTTTTTGTATCTGTTGAGATTTGCTTTGTCACCAAGTGTGTGGTTGATTTTAGAGAAGGTTCCATGGGGTGCTGAGAAGAAGGTATAATTTTTTTTCGTTAGGGTGGAATGTTCTGTAGATATCGATTAGTTCCATTTGATTTATAACGTCTGTTAAGCCCCCTATTTCTTTATTAAGTTACAATTTGGCAAACCTATCCAGTGGTGAGATTGGGGTGTTGAAGTGGGGTTTTATGTGTGATTTAAGCTTTAGAAATGTTCCTTTTACATATGTATGTGCCCTTGTGTTTTGGACATAAATGTTCAGAATTGAAACTTCATCTTGGTGGATCTTTCCTGTGATGAGTATATAATGTCCTTCTTGATCTCTTTTGATTGATTTTAGTTTGAAGTCCTTTTTGTTGGATATTAGGATAGCTACACCAGCTTGCTTCTTAAGACCATTTGATTGGTAAGACTTTTCCCAGCCTTTTATTCTGAGGTAGTGTCTATCTTCAAACTGAGATGTGTTTCTTGTATGCAGCAGAAAGTTGGGTCCTGTTTTTGTATCCATTCTGTAAACCTGTATCTTTTTATGGGTGAATTAAGTCCATTGATATTAAGGGATATTAATGACCTGTGATTGTTAGTTCCTGTTATCTTTTGGTGGTAGTGTGTGTGGTTTTCTCTTCTTTGGGATTTACTGCTATGGGGTTATCTATTGCCTGTGTGTTTTTGTGGGTGAATCTGACTACCTTAAGTTTGGAATTTTCCTTCTAGTGTGTTCTATAGGGCTGCATTTGTGGATAGGTATTGTTTAAATCTGGTTTTGTCTTGGAATGCCTCTGTTCACTCTGTCTATGGTGATTGAAAGTTTTGCTGGGTATATTAGTCTAGGCTGTTATCCATAGTCTCTTAATGTCTGTATTACATCTCTTTAGGTCCTTCTGGCTTTGAAAGTCTCCATTGAGAAATTGGGTGTTATTCTGATGGGTTTGGCTTTATAAGTCACTTGACCTTTTTACTTTGCTGCTCTTAATATTCCTTCTTTATTCTGTAGGTTTAGTTGTTTAATTATTATGCGGTGAGGAGACTTTTGGGGAGGTCTCATCATTTGGTGTTCTATAGGCTTCTTGTATCTTCATAGGCATTTACTTCTTTAAGTTGGGAAAGTTTTCTTCTTTAATCTTGTTGAATATATTTTCTGTGCCTTTGAAATGGTATTCTTCTCCTTCTTCTATCCCAATTATTCTTAGAGTTGGCTTTTTCATGGTGTCCCAGATCTCCTGGATGTTTTGTGTTATGACTTTTTGGCTTTGGTATTTTTTTTCTTTTTCTTTTTTTTAATGAGAGATTCTTTTTTTGTCATTTTTTTAACTTTGATTTACAATTCACTTCCACATATCAGTCACAGATTCCCTTGTTCTCCCCACTCCTGCCCCCTCCCCTTCCCCAAGCCCACCCCCCATTCACACCTCCTCCAGGGCAAAGCCTCCCCTGAGGACTGAGATCAACCTGGTAAACTCAGTCCAGGCAGGTCCAGTCCCCTCCTCCCAGGCTGATCCTAGAGGCCCTGCATAAGCCCCAGGTTTCAAATAGCCAACTCATGCAATGAGCACAGGACCAGGTCCCACTGCTTGGATGCCTCCCAAACAGATCAAGCCAATCAACCGTCTCACCCATTCAGAGGGCCTGATCCAGTTGGGAGCCCCTCAGCCTTTGGTTCATAGTTCATGTGTTCTATTAGTTTGGCTATTTGTCCCTGTGCTTTATCCAACCTTGGTTTCAATAATTCTCACTCATATAAACCCTCCTCTTTCTCGCTAATTAGAATCCCGGAGCTCCACTCGGGGCCTATCCATGGATCTCTGCATCCAGATCCCTCAGTCATTGGATGGGGTTTCTAGCATGACAATTAGGGTGTTTGGCCATCCCATCACCAGAGTAGGTCAGTTTGGGCTGTCTCTCGACCATTGCCAGCAGTCTATTGTGGGGGTATCTTTGTGGATTTCTGTGGGCCTCTCTAGCACTTTGCTTCTTCCTATTCTCATGTGGTCTTCATTTACCATAGTCTCCTATTCCTTGTTCTCCCTCTCTGTTCTTGATCCAGCTCGGATCTCCTGCTCCCCCAAGCTCTCTTTCCCTCAACCCTCGCCTTTTATTACCCCCACTCATGTCCAGGCTGTTCATGTAGATCTTATCCATTTCTCTGTCATTGGGTGATCCTCGTGTCTTTCTTGGGGTCCTGTTTTTCAAGTAGCCTCCCTGGTGATGTGAGTAGCAGTCCAGTCATCCTTGTTCTGGCTTTGGTATTTTCTTTTACTGACTAATCTGTTTCCTCTATTGTATTCTCTACACCAGAGATTCTTTCTTCCATCTCTTGTATTCTGTTGGTTATGCTTACATCTGTGTTTCCTGTTCGTTTATTCAGATTTTCTACTTCCAACATTCCCTGTTTGTGTCTTCTTTATTGTTTCTAATTCCATTTTCATGTCTTGAACTGTTTCCCTCACATGCTTAATTGCTTTTTCATGGTTTTCTTGGCTTTCTTTGAGGAATTTATTAATTTCTTCCAATTTTTGTCTTTTCCTCTATTTCTTTATTGATTTCTTCCAATTTTTTGTTTGTCTTTTCTTCAATTTCATATTTCACTTTTTTTCTTGAAAGGCCTCTAGTACCTTAATGATGCTATTCTTAAGGTCACTTTCTTCTGCTTCTTCTACATTGTGATGTTCACATCTTGCTGTTGGAGGAGCGCTAGGTTTTGGTGATGCCATATTGCTATTCATGTTGTGTGTATTTTTTCCTTGACCTCTGCCCTCTAATAGGTATAAGAATTGCCTGTGTCTGAGTGAGTTGCTATTGGTCCACTCTGTGCTTTTTGTGCCTGTGTCTCAGGGGGCTCCTCTGGGTCCATTCTTAGCTCTTGATCTAATTGGAACAGGCAGAGTCTGTGTCTCAGGGAGTTGCTCTTGGTTCAACCGAAGCTAGTTGATTCTGTGACTCACAGAGCCAATCTTGGTCTTATCAGGGTTCTTGGTCCCGTCAGAGCTGACAGAGTCTGTTTCATGAAGCCTCTCTTGGTCCAATGAGAGGTGGCAGATTCTACTTCTCAGAAAGCCAACCTTGGTCTAATAAGGGGTGCAGATTCCCTGTCTCAGTAGAATACTCCTGTTCCAATGAAAGCTCTTTGTCTAATGAGGGCTGGTGGTTTGCTTTCCGTGACTCAGGAAGTGGCTGGTGTCTCAGGCAAATGTGTATGGGGCAGGGCATGTAGATTGCAGGGTCCAGAGGGGGGTCTTTGTAGGGGGTGGGGCTTCTTGCAGGAGCCCTGTCTGCTGGCCTGCAACTGGGACAGAGTTGGGTGAGGGTTCCTGGGGACTGGCTGTGTCCTAGTGATGGGTCCAAGGGTCTCTTTTCTTTTTCTTAATCCTACATATTTATATTTTATTTGATGTCAGATACCTTGCATCATATATTTGCAGGTATTGCCTCTTTATTCCTATGACTATTTCTTTCTATTAATTCTATTAGCTTATTCATAGTATCCCCATTTTCCTATGTTCAAAGCCTGTCTTTGCTGCAAGCATAATACCAGTATAAACTGATTGATGTCCCTGAGTGATATACCACAGAACAATGTCTGCTCCACTTGAATTTAGGAAAATTATTTTGGGATTCATGCTAAACTAGACAATTACTCCTAAACTAGTTAGGAGTTTTTAAAGTATGTTATTTATTAAGTAATTGATTAGATATTACTTGTAAATAAGTGAACATCTGTTCCAATGCAAAGAAGTAAGCAGCATTCTGGTTGTCATTAATGACACCACTATACCTCAGTTTTAGTCTTTTGTGGTAGAGAATTGTATTACTTACAAGTTAGTCTTGCTAGCTTTATATAGTCTTGCTAGCTTTAATCCAGCTCAGCTTTACTAATAGTTAGCAGGCCGCACTGCCCCTGTTGCTTCCTTGAACAAATCACTACTTCTGAACTGTCTTGCATAGTCCACAAACTTAGCAGAATGGAATATGCTCATCCTTGCTTTTATTATATCTATGAACCAAATAAATACAGGCTATTTATAGAATTTTAAAAACTTAGAATGAGCCTCACATCCCAAATGAATGGCATTATATTTTAAGGCATATTCAAAGTTTTCTTTTATCCTTTTACAGCAAAATGCTACAACTATGGATCATGGCAGTAACCATAGGCTCCTCACAATGTAATAATTATCACTATTGTTAACTGTCACTTTCAGATAATAATTTTACCTAATAGGGACATTTGAAAATGATTCCTTTCCCTCTTATCTCCTACATGATATTATGGAGCTGTAGTTTCACTAACCTGATTATAAAGTGTAGCCTTTATGAAAAAGATGATGACTTTACCTCCATTGTATATCTCAGATAAAATCTAAATTGTTTGTGATTTAAAAAATATGTCCTGATCTATAATCATAACCACCATACGCTGTAATGCTGTCCATCTAATGGCCTGAAACACATTTGTCCAGCTTACAACCTTGTTTCTGACCCTCAGATCTATCATACCTATTCACTGCACTAGTTTTTTCACTCCTTAAAATAACCTCTCATCTACAAAATTTTTTATGGTTCTCTCACTTTTTATATTTTCCACTTCTAGGGTTTCTTTCATTTCTTTTTGTATCAAGTTTTCTTACAACATCTATTCTGTTTCAATACACTCTAATTTTTACTATTTGTGGAGGGCTTTCTTTTCGTTCTTATTTAATTTTCCATTTTTATTTCTATTTACAAAATTGTGAAGTACTTAGACTGTGTTCACAAGAGCAGGGTGGGGGAGATACTTGAACAATATCAAGTCATTCATAAAGAATTGTTGAATTAAATTGAACTGCTGGATGGTCTCTTCAGATATGGTTATCAAACAAAACTTTTCATGGAATTCAACAGGTTTAAAGAATAAATTTCCTGCAATGTTCCTATTCTGAAAATAAGTATCTGGGTATGACTGGAAAGCATTGACCAAGATTTTATTGGAAAACATGTCTTGTTAGAAATCAGTTACCAAATATCACAGAAACTTGAAATCATTAATTTGCCAATACTAAATAATAGATTCATGTGTCAGACACACAATACACATACTCAAATTTTATTGAGAGTCTGAAAAATATAAAAATAAAATCCCAGAGTTTAGGCAGGTTTTTAAAACAGAAAAACTAGGTCCTATAATTTGAAACAAAGCTCCATGTTTTGACTTTAATAGGCTTTTATTTAGGAAAAATCAAGTTTGAACAAATATTTCTCAGAGACTGCTTTTTAGAAAAAAATCAGACTTGAAGAAATATTTTAAATGCCATAAGTAGGCTTTTACACTATTGTTATAACATGGGGTAATCTGTCCTATGTCATAACACTTCCTATTATTTGAGTCCTGTGTCAGTCACATCAAAGGTGTTAGCTTTGGTATAGTTGGAGAATAGCTTTCTAAACTTAGAATTTATTTTCATTTAGTCTAATTTCTCCTATTGTTTCATTCACATTATTTACATTTTTTTTTAGATTATTAAAACGAGAGGACAGTTTCACATTCATTCCTCGTTCCCGTGAAGAACTTCCAGACAATTTTCCAAAAGAAATCCCTGGGGTCTGCTATTTCCTGGAGGTAAGGACTGGTCCAAAGCCGCCAAAGCCTTCTCTGTCTTCATCAAGAATAAAAAAGATTTCCTACAATATTGGCACGATGTTCCTTCGGGAGACAAGCCTCTGAGACCTGCTGAGGATCAAAGACTCCTCCAAAAAAGCACAAGCCCAGAACATGGGTCCCAATGACGGGAGGAAGGGATTGCTTCTCTTCCAATGTTCTGTAAGAACATATAGTACAGTTTCTGTGTCAATGTCATGCAATAATCCTTGAAACAGTGAATAACTGCTGCCAAAAAAAAAAAAAAGAATGAAAACTGGAGAGTGGGAGGGAAAATATGATGTATTCATCCATATGAGTGTTTCTGGTCATATGTATTTTATTTACAAGTACAGCCCTCTTTTCAAAAGTAACCAGTCAATAGCATCTGTGTTTTCTTGCTCATCACCCATGCAAGTATCTCTTCCTATATATTTGTACCACTTTTGAGAGCCAGTTTTGAATATATATTCCTACATTTAGTCAAATGGTAGGTAAGGCATATTCTCTAATTATCTTTCCCTGAATAGACATTCCGTACATAAATCATGATAGTGTGGTTAAACTTCCAAGCAGGAAGAACTATAACTCAGCAAAATATTTTAGGGATATTACCTATTTTTATAAATATATACATATATATCTTCTTATAGATAATTACATTTCACACAACATGATTAGATATTTAGAATGTACTGTTGCATTGTTGGAATATTATGTGATGTCAACCTACTAATTTAATATAGTTTCACTTATTTATAGAGATTAGTGCTTGGACTGAGAGTATATATAACCAAGGATATCAGCTGTTGAGAAAACATGTGTCTGCTTAGTGAACACATTTTTTAGATTTATTTAATGTAGCTTGGTGTCCAGAGGAAATGGAATTTTCTAGTAGCAGATATGTCTGTAACTAAGATTTGGGAAAGATCTTTTTGTAATCTTCAAATGTGTATCAGTTAAAACAAACTGCTTTGCAATACTGAGCTCTTTTCCAGTTAGAACTTAGGATTGTAGATGGAGTTTGCAACCTGAAATAGCATCTTATGACATGATATATTAGTAACTTCCCTTCCTGTCTTTACTGATGATATCTAAGTACCGACGTCCAGTCTCAGACAAATCCCTGAAGCCAGTGTTACTGACAAAAGCCTGTCAGGATATTTGTTTTTTATTGCCTGGACACACACAAAAAAGAAAAACCCTGGATTCCATGGCTTTGAGACTCTTAAAAAGCATATTCTTCTGCAGTTTGATAAAGCTTTTGAAGCAGTGAATCTGCTCAGGAACACTGGAACAGGTCTAACTCCTGATCTAGCAAGCACCATATATGTACAGATAGGTTTCCATTGCATGTTCTACTAAAATGATGGCCTGCTACCAATAGCCAACACTGCATGAAAAAAAATTATTATGGGCTCACGCTGAAATTAGGAATACACAGTGTGGCCAGAATTTTTGTATTTGGAATCATCTATAAAAACTAAACTTCTGAAGAGTTCAATGACCTGGAAGCATTTGTTGTTGAAATATTAGAGTGGACTTTTTCTTACTCCAGTATATATACTCAACTGATAACTATGTTTACTGGATGCAATATACTTTTTTTCTGTTCAGGAATTTGGGGCTGCATTAAAGATTTTATAACATAGTTTAGATAAGATATATATTAATTTTCAATGTCATCTGTAAAGGTTAATCAATGTTTTTTCTTTATTGTGTGACTTGAGAACTTTCAAAATATGCAAAGTACTTGTTTTAATCATGGTCTCTCTCTAATTTGAGCTATGTTCTTGCCCTGGTATATTGGAGACATGAGTTCAACAATCTTCACTTGGAGAAGGCAAGATATACTGCCTCCAGGTTCTAAGCTGTTTCCTGTTCCCCCTTTTCCCAGGCATAGGTCTCTGTTTTTACATCATACTGATAGATGGCCAGAGCATGCCTAGGAGGCTTTGTAGCCTGAATCTGGTGTATTCTCATGAGAATAATGATAAATAAATTTCTTCAAGAGACTTGGGTATTAGCCCACCTCCTTCAAAGTAGAGGTATTGAGAGGATTTTTAGGGAACGTGGATGGAATAAGCTAGAAACACAAAGTAGTCATGCTCATATTGATAAAAGTCTGAAGAAAGCTTAGAGTCTCCTTACTGTTGAGGAAATGGAAAAATCGCCATGCTCACTGAGGCCATTTATGCCTATTATGTGCAGTAACTGTATTTATTATGATATATTCAATTATTCAATATTCAATAAACATATTCTGTAACCATATGACTGAAAAAAAGATTTCCAAGGAACCATCCAATCTATTTCTACACTTTCTGCAAAGATTTATCTGAGCAACTATCTTAAACACACAGTTATTCTCTCTGTATTTAAGAAAATATGTGAGAAATGTACATACACACACACACACACACAATGTGTGTGTGTGTGCATTTTTTAAAACCTACTATTTGAAATCCACTCCAGTATTCAGTGACTGGTTATAGGTCTCAAAAGGGGAATTTGTTCATTTATTCTCAGTTTTCTCAAATCATTGCAAACTCTGCATTTGTTTACATTAGTTTACATAGAGAGGAAATAGCCATTACACTTCAGAAATGTCACCTTAAAGAGCAATGCAGAAATCTATTATATATCACTGACAGGAACCTATACTTTTCAAACACTATAATCTAAACGTATTTCTGAAGATAGTCTGAGGAAACTGTCTAACCTTTTATGAGTTTTCCAAACTATTTCAAATGACCATAATAGTTACACTGTTGCTGTATGTGCTTGTGAGGCACTATGTAAAATAGTAAAATAAATAAATAAATAAATAAATAAATAAATAAATAAAAGTTTCTTTATTCTGTTCATTCTGACTGCAGTCATATAAGGTAGAAGCTATGAAAATTTACACTTTCATTTTTCCTACACAGTAGAGTTCATATGCCCTACATTAAGAATTTTGACTGCAAATATGAGACAGTATTTTGATTTTATTGACTAATATCTCTCCATTACTTTCACATGCTTACAACTCTTAGGAATTGTATACATTTTAGTGTGTCAAGTTGAAAGGAATTTAGAAAAGTCCCGATAGAAACCAAGTGATTGCATATTGGTGTAATATGTTTAGCTCACTGCAAAAAGAACGATTTCAAATGCAGCATGCACTTATAGCTTCCCTGATTGAATATTGGGTGATGTAGCTAATTTAGCAAAGGGACTTTGCAACTAGATATTATTACCAATAGTTCCCTCAGGCAGAAGGATCATTTGATGAGAAGAACACCATCATCTACCAAAAAATCATCAATTTAGCATAGTTATAATCTCCATATATTTATCCAAATCTTCCAATATAGAATCTGCCTTATGTAGTTTAATAAACAGCAGTGGCTACAATGAAAGAGTAAGATGTCTTAGAAACATGGTTAGGCCTTTCAGTTGTATGTAATGAAGGTTATCTGTGACCCAACTTCCTAAAATCTACCTCTGTATGCATTTCTCCTATTGTATTTTAGACTGCTTTGGGTTTCTCTTTCAATGCCATATTGTATGTGGAGTCCAATGAGCTATGATCCATAGTTCTGACATAGACCGTGACACATGAAAGTGGAGAATTGGTCTGTGAATTCAGCACACATTAGTTCTTAAAGTCTCAAACTTTCCTGTCTTGTGTAATGACTGTGATTTCAGGATAGAGATACAAGTTCAGAAAGTGAAAGTTTGTGCCTCTTCAGGGAAAGCAAAACAGGATATTAAAGAGTTAAACAAAATATCATTCTCAAGTGCATCAATCCTTTTAAACTTGCAAATTCTTCCAAAGAGTTCTAGCAATAAAGCAAAAGTACACAGAAACAAAGACTTTACAGAACCATCATGCTCCATATTCTGTACAGAAAGGGTGTTGCTGCTAACTGAAACAGTGTGTCTGCAGTTGTGCAGTGTTAAGAGTTACTTGGAGTTCATGACCATCACCATTGACAGTTGTTTGGCTTTGTGACTGGCTGATGGGTGTTGTACATGTTTATGGCAGAAAGTAACAGTGGTGTAAGTTTCTGTATTATCATGTTCTTTAGTAAGACATGAGTTATCTCTCCCTCACCCTTTTGTCCTCTGTGTGCATAGCAGATACCATCTCAAACCCTCAAGCCCAGTCTCCATCAAATATCATTTATTCCTTACTTCTGAACCAGACAGCCATAGAAAGAGTTGGTAATGCTTGATCAGGGAAGATGTTGGACCTTCCTTACAACTAACTGTGTACAGTCTGTTGGGCATTAATTGTGTCTGCACTTACTCTCTTCCTTCAAAACACAGCCTGACTCTAAGTACTTCGTGTATCTAACTCCTTGAATATTCCCTTGGAAATAATTTTACATAAATGAACTTTCAGCCAATGCAATCTAATGATTCGAATCCTTGAACCATTATCATATCTTAATTTGGTTCTTTTTGTTATTAGATTGTAGACCTATAGCTACAAAAACAAAAAAACAAAAAACAAAACAACAAAAACCAGTTATTTTAGAGACTTCTATAAGCCTGTATAGAAAGTGATAGCTCAAATTCTTGATGTAAGAGAAAATAAATTTGTTGGTTTTATGGTCCATTTTTACATGAGTGTGCCTAACTCACAGCCAGCTTAACACACACAAAAGTTATGTTAACAAGATGGAACAATTTTTTGTTAAGGAAGTAAAATGGTCTCAGGTGTTGGCTCATGTCAGAATTCCTGTGGTGGTGAATGAAGGACAGCTGCTGATTTTCTAGATAGATTAATATAATTCTGTCAGAGTCTTTTGAAATAGTGTGCAAAATTCCTTCCTCACACTTGATTCAAATAACTGGAACCTAATCATTAGTGCCCTGATACATTTCTGTTTCTTCTTTCTTCTTTTCCTTTCATTGATAAAATAGGACATTTATAGGACAGGAACAATCACAACTGACTGCATCCCTTCAAATTGTTTTAAAAAGTACTGAATCGTGTGTGTGTGTGTGTGTGTGTGTGTGTGTGTGTAACGTGCACGCATACGCTTGTGTGTGCATATGTGCATGTGGTTACTGGATCTAAATGGAATGTCATTTGGGGAGGACCCGGGAATGTGTGGAAATGGTTTGTCTTTGTCTTTGTTCTGGTATGTTTTGTGTCCTTGTCGTACCCTCAGTCAAATGCATCATTGCTCTTTCCTGCTAGCCTAGTTTAATGACTCAGCTGGTCTGCTTAAAAGTGTCTGGCTGGCTCCATAAAAATTACCTAGGAAATTAAAAATGTGAATTCCTGGGTGTTTTCTTCAGAGACTTGAATTCATCAGGTCTCAGGACCCAAGAATCAGCATTTAGAAAACCTCTCTAGGTGACACTGATATTACCTGCAGATGTTACATATGGCCAGATGTAGGGATTATTGAAAAGCACTCATACAGTCTCAATAGCTACAAGTTAATACAAGTTGACTAAGATAGCAGTATATTGTTTAATTTATAGTTATTTGAATATTTAAACGCTCTCTGGGCTACTTGCTATTATTTCTGTCATAAATTTTGAGTTTAGCTTTGGTTTCAAATACTTAGTCTGCTTCCAGAGCATGAATCTTCTTCAAACTTACTAGGGATGGAAGTCAGCACTGATAAGCATGAGGGATGAATATTGCTCACTATAGGGCTATTAGGCACACTAGCTGTTTTCTTAGTTACTGCCAAAGCTGTGCAGTACATTAATTACATTTGCTGGCCCTCACCACCAAGGTACAGAGAATGAGCTTAGGACACATGCATGTATTGAAATGACAGCCTTACTTCAGAATGCTGTGGTCTATGTTATAAAAGGACACCAAATTAATACTTAATACTTTGTCTCATCATGTACATTACACATAGGATTTTATACTTGTCTCAAAGTAACTTTGTAGCAATATTTTATAACAATCTTTCAAGCAATAATTTAAGCCATGGTAATGATGCCATACATAATGATTTCTGTGCATTTCACCAAACTTTTGAAGAAATAGAGACATGGTTTCCATAAGCAATAATATAGGTGGTTTGGAACTTTTAAAGTTATTTGGTGTTTCCCAACAAAATGAGCAGCAAGGGTTGAATCAGTTTTTTAAAATTGAACAAATAGTATTCTAATCCATCTCAAAAGTCACTCATTTACAGACATGTAGTGTATTTCCATCAGACTATGTCGGATACATAATTTACAACTATTTTACTGTGATTTCTCTTTTTCTCAAAGACATGTATTATTTGTAAAATTGCTCAAATCTTTGAATCTCTGTAGTTTATAACAGTGAGCAACAAGAATGTTTAAGTGGAAGTAGCGTGTAAGTTGGAAGAGCTGACTGAGAAAGCAAACTTTGCTGAAACATCCGTAGATCTTGGTTTGAGAAGGTCTTGAAGACTGAAGATAAAAAGAGCAGAGAGATTTCTAAAGGTATCAAGACTAAAAGAGGTTTTCATAGTGGACATTCTGATCTAATGAATGCTAGGTGACACATTTGGTGTGTGTGTTATGCTTGTGGGTTTTATTGTTGTAGGTGGTGGTGGTGGTTTTGTGTTTGTTTTTTTAAGAGGGAAAAAAACCAAACTGCCCCCCCCAAAAAAAAGAAAAGAAAAGAAAAAGCCGGGCGGTGGTGGCGCATGCCTTTAATCCCAGCACTCGGGAGGCAGAGCCAGGCGGATCTCTGTGAGTTCGAGGCCAGCCTGGGCTACCAAGTGAGTTCCAGGAAAAGGCGCAAAGCTACACAGAGAAACCCTGTCTCGAAAAAACCAAAAAAAAAAAAAAAACAACAAACTGGCCATTTTCAATCATCAAATGAGACAGTCCCAGGGTTGCAGCAGCTGTGAGTCTCAGTGAATCTGCATTTATAAGCTCACAGAGCTATAAAGAGCAACTCTCTGAAGGTGGCAGATAGGGTGAATCTTGGTCACAGTGATGACAGTAAATAGAAGTGTCAGAACATCTGAATCTCCAAAACAGAGAAGGCCAAACACTGTCTCTGCCTTATGTCACAGAAAAGTCTACTGAATGTAGCATAGGACAGATAGTCAATGGGCAAGGGGCATTAAACAGAACATTTTCTTCTCTCTTTGAACATGTTTGGATGAGCCAACATTCATTAAGAAGACTGTTTTGTACATTGCACTCCCCCTCACTGCTGGCATTATAGAAATGATGTTTTCCTTATTGGGAACTTCAATCCCAAAGTCTGGAAAATATTTCATGCCCTAAAGCCTGTGCCATCGCCTTTGAAGCTATTCCATATTTCATACTTTCTCAGCCTGCACTCTGTCTGCTAACAAAGCAAGAACTGGGCTTCTGAAAGGAGTAACTCCTAGGTGTACCCAGACCCATCCTCCTCTGGGATGCTCCAGAGAACTAGAGGTAAGAAGAGAACTCAGAACAGTGTTCAGGGAAGAAATGAAGGTATTCTCTCTGCCTTCTAACAATGAAAAACAGCTGAATAGCCTATCATTATCACTCAGAGATTTCTTAATTACTTATAACTTGTTACTTCATGCAGAATTCACTTAGGATCAAATATTTAGGAAGAGTAGGCTCCTCTCCCCTCCCCCATTTTTAATGAGAATCATCAGTCATAGAAATAATTTAGGATACAGATTTGTTATACTGAGTCAGCTTACTTGTATATAAACTTCAGATTTGTTAGGGTTTAAAAAAAATATTTCCTAAGATGCACCAAGAGCTTTAGTGATGAGAAACTAATTCTTTGACTTAGTCTCTCAGGTTTTATCCTATGATAATAATACTTAATTATGTATTAATTACATTTCAATGATTTTTATTCTTCTATGTTTTCCATGCTACAGGCAAAAGTCATAGAGTTGTTATAAATAAGATGAACTTACAAATTGTGGCATTGAACCATATTTCTCTAATTGGACAGTCTTCTTGTACTTGAACTGCTAAACTATTTCTGAGGTTGATATTAAAAGTCAAAAGTAGTGCGTTCAGTCTGGATGAGAGTAAGGAACCTCAGAATTGTCACACAAAAACCTGAAATAAAAGCCAGCTACCAACTGCATCTGAATCATTGGAATAACAGAGTATTCCACATCAAGCCGGGCTAAAAAGAATCCATTCAAGCTGGGCGGTGATGGCACCTGCCTTTAATCCCAGCACTTGGGAGGCAGAAGTAGGCAGATCTCTGTGAGTCTGAGGCCAGAGTGAATTCTAGGAAAAGCTCCAAAGCTACACAGAGAAACCCTGTTTCAAAAATAAAAAGAGTCCATGCATTTCCACATCCAAAGAAATGTCAGTTCTAAGAACAATTCTGCTTTTTTGGCTTTTCAGGAAGCATTTGAATTTCTTCTGTGTCACTGACTTTCACTGCCAAAAGAGAAATAGCTCTTCTTCTGAGATTTGACCAGTATATTTGAATGCAACCACTTAAGAGCCCCTCATTCCCCATCCCAAGTGCTGCTAGTTAAATATCTCCAGAGAATAAAGCAAAATACTGAAGCATTAGTAACAATGTAAAATAATGAATTTTTTTTTGTATAAATTTCCACATTGGAACCAAAAGCTAACCTTGATTTGGAGGTGGATACTCAGACAAATAGGTTTTTGTAGTCGCTGGCAGAAAATAGTGACAAAAAAGATCAAACCATCTCTAATCACTGAAGTCTAGATATTTTACAGGATTATAAAACCATCTAAAGTAATTCAGCAGGAATTTTAGACAAGTTCCTGAATTTTTGCTGTTGTGTAAGGTAATTATGGGTGGATAGTAGCCAAAATTATCATCCCTTTCATTTCAATTAGTTTGAAGTTTGTCACTTGGCACTTGAAAAATTCAGAACTATCATTCGTTATGTAACTCTGTGACCTGAAATAATGGTTACCTCTTGCTTTTTCTTTTGATCCTTAAAACACGTTTTTTTTCCTGTCTATGAAATACAAATTATTATATGTCCATAAAAGTTGTCCTTATTTATGAGCACATATGACATATTTGGGTGGATGCAGCTGGAGGGAAGGAAAGAGTAAGAAAGAGGCCCCCTGAGAGGCCCCTACAGGGAGAACAAAGAGGAGACATTATTTGTTTACATTAAAATTATGTCTATAATCTGTCCTTGTTAACCTAAGAGAAAGCTGTTTTTGATACGGGTGTTTCATTATAGATTTCTTAAATAACACAATATTTATTTTTAAAAACTGTGATTAAAATAATGTATAAAATTCAGCATGTCCAAAGTTTTAGAAAACAAACAAGGAACTTAAAAAAACACTAATTAGAATGACTATTTAAAGGAAAATGACAAAAACAAAATTCTTCATCAAAAATGTCCACCAGTGGCATAATTTAGGTCTATTTGGAAATTTTAGTGCTATATCTTCAATTGGTATTTGTTACATGACAAATCAAGCTATGATGACCCTTTATGATATTATGAGAAGCCTGGTAGGAATTCAAATAGCATCTGCATCAGCTGTAGTTGCAACTTAAATATGAATGATCTGCATCACTTCTGATAAATCTCTCAACAAAAGTCTATTGAATGGATTGCATACATAGGTACTATGTAGGGCAACTAATCAAGTCTATAAATGTGTTGGCGTTTTTAATTCTTGTACTCCTCTCTCTCTCCCTTCCTTCCTCCCCTTATTCTGTCTTTTCTGTCTCTGTTTCTTCATAACTCTTATAAGGTGCATAAAAGGAGTATTTCACTCTTTTGAGCTGAGGCTTCTTCTTTCCACATTCACATAACTGAACACTCTGTAGACTGGTGAGGTTATGAGGAAACAGTTAGAACTTAGCAGAGATCATTTGGGAAGAGAAGTGACTGTGACTTTGGACTTTGGTTGCTGAAGGCTTTGTCATACAAGAGAAACATTGGTCTATACAAACATCTTTGAGGTCTCATGTGAAGTATCAAAATCAGCATTTTAAAGCTCATGCCTTTTGCCCTGCATGTCTTCATTTAGAAAAATCTTTTCATAGTTAAATCTTCACATTTCATGAGACTTGAGAATCACACTGCTAAATTAAATACTGAAATAGAAAAGAAGCTTTTCTGAAAGCAGCTTTCAAAATGATAGGCACATCAAATGCATTTTAATTTCACTAGCTCTTTAGGTATAAGGGATACACTGACAAACTTCTTGGATACTGATCAATGAATCAGATTGGCATGTTATAGTGTTTCTAGTTCTTGAAGTATCTGAAAACATTCTACACAGAATGTATGTCTATTCTGTTGAAACAATATGCGGTAGTCTCCATGATTCTTAGTTCTATGCCCATAATTGTCTTAAGCACAATTTTGACTTAGTCACTACTATAAATGAATTTCCATAATCTGAAATTCAAAAAACACCTAGTTTTGATCATTTTATATTGTTGTAACAAGGGATCAATCATTAATAAATCTCAATCCAAAACCATTTAATTTTCAGGGAAAACTGGATAATGTGTAGCAAAGTTTTTGGTTTATAAAGGAAAATAATTCAAGTATCTTAGGTATATACTAAAGAAGCAGGAAAAAAAGGAATTTTAGGAAACACATCTCAACATTTGAATAAACTTTAAACTTTTTAAAATCTTGAGTTTTCCCAAATTGAAAGTGTTATTATCATACTTATATATCACTGTATGAATATTATATTCCAACTTCCATAGAATAACTTTGTATTCTCTAGTGGGATAAGCGTATCATTAAATTTTCCTCTTTAGGAAGATAGCTTTTTAAAATCAAACATCCTGTACATTGTATTTCCATCCCTGGAGTTAGAATCTGGAGCCTTGTGCATGCTGGGCAAGTAGTCCATCTGGAACTACCCTCCCAGCTGAAACTTTGCAATTCAGTTCCCATTTCTAATTATATTCTTTGTTATGCACCAGAAATCTTAAATTCTGATCACATAAAAATGAAGGTACAAATTTCAAAAAAAATTAACAACTCCCAACAGCAACAGCTTTGCTCATCATCTTTTATTTATCCCATTCTCCACTCTGAACTTGAGAAATGGGAGAATAATCACCAAATTGAAACTTATGTGGCTACCAACTGTTTTCTTATGATTTTTCCTCATTAAGCCCTCTTTAATCTCTCAAATACAGCCAATCTTAACACTCAAATATCTTTACCATTTTTATTTATTTAGGGAAATAGTGTAAAAGTGATTTTTAAAAGAAAGAAATATGGATAATTCAAATGAGAAATTAAGCTGTGAGCCAAAGCCCCATTTTTCACTCCCTGTGTTTTTTGCAGTTGACTGAAAATCAACTTTTAAGATTCCAATGTACAAAATGTACATGTACTGACCACAAAATTTAAAGCAACATTTACTTTATTAGGAAATCTAGTCCTGCTGTCACAGTAGGCCACAACATGAGACAATTCAAGAGGTTTGGTAGGAAAATAGTCCATGAAGAGAATTGTACTTTTGTTGATGTTATCAGATGATCAATTTGTTTCATTTAGAACAGAAAGTAGTCTTCCAGAGAGTTTGCCTTGGAAAAAATTATAAGTATGGTAATGGCTTCTGGCACCTACACTACATCTTTAGTATTCAACTGACTAACCTGTCTCTTTATGCTTCTAAAGCATACCAATTAAATGCTTTCAGAGATACATATCATTCCTCATTCCAAAATCAGCCTACCTGAATTCAGACTGTTTAACTGTGAGTTGCCATTTTTTAATACCAAAGGGTTTCTTTTCCCAAACAGTACTTTAAATATCAAGCTTACCTGCTCATTTGAGTGCATAAGACAATGCACCAAACATTCAACACTACATAGTAAAGACTAGGTTTCTATGCTAACATAAAGACATTGTTATGATGTGCTAGGCTTTTGTTGCTGTCCTCTGCATGAGGTAATTTTTTTTTTACTTTAAAAAATACCTGAGTTATTTTGACATTTTGGTTCATTTGTTTGTTGCAATCTCATGGGTCTAAAATTTGGGCTTGGCTTGCTGTAAATATACATATGCTATTTTGCTAACAGATTGCACTTTGTGAATAATTTCTCTTCAAAAAAATCTAGTTATCATAAGCGTAAATTATAATACCATCAAATAATACCTGGTAAATATATTATTATATATGTACGGCATGGTTAAATTACATATATTTTGAAATGTCAAGCTATTTTTCATTTATTTTTAATGAATGCATCTCTTAAACCTGTATCATTCATTTTTTAGTTTCATTTCATGTTTCAAATTATATTTCAAAGTATTTTCTTTTCTCTAATAGTACAGTTTTCAAGAAAAAATTTCTGATTAAAATGATCATATATGCTTCATTTCACTATAATTTTAAGAATAGTACCTGTAAATGTATGGCAGTATTTATTACTTATAAACATCCACTATATCTTCTTTATTTTTCATGTAGCACGACTTTTTACCTGTTTGCTTATTTTATTTGTTATTGTCCCAAATTATGCACAATGTATATATCCTTCTTCATGATGGAGTAGTTATTGTATTGCAGACTGCAGAACAAGGTGAGTTTGTACGTGTAAAAAATAATTGATGGGCACCTGAGATTCTTCAAAAACAAAGTGGAAATAACCATTGTGTGTTATATTTACATGATTCATTACAGAACTGTTTAAATCATGTGTCATTCACCTTAAAAGTTAAAACTGTCACTTAAATAGTATTTAAATCAATAAATTATACCAATGAAAGGAGTCTACAGATTCTTTTTTAAACAGTTTTTATTATTCACACTGTGACTGACTGAGGATAAGACTGAATAACAGGTAAAAAAAAAATGAGAGAACAAATGACTGAGTGAGTGGACTGACCATAGTATGATATTTAGATGGCTAATGATGAAGCTTGAAGACACAATCTTAGGTCTGGTTAATTTTGCATTATTTTTATAATATGAAATCTGCCCCTAAGTTAGTCATAAAAGCAAATAATTCCTGTTGCAATTGCTACACTCTTATGTGTTCTGTTTACCACATAGGAGATGCATAATTCACCCATCTTGTGACCACACAGTTACTTTCCTGAAAGCAGAAGCAGAAGCACCACTGCCAGCAATAAATGACAACTAAATACCCACTGAGCACCTGTCAGGACTACATAAAGCACATTCCTTCCAAACACTTCAAAAACCTAATGATCCTGATCCTGCATTCTCATCGTGGTTTACATAGAGTCAAATTGCCTTTGTTATTTTGTTGTCCCCATCTTAGCCTATTTTCTGTCACCAAGAATACAGTAATCACCAACTGGCAAAGTTAAAGAATTTTATATTACTTCATACTTATGGAGGTCCAAGGCCAAAGAGCCATCTCTAGTGACAATCTTCTTGCTAGGTGAGTTCCTAGCCATCAGGGTTTCCCATGGTGAAATAGCTTTCAATCCTGAAAGCTCTACCTAGGAATATTATCAAATGTAAATCCCAACCACCCCCGACTGGTAATAACTGTAAACTTCAGGTAAGTTTCTATACATATAACATCTCATATTGGAGATTGAGCCCCAACATGAATATCAGAGGACAAGTCATGTTCAACTGTAGCCAACCTCTCATACACAACCTTTTGATTGCTTATGTTCCAGACAACCCTCAACAAAGCCAATATTGATATTTCTAAACTAGTATGTCTAGACATTTGTCTTCCAGATAAGTCTAGACTGTCAAGTTGACAATCAATAATTACCATTATATGATCCAATGTAACTGTACTTTTGTCACCTAAGATATCCACTTAAAGAAACCTGTTTTTCTCTCCCTCTTCCTTTATGTGGAACTAGTTTGAGTCTTTCTTTTAAGACAAGATTGAGATTTGGGGGGTTAATTAATTTCCTTGCTATAGCATGTGATTTATTTGATATTCTTACTTCAAAGAAGGCAATAGCTTATATATAAAAATATTAGATTTGTGTTTAGTAAACTGTTGTCTCTGAATGTTAATGCTTGTGCAGCTTGTGCAGTCATCATAAAACTATGAGTCCTCTTTCTAGAGTACTAATGAATGGAAAGGAATCTGTTGATTTTGCATGAATTCTGTACAGTTTTTTATAGCATTGGTGACTGAGGTGGTCTCATTCTCAGAGAGCCACATTTGGGCTATTTCAAAACAAAGAGCTTATCTCTCAAAGACTACACCAAGTGCATCTTTTTCCAAAGGCTAAGTCCATAAAAAAAATTGGCCATCTTTAAATTCTAAGCTCAAGTTTTCATTTATCTGGTGTCTTCACTGGAAAGAAGTTATTGAAGCTCTTACTTAATCTTACAGATATTGGAATATAATTCTTAATTAAATATATAAGTCATTTAAATTTTTTATTTATTCTGCACAATATCTCACTATGATATTGATTCTATTCTGCAGGATAGATGTTAAATGTCTTGATCTCTCATTACATCAGATGTGTCAGAATTTCTCAGTTAAGCTTAAAAAGAACCAGGAAGAATGAGTCTGGTTGTCTTTTTGTTAAAGTTGACTTACATAGAGATATTTATTTTCATGTTAAAGCAAAGGAGGAACCACAGATTGAATTTAAAGGCAAACATTAAAAAAGGAAGAGAATACAGCATGTGTTTCCTGGCCTAGAGTATTCTTAAAGTGGGAACTGAAGGAATGGCAAAATGTGAAAAGAAGGAAACATTTCAGGATGATGGCTAATTCCTGAATCTCCTACATCATATTATAAAGACAATTTCCTATTCTGTGTGTGGGTGATGGCAACTCACTGACATGAAAACAGGTTAAAGTGAATTTTAGTGGCAAAGCTTTATCATGCTTCTTTTAAATTATTAACTACATTGAGGGAAGATACTTCAGGACAGAATACACTGTGTGAAAGGTATTAAAATTATAAGCAGAGTTTTCAGAGAGTCTGTATCTCCTCCTCATAATCACTCATTTGCAGCATTTCTGTATGTTCTCAGTAAAGACGTTCATAGTCATTGGAAACACTGGTCTGTGGTAACAGCTACTTCTATATGGATGGAAAATTAATTCTTGTTGGGATCATGGGTGGGACACTTCATTATCAAGATTTCTCACTAGGATAATGGATCCCTGGACTTACTAGCACTAATGTAAGATGGTGAGAATGAGCACATTACCTATTACAAATTAGCATTCTTACATGTAGAGAGAGACTAAGCCTGCTATGATATCTCAAAATATTCTTTGCTGGTTGTGTCCAAGTCACCACATCACAATTCACAAGTAAGGGAAGAATAGACAACCCCCTCCCACTGCCTCAAGATAAGCAGAACAGAACCCAGCATACAGAATCACAGTGGCCCATGTGCTGGACTCAGTTAGATGCCAATGAACACCCAGAAGCTCAAAGACCTTTGCTTCCTTACATATGCGAGAGGATATTCAAGGCTGTATCCAACTTTTTTTTTTTTTTTTTTTTTTGTTTTTTTTTTCATCTGAATAGGCAAGAAGCTTTCACCTATTTTATTTAGGTTTCATTTTTTTTCCAAATTCCAACCAGAAGCTAAATACAAATGGAAACCAGTAAGCACTAGTTTAACTCCAATGGAGTAGGATCATTCCGATTTACTCCAATAAAAGTATGCAACCCTTAAGCAAAGCTTTTCTTCATTTCAAAGAAAAAAAAAAACAAAACAAAATAAAAATAAAAAAAGCTATACAGTAGTCTTTCCTTATGTTCATTGCACAAATGAGTTCTGCTTTCAGAACTCTTGACACTCTGGTTATTTTTACAATGTAAGATCCCCACTTTATTTTTTTCTATTCCAAACACTCAACTTCTTTAGGATGGTGTAGAAACCAGTTCCAGAGCACTGTCAGATTCATTCTAATGACCAGAATGGTTGATACAAAAAGAAATTACAACCAAGGGAAAGAAATCTTAATGAAAAAAGCATCTCATTGAGGTACTTCTACCTCATGTGCACTGGGCCATGTTTGTTTTCTTGGTACTCATTAGTACATGTATTTTTTCCCAGATCTCTTTCCCCGAGTTGCTGTTAGAGTACTCTGCTGTGTGCAGATGCGTTTACACACATTAAAGCAGATCTGGAGTCTGGCGTGGCTAAATGCAGCTATAAAACCAAGGAACATTCATAGCTGCAAAAACCATCTAAGTAGAGGACTTTTTGGTTTTTGTTTTGTTTTGGTGTTAGAAAATTTTAATTACAAATAAAAAAATCCAGTGAATTTTCCAACTTTTTTTTTTAATCTAAGCAAATTCTGTTTTAAACTTTCCCAAATGAAGAAAGTATATGGCCCCTAGTAAGCTGGATCCAGCTTTATATTCTTTATCTTATTAACTTTTCATTATAACCTTCCTAGGTGGTATTTATTTGTTGTTAAAAAAAATACATTCAAGTTTCCTCATAATTGCAGAGCTATCACATTTTCTCTTCCCTGTATTTTTCAACACCTACAAAGGGACAGTGATCTCTTCTTTTAGTATTTTTCTCTACCTTAAAATCAACTCCAATTTTTTTCATCTTTCATTTCAGAACATGTTTTCAAATACTTGACAGATGTGTTCACTTTGTCACCACTGGCTAAATATTAAAAAACAGACTGCTTGGCAAGAACTGTTCTGGGTTCAGTTATGATGAGTAATATAGTTTTCACTTGAGGGAGCTGTGTGAACATGAGAAAAAGAAAGACAAATCAGAATTGTACAATCAAATTTTTAATTATAAAGTGTGAATAATATGATGTAGGAAATGTAACAAAGCATGTGATACATACCACACTACACAGAAAGAAATCATGCGGATATGTCTTTTGAGCCAAGATCAGAATGATAAGTAAAAGTTTAAGGCATGTCTACATGCCTGACAGAGTATGTAGGAATGAAGAATGTACAGCTTGGAAAACAAAAGGTCAAACTAGAAACAAAAATAAGGGGAGAAAGTTGATCTGATGTGTTTGAAGCCTCCTGGAGTATGAAGACAATATGTTTGCTTAATAAATGTAAAGTCATTAACATGTCATCAAAAAACTTTAATACTTAACAGACAACATAGAATGGGTCATAAAGAAGTGAATCCTAAGGATGAAGAAAGTGTATCAGAGAATCAAAGAGATGGGAATATCAAAGCAAGGCTAAAGAACAGGGAAGACAAAATTAGAAAGGAAGAGGCTACAGTGTTTAAACTGAGTGTTCCAAAGGGACAAGTTGGGGGTAGGGGAACAAGTGGTTGTGGTATTTGAATAGATAGGGAGTGGCTTAGATTTTTTTTGAACCTTTAGAAACAAACAATAACAAAGTAGTTCAAACAAGAAATACATCCCTACACATAGAAAAGCTACAGGTCTTTATAAAAATTAGTGGTAACAAAAGAAAGTGAAAGACAGAAGAGTAACAGTACCAAGACAATGGGAGGAGGACACAGAGACCTTTTCCATAGTTGGCTAATAGAAAAATAAATAAAAGTCCATTTACTGAACTCTATACTTGATTTATTCTTTTTTTAGGAGTGACAAAATTGTTATTTAGACAGAATGTCTCTGTATAGCCACATAACTTGGATTCTAAAGGAATCCTGCTTATTCTAGAGGTTTGGTTTCAGCCTTTTGAGTGTTGGAATTACAGCCATATGCCACAATATTTGGTTTGAATTATAACCTTTTTATTACATGAAATGTGGGCCAAGTAGACATATGCAAAAAGAGATTAAAATGATAATAAAATGTGATGTAGTCATACAATATGATTCTACTTCAAGAGAACTAGAATTGTATCAGAATGGTTAATTTTCAAATTTCCAATAATGAGGGAAATAAGAAATAAACCTAGGTATATAAAACATATGGATTTTTCTGCATTTGTTTGATATTTTACTTTCACCTTTAGTTATACTGATTGATATATCAGTCCATGTGTGATTCTGTGCACATGTGAACGTGGGTGCTGGTTGAGGCCAGCAAAGAGCATCAGATCTTCTGAAGATGGAGTAAAAGGTGCTGGAAATAGAACTCAGGTCCTCTGTAAGGAAAGTACAAGACCTTAACTGCTGATTAACTAAAAAAAGAGAGAGAGAGATTTTGTTTTAATCATATGTATTCCTTTCTCAGTGTTCTTTTCTTTATGTGAATCTACATATCTGTTCAACCTAATATGACATTTTCATTAATAGTTCTTATATTATCCTATAAAATCAAATGACATATTCAAATTCTGCCAAATGAATTCTCTCATTTTGTTTGTGTAAAAGTGGCTATTTCTTTGCATGTAGGTTGAAGCCAGAGGGCAATTGGAGTATTTCACTTCAAGAGCTGTCCACTGAGTTTCTGAGACACCCTGATCTTTCACTGGCCAGGAGCACATCAAGTAGGCTAGACTGGCTCACCAGCAAACCCTTGGCATAAACAGTATTATTTGAACTACATAGTATATTAAAGTACTGAAATTGAGACATGTTTTCACCAGCTTTTACTGCTTCCCATTTTATTAAATATAAACTCTATTATAAGTGTTAACTACTTCATCTCTGTACACACCTTTCGGATTCCTGAACTCTTTTGTGCTAACTGAACTACTTGATGAAGCAATTTGAATCATATGGCTGAACATCTCAGTGAACATTATAGCATCCTTTTATCATGATGACCAGGTTATTTACACAAATGTCATTTGTAACACAAACATTTGTGTGTGTATCTGTCTATGATCAGGTGAATGTAAACAGTTCACAAATATTTAAAATTGTAAGTAGTGAGGTATTATTCTACCAAGATGATTATTGTGAAGTTATTTGAAGCATGCCCACAGAGTCATCTGGTCCAGTGGTGGTAAGTGGTTTGTTATCTGACACAGAGAAGCTGTCTGCTTGACCTTTACTGAGCTGCTCCTAAAGTAGTGTTCTTGTATTCTTAGTTTATATGTGCATCTTTCTAGCTTTCCAGACTTCCATGATGATACATGCTGCCACTTCTGTGCAAGAAAAATTGCCTTGGATTTCTATATCTCTTTTTACTATAGAGTCACACAGAAACTCTTGACTAACGATATTTTCTTCATGTTAATTCTGAAGTAACTACAAGACTTTGGTCTTTAGTTCAGGGACAGAGTCTGTAGAAGCTATTAAGACATTGTGTTTCCAACTATGATTCATCACATTAACATGATTTCTATTTGATTTCATCATTATTAATAAAATGTTGCTGAGACAGAGAATGGATGGAAGCTGGGGAATAATGCAGACTTGGTAAGCAGACATGTTTCACAGGCAATAGTTAACCCAAGAATTCTATATTCCAAACTTCTAACTCATTGACTCATTTAATTTGTCTTACTCATGAAATCTAATCATAGAAAAGTAAAATCAGTAAGTAAAATTAATTTGCTGTCTTATTTTGTTTGTGCATGTGTGTGTGTGTGTGTGTGTGTGTGTGTGTGTGTATTCACATGTATGTGTGTGCTCACAAGGATATAGTATATATCCATGCATGTGGAGGTCAGAGAACAAAGGGTATCTCTTGTATAATATTAGAGGGACCAGCCTTAATATTATATATCCCAGGGGCTCAGGAGAGAGAACTACTAACAGCGAGAACTATTTTCAGGAAATAGAATCTCAGCACACTGAGCTCTGTAGTCCACTTGCTTTAATTCCTCTGGCATAACATCCTATGTACACAGCTTCAGTTCTGTTCTCCTTTCTTGCCTGATTTCTCTCTATACTTATCTATTGCTCCCTCTAAGTTCTATCTTAATTCAATCTCCTTAGTTCTGCCTCATCTAGGTCCTTTTCAGCTTGTTCTTACCCAGCTAGTACTTCCCCATCTGGCTCTTCCTCAGCTTCCATCTCATTCCTCTAGTACTCTCTTCTAGCCCTTCAATCTAGTTCTTCCCCATCTCAAGTTTGTTCCTTGCAAGTTCTTACCCATCTAGTTCTTCCATACTCTTTTCTCTTCTCTGTCCTTTGTGCCCTGGAAGTCCCGGTATATAAAGGGAGGGTCCGAACTAAACTGTGTAAAGCTATCACTTAATGTCCACCTCTCCTCCTTGTGGAATTTACCTTAAGTCGGGAGACTTGCCTGTGGGCTGCTATCATTGTTAGTCCTCGGAAGTTGGGTGCCCCCCTGGGTGGTGTCTCCTTGTGGAATTTAAGTCAGGAGACTTGCAGGTGGGCTGTTATCATTGTTAGTCCATGGAAGTTGGGTGCTCCTCTGGACGGTGTTTCCTGTAGTCCTTGAAAGTGGCCAAGGGAGATTTGTGATTCCAGAGAAAGCCTTTCCTGAGGCTGTTCTCCAAATACCTGGAATGTGTATGTCCAGAGAGTGAACAGTGTACACTGTTAGCCCTTCTTCGGGAAAAGTCAATTGGGAAAACTATGAAGGCACACATGATTTTCATAACAGAATACAGCTGATATATAACAAGCCAAGTAACACCAAAACCTCTTTGGGATTTGACTTCCTCTGGAGGAATTCCCTGGTTCCTCCAGGTAGTGACTTTGCCATAACCAGCTGAGTTCTTATGATATATTCCTGCGGCCTGCAGCAGGGATCATTCCTCAGGAAACCTTCCAGCTTTTGTGTAAGACAGGGTCTCTCTTTGGCCTTGACCTTTGCCAAGTAGGCAAGCAAGCTCCAGGATCTGTTGTCTCTACATTCCATCTTGTTTATGCTGGGGTGTCAAAAACACATCATCATACCTGACTTTTTGTCTTTTTGTGGAGTTCTGGGATTCAGATCCTCACATTTGTGAGGCAAGTACTTTTATAGACTAAGCCATCCATCTCCCCATTCCTGTTTCTTTGCTGGCAGAATCTCACAATGTAATCCAGATTTGCCATAGATTTACAGTCCTCCCATTTTAGTCTAACAGGTGCTGAGATAAACCATATACCATATCCATCCCCAAAAGAGTGTTTAAATCAATAAATCTAATAAAACAAACTTTCTCTTTTCTACAAACTGGTCTCATCCAATATGTGGAGTTCTTGAACAGAATAAACAACCTAGAAAAAGAGATCTCTCCTGGCCAGTGGGGTCCTCAATGGGAACCTAAAGGGAGGGCTGGTGAATGAGAGGGACAAGAGACACAAAGAATGAGAGCAAGACAGGATGTCTGATCAAGCTCCAAAATTTTATTTTTCTCTTAAAGCATATATAGCTGGTCAAACGGGATTGCAAGCAGGAAGGGACTTAATTATGGGTTGTTCAGCCAGCAGGAAATGTTGCTCTGAGGTTTATCTATCTACTCTTGCCTAACTGCCTAATTGCTTAACTGCAGCTCATTCACCTGATATCTGAGAAGAGGTTCTGGTATCTGTGAGAAGAGGTTCTGGTGCTATGGAGACTTAAGCAAGGCCTAGATCTAAGAAAAGAGGAGAGAAGCCCAAATATGGCAGCATATGTGTCAAGGGTCGTTTAGGCTTATGGCTCCCATCAGAGATCTGCCCTTTGCCTACCAGTCTTGAACTGCAACATTGATTTTAGTACACAGAATGGACTTTGTCCTATCAGCCCATTTAGTTCTCAGCTCTTCAGAAAGCAGAGAATGAAGTTCTCAGCTTGTATAATACTTTTGATCAACTATTTGTATTATCTCTATATTTATATCGATAACACAGTTGTCTGTATAATTATTGTCTAATCAATATCTTTCTATTTTCTACCTACCTATTAATCTATCATCTACCTATCTAATCTATAATCTATCTATTAATTGTTATCTATACCTGTGTCTGTGGCAGGCTCTGACTGACATTCTAAAGCAGCCTCGGGTCTTTATATAACCAGATACAATGAATTAACCTGGGATTCCTATGTGTGGTTGTGATTGGTTATGGAGATATGGGGGTAGAATCACCCAAAGAAACTTATATAATTAAGGGATATTGAGCATTGCATTTGTTTAATAACTGTGACATTCCTCAAGAATACAATAGGTTCTAAATAAAATTATTACTTTATGACCCAGTTGTAGAATGATAAATCAGAAAATGAATCCAACTTGGTATTGAAGTGAAAGTATCCAAGTACAGACTCCATAAGAAAGGGAGTTGGGGTGTGCTGTGTACCTGACATGCTCACAAAGAGTCTTTGTTAACATGGCCTGTGCTAAAGCCTGTTTTAGTGACAGAATCATTAAGGATGCACTAAATTGTTCTTTTGTAAATTTATTCTATGGGGATAAAGTGGGATATGATAATGATTATAGCTCATTATGGCTATATTCTCCCACAGGCATTTTCAGGTGCCTGAATGCTATTTGCAGTACTAGATACTGAAGCCAAATTCCATTCTCTCTACTTCCTGGTAAGACTGAGAAACAAGACTTAAGCCTGTCTTAACTGTGATGAGTAGAGTTAAATGAATGCTCATTAATAATGGCTGTCAGGGAACCTGGACATCATCTGGACATTTCTAGCCAGGAGCTGACTACCTGAAGATGTTTGCTTCAGATCCTCTGGTGCCATTGCAAGTCTGAAACCCTAGGCAGGTATGACAATCTTCAATCTAGGAAGAAGAGAGATGAATACATAAAAATTATATGATTGCAAAAACAAGCACATGATTTTTAGGCCTGCCACTGAATCTCACTTGGAACGCATATATACTTTAATGAATATTCTGGATTAATCTTGAGAACTAGAGAGAGCACATAGGGAAGTTATAAAGCTACACTGGAGGCATTGCAGATTGCAAAGTCATAGTTTAATATCCATGTGGTTCATCTTATTCCAGGTCTGTCAAGGTCACTCTCCATGGTGCCATCATTGAAGTTGAGTAATTATCTGTTGAAGAACTGTCCTGTGCATGGTTGGATGATTAGTAGTATCTCTGGATTCTATGTATTAAGTTCTAGTGA
Organism: Peromyscus maniculatus bairdii; assembly: GCF_049852395.1. NCBI lineage: Eukaryota > Metazoa > Chordata > Mammalia > Rodentia > Cricetidae > Peromyscus > Peromyscus maniculatus. The sequence continues at coordinate 1,229,366 of NC_134858.1, forward strand.
CACTCTGTCCCCTAGCTGTGACAACAATAAAATTCACTTATTGACAAATTCCCCCTAGTTTCAAAACACTCCTCTCAAAGGAAAGATTTTTTTCATTTAGATCAAATCAAAATATATGATTTTATTGAACTGATTTTCTAATGAAGGACTTTTTAAAACATATTAATGGCTTTAAAATCTTTTTTTGCACTGGTATCAATGACAAAAGACTCAAAGTTGAGAAAGAAGGAAATAGAATCCTTCTGTGACAACCCCTATATCCACTTCACCCCACCCTACTCCCAACTCTCAAAAAGGTAACAACCGGGCAGTGGTGGCACATTTTAATCCCAGCACTCGGGAGCCAGAGGCAGGCAGATCTCTATGAGTTCGAGGCCAGCCTGGTCTACAAAGCGGGGTTCCAGGAAAGGCACAAAGCTACACAGAGAAACCCTGTCTCAAAAACAAACAAACAAACAAACAAACAAACAAAAAGTAACAGCCTAGACAGAAAGCCACCAGAGATAATTCTTAAAAATTGTGACCAGGATGCTGAAGTGTTCCTCTCCACAATCCTTGGCTTCCAGCCGGGGTGGAGTTGGGGAAGGACTCAGCTTTCTTCAAGGAACTGGCTCCTGAAAGTTTGAACATGCTCCAGTGAGTATATGAGCATCACAAATTGGACCTCCTCCTCCTCCTCCTCCTCCTCCTCCTCCTCCTCCTCCTCCTTCTTCTTCTTCTTCTTCTTCTTCTTCTAATTGGGTGGAGGAGGTCACATGGGTGGGAGAGCGAACTTGGAAAGACTGGGAAGAGAGTGTGATCTAGGTGCATGATGTGAAATTCCCAAACAATCAATACTCAAGAAAAATATTATGTTGGAAATTATTGTATTGAATAGTGAAGTGTTGAAACATGTGAAACAAACCAAAATGCTTGCTACCCTTCCTCTTATATACCACTGTACAAGGAAATTCTAAGCTGTGAAGCAAAATGAATAAATTCACATGTGAAGGAAATAAATGTTATTATTCAAAGGGCAAAAATCACTTTTTGAAAAAAAATGTTTTCATATTCTACTATCTTAAAAGTTTACTTGCCAATGGATTAATAAGTGTGAGAACATTTTTTTCCTTTGGGTTGTTGAGGGTATGAGAGGAGGTGATATACTGTCTGGTATTTTAATCTGCTGTTTTACCATGCCACAACTCTCATATACATAATATAGGAAAGAATGAGGCATGGTATCTCTAAAGACACCAGCAGAATGGTCTGTTGTGGGATATTTGTACACTGTGTGAAGATGTATTTCCTGTGATTGTTGTAATAAAAAGCTGGATGGTCAATAGATAGGCAGGAGATATAGGCAGAATTTCTGGGGAAAGAAAGGAAGAGGAGGAGAATGTAGGCACACAGGAGACTCCAGGAGACATGGGGAGGAAACAGAAGGCACATGATGGAAGGTTAGAAGATAGATTAATATAAATGGTTTGATTTAAGTTATATAAGGCTAGTTAGAAACAAGCTTAAGCTATGGGCCAAACTTTCATAATTAATAAGAAGTCTCCATGTCATTATTTGGAAGCTGGTTGGTGGGATAGAGAAAGGCTATTTACAATGGTCTACTCTACTTCCAACTCCTACTTCTTTCCATTTTAAAGTAAACTTTAGAAGCATCATCTGTGGTGATCATCTCTGCTGCTACATTCAAGATAAAGCATAAAGAGAAGGAATTTATAGTAAACAAGGCAAATGCTTCCTAAATATAAACACAGTATATATAAAGAGAATGAATTGCTCATGGAGTCATTCTTCATACACATATAAAGTGTGTACTTTATAGGATTTTCACATAAATTCCCAACTATGTGGGGTGAATTACTGCCACCAAATCAAATAAAGAAAATTTAGTTTATTGAATAATGTCACATTATTCTCAAAAGAGTCTTGACCCAAACTCAGGTGTTCTAACCTAATTCTATTATTCTTTTATGCATGTTGCATTCTTCTCTGAGAGACTCAAGAAAAAGGAAAAGTGTAATGAAATAACCTTTTCTTCAAACAACAAAACAAAGAAACAAACAAATAAAACCTAAAATTAGTCTTCCTAGCCTGGATTTGGGTTGTCCATTCATAGTGCCATGAGCAATAGTTTCTTCAAGATTCCAGCCATAGTAATTATACATTTTTAGTCATTTTCTTAAAATTATGTTAGGAAACTGAAAAGATTTATTGTAGGATAAGAGTTAAAATATTTCTGTGAGACGATAGCCAGAACAAGGTGGCTGTCTGATATTTCTGGATCAAGATGGATTTTATAATTTTAAATATCATGTTAATTATAAGCTTCTTTCAGAAAGCTACATTGAACAAAGGCTTGTCTATCTGATAAAGAAATCTAGGATGGAGATTGTGAAAGGCCTGAAGATGGACAGTACCTATGGCTGCTTGCATAAGACTGTCCCCCATAGGGGGCTATTTATTTGAATATATTTGAATGTTTCAAGTATTCATATATTTGAATACTTGATCCTCAGCTGGAAGAACTTCTTGGGAAAGATTAGGAGGTGTGGCCTTGTTGAAGGGAGTGTATCACTGGAGATGAGCTTTCAAATGTCAAAAGCTCTTGCCATTATTTCTAGTTCTCTCTCTCTCTCTCTCTCTCTCTCTCTCTCTCTCTCTCTCTCTCTCTCTCTCTCTCTCTCTCTCTCTCCTCTCTCTCTCTCTCTCTCTCTCTCTGCCTCCTGCTTGTGGACCAAATGTAAACTCTCAGCTACATTTCAGTGCCACACCTGCCTGCCTGCTGCTATGTTCCTCACTATGATGATCATGGATTCTAACACTGAATCTATGATCCCCATAAAATGACCAGGCCTTGGTCATGATATTTTGTCATGGCAGTAGAAAGATAACAGACAGTGTCCATGGAGACCAAGAAAAGCAACATTAACAATCAGAAAGACCAGGAATTATATCAGAATGGGTGAGAATTATTATGTGTCATGGGGATTTGAGCGGACTGAAGAAGTATGAAGAAAACTTAAGAAGAATATGGAGATAATAGTTGTTGGGCTTTGATATAAGAACAAGAATGGAAACAGATGAGTTAGGATGTATCCCTAGAGGTCAGAAGATCACCTGGAACTGGAATTACAGATAGTTGTGAACTGCTCAGTGTGGGTCCTGGGAACCTAACTTGGGTCCTCTGTAAGAGCAGTGTATGTTATTAATCTCTAAACCATCTCTTCAGTCCCCAGGGATTTTTAATGTGGAGTCAAAATACACTGTAAGTGAGGCATGACTGAATGAGGTTTCTGGGTATGGAGCTAAGAGCCCAGGAGATCAATTTGGTGCACTTAAAACTAGATTATTCCGATAAAAATAAGCCATGAATTCGGGAGGAACATGGGCAGGGAGAAGTTGAAGAAAGAAAAGGGAAGGGGGAAAGTAATATAAATATGTTTTGATTATAAAAACAAAAACTTGGATCTGTTAGAAATCCAAGCATAGATTCTAGATAAGTAACAGGATCTACAAGCATGAAATCAGGAGAGATATAAAGAATATTTAATTTGGGCTCAACAGCATATAAATGCCACTTAATGGTACACAGTGAGTTGAAATTTCTGTTTGAATGAGTGGAACAAGTACACACAGGATAGAAAGGAAAGACAATGCTGCTGTCTAATGAGGAGCTGAATTAAATGTCCATAGCTAAATACAATCTGGTCCACTCTTCATTTGACTAAGAAAGGGATTTCCTCAAGAATGTTCTGTTGGCAGATCTGGGTCTGTTTGCCAAAGCTCTCACAGATGGCATTCAAACAGAATCAGAATACTAGTGTAGATTTGAAATTTCCAGATCTAATTATGTCATTTTCTTGTTTGTTTCATGGTAGATAAGTGAACAAAATCTATTTCATACTGAAGGTATAAAATTTAATATGAAGCTTTGTGCTGCATTTTGAATGCCAATTCTAAATGTAAATAAGTTTAAGTTGTATAGATCTGGGGCCTGGCATGATTTGTGCATGATGTTTTTATTAATTTGCAAGAGGTTTTAAATACTAAAGTTCATAAAAATTGTTAGTTCATTTAGTAACCATTTACATGTTTTTGCCATGCAGCAGCACACCTTCAGAAAGTATAAAATATCTTCTGTAGTTCATTAGTGACTTTAGTGCCAGATGCTGAGCTCGCTCACCTGTGACAAGAGATTCATGCTGTTTCAAACAATGCCAGGCATAGTTCAACACTTTTCAACTTTTGCTCTTCACAAGACACTAATACTTGGATACCAATATGGTATAGTTTAATTGAAAGCCTGACATCAAACAAATTTGCACAGGACAGGTCCTTCCTAAAGCAGATGCAACAGTGAAATGTTTTGTTGGCTCCCTACATGGAGGCAAAGTTCATGGAACAGTATTCTGTCTTCATCCCAATTCAAATGGCAACCACTTCACATCTACAACAAAAGCCTGAAACATCACCTTTCAATTTCCCAAAATCAAACACAATAACCTCACAGTAGAGTCATCAACAATACAAACTCAATCTAACAATGAATTATAGACTCATTTATAAGAGTTACTTCATGTCTTCAGGAATGTAAAGAAAAAATTCACATATGTAGCCTTATTAGAAGGAAGGAAGTCACATGCTTAAAACAATAACCAAAACAATGAGTGCATTTTGTTTTAGTGCTTCCTGTTTTGGCTCACACATTACCCTTGTTGCTCTCAAACTCTACCTTGCATCATAGTCACCTTCAGGATTTGTTAAAATTTGTTGTGTTTCAAAACCAGAATTTTTAATTTAGTATGTCTTGGATGAGACCTAAGGAATTTTAGTCTATCAAATTCTCAGACAATTCATCCAGACCCCACACTTTTAAATACATTGCATTGGACAATGACTTCTTTGAAGTTGATTACTAGACTGCATTCATTTATGTTTTCCTGGAATCCAGAGCAATGTCTATATGAAAACCAGCTTATAATACATTTATGAGTCTCCTAATAGCAATGGATACTGTAAAGAAGTTTTAAAAATTTTGCTGAGGAAGAGTGGGAGGTGAGCTTTGAGGATGCATTGTTCATCCTTGATGATGACTGAATACATATGATGTATGTACTGCACCTGGATAAAAATTGTCTACAATCCCTTTTGACGGGCTTTTCTATGTTTCTTTCTCTTATTCTTTTTTTCTTTCTTTTTGATTGGTTGTATTTCAGCTTGCAGAAGACAATCACTATTTTCTGAACAGTCTGACCTACAACTTTGAAGGTTTTGCAGGTTAGCATAGCAGAAATAGTAAGTCCAAGAACTGGGACAAGATGAATAAAACTCATATATGTTAGAATTGCTGATTTAGTTCTACAGTTTAAACTACTAGGTGGCAGTTCTTCTGTACAGATCTTTTGTTATGATGCTAAAATGAGCTAAGGAGCCCATCAGGATGGGTGGAGTTAGACACATGTGAACATCTTTACCCTCCTCTATATTAGTAATTACAGAACAAATGTTAGGGAGTCAGCCAAAGAGGTGAAGCCACCATTGACAGTATCCTTCTCCGATAGGTTGTATGTTTAATTAGTGGCTTCTCAAAGATGTCTGTATCCTAATCTTTAGAAATCCCAACTATGTTAACTTACAAAACAAAGGGGATAGTGTTAGCTCAGCTGATGGTCTGATGATGCAGAAATTCCTGGATTATATGCATAAATTTTATTTAATCATAATGATCTTTAGAGAATGAAAATAAGAGGCTCCGTATTGGAAAGCACATTTCCTCAGTTGGTTTCATTGTAAGCCACCCAGTTTGTAACAGTCTGTTATAGTAGAAACAAGAAAAAAAATCTGATAGAGCTGATTAGAGCTAGTTTTGGCTTTTTTTTTCCTTAAGGAATGTAGTAAACTTTATTCATTTATATATTAGCAAGTTTTAGAATTAACCCTAGACCTGACGGAAAATATAACACCTTAAAATCCTGGAATTGTAGTATTCATTAAGTAAACTATAGTACACATTTGTGAAAAAAAAATGTATCAATATTGGGTTATGTAATACTGGAATTAGATTCGGGTGAAAGAGAGCTCAGCTATTCCTCTGCCCCTATTGTTCACTGTGAATTTTGATAAGTCATCAAAGTTCTTAAACCCTATTAAGAATGTGGAAGCCAAATTAGAGGTAAATTATTTTAAATGGTATTTCTAGTTCATTTACTATAAAAAAAAATTAGAGTATCTGCTATATGAAATAGTAAATGACGTGTACTAAGTTGCCCATAGCTCTACAGTTCAATGAGAAATATATAGCTCAGCTTTCAAAGTTCATGAATGATAGTCAGAAAAGATATTTAAGCTAGTCTACATTGTAATTATAGTAAATAAAAACAAGACTGTAGAATCTTACAAAGATAAGTTAAATTATTCGTAGCCACAAACAATTAATTAAAGTTATTTTATTAAAAGAAGAAAAGGGGCTTTGGATATAGCTCACTTGTCTTGCCTACGTAAAACCTTGAGTTTGACTGCTAGTACTTCATGTCCCACAAACTTTTATTTCCCAAACTATAAGGATTCTATTCAGAAAGCAATCCTAAAGTAATTCTTGTTTTCTTCTAGTGGAAAAAAAATAAAACATTTCATCATAGTCTCAGTGCCCTTTACTTTACTTTGTATACATAGCATCATTTATTCTAATACTATTTAAATGATTCCATCTGTGCTATAGTCTACTTCAATGTTTCACATGAGATCAAGTAGACTATTAATCTCATTTTAATTTGCCAAGTTAAAAATAAAAGTGACTCTTGAAGTCACTGATTTCCATGCAGATAAAAATCTTTCTTTATTAGCCTTGGGCTTATCTTCAACGGTGTTCATAGATTTTTCTCAAGTAATTTCAAGTAGGACTCACTTCTAAAATGAACCAACTGCACCTGGTTACAGGAAAGACATCTCAGTTTTATTTTCTTAGCAGAAGAAGTGTACCATATTCTGTAGGCATGATTCATTCACACATTACTAAGCCCATCTCTGAGTTTCTGACCTATCTGTCTGTTTATTAAAAACAATTATCTAGTGAACTGTAGTACAAGAGAGCAGAGATATATGTGAAGACATAGAGAAGAAAAAAAATACCTTTGAAAGATATTGACACATAGCTAATGTAAGGATGCAATTTCACTATTGTGGCTCAGTTTGTGTCTCTTGCCTGACCCTTGCTAATGGTAGGAATTGATAATGTGTATTAGTTAACATTATATGTCAGCTCCTTGCCTTACAATTCCAGCTGACCAAGGTGTTACTAATATCTTGTCTCTTCTAGATTAGAATAGAAATTACCCGAGCAACTATGTAATATTCTACAATTATGCACAATGAACATCTCCAATATGTGTCCTTCTGATCTTATTTCAGGTTATACTAAATTCTTTTATTTCTAATCAGCAAATATTATTGTACAGGGAGAGATGTTTCATTATAGAATTTACATGATCACATATAATATACTCTGGTAGCATTCACCCCCTCTATTACTATTTATTATCACCTCCAATTTTCTCTACATCCTCAGTGGTTTCTTTCCTCTTCTTTTTATGTAATACTCTTTATGTCCTCAGCTTCCATAAGTTAAAGAAAACCTGTGATACTTTGTTTAATGGATTACAGTTTCTATTGTGGAGGTCTGTGCTAGGTAAAAGTAGAGTTGTCTAAAAGGAAGGAAACTCAACTGAGAAATTACTTCCCTAAGATACAGCTCTAAGGCATTTTCTTGAATAGTGATTGATGAAGGAGGGTCCAGCCCATTGTGGGTGTGGCTACCCTTGGGCTGGTAGTCCTGAGTTCTAGAAGAAAGCAGACTGAGCAAGCCAGTAAGCAGCCTCTGTATCATCTCCTGCCTCCGGGATCCTGCACTGTTTAAGTTCCTGTCCCGGTTTCCTTCAATGATGAACAGAGATATGAAAGAGTAAGCACCCAAACCCTTCTTCCCCAGTTTGTTTTTTGGTCATGGTGTTTCATTGCAGCAATAGAAACCTTAATTAAGACAAGATCTTTAACATTTTCAGTTAAATTTATGCCTAGTTTTTTGTTTTTGTTTGGTTTTTTAAGACGGGGTTTCTCTGTGTAGCTTTGCACCTTTCCTGGAACTCGCTTTGTAGACCAGGTAGCCTTGAACTCACATAGATCTGCTTGCCTCTGCCTCCTGAGTGCTGGAATTAAAGGCATGCATCACCACTGCCCAGCGCCTAGTTATTTTTTATTTTAAAGTTTCACAAATGGGGTTATATTCTTGAATTTTGTTTTAGTTGATCATTATTGGTTTACTAAAAACTGTGGTGTGTGTGTGTGTGTGTGTGTGTGTGTGTGTGTGTGTGTGTGTGTGTAGGTATTTTGTCCTTTTACTTTGCTCAAAGTGTTCTTCCCAGGTACATGCCATCTGGTAGCATATAGATTTTCTTTTATGTATAGGATTATTTCTTGCTTAAAAAGAAAATCATCATTTGACTCCTTTTCCTGTTTGTTCAAATGTCTTTTTTGCCTAATTTATTTATTTGCTAATTTTTGAAGCATTTTATATATAGAAGTAGCAGTGATGCTTCAGTTTTCCCTCTTCGGTTTAATATTGATTATAGGTCTGTCATATACCTTCAGTTATGTTGGGACATGAAACATCTTTTTCTAATTTCTTTAGCTTTTTTATTTGAAGAAACATTGGAGTTTGTCAATGGCTTTTTTCTGCATCTATTGAGATGGCAATGTGGTTCTTATCCTTAATATGCTATATTAAACTAATTATAAATTTATTCATATTTATTTTATTTTATGAGGATGGATGTACACTTCGATGTATATTTGTGGATCACATTTGTGCAGGTGCCTGCAGAGGCCAGAGTAAAGTGCCAGATCACCTGGAGCAGGAATTACAGTGTTAGTCTTCTCAACAGAAGACTCCTTGGTTTGTCCCATTTGCTCTTCTCCTCTTGCCAAGCCTTTAAGTGCTGATCAAGATGCTCTAATGAAATAAGAGAGAACTATAGACAGCCAAATTCTGATAATTTACTTGCTTCCATATAGAGTATATATACGTATATACATTTAAAAATCATAGTGTAATAATTTTTCTAGAATAAACAGTCCTACCAGACCCCTCTAATACCTTTTACAACAAGCTAGAAAAGCCCCAAGTTGGTTTCCCACTTGAACATTTGTTGCTGGAGAGCTCCTCTCCAGATCCCACCAAGCCCCACAGTCCCACAACCCATGTATAAAATAATCACTCAGACACTTATATTACTTATAAACTGTATGGTCGTGACAGGCTTCTTGCTAACTGTTCTTATATCTTAAATTAACCCATTTTTATAAATCTATACCTTGCTATGTGGCTCGTGGCTTACCGGCATCTTTACATGCTGCTTGTCCTGGCAGTGGCTGGCAGTGGCTCCCCTTCCTTCTTCCTGTTCCCTCAATTTTCCTCTCTCCTTGTCCCGCCTATACTTCCTGCCTGGTCACTGGCCAGTGTTTTATTTATATAGAGCGATATCCACAGCAAACATTCTTATTTCTTCATTGCACAGTGAACATGGATCAGTGATAATGTAAGATTCAAATGCTCTCCTGTGCAATAATGATTGACTGGGATGGATGTGAGTACTTCAACGTGAGGAAAGACCTGACCCTACAATTGAATGCTGTCCGTATTTGAAGATCAGCATTGGTATACTAGCAAAGCCTTGAGTTTGGCTCATTTCCCTCAAATTTCTTTAAGAGCATATTTGCAATAAATGTTGACCCTGATGAGATAATAACCCACAGTACCAGTGATTTTAATGCAGTAGTTCCATGTTGTTTGAAGCACAGACCAAATAGAGGGAAATGCCAAGTTAGCATTTACCAATTACTACCAAAATTATAATTTAAAAAAGCAGTAATTTCCAAGTCAGGTGCCTTTTCTGCCTAGTTAAAACTGTGTGTAGGGAGTCATTTTCATGTTGAATTCCCTTCTTCATTTAAGCACTCTATAATTTGAATCAACTAGTTGTATGATACCCTCTGAATTATGGGCACAAATCCACTCACAATCCCAAAGTATCCTGAAATATTATTTAGTTTTTCCATTTGTGTAGAAGCAATAAATCCAAGTTTCACTCCAGACTTGAAAACATCATTTTAAGGTTACCTTCATCATTTTTTTGAATAAGCTAAATGTTTTGTCAGTCAGTGGTAATTGGAGGGTTTCTTTATAAAACTCTGTCTCATCAATTATTATATCTACAAAGTACAAAGTGAAAAAGTTATAGCACAAAGGCAGAAACATAAAAAGAATAATTGGGGGAAAGGAAGAGAAGAGGTGTAAGAGAAGAAAGGGATGAAACAAGGAAGAAAATAGGGAAAGAGGGAAGAACAAAGAGAAACCTTCTAAAGGGCAGGAAACTTCCTCAGTATAAATAGAAGTTCAACCTTACTACAATGGCCAGTTCCATTGTATTAGGGTATTAAGTGACCACATGATCAATGGAGGTTTCCTAAATTCAAAGTCATACAGAGGTCAGGTTAAGTTTGTTTTATGCCTTGACAAGATTCTACTCTTTTTTCTATTTGGTTCATGGGAAAATTTGTGAGAAACACAAACTTTGGTAGAGAAAACTAAAGAGTCAGGATTCTAAACAGAAGAGCTTGGCTTTGGACTCTGGAAATAACTCTAAACAGCATCCTGGAAGCAGACAAGACCCATTAACGTCCTGAATATTTGTTTCCCTCTATAATTTAGCATTGATTGAACCTGAGGACTTTGTTTAAAAAGTGAAATCTTCAATATATCCAACAGCCATATCAACAGTTAACTCTCAAAATATATGCAACAAATAGTGTCTTATTTCATGAGTTTAAAATATCAGTTTTTTTCCCCAAGAGTTCCTATACCCAGAATAGAACTGCCAGAGATGAAAAGTAAAACAAGAAGAAAGGTCATGTGGAGAGGATGGAAGAATTCAACAAAATATTACTACCATATTTTAATTTTTTTATTAAACAGAAAGACATCTCAGAAGGATGTGATTTCCTTCTCTATAGTAAACTATCTCTCTGAAATATCACTCTGGGTTTCCACAGAAAGAGACTAAGGTAAAACTTAGCATTTGGAAAAATTCAAACTTGAGGTGATGTCTGTTATATAAATATGTGATGAATTTTTCCAGTTCTTAAAGAAATCCAATTGGTTCATTCACCTGGTGTTTTCGTCAGTTTTGTTGTTGTTTTGTTGTTGTGCTTCTTTTGTATTGAGTCTATTCACATTATGAATTTCATTGCTAAGTAAATGGAAATCTATGAATAGATTATGATTCCAAATTATCAGTGTTTTGTTTTTCTTTTTAAATACAATGATTTACATTAAAAATAACTTAAGAACCATTAGTGTTTATAGAGCATGGTGTGAAAATAGCATAAACTGTCAATAGTGTTTACAAAACTCAGCAAAGGAAATATCATTAGTTTTGTTGGATTAACAGACAACTGGGGGCTGTGCACTGCTCTAGGTGAATAAATGGCATGGGTGTTGCAGTTGATCTTTGATCTTTTGGGGGCCCACCACCCAGCTCCCAAATAAATCATACACAAAGGCTTATTATTACTTATAAATGCCTAGCCTTCGCTTGACTTATTTTTTTAAATATTTTTTAAGGTTTATTTATTTATTATGTATACAGAAGAGGGCACCAGATCTCATTACAGATGGTTATGAGCCACCATGTGGGTGCTGGGAATTGAACTCAGGACCTCTGGAAGAGCAGTCGGTGCTCTTAACCTCTGAGCCATTTCTCCAGCCCCTTAGACTGACTTATTGCTATCCAGCTTTACTTAAATTATCCCATCTAGTTTTTGCCTTTAGGCTTTTACATTTCTCTATTTCTGTATACCTTTCATTATTTTTTTATTCTGTGGCTTGCTGTTTAGCTGGGTGGCTGGACCCTGGTGTCCTCCTCCTTCTCTGGCCACTTCTTCCTCTCCTCCCATATATTTCCTTCTATAAATTCTCTCTCCCTGCCAGTCCTGCCTATCCTTTCTCCTGCCTTGCTCCTGGCTGTTCTTTATTAGACCATTAAGTGTTGTAGACAGGCACAGTAACACAGCTTCACAGAGTTAGACAAGTGCAACATAAACAAAAGTAAGACTCCTTAAAATAATATTCTACAATATGTGAGCTTTGGAATCACACACCTGTGTTCAAATCTAAATTATGACGTTAAATAAATGTATATCTATTTCTCTCCCTTCTTTGCCTCACATAATTCTGATAAAATGCCATTATTCATGGATTCATTATGAATTAGAGATGTACTAGTGTATGGTTAAGTACCCGGTATCATTTTGTTTCTCTCACTTTAAAGTATCTTGCATCAAGCTATAGAATTATGAGAGGGAAATTCTGGGACTCATACCCAGGTTTAGTTAACCTAAAAATGAAAATCATACGGTTCAAATAATCACAATGTAAAATTTCAAATTCATTTAATATGTGTAATAAGTATTAATATTACATAATTCTACTGTAGTTTTTTGAATATAGTCACAGAAATTAGAAGATTTTCTATAGCTAGCTTTTTGTTAAGAGTATTTAAAAATAATGGTGCCTTGAAAGCAAACAGATTTCAGACAAGACATTGGAAAAATTATATTGCGTTTACTTGAAAATAAAACCTACCATCTCACTTTGCTTATTTAAGTTCTTGCTTTTGGTGGCATTATGGAGCCTTTAAAATCACTCTCTTGATTGAGTCTCCAGGGAACACTCTTGAGGTTACACATGGATCCTCCCAAATGTGTAACAATGTCATGGAGATCAGAGAATTCCAGTAACCATGTCAAGTGGCAAAAACAAGATTTTAGCTCAAGCAGGCCTGGTGGCAAAACTTAGTTCTTAAAGCACAAATGAATTAGGACACCAAGGTCTCTTTATCAAAAATGATAGCATTGCATGGAGCCACACACAAATATATTTAAATGTCTATCCCAAAAAATCTCAGGGGAGAGAATTTTTAAATAAACTGCTAAGCTCCAATAAAATTATTTTGTTCAAGGGCTCTTTAACCAGGCATGCTCCAACCTCGCGGCCACTTGGGCCTTAACTAAGTGTTCTAGTCTTATATGCTGCACAAGTTTCTACTGAAGGCCAATCTTCTCCCTACAACTCACCATGAAGCACTCTCTTCAAAGACTGAGAATGATTAACAAAATTCCAGCAACTTCTATTCCACATGTGGAACAAAGGTAAACTCCCATTTATATTTCAAGATACCTGAAACCTACATTTCCAAGGTAATCAATGACCTTGAAGCCTTGTCACTGGCCAAAATAATGTCAGTTCTTAAACTCATGAAAGCTTAAAATAGACGGAACTGGAGACTCTGAAATTGTCATATAATACACATGCACTTCAGCTTGGTTAAGCACATATCTTCCTCACATTCTGTGCCTTCTCTTTCATGGGTTAATTAGTATATAGGACATGATTAACACATGTTAGAGGTGTGGATGTCACTATCCAAACAGAAACACAGTTTTTCTGCTTCTCCACTGTCAAAAGAAGTGGCCTTAGGCTTGAGCAAATAAACACAGAGCAACATGCCACTATTTCCTCCTATTCTCTTCATACAGTTCCCAAGTTTTTCTGAGTTTTATTTTGTCATGAATTGCCACTGAGTCTGCCCTAAGAATATTTGACTACTCTGGCTTTTTTTTTCTCCTTTAAGTGAAGAATCATTTGAAGAAAAGCAGAATTCCTGATTTAAAAAAAAATCTCCAGGGTGTTTAGTGTCAATCCTTGGGAATACTTGGGAATACTCTCTAGAGTCAGCAACATTGGCCTGATCCATACATTTTATTTCTACTCTAATTATAGTTATTGTTAAAGAAATAGGATTTTGACTTTAAGATTTTCTTATTTCTAGGTATTACTACAGAATTCCATAGACTATATATTTTATACAACAGAAATTGATGTACACATAATTTTGAAGACTAAAATTCCAAGATCAGGATTGTATCAGAGTGGGTTTCCGGTGAAGCACATCTTCTTGACTTGTATACAGCTAACTGCTTTCATTATGTGGTCACATGACCTGTCACGTATCAAGGGAAACAGGCTTATTTCTCTTCTCTTAGGGAAAACAGTTATATTGAAAAGGGCCCCATTTTCTTACAAGGTTCCTCTCCAGGACCTTACTTAACTTTATTATGTCCTTGAAATAATCTCATCTACAAATACAATCACCTGTGAATTAGAACTTCAACATATGAGCTTGCAGAAATACAACATATATTTTAATAGTGATTACACACTGAGGCCAAATGCACATCCTGAATTTGCCAGAGCAGCTACCCATTTTGTCTGTTATTAAGTGTCCCATCCATTCAGTTCTGTGTTGTATTCTCAGTAAATTATATGGTCTCCCTAAGCATGTTATCTCCAATAGGCCTTGATTTCTTTCTCTTTGGCTAGGTTTGTCATAAATTGAACCATAGCAAAAGTGTTAGTGTCAGTCCTGCTTGGCTGACACTTTGATACTAAGTGTATCTTTGTAATCTATAAAAATGGCTTCAAAGACCAAAATTTAATGCTATAGCCTTTGCTGACAGTTGGCTGGCTTTGTTTCAAACTACCCATTAATTGTTACCTTTATGTCCTCTAGCCCTGAGGCCTGCTGCTGTGCCTTTCCACTCTGTGTCAAACCTTCAGTGGCAAGAGTTTAAGTGTAACAATGTGCACCTGTAGGTCTTTGTGAGAGGCAGGATAAATCCAAGGATGGGGTATCCCTCCTTCTTTTTTCTTTTCTTCTTTTCTGCCTTCCTCTTTCCCATTTCCGTCTCTCCCCACCCCACCCCACCCCTGTCCTCCATGTTTCCCCCTCCCTGTTTCCCTCATACCTTTTCTTCATCCCCTCCTTCCTTTCCTCTTAGATATAATATGTGTTTTCAAATTTGAGCAGAGTTTCTTCCTCCCTGATACCTGCCAAATTTCCTTCTTTCTCAGACTTTTGTTTTCTATCTGAACTCTGACATGACTTGTACAGCTTCCCTCCTTGCTATGTTGCTATATTTTCCTCAGACTTTAGCTTTGCAAGAGTTTTACAAAAAGTTTTCTCTTCTACTACTACTGACTCTCAGCCTGACTTTAAGGCAAACAATATAATCCCTGTACTCAATGAGAGGATTAGATACCTGCTATGTAGAAACTATCTCTCTGTCACTGCTATAGCTCAACAGGTTTCCTTATTGGGACTACAAACTGATTTTAGAGCAGAAAGCAATGTTTAAACTAGTTTTCCTCACACTAATATAATTCAAGGAAAAGTAAAAATTTCAGATATTTGTGTCGCCATCAATAGAGACATAGTCATCCCAAATTCAAGACGCAGATTAAATGGCATATCTATCACATGGAATTAATAATTCCCTTGGCCAATATTTACTCAGGAATGTAGGTTCAAAATTTTTGAGCAGATTTATTTTAGGTATAAATTTTAGGTATATTGAAATAACTAAAGCATATTAGTATAGTGATATTTTGTTTATTCTCTAACAAATAAAGCTTGCCTAGAAATCAGAGTGCAGAGCTAGCCACTAGTTAACTATAAAGGCCAGGAAGTGGTGGCACGCACCTTTAATCCCAGCAGTTGGGATTTCATACCTTTGATCCCAGTACTTGGGAGGAGGAAACAGGAAGTGATATGACTGGGCATAGAGAGGAATATAAGGCAAGTGGAAACCGGAGCTCAACCCTTTACAGGCTGAGGAGTTGACAAGGTAAGATGTAGCTGTGGCTTGCTCCTTTTTCTCTTCGATCTTTCAGCATTTACCCTGATATCTGGTTCTGGGTTTTTATTATTAAGACCAATTAAGATTTGTGCTATATTAATGAAATTCATTTCATTGTTATTTGAAACTTTTTACCCCAAATTGTGCTGTGCTTATATATGGCTGAAGTAAAATTGCCAGGGTCAGACTCCAAGAAATCTTAGCCCAGTGAAAATCAGGCTGAACCTAGTTTCATCCTTGTCTTTTTGAGGATCCATTTTTCCCTGTCTGCTGTGAAGCCTATAATGAATTGCCACAGGCAATGACTGCTAAATTATATGATGATGGAAGAAGTGAAATGTTCTAAATTGAGAGTAGTGAGGGGCTCCCAACTCATTTAACTATTCCTTTGAAATTGTAAGTCACGTGAGTTATATCTCAACAAAACCAATAAAGAATGAAAACATTAATATAAAATAAATTTATGTATTAGAAGTTCAAATTTAAAATTTGAAAATTTAGATTACACATGAGGCATGTTTTTTGTTTCCATTGGACATAGATAAATAAACTATATTTTATTTGGAGCCAGAATGAAGTCAAGATTTCATGGCAGAGGGGGAATGTGGCAGCATAATCTGGCCTTTGACCACATTTCTGGTAGGCTATGAGAGTTTCTCTGCTACTCACCATCGGGCTTCCACCTTATGCTTGCAGAGCTTGACTCTTCTGTAGTACAGAAATACCACATGGGTCCAGAAACTGAAAGGGCCGGGAGTCATTTATGAAGATTCATTTTTACTGATTACAGAAAAAGAACCAAATCACAAAATAACCCTGAGTTGTCTTAGATGTTGTTATAAAATAATGTAAGTTATTAGCTTCTAAAATGAAGATGCGAAGAAAAGTCTTTACAATCATTTTGTGATTTAGACTTCAGTAGGCTTGAAAACATAAACTTAGCCAAAACACTGCAAAGAAAACTAAATAACTTATTTACGTTACTACTGGATATAATTATTGCAGCCACCATGAGTTTAGAATTTCATGCTTCAGGTGACAGTTTATAGGCAGTAAACACTGTGTTTACCACTCAGAAAAACAAGAGGAAGGGTTTTATCTCTTTAAAAGGCAAGGATCCTAGGCATAGAGAACAAAGTGTTCCTGAAGACACAGATATTTATGTGTGAGTGTTCTTCACATCCACATCTTTTATTCCACAGCAGATTGGATGTTGTGATCATAGAAAATGAAAGCAGGTGAAAGATTTCAAGAGAAAAACTATTCCACAATTTTGAGCCAAATTTGGAGCAAACTTTAACTAAATACCTGCCAGGTTAAAAAAAAAAAAGGACTCTGGTCAGATTTCCCTCTGGGTTCCCAGGAAATGGCCCTGAGTCACATTTTAGAGGGGCTTAAAAAGTCAAAACCCATAATTCATTGCATTTCCCATTAGGTCCAATCAGGGACAAACACACATGCTCACACATTTCCTGCCTACATACCTCGCACCTACATGCAACCAAGCACATCTGATATAGTTGGTTCAAACAAACATGTTTAGGGAAATAAAAACATGTGGCTTGTTATTTCTCAAGAACTACAACTTCCAGCATTCCAGGAAGTTACCTTGTCCTTGGCAGGTGGGGCTTACAGGTGAACTTTGGGTATTACAGTGGCCAGCATGGGAATACTGAAGAAAAAGAAGATTCACATTGTAAGTGGGGTGGACATGACACATGATTTCATTAAACCAGTCAGAACAGGATAAAGTTTTCTGTTCAAACACCAGAAACAGGACATGATTGTGTAAATCAAGTCATCACTATGGAAATCTAGATCATGTAGATAAAGGAAATACATAAAACCAAACCAATATAAAAAGATCTTGAAGCCAGTACTAAATAAAGGTTAAGAGATACAGGCTATCTGATCCAAGAATAACTAACAATCCAGCCAAAGTAACTGAATTAGAAGCCAACAAAGCTAGTTCATGTCAGGACTACAGTGGGCTGTCTGAGGATTCTATTTGAAAGTAATGAAAGGTGAGTAACCCTTTCCATAGATGTGAAGTTTGTACTTCAAATCAAAACTGACAATGAATACTTCAAAGGAAATTGTTCCCTAAGAAGTGGGAGGCTGTTACATGGCTTGTTGTATCTTATTCATAGAGTCATATTCATAACCTAAGGAGTAGCTGAAATCCATTCTAGAAATGACCCTCCCCAGGGAGTCATTATCCCACATTAGATTCAGTTTCCTCCTTAGGTAAGCATTCCTCTTACAGACCAATATCAAACTCAGAGTGTATAAAAGACACCTATTTACTTTTGATTCACTCTTTCGATCACTGAAACATGGAATCCACCTCAGTGTTATATAGAAAATCTTCTGTGGATCACCAGTGACTTTTATGTCACCATATTCAATAGCAGTTTCTTAATTTTCTTCATATCTGTCTTCTCAATAGTACATAACAAAAAGATGACTTCTCTTCTCTAAAATGTTCTTATCTTGGCATCTCTACCACTGTAAGCCTCTGATAACAAGCCTCTCATTGAGTGACTACTTTTTCTGAACTTACTCAGCTGGCTATTCTTCCCATACCCAATTTAAACAAAGGTACCCAAGAGTTCATACTTCCTTTTTATTTACACATCAGCTTCCCATGATCTGATTTATCTGCAGCATCAAATATATTAAATGTTAATGGTGTCTATATTTTCTTAGACTTCCCTCTGAGGTCTATTAAAGCAGTCTCTTCTTATTCTTGGTTTCACTTTTTATCATTTTGCCCCCTACTTGAAAAATCATAATCAGAAAACAATAAGTGGAAAATTCCAGAAAAAAATTATGAGCTTTAAATTTCATACTGTTCTTAGTGGTGTGATGAAATCTTGTGTTCTGCTCTATCCCACCTGCAATGTGAATCTTCCCTTTGTCCAGCATTTCCATTCTGTATATACTACCAGTTCATCCAGCACTCAACCACTGATTTTGTAATTGGAACAACTGTTATAAAATCACAGCATGTATGTTAGTACAAATCAATGTAGCTGGGAAATTGGATACAACAAAAAAAGAAGATGGGTACAGAGTTTTAAGTGACGTAGCTTAATAAGGAAAAGAAACAATTCAGACCAGCCAGCTCAGCAGTGAAAGGAGCTTGCAGTGAAGCTTGATAACCTGAGTTCACCTGAACCCACATAGTAGGTAGGAGAGAACCTACTCCTTCAAGTCGGCTCTGACCTCTATATGTGCTATGACACATGTGGCCCTGAAACATAAATTTAAAAATATCACAAAAAAAATTGTATGCTAGGTTTTCTAAAATCTATCTTAAGATAGTGTTGTTTCACGGTGTCTAACTTGTAAATTAAACTTTATCTTAAGTCTGTATATATATATATATATATATATATATATATATATATATATATATATATATGTGTGTGTGTGTGTGTGTGTGTGTGTGTGTGTGTGTATAGTATATATGTAGTATAATAGGATCAATGTGCATCTACCAAAGGTCTTGAAGTACATCATTATGGATAAGGAAGAGTACTGTATGTCATTAATTCCTTTCCACCTCAAACTGCAGGCGTTTCCCACATTTTCATATTAGTCTGGAAATATTCTAAAACGTACACAGGCTAGATGGTGTAAACCACAGAGGTATGTGCCTCACATTCAGGTAGTTGAAAATGTCTAACTGGATGACTGATGTCATTTCAGGTTCTTTTTCTGACTTGCAGATAACCACCTTCTTGCTGTGTGTAGTCTCACTGTGTCTTTCATGAGACATGCTGGTGTCATCTTCTTTTACGACTCTCCCATGATAATTTTATTTAACCTTTGTCACATCAATGGCCTGTTTCCAAACAACCGTATTGGAAGTAGAGATTCAATCTATGAATTGGGTGGGATGCAATTTCATCCAGAGTATCTTTTCTGTTTAATCTTTCTTGTTTCAGACAATGGCCCTCAAATCTGTTTATTCCCAAATCTCGAATTAAAATAAGAGAAACCTTATCAGAATTGGCTGATATATTGAGTATTCTTTCTCAAGATATCTTGAACCAGTCACCTTTTTTCATTGTCTCTACTCTTATCCAAAGCCACTTTTCAATATGTCTGTCTGATTCAGACATCCCACCAATTCTATTCTAGTACAATATTACTTTGAAAATAAATCAGATTGTATTGCCCCTGACTTTGAATGCACAATTTTTTTTCTGTTGCTTGAACCCCAAACTGTTATGTTGGGCCCATGTCTTCTGTTTATTTCTGTATCAAATAATTATAAGAGTGCTTGGTACATAGTAGATGTTCAATGAACACTTGCATATGAATAATTGCTTAATTAATCTAATATATAAACTATCGGATTAAATTATGCTCATCAACTTGATTCTCATATTTTGGCATGTGTCTCTCTGTGTACTGTGTGTACATGTGTGTTCAGAAGTGAGTGTGCACATTGTATGTGGATGCACATAGAGGACTGAAGCTAGGATGACATCATAGCATTTCTTGATAGCTCTCCACTTTATTCATTGAGCCAGGGTATCTGTTAACTTAGTTAAACTTAATTTTGAGACATCCTCATATCTAGAACAGAGTCATCAGAAGTTGAGTGTGGGTGACAACTCTGGCTGGAGATAAAAAGCTGAGAATCTTGACTAACCTTGCTCTCCTTCTTACTTCCTAGATCATAAGCTTTGAGGATAGTTTAGGTTAAAATAAATGTCTAAACTAATCAGTTTCACTTTATTTAATTCATTTAAAATTTCATTTTTAATTCAATTTTATGGGTATGGGTGTTTTGCCTGCATGATTACCATGTGCCCACCCAGTGAAGGTGATGGATTCTCTGAAACTGGAGTTACAGATGGTTGTGAGCCTCCATGTGGATGGTGGCAATCAAAATAGGTCCTCTGTAAGAGAAACCAGTGCTCTTAACTACTGAACCATCTTTCCAGACTCTACTTATTTCCCTTTCTTAAATGATGACACTTAAATGTTGATAAGCCATAAAATGTTAAAGGTGAACTTCATACATTAGGAACCAATAATAACAAATATCTCTCCAAATTCTCAGATTCTATCATAGCCAAGAAAACACGTCATGGTAAAAACTAGATTGTTCTTTCTCTAAGTTCTTTTGTAAATTTCTTTGACAGTAAGCATAGATCAAAATATATGGTTTATGAAAAAAATCACTTGTGGGCATTAGAAACAAATACAATACCTATTATGCTTATAAAAATACACTAAATGGTGTAATTGAGGTTAAAAAAAGACTTGGCCTAAAGACACATAGAAAGCCTTACAGAAACAAGACAAAAGAATACTGATTTCCTTACTTCATTTACTCTTTTTTTGTTTTGTTTTCATTTTTCTTTATTAAGAAATTTTCTACGGACTCTACATACCACCCACAGATCCCATCTCCTCCCTCCTCCCACCCCTCAGACCTTCCTCCCAAGCCTACTCAAATCCCCACATCCCCCAAGTCAAGGTCTCCCATAGGGAGTCAGCAGAGCCCAGCACACTGAGCCTAGGCAGGTCCAAGGCGGCGCAAGGCATCATACCACAAGCACTGGGCTCTTAAAAGCCTGCCCATGCACCAGGGACGGATCCTGATCCCTCTGTCTGGGTACCCCCCAAACAGTTTGAGCCAAACAACCTTCTTCCATATCCAGAGGGCCTAGTCCAGTCCCATGGGGGCTCCACAGCCACCAGTCCACAGTTCATGGGCTTCCACTAGTGTGGCCAGTCATCTCTGCACGTCTTCCCATCTCAATGTCCCCCACCTGCAGAATCCCTCCTCTCTCTCATCGATTGGATTCCTGGAGCTCAGCCTGGTACCTGGCCATGGATCTCTGCATCAGCCTCCATCAGTCACTGGACAAAGGCTCTGTGATGTTGGTTAGGGTATTTACTAGAATTGTCACCCAAGTAGACAAGTTCAGGCACCCTCTGGACCACTGCCAGCACTTTCAGGTAGGGTCAACCTTGTAGATTCCTGAGAGCCACCGCAGAACCCTGCCTCTCCCTATTCCTATGATGTCTTCATTTATCATGGTATCTCCCTCCCAGCCCATGCACTCTGTCGCTGTTTCAGCTCGACCCTCTCATTTCCCTATGTTCTCCTCACCCACTCCTCACCCTCTACCTCCCTCGCAGTCCCAGGTCACTCATGTAGATCTCATCAACTTCTCCTTCGCTGGGCCATTCATGTGTCCCTCCTAGGGTCTTTCCCTGTTAGCTAGCATCTCTGGAGATGTGGGATGCACTCTGGCCATCCCTTCCCTCACATCTAGTATTCATTTATGAGTGAGTACATACTATGTTTGTCCTTCTGAGTCTGGGTTACCTCACTCAGGATGACGTTTTCTAGTTCCATCTATTTTCCTGCAAATTTCATGATATCATTGTTTTTTACTGCTGAGTAGTACTCCATTATGTATATGTGCCACATTTTCTTGATCCATGCTTCAGTTAAGGGGCATCTAGGTTGTATCCAGGTTCTTGCTGTTACAAATAATGCTGACATAAACATAGTTGAGCATGCATCCTTGTAGTAAGATTGAGCATTCCTTGGGTATATGCCAAAGAATGGTATAGCTATGTCTTAAGGAAGACATATTCTCAATTTTCTGAGAAACCGTCATATTGATTTCCAGAGTGGCTGTACAAGTTTGAATTCCTACCAACAACAGAGGAGTGTTCCACTTACTCCACATCCTCTCCAACATAAGCTGTCTCCAGTGTTTTTGATCTTAGCCATTCTGACAGATGTAAGATGGTAACTCAGAGTTGATTTGATTTGCATTTTCCTCATGACTAAGGATGTTGAGCAATTCCTTAAATGTCTTTCAGCCATTTGAGATTCTTCTGTTGAAAATTCTCTGTTAAGCTCTATAGCCCATTTTTCAATTGGAATGTTCAGTATTTTGAAGTCTAGCTTTTTGGGTTCTTTATATATTTGAATATCAGCCCTTTGTCAGATATGGGGTTGGTGAAGATCTTTTCCCATTCTGTAGGCTGTCATTTTGTCTTATTGACCATGTCCTTTGCCCTACAAAAGCTTCTCAGTTTCAGGAGGTCCCATTTATTAATTGTTGCTCTCAGTGTCTGTGCTACTGGTGTTATATTTAGGAAGTGGTCTCCTGTGCCAATGCATTCAAGACTACTTCCTACTTTCTCTTCTATGAGGTTCAGTGTAACTGGATTTATGTTGAGGTCTTTGATCCACTTGGACTTGAGTTTTGTGCATGGTGACAGATATGGATCTATTTGCAATCTTCTGTATGTTTCTATGTTGACATCCAATTATGCCAGCACCATTTGTTGAAGATGCTTTCTTTTGTCCATGGTACAGTTTTGGTTTTTTTGTTAAAAATCATATGTTTATAGGTATATGGATGAATGTCAGTTCTTCAATTTAATTCCATTGGTTCACATGTCAGTTTTTATGCTAGTACCAAGCTGTTTTTATTCCTATGGCTCTATAGTAGAGCTTGAGGTCATGGATCATGATGCCTCCTGAAGTTGCTTTATTACACAGGATTCTTTTGCCTATCCTAGGTTTTTTGTTTTTCCATATAAAGTTAAGTATTTTTTCCAAGTCTGTGAAGAATTGTGTTGGGGATTGCATTGAATCTGTAGATTGCTTTTAGTAAGATGGACATTTTTACTATGTTAATCCTACCTATCCATGAGCATGGGAGATCTTTCCATTTTCTGATATATTCTTCGATTTCTTTCTTCAAAGACTTAAAATTCTAATCACTATAGGCCTTTCACTTGCTTAGTTAGGGTTACCCCAAGGTATTTTATATTATTTGTGGCTATTGTAAAGGGTGATCTTTCTCAGCCTGGTTTTCATTTGTATATAGGAGGGCTACTGATTTTTTTTTTTTTACTTAATCTTGTATACTGCCACATTACCAAAGGAGTTTATCAGCTGTAAGAATTCCCTGGTAGAATTTTTGGGATTATTTATATATACTATCATATCATCTGCAAATAGTGA
Organism: Peromyscus maniculatus bairdii; assembly: GCF_049852395.1. Classification (NCBI taxonomy): domain Eukaryota; kingdom Metazoa; phylum Chordata; class Mammalia; order Rodentia; family Cricetidae; genus Peromyscus; species Peromyscus maniculatus. The sequence continues at coordinate 1,253,190 of NC_134858.1, forward strand.
AAGTTTGATTTCTTCCTTTTCAATTTGTATCCCCTAGATCTCCTTTTGTTGTGTTATTGCTCTAGCTAAATCTTCAAGTACTATGTTGAATAAGTATGGGGAAAGTGGACAGCCATTTCTTATTCCTGATTTTAGTGGAATTGCTTTGAGTTTCTCTCCATTTAATTTGATGTTGGCTGTTGGCTTGCTGTAAATTGCCTTTATTATGTTTAGGTATGTTCCTTGTATTCTTGATCTCTCTAGAACCTTTTTCATGAAGGGGTGTGGGATTTTGTCAAAGGCTTTTTCAGCATTTAATGAGATGATCATGTGGTTTTTTCTTTCAGTTTGTTTATATGGTGTATTACATTGACAGATTTTCCTCTGTTGAACCATCCATCTATCCCTGGGATGAAGCCTACTTAGTCATGTTGGATAATTTTTTTGATGTGTTCATGGATTTGGTTAGCCTTATTTTATTGAGAATTTTTGCATCAATGTTCATGAGGGATATTGATCTGTGTAATTCTTTCTCTTTGTTGCATCTTTGTATGGTTTGGGTATCAGGGTAACTGTGGCCTCATAAAAAGAGTTTGGTAAGGTTCCTTCTGTTTCTATTGGGTGGAGCAATTAGAAGAGTATTGGTATTAACTCTTCTTTGAAAACCTGGTAGAATTCTGTGCTGAAACCATCTGGTCCTGGCTTTTTTTGGTTGGGAGACTTTTAATGACTGTTTCTATTTCCTTAGAGGTTATTGGTCTATTTAGTTTATCTCATCTTGATTTAATTTTGGTATGTGGTACCTACCTATACCCATTGCAGTCCCAGTTTCATGGCTGGAATTTTATCTGATTTATTTAAAGCTTTGATTGAATCGTATTTACAAGCCTATGTGGTAGTGCACATCTTTAATCCCAGCATATAGAAGGCAGAGGCAGGCAGATTTCTGTCTCTATGAGTTCCAGGCCAGTCTGGTCTACAAAGCTAGTTCAGGACAGCCAAGGCTACACAGAGAAACCCCAGGCTTGGGGTGGGGGGCAGGATTCAGATTTAAAAGTAGATGCTAATCAAAACATAGTGGTACCCTCTTGTGATCTCTGGAGCAGGCTAAGGTACCAGGAGTGCCACTTAGAGAGCAGAGCAGGATGGCAAAACAAAGGTAGACAGCATTGGTGACACTGATTATTTTAATCATTATACTTAGGGTCTTGGCATGATTTTATGTACATTGTTTCTGTGAAGAAAAACTCTTGTATTGGATTTTTGGAGGGTGTATTGGTATAACTAGACAAATGATTCAACTGACTGGAGCCTTTTATATGGTGAAAAGGGGTAAGACTTTATAATACCAATGACTTTGCTATAATTTGGAAATGAATAATATTTTTCAAGGTCAGTTATACATGGAATTCTTCATTTTTCATATGCACAGTACGAAATTCTTACAATGTAGAGTAAAATTTATCACTGGATAAATCATTTCTATGTCTCAAGTATCTAGTAAAAGAATCCTAAAATTAGACACATACTCTTTGTTGTTGTCTAAGTCAGCACCCTTTGAGAATAAGAGAATAAGATCATTAATTATAGCAGGTAACAAGTGGAAAATTCTGTGGATCACAAATAAGACCTTATTTGTGATCATTCCCTCCTTGAAAATGGTTTTCTTCCAACTTTACACATAAAACAGTAGAAATAGCCACTGTGTGGCTATCAGAAAAGATTACAAATATAAAATATTTCTTACAACTGAGAATCGTTCTGCTTCAGCTCTGCTTTTTAAATATTTAGTATATTTTTGAATTATGCATGTGATGGTGGTTTGTGCATATAGGTGCAGTGTCAGATGAGGCCAAAAGGGATGGCACATTTCATGGAGCTGGAGTTACACATGACTGTGAGTTCTGTAATATGGGTGCTAGAAATTGAACTCAAGTGAACATGATATTTGGATATTTTTCAGTTTGGAGTCAGCACAAATGATAGAGCTAACAAAAGTCTTATCCATTTCTCGTGGTGGACAAAAATATGATATGCCTAGGAAAGGACAAAGTTCACCATTGGCACTTAAGATGAACAGCTTTACAACATGATTCTATATGATGATTTCCACACTTGCACCCTGTTCAAAATGACACTTCTGGGGGACCCCAGCAGCCAGAACTGCTGAATTGGGAAGTCTAGAGGTGGAGACCAGCATGCTTTGTTTGATAAGCCCTCTAGGTTATTTGATACAAGCCATGATTATAAACGTTGCTGCACATTAAAACTATTCGGAAATCTTAAAAATCAATCCTAGGATCCTTGCTCAGGATATTCTAACATGGGAGTACAACTGTGCTACCAAGATGGAGACTGTATAACTCAGTCTAAGAAAGTTAATTTAAAAACTACCTTGATAGTTTTAAGAAAGAGTAACAAGTATGGCTTCCCCCACTCCTGCCACACACACAAAGATTCTGATATAACTCTATATGGGAGCTTCTGGGATTCGGCATAGATCAAATAAAAAATATTCAATCATTGTTTTAAAAGACCTTTTTTATATCCCCCAAATTAAAACATTATCTCTCAAATTCTACAGGATAAAACATACACACAATTCTATGTATGCGTTTGTATGTATTACAGGGGTCAGAGAAGGATGTTGGGTATCTTCCTTTATTGTTCTTTACCTTGTTCCTTTCTCTTACTGAATTAGAAGATTACTATTGTAGACAAATTTCTAAAGGCCCAAAGCCAGGTATTGGGGTGAATGTTGAATGATCAGAGAAATAGAATAAGCCACAGCTAACCTCACCTTGCCAGTTCCTCAGCTGATCTTGTTTCCTCAGATGGAAAGCCTCTGAGCCCTCACCCAAATGGATCTCAGCTGAACTGCTGTAAAAGCTAAAAGCTTAACAAGGCTCTAGTTCCTGGTCCTCACACCTTATATACCTTTCTGCTTCCTGCCATCACTTCTGGGATTAAAGGCCATGCCTGGCTGTTTCCAGTGTGGCTTTGAACTCAGAGATCCGGATGGATCTCTACCTCCGGAATGCTAGGATTAAAGTCATGTGCTACCACTGCCTAAACCTATGTTTAATAAAGTGGTTGTTTTGTTCTGTGACCCCCAGATAAGTTTACTGGAGTGCACAATATATCAACCACACATTATTGTGGGTAGACTGGCTGGCGAGCAAGTTCAGAATGGTTTTGTTTCTTTTCTACATAGGCAGTTTTAATAAGCAGACAGGATTCACACTTTTGCTTTAGAGAGGAGATAGCAGCTAATATCATTGTAATAAATATGTCTGTCTCTGTTTCCCTTCTCTCCCACCATTCACTATTACTATGTTCACCACATCCATCAGGAGTTCAGCTCCATCAGGAAAATAAAAAGAGAAAAATAGGATTGAACTGAATTATACCAGGTATGAACAATGACAAGCCTCAGAGGCCTAGAGTCACTTCTCTCACACTGAATTGTTATTTAAAATGAATCTCTAATTGGAAGAATTTAGGTAGAATAAAGAAACTGAAATAAAAGATAATTTAGAACAAAAAGAGTTATCCATCACTCTTAAGTCACATAAAACATGTTCTATCATTTTCCCCACTAAAATGTCCACTTCTAATTTGTATTGTGTTTAGTAAAAATCATTTTGCCTGCTAATTATTTATTTCTCACTAAAAGAAATCTTTGTTTCCTTCAAGAAGGCAATTGATGGAGTGTTTTGACTATCTTATAAAGTACTTTGGACAATTGAGTAGAAATAAATTATATAAATAAAATATTTAGAGGAGTGTGGACACTGATGGTCTGATATTCATTTCTACTTCTAAGGAATTATTTAAGAATCTGAAATAAAATCAACCAGATCATATTTTCAAAAAGAAAAAAAACATTTGTAGAATTTGGCCTGCTAAAGTGTCTTTCTAAAAAATAGACAAGCTTTTTGTCTGCTCATTCAATAGTCTGTAGAGTCATACGCTAGATATGAGGTTTCCTTTTCACCACATTTGCTCTAACAATATTCTGTGAATTCTATATCACTTCATTATCACAACTTGACAGTGTGACAGATAGTGAGAAAAATATGCAATCATTGTTTTAAAAGACCTTAATAACCCACAAATTAAAACATCTCTCAAATTCTACAGGACAACATACATATGATTCTCTATGTGTGTTTGTGTGTGATACATGCATATGAATGTACAGGGGCCAGAAGAGGATGTTGGGTATCTTCCTTTGTTGTTCATTTCCTTGTTTCTTTTAAGATGAAGTCTCTTACTGAACTAGAAGCTCATTACTCTTGGTAGAGTTGGATGACCAGCAAGCTCCTGAGATAGAACTGTTATAGCTCCCCAATGCTGGAGTTTCATACAAACACAGCAAGACTTGACTTTTTATATAGGTGTTGGAGATTTGAACCCAGGCCTTAATTCTTTTTTTTCCCTTTTATTCTATTTTACAATACCATTCAGTTCTACATATCAGCCATGGGTTCCCTTGTTCTTCCCCCTCCCACCCCTCTCCTTCCCCCCAGCCCATCCCCCATTCCCACCTCATCCAGGGCAAAGCCTCCCCTGAGGAGTGAGATCAACCTGATAGACTCAGTCCAGGCAGGTCCAGTCCCCTCCTCCCAGACTGAGCCAAGTGTCCCTGCATTAACTCCAGGTTTCAAACAGCCAACTCATGCAATGAGCACAGGACTCAGTCCCACTGTCTAGTTGCCTCCCAAACAGATCAAGCCAATCAACTGTCTCATCTATTCAGAGGGCCTGATCCAGCTGGGGGCCCCTCAGCCTTTGGCTCATAGTTCATGTGTTTCCATTCGTTTGGCTATTTTTTTCAATAATTGAGTAAAACCGAAATTTATTATAAGCCACAGTCATCCTAGGGACCTCCATGCTATATATATAGCCTCCATGGCTCTATGGGTTGTGGTCTGATTGTTCTTTGTTTTATATCTAGAATCCACTTATGAGTGAGTACATACCATGACTGTCTTTCTGGGTTTGGGTTACCTCACTCAGGATGATTTTTTCTAGTTCCATCCATTTGCCTGCAAATTTCATGCTTTCATTGTTTTTCTCTGCTGACTATACTCCATTGTGTATATGTACCACAATTTTTTCATCCATTCTTCTGTTGACGGGCATCTAGGTTGTTTCCTGGTTCTGGCTATTACAAATAGTGCTGCTATGAACATAGCTGAGCATGTATCTTTATGGTATGTATCAGCATTCCTTGGGTATATGCCCAAGAGTGGGATGGCTGTGTCTTGAGGTAGTTTGATTCCTAATTTTCTGAGAAACCGCCATACTGATTTCCACAGTGGTTGTAGAAGTTTACATTCCCACCAACAGTGGAGGAGTGTTCCCTTTGCTCCACATCCTCTCCAACATTGACTGTCATTGGTGTTTTTGATCGTAGCCATTCTGACAGGTGTAAGGTGGTATCTCAGAGTCGTTTTGATTTGCATTTCTCTGGTGATTAGGGATGTTGAGCATTTCTTTAAATGTCTTTCAGCCATTTGTAGTTCTTGTTTTGTGAATTCTCTGTTTAGCTCTTTAGCCCATTTTTTAATTGGACTGTTCAGTGCTTTGATGTTTAGTTTCTTGAGTTCTTTATATATTGTGGAGATCAATCCTCTGTCAGATGTGGGGTTGGTGAAGATCTTTTCCCAATCTGTTGGCTGTCTTTTTGTCTTATTGACTGTGTCTTTTGCCCTGCAAAAGCTTCTCAGTTTCAAGAGGTCCCATTTATTAATGGTTGTGCTCAGGGTCTGTGCTGTCGGTGTTTTATTTAGGAAATGGTCTCCGGTGCCAATGTGTTCAAGAGTGCTTCCTATTTTCTTTTCTATTAAGTTTAGTGTAACTGGATTTATGTTCAGGTCTTTGATCCACTTGGATTTGAGTTTTGTACATGGTGACAGATATGGATCTATTTGTAATCTTTTACATATTGACATCCAGTTATGCCAGCACCATTTGTTGAAGATACTTTCTTTGTTCCATTGTATAGTTTTGGCTCCTTTGTCAAAAACCAGGTGTTCATATGTGCATGGATTAATGTCAGGGTCTTCAATTCGATTCCATTGGCCATATGTCGGTATTTATACCAGTATCAAGCTGTTTTTATTACTATAGCTCTATTGTAGAGTTTGAGGTCAGAGATGGTGATGCCTCCAAAGGTTGCTTTATTGTATAGGATTCTTTTAGCTATCCTGGTTCTTTTGTTTTTCCATATGAAGTTGAGTATTTTTCTTTCCAAGTCTGTGAAGAATTGTATTGGGACTTTGATGGGGATTGCATTGAATCTGTAGATTGCTTTTGATAAGATTGCCATTTTTACTATGTTAATCCTACCTATCCATGAGCATGGGAGATCTTTCCATTTTCTGATATCATCTTCAATTTCTTTCTTTCTCTTTTTTTTTTTTTTTTTTTTTTGGTTTTTCGAGACAGGGTTTCTCTGTGTAGCTTTGCGCCTTTTCCCGGAACTCACTTGGTAGGCCAGGCTGGCCTCGAACTCACAGAGATCCGCCTGCCTCTGCCTCCCGAGTGCTGGGATTAAAGGCGTGCGCCACCACCGCCCGGCTCAATTTCTTTCTTTAGAGATTTCAAGTTCTTATCAAAAAGGTCCTTCACTTGTTTAGTTAATGTTATCCCAAGGTATTTTATATTATTTGTGGCTATTGTAAAGGGTGATGTTTCTCTGACTTCTTTCTCAGCCCTTTTATCATTTGTGTATAGGAGGGCTACTGATTTTTTTGAGTTGATCTTGTATCCTGCCACTTTACTGAAGGAGTTTATCAGCTGTAGGAGTTCCCTGGTAGAGGTTTTGGGGTCACTTATGTATACTATCATATCATCTGCAAATAATGAAAGTTTGACTTCTTCTTTGCCAATTTGTATCCCTTTGATCTTTTGTTGTCTTATTGCTCTAGCTAGAACTTCTAGTACTACATTGAATAAATATGAGGAGAGTGGACAGCCTTGTCTTTTTCCTGAATTTAGTGGTATCGCTTTGAGTTTCTCTCCGTTTAATTTGATGTTTGCTGTTGGCTTGCTATAAATTGCCTTGATTATGTTTAGAAATATTCCTTGTATTCCTGATCTTTCTAAGAACTTTATCATGAAGGGGTGTTGGATTTTGTCAAAGGCTTTTTCAGCATCTAATGAGATGATCATGTGATTTTTTTTTCTTTCAGTTTGTTTATATGGTGTATTACATTGACTGATTTTCGTATGTTGAACCATCCTTGCATCCCTGGGATGAATCATACTTGGTCGTGATGGATGATTGTTTTGATGTATTCTTGGATTCGGTTTGCCAATATTTTGTTGAGTATTTTTGCATCAATGTTCATGGGAGAGATTGGTCTGTAGTTCTCTTTCTTTGTTGCATCTTTGTATGGTTTGGGTATCAGGGTAATTGTAACCTCATAAGAAGAGTTTGGTAGTGTTCCTTCTGTTTCTATTGTGTGGAACACTTTGAAGAGTATTAGTCCTTTGAAAGTCTGGTAGAATTCTGCACTGAAACCATCTGGTCCTGGGATTTTTTTTGGTTGGGAGACTTTTGATGACTGTTTCTATTTCTTAAGGGGTTATTGGTCTATTTAAATTGTTTATCTGGTCTTGATTTAATTTTGGTATGTGGTATTTATCCAGAAAATTGTTCATTTCTTCCTGGTTTTCCATTTTTGTGGAGTATAGGTTTTTGAAGTATGATCTGATGATTCTCTGGATTTCCTCGTTGTCTGTTGTTATGTCTCCCTTTTCATTTCTGATTTTGTTAATTTGGGTGTTCTCTCTTTGCTTTTTGGTTAATTTGGCTAGGGGTTTGTCTATCTTGTTGATATTTTCAAAGAACCAACTTTTTGTTTCATTGAATTTTTTGTATTGTTCTCTTGTTTTCTATTTCGTTGATTTCGGCCCTCAATTTGATTATTTCCTGGTGTCTATTTCTCCTGGGTGAGTTTGTTTCTTTTTGTTCTAGACCTTTCAGTTGTGCTGTTAATTCATTGGTATGGGATTGCTCCATCTTCTTTATGTGTGCATTTAGACCTATGAATTTTCCTCTTAGCACTGCTTTCATAGTGTCCCATAAGTTTGGGTACATTGTACTTTCATTTTCATTGAATTCTAGGAAATCTTTAATTTCTTTCTTTATTTCTTCCTTGACCCATTGATGTTTCAGGTGGGCATTATTCAGTTTCCATGAGTTTGTGGGTTTTCTATCATTTTTGTTGTTGTTGAGGTCTAACTTTAAGGCATGGTGGTCTGATAAGATACAGGAGGTTATTCCAATTTTTTTTGTATCTGTTGAGATTTGTTTTGTGGCCAAGCATGTGGTCAATTTTTGAGAAGGTTCCATGGGGTGCTGAGAAGAAGGTATATTCTTTTGTATTAGAATGGAATGTTCTGTAGATATCTATTAAGCCCATTTGAGTCATAACATCTATTAGGTCCTTTATTTCTTTGTTAAGTTTCAGTCTGGTAGATCTGTCTTTTGGTGAGAGTGGTGTGTTAAAATCTCCCACTACTAATGTGTGGGGTTTGATGTATGTTTTAAACTTTAGTAGTGTTTCTTTTATGAATGTGGGTGCTTTTGTATTTGGAGCATAAATGTTTAGAATCGAGACTTCATCTTGGTGGATTTTTCCTGTGAGAAATATGTAAAGTCCATCCTGATCTCTTTTGATTGATTTTAGTTTGAAGTCTATTTTATTAGATATTAGGATAGCTACACCAGCTTGTTTCTTAGGTCCATTTGTTTGGAAAGCCTTTTCCCAGCCCTTTATTCGGAGGTAGTGTCTGTCTTTGAAGTTAAATTGTGTTTCTTGTATGCAGCAGATGGATGGGTCCTGTTTTCTTATCCATTCTGTTAGCCTGTGTCTTTTTATAGGTGAGTTGAGACCATTGATACTGATGGATATTAATGACCAGTGATTGTTAATTCCTGTTATTTTTTGTGGTTGTGTTGTGTTGTCCTTCTTTGGTGTATTTTGGTGTGGATTGCTTGATTTTTTTCATGGATGTGTTTAGCTTCTTTGGGTTGGATTTTCCCTTCTAGTGCTTTCTGTAGAGCTGGGTTTGTGGACAGGTATTGATTAAATCTGGTTTTATCTTGGAATATTTTGTTTACTACGCCTATGGTGATTGAGAATTTTGCTGGGTATAATAGTCTGGGTTGGCATCCGTGGTCTCTTAGTGTCTGCATAAGATTTGTCCATGATCTTCTAGCTTTCATAGTCTCTATTGAGAAGTCTGGTGTTGTTCTGATGGGTTTGCCTTTATATGTTACTTGGTCTTTTTCCTTTGCAGCTCTTAATATTTTTTCTTTGTTCTGTGTGTTTAGTGTTTTGATTATTATGTGGCAAGGGGACTTTTTTTGGATCCAGCCTATTTGGTGTTCTGTAAGCTTCTTGTATCTTCATAGGTATTTCTTTCTTTAGGTTAGGAAAATTTTCTTCTATGATTTTGTTGAATATATTTTCTGTGCCTTTGAGTTGGTACTCTTCTCTTTCTTCTATCCCTATTATTTTTAGGTTTCATGATGTCCCAAATTTCTTGGATGTTTTGTGTTACGACTTTTTTGTCTTTAGTGTTTTCTTTGACTGATGAATCTATTTTCTCTATTGTGTCTTCAGTGTCAGAAATTCTCTATTCCATCAATAAGGCCTTTATTCTTTTGCACCATAGGCTTTGTTATCCACTTTTGACTTTTGAAAAACTTGATCCATGGATACACAATACCACCACAAAGAAATGTTAGATCAAAACATCAAAATACTTGAGACAATCAAATCCTAAAGAAAATTGTTTATTTCATCTCATAGTTTTGAGGTTCAGCTTATGACAACTTATTCCATTAGTTTGGGGTCTACATAGTGGAGACTAATGTCCAGATTATCACTATAAAGCAAAACAGAGCCAGAGGTGAGCCAGAACTCCACAGTTTCCTTCAAGGGCATGCTACCCACAACCCAAGGAAGTCCCTAAGTCCTAAAGGTTCCAACTCCTCACAGTATCACCACCCTGGCAAACAAAATTTTTATACATAGACTTTTGAAGTAACTTCAGTATTCAACCTATAGCAGAGGATAGACATGTAGATAGATGTGGATAGGTAAGTAATACAATAAGTACTGTTAAATGGCAGTGACAAAATCTAAATTGTGGGTATTTAGGTGCTCATGAGATTCATACAGTGCTGTTCTGTAGCCATATGGGGCTTAGAACTAGAACACATTCTGTTCTTACTTGTTAGGCATTGTTAAGGAACTTGGTGCTGTGTGAATTTCACAGAGTGTACTTAACACAAGATAAGGAAGCTAAAATATCACTAGGCAATATAACCTATTTCTTAATGATTCATCTTTATTTTTATATAAATGTACATGTGGTGGTTTGAATAAGAATGACCCCATAAGCCCTTATATTTGAATATTTAGTCATCACCAAGTGACACTACTTGAAAGGGATTAGGAAATGTGGTCTTATTGGAGGAAGTGTGTCACTGGGGGTGGGCATTGAGATTTCAAAAGCCCAAGCCAGTCCCAGTGTCTCTCTCTCTTCCTGCTGCTTGTGGATCTGGATATAGAATTCTCAGCTACTTCTCCAGCACCATGTCTGCATTCATGCTCCCTGCCAGGATGACAGTGGACTAAACCTCTGAAACTGTAAGCAAAGCCCATTTAAATGCTTTCTTTTATAAGAGTTGCTTCAGTCATGGTGTCTCCTCACAGTAATAGAACACTGACCAAGATAATATGTTTTTTTTGTTTGTTTGTTTTTGTTGTTGTTGTTGTTTTGTTTTTCGAGACAGGGTTTCTTTGTGTAGCTTTGCGCCTTTCCTGGAACTCACTTGGTAGCCCAGGCTGGACTCGAACTCACAAAGATCCTCCTGGCTCTGCCTCCTGAGTGCTGGGGTTAAAGGCGTGCGCCACCACCGCCCGGCAAGATAATATGTTTGAGAGCATGTGCATATGAGTGAAGTTGCCCATGGAAGTCAGAAGGTGTCAGATCCCCTACAATTTGATGTAGGGGAGAAACAGAAAGATGTTTGCTATCCAACTGTGAGTTCTGGGAACCAAACCCATAACCTCTGGGAAAGCATAGAGAACTCTTAACCACTGAGTCAAGTCCCCAGTGCAGTCATGTGGGTGATGGCCAATCATTCACTATAATGTTATTGTGTGTGAAATGTCCTGCATCTGAAAAAGTGTGTATGTGTGTGTGTGTGTGTGTGTGTGTGATAGTTTTAATTATCAACTTGACAGAACTAGGATCTCCTGAACAATGGGCCTTTGAGGGTGCATATTGAGAATTACCTTGATTATGTTCATTGATGTGGGATAAACCATCTTAATGGTGGGCAGGGCCATTCCCTAGTCAGAGGATCCTGGACTGTATAAAATGGAAAATGAAAGCTGAGCATTAGCATATATACATTCACCGCTCTATTCACCTGACATGTACATAATGTGTCCATCTGCTTTGAGCAACTGTAGCCTTTATTTCCCTGCCATGATAGACTGTACCTTGGACTATGAACTTTCTCCCTAAGTTGCTTTTACAAGAGTATTATATCACAACAATATACAAATGTACTAAGTTGTGTGTGTGTGTGTGTGTGTGTGTGTGTGTGTGTGTGTGTGTGTGTGACTTGTGTGAACATGTCTCCAGAGGACAGTAAACATCCTGCCTGTTATTCTTCAGCACTGTGTACCTTTTCTGCTTATTTGTGACAAAGTCTCCCACTGACCTGGAAATTGCCAAATAGAGTCACCTGGCTGGTAAGCAAGTCCCAGGGATCCATTTGTCTCTACCTCCTCAATGTTTGCATGGAAAGCATGTTCGTTCACATCTGGATTTTTCTTATTGTCTTTGGGAATGAAACTCAGGTGTTTTTACTTACAAAACACATGCTTTACTGCTGCACTAACTCTCTAGCCTCGAACATTTTGGGAAAATTTTAAAAATAATACAGTATATTTTTTCATGTGCATCTGTCCCAGTTTTATTCTGCTACTCTGATTAAACACCCTGACAAAAAGCAACTTAAGGGAGAAAGGGGTTTATTACAGTTGACAGTTCCAGGTTAAAGTCTATCGTGGAAAGTCAAAGTAGGAACTTCAAACAGGTAATCACATCACTTCCATAGTGGAGAGCAGACAGAAGTAAAGTCGTGCATGCTCCCTTGCTTGTTCTCCACACAGTTAGGACACCCTGCCTGGGGAATGGTGGTACCCACATCCGTTGACTTAATTATGACCCTCCACAGATATACACCCACATGCCAACATCCCCTCATTGTCACTTTCCAGGTGATTTTAGGTTGTATTAACTGAACAATTAAAGCTAACTGTCACAAGTTCTAAGTGAATTCACGCTTGCCTATAGGTAGAACATCTTTGAGAGGCTACATAGAAAAGCCATTTCCTGTGCTTGCCCCTTAGGATTCAGTGCAGGGTAGAATTTTTGTTTCCATTTGACACTGCAGTATACATGAGGGCCCACATGGACACCACAGAGGACCTGAGTTTCCCCTGAAGGTAATAGGGATCTCACAGCCCAAAATTCAGATCACTGTGGTGCTTATTATCACACAGTAACTGCCAGGGACCAGCCTCAGCAGTTTCCCGGGTCTGAAGGATGGGATACCTGGAAGACAGTGCTTGTGCAAGCTGACAGGTCACTTCGGGCTTCTGCAGTTGCTGAGTAGCTTCTCTGCTACAGCTTCTTTAGCTTCCCTAGCCTCTTTAACTTCTGTTTTTGCCCTGGTAACCTCAGTCTTTTATTATCATAAGTAAGGGAGAACAGAAAAAAAGGGGGAAATCATCCAATACAAAATGTTCTCATGTTTCCTAAGGTTATTCTTAGAAAATCACCAATATATTTTTCATCATCTTTTACTAAACCCAGTAACTATCTAAAATTTAGCACCAAAGCAAGCATAATCTATTTTTATTATTAATGATTATACAATCTTCTGAGAACTTGACCTAGAGGTTAGCAACATGTAATTTTGCAAAAAAAGGTAAAAATAGGAACAGTGGTCAATGTACCAGACAGTCATTTCCTTCTAACACAGCCAGCTCCAACCTCAAGACCCCTGCAGCTGCCTAAGTTCCTCCTCAGCCCTCTGCAAACACCAAGCCCCATGACTGGTGGGCCACAGTGACCTCAGACAAGAAATCTGTTCCTAAAGTCAGCAACTTTTATCCTTCTATATTCCCCAAATTCCAAGGAAGACCTGATCCAATTTTTAGAGCTTCCATGAAAGGAAGCTCACCCTTTCTGGCAGGTCTTTAAATCTAAGAATCCAATAAAACTTGTAGCAATAACTCCAACCATTGTCTCTACACTCCTTCAGGAGGAATAAAAAAAAATATCTGGATTAAAGTTGACATCTCCCTTTCTTGGTGGAGGCCACCATTTTCCTCCTATTCTAGGTTCCCACACATTTAGTTTGTCATCCCATCTGTATGTTACTCCATCCACAGTCAGCCAATACCCCTTTGGGTCTCAAGTTTTATAAAATGTCTTTGGAATATCCTCAGAAACTGAATTATTCATCATGGCCAGTTTGAGTCCACTGTGTTGACACACATCATACCATGTGCTATAGTTGACCACCCATTTTGTACAGTTTATCCAAGCCTAAAAGGCTTCCCCAGGCTGCAGGTTCTTTTCCGTGAACTGCATAGCTGCCTTAACCCCAGCCTGAGTGATCATCTCTGTATAATTTCCTGTGAAATTTACTTCACTCTTTTCCTGTATCACAGAAATCACCATTGACCTAGGAACACAGAACATGAAGATCAGATAGGAAAAGAGGAAGACTAGTATTACAAGAAGTATTTATATGGAGGAGGGCATGACATGTACATGCCATAAAGCATGACCTTGGGACACAGGCATTTCTGCCTTGGCCCCCTAGAGGCATACTAAGCAGAAGATTCGGAGGGGAATACACGGAGGGTTGATGGTCCACAATCTCAGGTCTCCTTTTCTCCAATCTCTGCTGGCAGCACGTCAGCCATCCCCAGGAAGCAACTCTCTCTGCAGCTGAGAAAACTGCATTTAAATTCTGAACTATGGAGAATACTCCCTTAGGAGGTCTATCATGGTCCTTATTTGGAAGAAGCAAGTAGTTTCCCCTCTTCTCAATATAGTACATTTCTTGAGGGCCACTTTACAGTTAAATAAAGCAAAACCCACAAGTTCCTTCTGCTCTTCATTTTCAGCCTCCCCAGTTGCACTGCCCTCAGCTTCTAGGGTTACCTCTGGCAGCTGCACAGCCCACATAGGAAGACTTTGCTCTCTCACTGACTAAGCTTGAGGGCCAAGTTTTGATTTCTTTGACAACCCAGGTTTATTTTTAGAGATATTAGGATGACTCACCTCTCCTGACATTTGTTTCTATAAAAACTGACTTTAAAATGTCACACTTCCAACTCTGTTCAAAGAGGGAGAGAAAAGCTGCAAAAGCAACTGAACCCAAAGAGGACTCCAGTTGAGAATTTCTTTCGTATTGTATGTCTGTCTTTTCCCCTTTACTTCCTGAGGCTGATAGGCTTTTTCTAAATACCTCCTATGAAAGCTATGTCCTGTAGATGTTTGTGGGTGTGATCTGACCACAGAGTCTGGATGTCTGGAAGCAGGGAGGCAGTTATCAAATGAACTGGCATTTGTGTCCTTGTCTCCACACATGAATGAGTGACTACAATGTTAGTAGCTGTTAAATTACACGTATAGCCTGTATAATACCAATTAAATATTTAAAGTACTTATTTCAAAGATTCACCACAATGTGAGGGTGTTTCTGGCATAATATTGAGCACATTCCACCCTCCTTTAATTGTCTTTAATTGTATCAGGGCAACTGAGGAGAGAGACGCAGGTGGATCTCTATGAGTTAAAAAACAGTCTGGTCTACACAAGTTCTGAGAGCCAGGAAAGCTACAACATAGTGTCTCTCTCTCCCTCTCCCTCTCCCTCTCCCTCTCCCTCTCCCTCTCCCTCTCCCTCTCCCTCTCCCTCTCCCTCTCCCTCTCCCTCCCTCCCTCCCTCCCTCCCTCCCTCCCTCCCTCCCTCCCTCCCTCCCTCTCTCTCTCTCTCTCTCTCTCTCTCTCTCTCTCTCTCTCTCACACACACACACACACACACACACACACACACACACACACAATACCATAAGGCCAATGACAATCATTTCTGATTGATTTCAATATTTCAATATGAGATAAAAATAAAAAATAGGCTCTACTATAAACAGATAAAAGGAAGAAAAAGAGGCAATATAAAGATGCAAACAAATTGCAAAACTGTGATTATAAAGATTTTCTTTTCTTTGTCAAATATCTCCAGTTTCCATGTCTTTCTTTTAAATGAAAAGAACACTATAAAGCTATGTTGTTTTAACATCTTCTAAGAAGAGGCATGCACATTTAAAATATATTTACTTTGAAAGTGAGAGAATTCAAAAACCCTTAGAATTAGCTGATCCTCCTTCAGTACCCTCCTTTGTCCTATCTTCTCAACCCTCCCCCCACTAAAACTTCTTTGTTCCTCTCATCAGCTGTGTTCTACTATCCACATCCCTTAGGATCTTTCTGTCTCATCTTCATCAATGGTCCATTTCTAGTTTCCTGGATTCTGTAGGTGCTCTGGAGTAAACACACAAATCTAGAGATTTGATGCTAAGATCATATGTGTGGCATTTTTTTCAGTGTACTGTTTTCCAGCTCCATCCACTTACTTGCAAATTAATTTCATGTCTCTTTAGAGTTGAATAAATTTCCATTATATATAAATACAATATTTTAATTATCTGTCTAGTGGCTGACAGACATTTAGGCTATTTCTATATGTTATCTATGGTGAATAGATAGTTAAGCATGCATCTCTTTAGAATAGAATCCTTTGGTTATATGGCCAAAAATGCCAGGGCTGGTATGGTTGGATCCTGTGGTAAACATATTTCCAGTTTTCTGAGGAGCTGCCACATTAATTTCAGCAGTAGGCACACCAACTTGCACCTTACCAGCAGTGCATAAGAGTTCTCTGCTCTACACACTATTCGTGATATTTGTTACCTTTCATTGTCTTCATCTTGGCCATGCTGTCTGAGATAAAATGAAATCAAAGAAGTTTTAATTTGCATTTCCCAGATAGCTAAGGGTGGTGAACATTTTAAAAAATATTTCTTAGTCCTTTGTGTTTTATTTCTGAGAACACTATTCAGTTCTAAGTTTTAATTAGATTGTTTTGTTTTCTTGGTGTTTAAAGTTTTATCATTTTTATTTCATTTAAATTCTAGATGCCAATGACATACAGACATACATGGCATAAGCTCTATTACAGAGACAGAAAGCCAAGAGCTTTGAAGTAAGTTGCATTCCATTGTATTTTAGTAATTTCAGAATATTCACAGATTCTCAGTGAATATAATATAATGAAATATAAATGAAAGAATAAATTAATAAGGAAACTTGTAAGCCTTCAAGTGAATGGTGTGAGTGTTAAGATGGTGATAGAGATGATTGTCTTTAATTGTCAACTTGGGACAGACAAGACTCAGCTGAGAAGAGGGAACGTTGATTTAGGAACTGCTTCCTCCCACCACACTGGATGTCAGGCATGGTAATGAATTGCAAGTTAACAAAAGTAGACATTATAGGGTATTAGCCTCCATAGAATCACATGTAGGTATTGAGAAATTTCTCTTACAACTGTGTTGAAATAACTTGATGGGGCCAAGATTGACCACTATGTGAACAATTAAGCCACATTAAATTAGAACTGAAGGTTAAAAATGGTAGTCAGGGAACATAGTAACAGTTGATATGGGGAAGTGTATGTTTTACATCTGCTGATGAAATATTTGTGTAAGATTGTTAACAATAGATTTGAATAACGGATATTACCTTGTCCTATAATATCTTAGTCAATGGAGGTCCAGGACCCTAGTAGCTTTATATTGAGTTTGATACAGGAGAATCAAGAGAGTTCTGAGTTATTGCAAACCAGTCACTGTCAATACAGCAAGTTTTTTTTTTTTAGTATAAATTATTGCACTAATCCAAATAAAACAGAATGTTCCTCTTTGTAATTTGACCATACTTACACTAGAGGTTTATCTAAAGCTGTGAACATGCATTGCTCAGATTCCAGTCCATCTGCTTGGAGGGATACAAGATCATTCAGAAGCTAATATTCTTGATTTAGCTACAAACAGCAACCAAATACAGATAAGATGACATAAACCAAAGATAGTGGTTAAGGTATTTCTGGAAAAAATTCTAGGGGAAAGATCTTTATGATTCCTACTCCTTGTGTAGTTTATTTTAATGACTGAAAAACAGAAGTAATTATTTATAAGGAGCCTCTTAGAATGTCAAATTAATACTATCCTCTTGATCTATGCTTTGATGAAGTGCATTGGTAGCATGGATGATTTTCTCATCTGTCTTGCCAAAACTATTCTCTCTACACCATTGATTACACTTGCCATGTGTGTAAACACCATGCCAGTATGTTAGGCTTCACATTGTGCTCTCCACATGCATACCTAAGGATGTTCCCACCTGTCTCACAAGTTCCTTGCCATGCCCTAATTTTCCAAGAACTGAGACCAAATCCTGAATTTACCTCCTCCCAACAAGGGCTTACTATGTATCCCAAGCTGGTCTCATGTTTATGGTCATACTGGTTCAGAGTTCTCATTACTTAGGAATACATTTATTATCACTGTCACAGTTCCTGAACTCACATGTGTTCTCACTCCAACTTCTTTTTTAAGGAATGATATTTGGGTTCCATATTTTACAAAGTTGATCAAGATGTTTTTTGGTATTGTTTTGGGGTTTTTTGTTTGTTTGTTTGGTTTTGTTTGTGTTGGACACGAGATCTCATATAGCCCAGGCTAACATCAAACTCACTATGTAGCATAGGCTGTCCTTAAACTTCTGATCCTCCTGATTCCACCTTCTAAGTGCCAGCATCTCAGGTGTATGCAACCAACTATAGTAGAACAAGCTGTTTCTAAATGGGCATATTGAATTTAAAATGTACTTGTAACAGAAACTAACATGTGTGGTTTACATTTTAATTTTTTTATTATTTTGAAACATCATTTGTCATTCTTACCTCTGAAAGATGTTGAGCAGTGGAGCCACTTAGTATTGCATACTAGCCCACTGCTCACAGCATACAAAAGCACAGGCTCTTATCAGAGGCCCTGCTATACAGCAGAGCACTTGAGCAGCTGGCAGGCTAGGTAGAAATGCCTGATGCTTGGACTCAGCAAATTCCCAGAGCTGTGGAAGTATACATGGCTCCAGCCAGGTGCTGCTAACATGAGACTAGGTACTCAGAAAACTGAATGGTTTTTATTTCAGATTCTTAAATAATTCCTTAGAAGTAGAAATGAATATCAGACAGTGTCCACACTCCTCTAAATATTTTATTTATACAATTTATTCCTACTCAATTGTCCAAAGTACTTTATAAGATAGTCAAAACACTCCATCAATTGCCTTCTTGAAGGAAACAAAGATTTCTTTTAGTGAGAAACAAATGATTAGCAGGCAAAATGATTTTTACTAAACACAATACAAATTAGAAGTGGACATTTTAGTGGGGAAAATGATAGAACATGTTTTATGTGACTTAAGAGTGATGGATAACTCTTTTTGTTCTAAATTATCTTTTATTTCAGTTTCTTTATTCTACCTAAATTCTTCCAATTAGAGATTCATTTTAAATAATAATTCAGTGTGAGAGAAGTGACTCTAGGCCTCTGAGGCTTGTCATTGTTCATACCTGGTATAATTCAGTTCAATCCTATTTTTCTCTTTTTATTTTCCTGATGGAGCTGAACTCCAGATGGATATGGTGAACATAGTAATAGTGAATGGTGGGAGAGAAGGGAAACAGAGCAGACATATTTATTACAATACCGATTACAAATTAGAAATTACCAATACAACATATTTTCTGACTTCCATTTTAAAGTTAAGACATTTTAAAATATATAGATAGTTTTAATTTAGTAGTTTCCATAATCCAATGTTTCTCCACAACTGCTATTTGCTCATCAGCATTCAAATTTTCAAAGTCAACAAAACATCATACAGGATCCAGATGCCCTGTTTATTTCCTACCTTTATGTGGCTTTTTTCCTTTATATTACTTTACTCTCTTTGAAGACTTTTTGTTACTTCTAAGCTACTTTTTTCTATGACGGTCTATACTCATTTTTTACTGTACTTGTTTAAAGGTTTTCTCAGGAGACCACTTTACTATGTGCTTGCAGTCTTCTCTGACCACGAGACAAACCTTACTTGGGCATGCCAACCTCTGTGTGGCTCTGGTAGCTATCTCTGTCCCCCTCAGTTCCCTGAGAGCCTAGCCATGACCACTCCAGCTCTGGAAAGCTGCTTTGTCCATAATGTAGCAGACATTTTTACCTAGCACTGCACTGCTGCACAGCAGGGCCTCTTAAAAGAGCTTGTGCTTCTGTACACTGAGCCTACTCAAGAGACCACTTTCTCATGCCCTATGCCAACATTCAAGCCTCCACATTGGATATTATATGTAATGAGTCTTTCTTTGTCCTACCAGTCAGCTCCTAAATAGTGACATGGAGACATTAATTATGAAAGCTCAGCCTATATCTTAGGATTATTCCTAACTAGCTCTTATAACTTAAATTAATTCACTTACAAAAATTTATTTTCTATCACATGACATTATCTCTCTTTCATTTTGAACCTTCTGTTTCCTCTCTGTGTCTCCTGGTGTCTCTCATTCACCTAGATACTTCCTATTCTTCCTTTCTCTCCCAAGAAATCCCATATATACCTTATGCATAACTATTGGTTGTTCAGCTTTTTATTACACCAATCACAGCAATACAACTTCACACAGTGTACAAATATCCCACAACAACCAAGAGTTTTCTTTATGAAATAGTTATTGAATGCCACAAACTCTGAAGTAAAAGACTCAGTGTCAATGTGAAATGATTGGGAAGCATAGCACCTCTCTGAAAATTTGAGTTGATCAAAACCAGACTCTGCAGATTCTCTTCATGTCTCATATCTATAAGATTTTGTTCTCAATTTTTTTTTTCATTTTCATGGCAGAAGCTAAAGTAAATTGATTTTTTTTTCAATTATCGAATGGTTACTCTCATTTTAGGATTCTAGGTTTTTTTATAAGTATATTAAATCACGTAAGTCTTTAGGAAGTAGATGGAAGTAACAGGCATGAGGAGAAAAATAACACGTCAAAAGAATCTAAGTCCATATCATATAAAATCCATTATCATATACAATGAATTAAGTCCAGTTTTTGATAAATTTTCTCCTTTTTTTATTGAAAATAGATTCTTTTCTTAGACAATAAATCACAAATACAATTTCCCCTCTCTCCACCCCTTCCATCTCTTCCACAACTCTCCTCTCCCCCAGATCCATTTCACCTCCATTTCCCCTGCAAAAAAGAACAGGCCTCCAAGAGTCAGCCAAACAGGATAAAACAAGATTCAATAAGACAAAATGAAAGCCCTCATATCCAGACTGGCCAAAGCAACCTAAGGAAGAAAATAGTCTCAAGAGCATGTAAAAGAGTCAGAGATACAGTTCCCACAATTAGCAGTCCCACAAAAACACCAACCTAACAGCTATAGCATATATGCAGAGGAGGAACTGAGGGCATGAGGGCCCCATGCCTGATAATTCAGTTGTTGTGAACCTGTGTGATCCTTGCTTACTTGATTCATTGGGCCATGTTCTTCTAGTGTCCTCCATCCCCTTTGACTCCTACAGACTTTATGCAAGGTTCTGTGCTCTCTGAGGGGAGAAACCAGATGGAGACCTCCAATTTAGACTCTGTTCTCTGCATGTCTGGCTGTGGGTCTCTGCACCCACTCTCATCTGCTGCTGGAGGGAACCTCTGTGATGACAACTGGACAGTGTACTGTTCTATGAGTAGAGCAGAATATTATTAGGAATCATTTCATTAGTTGTTATTTTTGCCAAGCATGTTTTGTTTTACCCAGATCTCTCGGCTATCCAGTGTCTGGTTTCTGGCCATCCAGGCAATGTAGGGCATGGGCTTGTTCATGCAGTGTAGGCTGCAAGTTAAACTAAGCATTGGTTGGCTACTCCTACATGTTCTGTGCTGTCAGTGCCCCAGAACGGGCAGGGAAGATTGTAGGTTGAGGGTTTTGTGCCTGGGTTCATGTATAGGTTTCTATACATATTGCCTGCAGGAATAGAGAACCTTCCCTATTCTTTTCAAAGCCACTCTTTTAAAGTACAGACAAATGTCTTAGTATGTCAAGGTCAGAGAAGTCACTATACCTCAGCATTACAAAACTCATTTTGGTTGGAAATTGCTCTCAATTTCTATGAAAATCACCTGTGAACATGTTAGCAATTTCTGCATTCAGTAACACTGGCCTGGTTTCTGGCAAAGTATCTTTTAAAGATGACTGTGATGTGCACCCTGAGTTACAGTGGTTTCTAAGATCTTGTGTGTATGCACATTGTGAGAATTTTGCTCACGTGTAAATTCCAATTCAGGAGGACTTTGGTGAGGTCTGAAATTTTAAATTTCTAGCAATCTTCTCAGGAACCTCATTTGAGAGCAATGTCCACATAAAAATACATATCATTTTATACATGTCCAGGGCTGACGATTTAGGGTTAGATATCCTATGCAGGAACAAGGAACTTCCTTGGAGGCAGTTGGTTCTCCCCCACTCAGCAATGACTGAACATCTTTAGATCTTTATCTAGAGGTGGGGCTATGTGGAGTATACCCTGTCAGCACTGGCAAACCAACTGGTGTTATCATTATGTTGGTGTTGTTCAGGCAACCATATTGTTGAAATTTCATGAATGCATTTTTTTGTCATGTCACTGTACATACAAACAATGTTAAATGACTCAATTGGTTATGTATGTATGTAACTATGCATACATATATATTTATACATAACAATATTAATTAAAGAAGAGAAAGACCATGAATGTGGAAATGTTGTGGGGGAACATGTGATGAGTTTAAGGGAGAGTTCTCAATTTTTTTCTTAAAAAAAATCTAACATCTGTCATGTCCTAGGGTTGAACTGGAGATATGAACCTTAGTGCTGTGACTGCTGAGTTAGTTGCTGTACTGTATAGTTCACATATGAGAGTACTTAGAACTCTGTGGACAGGCAACAACATCTGGAGGCAAGGAAGTTGTTCACACAAGCATTTTTCTTCTTAAAAAATTTCTTTCCACAAAAAAATCCCAACAAATGAATGAGTTGTTAGATAAATATATCTATGGCAAACTAATACACGCTGTTATTCTGATGGAAATAGATCATAACTTGGTATTTTAAGGTCTCATTTTCATTTTGTAATCACAAATGGCTTCACTAAGGTAGTTTAATTTGTCTTTTGCAAATTTTTTCTTGCTTATTCATTAAATTCAAGAATGAACAATGACTTGTAAGAAAGCCTTGGAGAGTAGTAAACAGATTATTTTGAGAGGGAGAGGGTGTAGAGAGAAAAATATTATAAGCCATCAAAATTGATAAAGCTCAAAATTTAAACTGCACCAATGAAAATTGTATGAAAAAGTATAAATTATTTCTTAATTGCCTCAGTTGGAGATATAATTAAAGATGACTAGTGGATATAACACCATGGTAAATAATTTAAAAAGTATTTTGCTTATCTCCCAGCAGTTTGCAGACAATGCATGGTAATCAGGAATCAGGGGAGAAAGGTTAGACAAATCTCTAAATCTCATTGGTTACAGAATCTTACATAGAAAAAGGAGATGAATTAATTCACACTGGAAAGCTCACTGCCGAAAAGTGGAGAGTTTCCAAGATCAGAAGAGACTGGGGGCGTTCAGGGTGGTATAATAGCCAAACTAGCAGAAACTATGAACCAATACGTGAGGAACCTCCATGGAACTGGCCCAAGCCCTCTGGATAAATGAGACAATTGATGAGCTTGAACTGTTTAGGAGGCTCCCAGGCAGTGGGAACAGGTGCATGAGCTGGCTTTTTGGAATCTAGGGCCTATGCTGAGACACTTTGCTCAGCCTTGGTGCAGGGAGGAGGGGAATGGACCTGCCTCAACTGAATGTACCAGGCTGGGCTGACTCCTCCAAGGGAGACCTGGCCTTGGAGGAGGTGGGAATGTGGAGTGGATTGGTGGGAGGGGAGGCTGGGGAGTGGTAGGAGGGTGGACAGGGGAATCTATGGCTGATATGTAAAATTAAATTAATTATAAAATTATAAAATAAAAATATTTATTAAAAAAAGTGAAGAGTTAACTGAGTGTGGCTGAACAGACATGTTACTCCAGCACCCAGGAGGCTGAGGCAGAAGTATTCTAAACTTATGTCTAGCCTTGGCTGCAAAGCAAGTTCTATAAC
Organism: Peromyscus maniculatus bairdii; assembly: GCF_049852395.1. Lineage (NCBI taxonomy): Eukaryota > Metazoa > Chordata > Mammalia > Rodentia > Cricetidae > Peromyscus > Peromyscus maniculatus. Next base: position 1,276,620 of record NC_134858.1, read on the forward strand.
TCTTGGCTCAAAGGTAAAACAATAGATAATTTATGCTGAAACTATGGATTTAGGTTGACCAGAATAACATGTCCCAATATGGAAGAGGTAGCATGAACTTTTACAGCCACGGAACAAAAGAAAATCACAATACAAGGCATCTTTCAAATAACTTGGTGGGAACATCAGGAAAATGAGTTACAGACAAGGTAGTGTTCATAGATGGAATTCTGCTGTAGATTTCAGATGCTATCTGAGGACAGTCTTAGCTTTTAGGTTGGTAGAAGGTAGGCTGTAAATCAATACAGAGCAAAGGTTTTACCTGAGAATAGAAAAGATGCTAGGTCAGACCCAAAGGTGTGAAATGAATGGCTATTAAGGGAACTCATAATAACTTAAGATAATTTGACTCTGGATATGCAACACTCTCTGTAATTAGGAAATTCTTATTTGTCATTTAACATTATAGAATCTTCAACATTGGTGTGACTTTTATCTAGCAACTTAAGTTTACATCTCAAACAAACCTACCACAAAAGTAATGGTTAGTAGGAGGTTAGGTCATGAGGATGAAACTTTTCTTTTATTCTTGCAGTTTGGAACACTTACTGATGTATGCTGGTTATTCAATAAGTTTCTAGATGAATGACTAATAATCAAATTTTATTGATCTAAGTTTTTCCATAGTACATGTCAACCTATCACATCATGTGCTGGATTTACACAATGAATGGCAGCACTCTCCTTGCTCAACAGCACACAGAACAAGAATTAAAAAAACCAAACTGCAAACCCAGTCTTCCCACTGTATATCATATTCTTTATTAATGCTTTACTTATTTCAATCTTATTATTACAAGATAGTATATGTAAAGATCAGCAAAGGACCATTGAGAAAGGGTAACTGAGTGGTCAAAAAGGGTTCTACTATGAGGAAAGCTATAGACAGTGATATCAACACCCTCTAGGAAATGCCTCAGACATCAAAATCCGTAAATGTGAACATAAAATATGAAATATACTCAGGTGACTGAAGCTTATCCTCCTAAAAGCTTTAAGCCAATCTGAATTGCATGCAGTTCAGAAACAACAAAATAGGACTTAATAATTATCATTTAAGGAATCATGAGAAGAAAAAACCTGTGCCTGTTAATTTTTGAGTGTTTTCGGTCTGTGCTTGGCATCTGTGTTTGGTTGAATCTTCAGCTAGAGTACACAGGTACAGAAGGCCTCCAGTGCTTTTTCTGTAAATGATCAACATTGGCTGTTCTTTTCCTCTAGATAATAAATGTCACTTTCTTAACACTTGAAATGTGTTACTTAAAAACCACATTCAGAGGGTCTAGTTTGGTCCCAAGCAGGTTCTTCAGCTGTCAGTCCAGAGTCTGTGAGCACCCACTAGCTCAGGTCAGCTGTCTCTGAGGTTTTTCCTATCATGATCTTGAACCCACCTTAATCCCTCCTCTCTTTTTTCAATTGATCGCCAGGAGGTGGGCCCAGTGCTTGGCTGCAGATCTCGGCATCTACTCCCACCAGTTATAAAATGTAGATTCTATGATGACAATTAGGATAGTAACCAGTCTGATTTCAGGGGAAGGCCAGTTCAGGTGCCCTCTTCACTATTGCTAGGAGACCTAGCTGGGGTCATCCTTGTGGGTTCCTTGAAATTTGCCTAGCACCAGGTTTCTCCCTAATCCCAAATGGCTCACTATATCAAGAGATCTCTTTCATTGCTCTCACCCTCAATTTCTCCAACAACTCAGCCATCTTGATCCCTCATGGTCCTATCCCACACCCTTTCCCTTTTACCTCCCCCTCACAGTTTGTCCAGGGAATCTTAACTATTTCCCCTTCCTGGGGCGATCCATGCATGTCCCTCTTAGGGTCCTCTTTTTTACCCAGCTTCTCTGTGGTTGTAGATGGTAGCCTGGTTATCCTTTTCTTTGCATCTAATATTCACTTATGAGTGAGTTCATACTGTGTTTGTATTTTTGGGTCTGAATTACCTCAGGATGATTTTCTCTAGTTCCATCCATTTGCCTACAAATTTCATGATGTCATTATTTTTTACTGCTGAGTGATTCTCATTGTGTAAATGTACCACATTTCCTTTATCCATTCTTTGGTTGAGTGGCATCTAGGTTGTTTCCAGGTTCTGACTATTATGAATAATGCTGCCATGAACATACTTGAGGAAGTGTTCTTGTGGTATGACTAAGCATCTTTTGGGTATACGCCTAAGAGTGGTATTGCTGGCTTTTCAGATAGGCTAATTAACACTTTTCTGAGAAACCTCCATACAGATTTCCAGAGCGACTGTACAAGTTTGCACTCCTACCAGCAGTGGAGGAGTGCTCTCCTTACTCCATATCCTCTCCAAAATAAGCTGTCATCAAAGTTTTTTTTTTTTTTATCTTAGCCATTCTGACAAGTGTAAGATGGTATCAGAGTTGTTTTCAATTGCATTTTCCTGATGGCTAAGGATGTCAAGCAATTCTTTGTCTTTTGGCTGTTTGCGATTCTTCTGTTGAGAATTCTGTTTCGATTTGTACCCCAGATTTTCATGTGTTGAACCATCCCTGCATCTCTGGGATGAAGCCTACTTAATCATTGTAGATGATTTTTTTATGTGTTCTTGAATTCCGTTTGCCAGTATTTTATTGAGAATTTTTCCGCATCAATGTTCATGGGGAGCCGGGCGGTGGTGGTGGTGCATGCCTTTAATCCCAGCACTCGGGAGGCAGAGTCAGGAGGATCTCTGTGAGTTCCAAGCCAGCCTGGTCTACAAAGCAAGTTCCACGAAAGGCACAAAGCTACATAGATAAACCCTGTCTCAAAAAACCAAAAAAAAAAAAAAAAAAACCAAAATGTTCATGGGGGAGATTGGACTGTAATTCTCTTTCTTAGTTGTGTCTTTGTTTGGTTTGGTATCCGGCTAACTCTAGCTTTGGAAAAAGAGGTTGGCAATGTTCCTTTTGTTTCTACACTGTGAACAATTTCAGAAGTATTGGTATTAGCTCTTCTTTGAAATTCTGGTAGAATTCTGTGCTAAAATTATCTGGCCCTGGGTTTTTACTCTTTTTGCTTGGGAGATTTTGATGACTGCTTCTATTTTCTTAGGGGTTATAGATCTATTTAAGTTGCTTATCTAGTCTTGATTTAATTTTGGTATGTGGTATCTATCCAGAAACTTGTCCATTTCTTTTAAATTTTCCAATTTTGTAAAGTACAGGTTTTTTTTTTTTTTCAAAGTATGACCTAATAGTTCTCTGGATTCCCTCAGTGTCTGTTGTTATGTCCTCATTTCATTTTTGATTTTGTTAATTTGGATATTCTTTCTCTGCCTTTTGGTTAGTTTGGATAATGGTTTGTCTATCTTCTTAATTTTCTCAAAGAACCAATTTTTTGTTTCACTGATTCTTTATATTATTCTTTGTTTCTATTTTATTGATTTCAGCTCTCAGTTTGATGATTTCCTGTTGTTTACTACTCCTTAGTGAGTTTGCTTCTTTTTGTTCTAGAGCTTTCGGGTGTACTGTCATTTAGCTAGTGTGAGATTTCTCCAAATTCATTATGTAGGCATTTAGTTCATAGCACTAAATGCCTAGCACTTCGTCTTAGCACTACTTTCATAGTGTCCCATAAGTTTGGATATATTGTGCATTCATTTTCATTGAATTCTAGGAAGTCTTTAATTTCTTTATTTCTTCCTTGATCCAGTGGTGATTCAATTGAGCATTGTTCAGTTTCCATGAGTTTGTAGGCTTCCTGCAATTTGTGTTGTTAATTTAAGCCATGGTTGCCAGATAAGATAGAATGAGTTTTTCCATTTTTTTGTATCTGTTGAGAAGGTTCTATGAGGTGCTGAGGATAAAGGACATTCTTTTGTGTTTGGGTGAAATGTTCTATGGATGTCTGTTAAGTCCATTTGAGTCATAACACCTGTTAATTTCTTTATTTCTCTGTTAAATTTCTGTCTGGCAAAACTGTCCTTTGGTGAGAGTGAGGTGTTGCAGTCTCCACAAATGTAGGTGCCTTGTATTTGGAGCATAGATGTTCAGAACTGAGACTTCACCTTGATGATTTTTTTTTCCTGTGGTGATTATGAAATATCCTTCTCCATCTCTTTTGATTAATTTCAGTTGGAAGTCTATTTTGCTAGGTAGTAGGATAGCTATACCAGCTTGTTTCTTAGGTCCATTTGATTGGAAAATCTTTTCCCAAACATTTACTCCGAGGTAATGTCTCTCTTTCAATTTGAGGTGTGTTTCTTGTATACAGCAGAAGGATGGATCCTCTTGTAGTATCCTTTCTGATAGCCTGTGTCTTTCTATAGGTGAATTGAGTCCATTGATATTAAGAGACATTAATGACCAGTGATTGTTAATTCTTGTTATTTTTGTTTTGTTGGTAGTGATGGTAGTGTGTGTGTATTTCCCTTCTTTAGAATTTGCTGGTGTGAGGTTATCTGTTCTCTGTGTTTTGTCGGTACAACTAATTTCCTTGGGTTGAAGTTTTCCTTCTAGTACTTTCTGTAGGGAAAGAAAAGTGGATAAAAAGATTTTGTGGATAAGTATTGTTTAAATCTGGCTTTGTCATGAAATATCTTGTTTTCTCCATCTATGGTGATTAAATCTTTGCTGGGTATTGTAGTCTGGGCTGGCATCTGTGATCTCTTAGTGTCTGTAAATCTGTCTAGGACCTTCAGGCTTTCAGAGTTTCCATTGAGAAGTTGAATAGAATTCTGATAGATCTGTCTTTATATGTTAATTGGTCTATTTCTTTTGCAGCTCTTTTTTTTCTTTACTAAGAAATTTTCTACTCACTCCTCATGCTATCCACAGACCTCCCCTCCTCCCTCCTCCCACTCCTAGGCCTCTTTCCCAAGCCACCCCGCATCTGCACATCCCCCAAATCAAGATCTCCCATGGGGAGTCAGCAGAGCCCCGCTCAGAGAATTCTCAACAGAAGAATGTCAAATGGCTGAAAGACATTTAAGGAATTGCTCCTCATCCTTAGTCATCAGGGAAATGCAAATCAAAACAACTCTGAGATACCATCTTACACCTGTCAGAATGGCTAAGATCAAAAACACTGGAGACAGGTTATGTTGGAGAGGATGTGGAGCAAGGGGAATACTCCTACACTGTTGGTGGTAATGCAAACTTGTACAGCCATTCTGGAAACCAGTATGGCAGTTTCTCAGAAAGTTGGGAATAATTCTTCCTCAAGACCCAGTTATACCACTCTTGGGCATATACCCAAGGAATGCTCAATCTTACCAAAAGGACAAATGCTCAACTATGTTCATATCAGCATTATTCATAATAGCAAGAACCTGGAAACAACCTAGATGCCCCTCAACTGAAGAATGGATAAAGAAAATGTGGCCCAATATACACAATGGAATACTACTCAGTGGTTAAAAAAAAATCATGAAATTTTCAGGCAAATGGATGGATCTAGAAAATGTCATCTTGAGTGAGGTAACCCAGACTCAGAAGGACAAACATAGTATGTACTCACTCATAAGTGGATACTAAATGGGAGGGAAGGGATGGCCAGACTACAACCCACAACTCCAGAGAGGCTAGCTAACAGGAAAAGACCCTGGTATGGACACATGGATGACCCCGTGAAGGAGAGGTAAATGGGATCTGCATGAGTGGACTGGGTGTAAGGGGGTGGCAGAGAGCAAGGAGTGGGAGATGAGAGCATGGGAGGTGGGAGGGTCAGGCTGGAGCAGGGACAGGGTGGGAGGGCAAGGAGGAGGATGCCATGATGGATGAGTACATTGTGGGAGTGGAGGGAAGCAGGGTGCTGGGGAGGCTCTCGGGAATCCACAAGGTTGACCCCACCTTGGTCTACTGGCAGTGGTTTGGAGGGTGCCTGGGCCAATCTACTCTGGTGACCAGCCTGGCAGCCAATCCTTTGCAGCTATTAATATTTTTTCTTGATTCTGTATGTTTAGTATTTTGATTATTATGTGACAAGGGCAAGGGGACTTTTTTTTTGGTCTAGTTTATTTAATATTTTGTAGGCTTCTCGAACCTCATAGGCATATTGTTCTTTAAGTTTGGAAAGTTTTCTTCTATGATTTTGTTGAATATATTTTTCTGTGCCTTTGAGTTGGAATTCTTCTCCTTCCTCTATGCCTATTATCTTTAGGTTTGGTATTTTCATGATGCCCCAGGTTTCCTGAATATTTTGTGTTAAGAATTTGTTGGAGTTGGCATTTTCCTTGACTAATGAATCTATTTTCTCTATCATATCTTCAATGCCTGAGATTCTCTCTTCCATCCCTTATATTCTGTTTGTTATGCTTGTATCTGTAGTTCCTGTTTGTTTACCCAAATTTTGCATTTCCACAATTTCCTTGGTTTGTATTTTCTTTATTGTCTCTTTTAATTTTTGAGTCTTGAACTGTCTCCTTCACCTATTTGATTGCTTTTTCTTGGATTTCTTAGCTTTCTTTGAGGGATTTATTCATTTCTTCCACTTTTTTGTTTGTCTTTTCCTCTGCTTCTTTAAAGGAATTTTTCATTTCCTCTTTAAGGACCTCTATCATCTTCATAAAAAAATTTTAAGGTCATTTTCTTCTGCTTCTTCTGTGTAGGGATGTTCTGGTCTTGTTGTTGTAGTACCACTAGTTTCTGGTAGTGCCATACTGTTCTTTAGAGTATATATGGTCTTGTTGAAGATACTGTGTCTTTGTGGAGGTGATCTTTGAGGTCTCATATAAGTTTAAGCCATGCCAAGTGAGACAGACCACTTCCTATTGCCTGCATGATATAGAATTCTCAGCTACATCTCCATCACCACATCTGCCTGTGTACTGCTTTGCCCTATCATAATGTTAATGGACTGAGCCTCTGAAGTGTAAGCAAGCTACCCTAATTAAATATTTCCTTTATAAGAGTTACAGTGGTCATAGTGTCTCTTCACAGCCATAGATACCCTAAGACTCTAGGAAAAAAGACCAGCCTTTCATGGCTTATGTGGACATTTTAAGTAAACAAGCTGTCCTCCTCTACTTCATTAAATACTTACCAGTTTTAAAACATAAGTGCTATAAATCTGGATGGGGGTTGGATGGTGGTGGTGTACCCCTTTAATTCCAACACTTGAGAGGCAGAGACAGGTGGATCTCTGTGAGATTGAGGCCAGCCTGGTCTACAGATGAAGTTCCAGGTCAGGCCCCAAAGTTACAGAGAATCCCTGTCTCAAAAAATTTTTAAAAAGTTGTAAAATCTGTACTGGGAATCTTTGAAAAGCAGAAACTTGGAGATCTGCATGGGCCATAGCCAAATGTCAGTTAGTATTGCAACTTAGAAGTAAACAGCTATAGACAAAGCTTCATTAAAGACTGACACCAGGTCCAGGACAGGCAAAACATCTAAGTAGGTTGAACTCATTCAGCCCTTTGTCTAACTGAGGAAATTTGTACATCATGTGGATCTTTTGTAGACTGTCTGTCTCTTCTATTTTCAGTAAAACAAAGTATCCTATACACTAAATGGTTGGAAAATATAACCACAAGAATGTTAATGAATGTGCTACTTATATTTTAAGCATCACTGGGGATAAATAGCCATTGTGAAGTATTAATAAATTCAGTGAGATATGATATATAATACTTTTTTTTTGGCTTGGCAACTTCAGAACAGTTAAGCAAAGTTTGACAGAAATAAAATAGGAAGCAGATTAATTCAAAACCTAGGATACTATAGCATATTTCTCTCTACTGCTGATTAAGCAAGCAGAAAAATAACAACAACTCTGTCGAAAACTATAGAGAAAATTACCTCAACTCATATGATCTTTAAGAAAACAGACCATCATGATTACATGATTGTCATGTATAGCTGGGATACATCATGGCTGTGCTCTCAAACAATGCAATAGAAATGAATTGTGAGTCACGGAGTACATTTTATGACCACATGCAAGCAAGTCACAGTTTATTAGGAAGGAGCTAACTGAGCAATCTCAATTTTCTTGAAGCTTAGAAATGAGTTTTTAAATAGCTCCCTGCTTAAAATAGTATAATAATAAAGATCAAAGCAGAAATTCAAAACTATCATAAAGGAAAGATGGCACTGAATATATACTTAAAACAGTGCTTAGTGGAAAATTTATCTCTCTGATGCATATACTGAAAAGGGAAAGCACTGAATCTTAAACTAAAACTTAAGACTTTCAGCATAAGAATCAAATAAAATAGAATAAATTAAGCCTGAGAAGGAGAAAAGTGGAAAAAGTTAATGAAATATCATAATATAAAACATTGAAGAATTCTTAAAACCAGATCTTTGAAAATAGTATTTATAAACCCCCAGACTGCAAATAGCCAATACTTATAAAGCAAAGTATAATATATGTTGTATATAGTTCCTAAAGGTGGGGCAGATGAAGGGTAATTTTCATTAATATATCTGACTGTTTGAATAGATGTTTCCTTAAAAGCATATCTTACCCAAATGTTGTTACATTTAATAAGGAGAATGAATCTCTTACCGAAAATCTAGTCCCATGTGTCTTAATTGTTGCTTTGGTAAATGACATCAAAGATATATGTGGTGATATTCTATTTGTGCTGGAATGTGATATTTTATTTGTATGTCAATAAATAAAGTTGCCTGGAGATCGGAGGTCAAATAGCTATCAAACAGAAGTCAGGCGGTGATAGCACACACCGTTAATCCTATCACATGGAAGGCAGAGTCTCTGTGTGGTCAAGGACACAGCCAAGCACAGTGACACAAGCTTTTAATCCCAGTATCAACCATAGAGACCTGAAGGTCTGTATAGACAGACAGTGATGAGGAAGTCATGTGGCTGGGCTTAGAGCCAATGAGAAGGCAAAACAGAAAGGCAATAAAAACACAGGTTAGACAGGAAGAAGCTCTCTCTGTGGAAGCTACTGCTGGTGGTAAGCTAATGCTAGTGGCTATTGCTCTGATCTCTTTGGCTATTATCTCTGTATTTGGCTCTGTGTTTTTCATTTAATAAGAGCATTTAAAAATTCATGTACAGATATAAACATCGTTCATTAGAGGAGAGAGTATGTAACAGATATATTACAAAAAATCTTTTCTTTTTTATTTCTGAATGAGCAGGTATATTTTATTTTTAATTTTTTTATTGAAAATAGATTCTTCTCCCATATAATACATCCCAACTACAGTTTCCCCTCCTTCCACATTTTTCCTCTCCTTCAGATCCTCTCCCCCTTCATTTCTTTTTCAGAAAAAAAGGACTCCAAGAAATACAGGATAAAAAAAGATGCAATAAGACAAAGTGAAAGCTTTCATATCCATATGGACAAGACAACCCAATAGGAGGAAAAGTGTCTCAAGAGTAGGCAAAAGAGTGAGAGATACACAGCTCTCACAGTTAGGAATCCCACAAAAACACTAACCTAACACCCATAATATATACACTGAGGAGGACCTGGTACAAACCTATGCAGGACCACTTCAATCTCCTTGATATCATTTAAGTCCTGATTACTTGATTAAATGGGCCATGTTCTCTTTGTGTCTTCCATCCCCTCTAACTCTAAGAGTTTTCCTTCCCCCTCTTCCTCAGGGTTCCGTGATCTCTGAGAAGGACCAGATGGAGACCTCCAATTTAGCCTCTCTCTACATAATGACTGCCTCTGGGTCTCTGCACCTGCTCCTGTCTGATGCCAGAGGAAGTCTCTGTTATGACTATTGGACTAGACACAAATAATCTATGAATATAACAATAGCAGAACATCATTAGGAATGATTTCATTGACTTTTTTTTTTTTTTTTGGCCGGTCATGTTTGGTTCAACCCTATGTGTCTGAGCTATCCAGTCTCTGGTTCCTGGCTGTCCAGGCAATGTAGGATATGGGCTAATTCATGTGGTGGGACCTCAAGTTTAACCAAACATTGGTTGGCTACCCCCACATGTTCTTTGCTAGCACTGCCACAGAACATCTTGCAGACAGGGCAGATTGTAGGTCAAGAATTTCATAGCTGGATTTGTGTCCAGCTTTCTCTTTCCATAGACTGCAGAGTACCTTCTTGAGTCAGATTGACTAGAATATTAGGATGAAGGCTCCATGTCGGCACCAGTTTGACTTCCCTATGTTTAATGAGCTGTGTAGAAGTTGGTCTCATTCAGAGAGCAACCATCTGTCCTAGCATCAGCCTTGATTGTTAGGTTATCTCCATGGGATCTCTTGGCCAAAAAAACTCAGGAGAATGTAACCCATTCCCACCAATTGAAGCCTTGCCTGACTACAAAAGATGGCCAGTTCAGACTCCCTATCCATCATTACTAGCTGTCATTACTGGGTCACCCTCATTGAGTTCAGAAAGTTTCCACAGTGCTAGGTTTCCACACCATCCCTAAGTGATGCCCCCCAATTCCTGCTATCTCTTCCCAATGTCTCTCACTTCATTCACCACACCTGATCCTTCCTTTTCAAGTCTACACTACCCCAAGTCCACCCACAAAATTTATTCTATTTCCCCTTCCCAGGGAGGTTCATATATTCCCTCTTAGAGCCCTCTTTCAAGAATGAGAGACCAAAGCTCTGTCCTATGACTTACATTCAGCCCAGATTACTTTACTAATAGCCTAGTTTGCTTTTGGATTTTGATACTTGCATTGTTTTACTTATATCATAGCACCTCAAATTTGGTATGCGTGAGAGTCTTTGGTGTATCCTCAGGGATCTGTTAACCCATTGACTCTGGTCTTGTAAATTGAGTAGTGAATAGACATTTTGCATTTATATCAAGCTCCTAGGTGATAGCTAAGTGGCCAGTGTGTGTGTGTGTGTGTGTGTGTGTGTGTGTGTGTGTGTGTGTGTGTACACGCATGCATGTGTGCGTGCACATGCGCTTTGAATAGCAATGGCTATATTGCTCCAATATGGCTAGAAGCAAAATGTTGTTCTCTTCATATTTCAACACTGAAGTGTGGGAAGCATCATGGGAGGCCTGGCTGTTCCTGATCAGCTAATAAGCAAACATTTCTTGTTTGCTCCCAGTATTGGTAGAGATGCTAATTTTAAGCTGTGAAGTACGTATTGAGTGTAGTATCTTCATGCTTACTGGACTCTTAAATCTTCCTTTGAGTCTGATAACTATGCCAAAGCAGTGGATTCCCTCAAAGCACACTACTATACTTTGGGGTACTTTGTCTACCAGAGAATATCTGCCTACTAGCCATTTCTTTATGAATGATTCACCAATTTATCATAACTTTGCATTAAACTCAGCTTTGATTTGAATAATGCCTGTACTTTTTTTTCTTGGCTCTAACAAGGTAGAAATTTTTCTTTGAGGAACATTGACTATTAATCAAATCAATATCTTTTGTGCAACTATCTTTGTTGGTTAAAGAAACATGTCTTATGCCATATAATTTAATGCTAACTTTTGTGTTTATGCATTTTATATTCAAATCAGGGTTTCATATTTTTCTTTATAACTTGCATTTCTTATTCCATTTCTTTCCTTGCATTATTGTACAAGCTCTGGTATTTTGAGTAGTGAGAATAATTATTGATAGTTTCTGGAGTAGTCATTTGAGGATGATTTTATCTTTGTTTGTATGTTTTGCTGATGTTTATAAAGATCTCATGTCTGTTCTTGATTTGTTGTATTATTCATAAATGTAGTTAACTTCCTCATAAATGGAGTTTAAAACCTTTTTCTGGATTTATCCTTTTTCTTTTGAATGATTTTAATGGAAATAGAATTATGATTATATCATTTTCCTCCCCCTCTTTCCTACTTCCAGCCCCTTGATGTAACATGAATCTTAAAAGGTATTTAAAAAAAGGTTTTTTATTAAAAAACCAGAGTCAGATATTGGGGTGAAAGCTGAAAGATCAGAGAAGCAGAATAAGCCACAGCCAACCTTACCTCGCCAACTCCTCAGCCAACCTTGTTTCCACGAATCATCAGACTGAAAGCCTCTGAGTCCTCACCCCTGAGGGTCTCAGTTGAACTGCTGTTTAGTTCATGTCTCCTCACACCTTATATACCATTCTCCACCCAGCCATGTCACTTCCTGGGATTAAAGGTGTGCGTGTCTTCTAAGCAAAGGTATGAGATCTCAAGTGCTGGGATTAAAGGCATGTGCCACCACTGCCTGACTCTGTTTCCAGTGTGGCCTTGAATCCACAGAGACATGGACGATCTCTGCCTCCCAAGTGATAGGATTAAGGGTGTGTGCCACCACTGTCTGGCCTTGATGTCTAATCTAGTGGCTGGCTCTGTCCTCTGATCCCCAGAAAAGTTTATTGGGGTAAACAATATATCACCACATCTCCCAGCTACTTTCCTTCAAGTCCCTCTTATGTTCCTCTACTCTCAAGTTGATAGACTCTTTTTTGTTTGATTATCAGTTGTCCAATGCATTGTGGTCAGCATTGAAACCATATATACACAAAGAACAAAAGTAACTCAGCAATTTGTATTTATATATATTTGTGCATACACACACATACTTTATTTCTATTAATGTGGAATATAAATTGACTTTAAATGTCTGCAAATATGAAATAAACTGTGATATTATTCATTTGTGTACCACCTGCACGCCTGGTAACTGAAGAGGCTATCAGATATCTTGGTACTGGAGTTACAGACAGTTGTGAGATGCCATGTTGGTATGAGGAATTGGACCCATATCATGTGAAGAGAATTATCGCTCCAGCTCCCTAAATGTGTATGCCAGGTTGAACTTGAACTCCAGAGCCTCCTGCTTCTGCCTCCTTCAGCAAATCCTAACAGACTGTGCCACTATAACTAGCTAATATGTCTTTCTTAAGTAGTTCCATTCTCATCTCTCATGCCTCACCCTTTGATAACACTTCTCTCCTCTTCCTTATCTTCCCCCCACATGCCATGCTATCTCATACTTTCATGTCATTGATGGTGTTGTCACCTCTCTTCACTGTTGACTTATTCTCCAAGTGACTTTTAATATTCTGCTCATCTCTAAAGTTCTTCATAATTAGTTTTTTCATCAGTAATAATTTGAACTGTCATAATTGTAATATACTATTGAATTTATGATCACTTTCTCTGTCATAAATATTTTCATTGATATAAGAAATACTTATGAAACATAAGCTTTGTGCAAATCTTTTGTCCAGGTGACTTAAGGATAAATAAACCAAATCTTGAATTCTAAAAAGATTCGTGATAATACTTTAAATCTCCTAAATTTCCCAAAAATAAAATCTTGGCCTTTATATAAGGATGTTTTTTATGTTCTTCCTCTCTCTCCCTCCTCCCTTGTCAAGTTCATTAGTATGTCCTCATTGCCCATGCTACTCCAGTGATTCCAAACTATTGGTCTCTTATAGTCTCCTAGTGCTGTATCTTTTCTGCAGCCATTTCAGTTCCAATCCCTTTTTATTAGAAGTAATGCAATCAAATTTCAGCTGCAGTTAGAAGTTCATATGTGTGGCAGTGGTGGGGAGATACTATCAGATATAAATCCAGCCAGGTTCAGTATGAAGCTTCCATTCTCCCCCAGGTTCTTTCTGTTCCCTTTTCTTCTTCCTTTGACTCATGTTCTACTTACTCATGGCTTCTTGTCACAGGGCATAGTGACTCACTTTCTAGTCTACCTCAGTCCAGCATGGAGTGAATTTAGCAGAGCATAGAACCATCACCACAGGCACACTGTCCTTTGAGTTCAGCTGTTTTGTTCATGTTTTTGATAGAGAGACTCACTGAGTCAGTCTTGCCTATTAATAGGTTCATGGCAGGTTAGGTCAGATGTAGATAGCAAGAAGAAGGAATTCAGGTGTTTGAGGAGTTTCAGAGGATTGGACAAATGAGAAAGGACAGAATACCATGCCTTGTAAAATCTAAGTATGATGCATATTCAATATCCAAATATGGCTTTTCCTTGTGGCTGAATGGGAAGAACATGAGTATGGTTAACAACATACACCCTCTGATACAGGTCTACTACTTATTTTGTAGTACCCTTGACCACTTTCTCTTAATTTCTTTCTGTTCATGTATAGCATGTGAACAATAAATGTGTCATCCCATGTTACCATGAGGATTAAATGAGACTGTGGTGTGCCTTGCACAGAGTCTGGCACATGGTAGACTCCCCACAAATGATGATTTTATCCTTTGTTTGCTCAAATTTTAACTCAGGCATCATTTTAAAATTTTACTTTAAAGATTTATTTATTTATTTTACGTACATGAGTGTTTAGCCTGCATGTATGTATGTGTACCATGTGTGTAGCTGGTGGCAGTGGAGATCAGAAGAGAGTATTGAATCTCTTGGAACTGGTTACAGATGAATGGCCCACAACTGGATGCTGAGAACCAATCCAGGTTCTCTGCAAGAGCTAGTGCTCTTATTTCCTGAGCTGTTTCCTGCCCTCAGGTGTCATTTGATCTCATAAATTTCCTGAAATTACTTGTCCACTCTACACAGTTTTAGCTTTTGTTCTCTGTGCATAGTCACAACAATTTGTATTATTTGTGATAAATATTTATCTTAACTTATTGAGTTAGTTTATACATAATAGTGTATTCCTTTCTCATTGTATCTGAGTTTTCTCTTCTACCATAGATTAAAACAAACTGAAGTCTGGGACTTTCTTTATCTTGTATATCTTTGACTCCCCAGTGCAAATGCATTGTTTAGCATATACTAGGAATTCAATAAACACCTTTTAAACACAGTGATAAATGGACGCTGATTGAATGGGAATGAGTGAATAAATCATTGTCAAGGGATCAAACCAATCACACTAAAGGGAAATATCTTTGGCTAGAGCCATCACTAAACGTTGCCTTCCCCTCTCAAGGATGAAATAACTCAAACTGCTGCAAACAGGAGAGCACATACTGGCAGCATCATTCTCAATTTTAAAACGTTTTCCCCTTCCAAAAAGAAGCTCAGGAGAAAGGACTCTAAGTAAAAAGTTCCTTAGGCCATAAAGAAAAATGGAAGCCAAAAGTCATGAACTCTGCTTCATTTTACCTTAAGGTTAAACACTTAGTTAAACTTCCATTCTCATGAAGGACAGTATTTAAAAATCCTGGAGGCTCCAAGTGTGAAGTTCACTGTTTTATATTTCAAAGACACTAATTCTCAAGAGATTTTAGTTAAGTTTTTTTTTAAGTTTTACTGATTTCTCTTCTATATAAAATGTACTAGAGCTCTGAAGAAGTTTAAATCAGTGCATTTCCCCAACTAAATATCTGACAGCAAAGAGCATGTGCTAGGGTTACTCACCTAGCACTCCTAGCACTAGACACATTTGGGGTTGAAAAATTCTTTTTGTGGTATGCTATTTTGTGTGTTGCCCTCATTTGCTATCCAGAAGCCCTTATTTTTCCATTCCTGATTTTGACCATCAAAAAATGTCTTCATATATTGCCAAATTTTCCTCTATGAATATTTCCCCACAGATGAGAATCATTGCTACAATCTTTAATTGACTGTTGGTTGTTGTCCTGGGTTAAATTCTGTTACTGCAATGAAATACCTTCATAAAAACAGATTAGAGAAAAAAAAAGAATATACTAACCACACAATTCAACATTAAAGCCTATCACTGTGGGGAAGTCAAGACAGGAACTTGAAAACAGCTAGTGATAGTGTACCCTAATGTGAGTAGATCTTCTTACCTCAGTTAAGTCAGTCAAGACAATTCCCCACAGAAATGTGAACTGGCCAATGTGATCTAGAAA
This sequence comes from Peromyscus maniculatus bairdii, assembly GCF_049852395.1. Classification (NCBI taxonomy): domain Eukaryota; kingdom Metazoa; phylum Chordata; class Mammalia; order Rodentia; family Cricetidae; genus Peromyscus; species Peromyscus maniculatus. The sequence goes on from NC_134858.1 coordinate 1,292,324, forward strand.
ATCCCTCACTATGACTCTTTTCAAGGTGATTATATATTTTGTCAGGCTGACAATTAAAACTAATCATCATTGTCATTGTCAAATAAATAATACGTTTTTAATTTTTCATTTTCCTCATTTACTAAATCATATTTCTTTTTCTCTGACTTGTGATATTTTGATATATTAACACTTCTTTGTCTAACAAATTATACTCTTGTGTGACAAAATAAAAATCTGCGAGATGTTACTTGGTGTTTCTTTGATTTTCTAAAGAGATAAAACTTATAAAGCCTTAGACCAATGAAAATATGGCCATGTTGAATATTTCAATTATTAAAGATTTTCATAGTTTTCTCATTGTTTATAAAGATTGAAATTAGAAGGAACATGCAGCCAGAATTGTAGAGTTTAGTGGAGTCAAGACAACTCAAGCAGGAGAGTTTGTGAATGGTGTTGTGTAATGAAGGGCATGTAAGCCAGAGCAGGGATATTGTATGGAAAAGGGAAGTACAATTGGAAGAACAATTGTCTAATTCTTCACTGGACATTGAGTAATCCTGTCACCAGTTCTTAGTGAGGAATAAGAAAGAAAATACATCAGCTAATCAGAGGGAACTAGTGATGAGAAAAATCCTCAGAGGATAGAAGGCTTTAATTTACAGTAAAACAGCAAAGAGGAAGTGTGTGAGAAATTTTCGGACTGATCCCAAGATTGAGAAAATACAGTAAAAAGAAAAAAGTGGGGAAGGATTCAGAAGATCAGTAAATATGAAACATAGTGTCAGGATGTTAGAAAAGAAATATACAAAGACTTATAAAAATTACAGTCATCAGGAGAGGTGACTGTGAAATCCTGGGATTTTTATTGTGATGACACCCATATTAGGAATGGAAGGCATAATATACCGTGTGCTTCTGTGACAGATAAATACAGGGGTATGTAGATGTAACCAACCGTCTTATTAAATAAGAAACACAGAACCAATGTAAAAGAGAAAGCGAAGAGGTCAGAGCTCAGAGCTAAAACCTCACCCTTCCTCCTGCGGTGCTCCTACCTCTCCAAAAGAGACATACTTCATGTGTGTTTGTCTTTAATATAGTCTTTCTGTTCTGCCTTCTCATTGATTGTAAACCAAACACGTGACTGCCTTGTCACTGCCTGTAAGAACAGCCCTTCAGGTTTTAAAGGCGTATGTCTCCAATGCTGGCTGTATCCCTGAACACACAGAGCTCTACCTAGCTCTGTCTACCAAGTGCTGGGATTAAAAGCGTGTACCACCACTGCCACACTCTTGCTATGGCTCTAATAGCTCTGACCCCCGGGCAACTTTATTTATTAACATACAATTAAAATCACATTTCAGTACAAATAAAATACCACCATAGGGCTATTGTCAGGAGTGTGTAGATTTTTATTGAAACTCTAGCTGATTTGATGGATACATGGAGTATGGGAGTCTTAGTATATTTATGTTACTATCACAAAATACCAAACATCAGATATCTTATAGCAGGGTAAATTTCTTACAGCTTTGGAGCCTGGAGAACCCAAGTTAAAGGTATTAGTACTTTGTGTGTCACCATGCTTGGCTATGTTCTTGACTATGCAGAGACTCTGCCTGCCCTGTGATCAGATTAAGGGTGTGTGCTACTACCACTTGATTTCTGTTTATGGCTATGACCCCTGATCTCCAGGCAAACTTTATTAACACACAAATAAAATTCCACATTTCAGCATAAATTAAATATCACCACACAATTAATACTATTCCCTAGTGTTCATTTTGCTTGGGTTTCATTGGCCTGAGGCTTGATTTAATAATTTTTACCAGTAATAGAAAGTGGCCTGGAAAGGGAAGCCATTAATGCTGGCAAAGCTAAGAGAAAAAGTAAGTTTATGTTGCCAAGGTTTTACATTTGCTGTCAACAATCAAACCTAGGAAATCTACTTTAAAATCTAATGTGTAAGTCATAATTGGCAGAAGATTTATTTCATAAATGATTTATACTGTCACTTTCCTAACATTATAGCAAATTTAAATGCAGGAAGAAAGCATAAAGGAAGAGAGAAATTTGGAATGCCAGCTAATAATAAAGATGAAATTTTCAGATAAAGTTTTACATAAACCAGAAAAGAAATATGAAGCAGAAAGAGAGACAAAGGTTACGTTTTATCAGAACCTTATAAAACTAAAACAGCTTGTTTTTGTTTGAAACCTTAGAATCAGAAGAGCCCCAAGGCAGCTTGAACCAATTTTAGTCATTGCTTTAGTCATTTAAAAGCAAAGACTTAAACTAAGCATGGTGGAACATGCCTTTAGTCCCAATAATCAAGAGACAGGTAGGAGGACCTCTAAATTCCAGGTTAAAGAAAATAACATAGTGAAACCATGTCTCAGTAATAAATAAATAAATAAATAAATAAATAAATAAATAAATAAATAAATAAATAATAGTAAATAGTAAATAAATTAAAGAAAGGTAGAAAATAAGTGATAGGTACATCTTACAGGGAGAATTTTTAGTTCAGCCTTCTTTATTCATATAAAACAAAATATATACTTGTAATATTATATAAAAGAAAAGAAAGCAGTGTTTTATTACTTCTTTTGTCCCATTGTTTAATATTATGAAATATTCTACATGTGTTAAAAAGAGATAGTACAAGAGCTGAAGTGAATACACCAGGCTTTAGGTATTCAAAATTTTAGTTATAACAAATGAGACCACTGAATGAGTGGCTGAAGAAACAGCAATAATCTCCAGTTTAAGGCTCCAACACTCAAAAATGGGGAGTGAAGATATACTGGGAGTACAGCCTGAAAAAGACCATCCATGCAACATGAGAAGCATAGTGTACAATTCTTGAAAAGTGTAATTTTATGTATTTTGTTTGTTTCTCCAATGAGATTAATAAACAACAATATTAAATATTAATTCATAAAGAAATTACTGAGTTAGTAAAAAACAGATGTGTCCTAAACTTGATAATGAGTTTGATAAACTATGAAGATTGAAAACCAGAATGGAGAGCACTCAAGGGAACACCTTGCAGAAATATTACAATAAGGAATTTGACTTCATAAGTTAGGGGAGAAATAAAATGGTAGTTTCAAAAGGTGTTATTCTTAACTAACAAAATGAAAGGCTTCTATAATGATACTATAAAACATGAACAAAAAATATAAAAAAAACAATGAAAGATCAAAAAGACCTCCAAAGTTCATGTTTATTCACAATTAATATTTTTTAAATAGCCATCAACCTGGCTGGGTGGTAATGGCACATGCTTTTAATCCCAGCACTAGGGAGACAGAGGTAGGTGTTTCTTGTGAGTTCAAGGCCAGCCTGGTACACAGAGTGAGTTCCAGAACAGCCAGAATTACACAAAGAAATCCTATCTCAAAAAGACAAAAAAAAAAAAGAAAGAAAGAAAGAAAGAAAGAAAGAAAGAAAGAAAGAAAGAAAGAAAGAAAGAAAGAAAAAATAAGAAAAAGGCCATATAACTGAAAGCCATCTACAGAGTCGATGCCACATCCATAAAAATTTCAATGATGGTTCTCACAGAACAAGACATAATAGTCCTAAAATTTGTATGGAACCACAAAGCACTCTGAATAACTAGGGCCATCCTAGGCAGAATGAGTAATGTTCGAGATATCACAACACTTGATTTCAAATTATACTACATCATCATAGTGACAAAAACAACATGATACTAGTACAACAACTTAAATATATATGTAACCAACATGTCTTTAACCATCAGATTCTCAACAAATGTAAACAAAAAATATACTGCATGTCTTTAAAAAGTGGCAACATTAGCCGGGCGGTGGTGGCACACGCCTTTAATCCCAGCACTTGGGAGGCAGAGGCAGGCGGATCTCTGTGAGTTCAAGGCCAGCCTGGGCTACCAAGTGAGTTCCAGGAAAGGTGCAAAGCTACACAGAGAAACCCTGTCTCGAAAAACCAAAAAAAAAAAAAAAGTGGCAGCATAAAACTGATTATCTACTTGTATAAAATTGAGAACCAATATCTAAAAATGAATTTAAAATGGAGTAAAATATCCTCATGTAACTAGACCTTAAAAATTACCAAAGAATCACAAATCAAATTGTTCTAATACATAAGCACATTTTTTTAGTTAGAGTTACCATTGCTGTGATGAAATACCATGAATAACTTGTGGAGGAAATGGTTCATTTGGAAGTATACTTCAATCAATTGGAGGAAGTGAGAACAGCAACTCAAGCAGGCTGGGCCCTACCCTATGAATGACTAATTAAGAAAATGACCCAAAGGCTTGTCTACAGCCCCATCTTATGGAGGAGACATTTTTTCAGTTCAGGTTGAGCCTAGCTTATGTCAAGTTGGCATAAAACTAAACAGCACACATAGGGGATGACTACATCAATAGAATGCCGGTAGTTCTAAAAGTAATAGTAAGAATAGACAAATGGGACTGTACCAAGTCAGAAAATCTTTGTATGGCAAAGAAAGCAATTAATGGAATGAAAATGTGACCTACAGAAGGGGAGATGATCTTGTCACCTGTTTATCTGGCAGAACAGTAATAATCAGAAGCTATTGAGCAAAACGTTTAACATGTATAGAAAAAGTAGTCCAATCAAAAGGGAGCAAATTACCTAATCAGATAGTTTTCCAAAGACAATTTTCTGACAATACATAAAAATCAGCACAATATCTTTATCTATCAAAGAAATGCAACCCCAAATCTCTAAAATGACAGCACAGATGACATGCCAAGAGTCAAGGAATCTCATAAAACCACACCCACTGATGAAGAGCTAAAGTCAATTCATATCTACTGAGAGGAAGAATGAGTCTTCTCCAGGCATGAGCTCTCTGATAAGTTACCCAATTCCAAGCCTAGTTAATATCTTAATCTATCTGGGGTGGAGAACTGAAGTAGAACTAAGAAAACTGCTAGCATAACAAATTCTGAAACAGCCAAAACAACTAGTAAGAGAACTGAATTCTGGTTAGGAACAAGTTCCACAGGAGGATCATTTCAAAACAGTCACGGGGTTTACATAATATACTTGTTTAAAAAACAAAAACACAACTTCCAGGAAAAGTGTCTAAAGCCAAAGAAAGAACTGTCTGGCAGAATTAATAGGAAAGAGGGTTTAAACATTTTATGTTTGAGAAACAAGAAGATGGCTAAGCATGTTACATATTTACAGGCTGCAAACTTCTTTTTAGAAATTGGAAATCGAACTTCTGGAGATAAAAGTACAATATCTAGAACACAAGAGACTGGTTGAAATTTATGGCAGATTGGATATTGCAAAAGAAATGATTCACAGACTTCAAGACAATACAATAGAATATATTCAAAATGAAATATAAAGAGAAAGAAAAAGGAAAATTCATGATTTATGAGACAGTTTTATGCAGCCTAATAAAGATTGGTGAAATGTTAGTCAAATAATCTAAAATTTCATTACCATAAGACAAAGGATTACATCAATTGGATGAATCAGGTATCAAAGAGAGACATAGAATTGTTTAAAATATATAAGTGGAAGAACTTTCACATTTGAATAAAATGTAAATATATAAATCAACAAAGAACAATAAAACCAAGTTCAAGATCTATAAAGAAAAAGAGTCTAAGAAAAGGGAGATTATTGTGTCTGTGTCTGAGGATTCTGTTTGCTGTTGTGGCCCCATGATGAGTAAATTATGGCAGAGATGGCATGATGGAACATCACTGTTCACTTCATGGCAGAAAGCATAGAGAAAACAGAGCTGAGGACAAGTTATATTTTTTCAAGGTGTATTGCCAGTGATCTCTTTTGCCCAACAAAACCCATGCTCAAGAGCATTGCTAGGAATCCATCAAAGAATTTATCAGTTGGTTAGGTCAGAATCCTTATAATACAAAATTCACCAAGTGCAACAGCTGGTAATGCAAACCTAAATTACAAGGCTATGGGGAACTTATTACTCAAAGCACAGTAATAAGAAAAAATTTATAAAAACTGTCGGTAAAACAAAAGTCTTAAAGGGTATCAGAAAAATAAAATGAGACATTTCACAAATTGAGGTAGGATGATATTTTTCATCAACAATTCATCTAAAATAAAAAATTTTACAGACATATCTAAATAATTTACTCCCAAAGAACCTGAATTTTACAGTGTTAAAAGATACATCTTTAAGAAAAATGATAACTAAACAAAACCTGTATCTATACAAAAGAATGACAGGCTCCACAATAATGAGGGTAAACATATAAACTACTTTAAATTTGATGAGTTAATTGAGAATGACAAATTTCTGGAAAGAAACTAAAGCAACAAATCTTATTCTGGAAAATAAATGGTTACCTCAGTATTAAAAAGATGGAATCTGTAGTTAAGTATTCTTGCCAGAATCTACTTCAAAGAAAATGTCAGGCTTTACTTGTCAGTTCTACCAAACTCTTCAGAAAAAAATGATGCTTTTCACTCACAATCTTTTCCAGTAAACTAAGAAGGAAAACTACTTTCCAACAAGATTCTAAAACTGATAGAATTGAAAGAATGTAGATAAAATGTTTCTATTCAAATAACTTAAAAATAATGATATGGAAGAAGCTACAATATCTCTGTTCAAGATCTGTTACAAAGCAATAATAATTATCCAAATAGGTATTGTCATCAACAAATACATCAATATAATAGAATAAGCAGCCAAAAATCAGAGCTACTTATACATGGTCAATCAGATATTTCTTAATATAATTTTAAAGCAATTAAGACTTTTTTGATCTATACAGCCTATCTTTTAAAACTAACTCAAAAGGGATCATAATCATGCGGTGCATGGTGATGCATACCTTTAATCCCAGCAATCTGGAGGCAGAAGCAGGTGGATTTCTAAATTGAAGGCCAGCCAGTTCTAGTACAGCCAGGGCAAAAGATCATAGTCCCAAATATTAAAAGCTTAAAGATACTCCCAACCCATAAAAACAATAACAGGAAATGATTGGGGCTTGGTAATGAATAATAGGAGACTATGCTTCACCAGTGTCATCTCTGGAGCAGGAGAAAGAATTCTCTTTCACAGTCATGGATGCTGAGCAGTCAAATGAGCCAGAAGTTATCCCAGACTTGGTTCAGTGTTCTTTCGTTATCTTCTTAACACTAGATATTTTCACAATTCTTTATTTTCACTTTACATTAGGACCTATAAAAACATATAGGATATGAGTTAGCATGAACAGGCATGAGGATGGTCCCCAAAAGCTAGTTTGTGATGTGGTCCAGACATGGTTTAGAGGATTTTTCTTCTAAAAGTAATAGTAGCCTCTAGAGAGAAAAAATAAAAAAAGACTAAGCTGAGAGTAAACACTGTAAGTTGTACCTTTTAAAAATAATAACATTGGTTGATAATGGGGAATATAGAGAAGAGTCTTGAGACTGGAGGAGGAACAATGTGGAAGATACATAATCACTCAAAAACAATATTTTTAAAAAATAAATGTCAATTTAAATGAAGAAATCAAAACACCCACACCCAGAGTCTTTCAGAAGATACAACAGACAGACATTGTCAGGATGAGCATGAAAGCCAACCATGCACTAAAGCACAAAATTCCGGAAGAGGAAGATACTTGTATCAGTACTTCCAAACAGTACAGGTGTGAGACAGTCCCAGCTAAGCAATGTAATGTGATGTGAGTGCCTCTAAAAGTTTCTTCTCCAAGTTCTACCACAGAATCAGGTGATAGTAAGATATGTTATCAGTAACTGTTGGGTAGGGGAAATGTAAAGGTGTTTAGAAAAGAAAAAAAAAATTGCAAGCACACTGCCTGACAACTGCAATTATAACCTTGTAATTTCTTGACGAGACAAGGGTCTTGATGTGATGAGGAGCAACAGTTATGATTGACATGTTATGATCACATAACCTGAGTAGCTGGAGCTAGAGACGACATCTGAAGGAAAAACACAAGATTAGTTTATGTTCTTGCTCATGTATTCAATCATATATTCAATTGGTTCTATATAGAATGGGTTTGTGGAAAATATTGTGCCAAAGAGACACATTTTTTAATTATTTATTTAGTAAATAAATCATGGGAACTAATAAACAATACAACCACAAACTTCAACAGCTCTAGAATTACTATAAAAGTTTATGTCTTAATTTTGTTTCTAATATAAAACCCATAAAAATTTGGCCATTTTCATAGTGTAATATGAAGGAGTACCAATTAACAAACTATTGTTGAATGTGAAATTGAATTATGATTACTGAGTTAAATATTTAGAGAATTATAGAGGCATCTGCTTATAAAATGCTTGTAATTTAAGCATTTAGAATCTTAGACAAACACACACATATGCCCCAAGTCATAGGCATCCATCCCAGGGCCTTTCCTTTGAAAGAGTGTTATAGAGAGTTGCAGCAGAAAGTAGAACAGCAATGACAAAGATGAGAACAAATGTTTCAGGTAAAATAATAACAAGAAAATATCAGATTTATTTTATTTATTCATTATTTCACAGCTTCTAAAACTGAAAATCGGGCTTTTAGATAGGTACCACAAGGATACCCAGGGGGATCAAATTACCAAAATAACAAGTAAAAAGAAGTCATTGAAACTCAAGTCCAGGTGGCTGGAGAGATGGCTCAGAGGCTAAGAGCACTGACTGCTCTTCCAGAAGTCCTGAGTTCAATTCCCAGCAATCACATGGTGACTCACAACCATCTGTAATGAGATCTGGTGCCCTTTTCTGGCCTGCAGTCATACATGCTGTATACATAATAAATAAATAAATCATTTAAAAAAAAAAAGAAAGAAAGAAACTCAAGTCCAGAAGCTTCCAGTTTGAAGTGCCTATCACTTTCCCATCAACTGAATGGAGAAGCTAACAAGGAGAGAACAAACAACAGTAGACTTCAAAGAACCTGAAAAGCAGAAAATTGTACAAAGAGAGGGTTCTAAAATATAAAACAGAGGAAAATGAAGATCATAGAGACAAAGACGGGAGCCAGTAAGGGTGAGAAAGAGGGAGACTGAGCATTCTGGAGTATAGAACTGGAATGACCCTAGATGTATGGTAAAAGATGGTTTAAAAAGAAAAAGTTAAGATAACATGTGTTAACACTGTCAAATTTCTGAGGAAAATATTTTCAAAATTATGCTAGGAGGAAGGAAGACTATATTTAAGAAAATGTGATTTGGTTGTATTACTTAGTATGCTTTAAACATACTGGGGACATTTATACTGATGATACAGAATCTAGTGGGGAAATGAGCACACAGAAGATAAAAGGACATGAAAATAAACCAGGAAAACAATTTTATTCAAAAAGGAAACATATATCACATGGTAGACCTATGAATAATATTTCTACTGTTTTAATATGTACACAATGAATAATCAACAAGCCAACATCAACAAAACACCGTAAACTGTCTTGGATATTGGAGATGTGGTAGAAAGTGTGTGTAGGCAGAGAATGAAGCTATCAGAGTGAGAAATTGACAATTAATAATGAAACTGGGCTTGGTGGGTTACAAAGGCATAAATATTTTATTTGACAGTATGGAAGTAACAACTAAGAATCAGTTAGCAACACAAAGAATAGTGACTTGTTGGGAGCTAAACTCATTGATAGAAAACATTTTTTAATGAAGTGTTGATGGAACAATTATGGATATGCCTTCTATGCAGTGGCAAAAACTAAGCATGGTGGTAAGTGGTATGATTAGTTACTATAAAATAGTACAGTGTGACCAAAATAAAGATCTGAAGATGAAAAATATAAACAGAGGGTAAGACCAGATCACTGACATATTTGAAGCCTCTCTGAAAGGGTTTAGAATTTAGTTTGTAGCTGTTACCTCTCCCACCCAGGGAGCCAGGTAAGTGACCCTATCATCACAGATGACTAGTGAGGATGGAGAGCTAACTATATTTTCCTCAACTGAGTCTCATAAATTCAAATTTTAAATTAAAATATAGTAAGAATTATTAGTAATAAAAGAGACATTCCCAGATATGCTCTGACTCTCATATTCCCCAAGCCTTGCTAGTTGATCATGATCTGGAGTTTGATAATTGTAGACATCACATTGATGCATTTGAGCTTGTTATTTGACTCTCAGAATCTGTTTTGTTTTTATTTTGTTTTGTTTTGTTTCTTTTTGTTTTTAAATATTAATGAATGCACAAGCAATTGAGAAAAATTTTGAACTAGTTCCCTTCACAATAAAACACAAATGTTTAACAAAGGTAAGGGTGGTACTCCTTCAGAGACAGCCATTTCTTAGCAGGATTTTGGTAATTTGAACTAAGACTCTAATCTCTGTAGGCATCAAAATTAAAAGAGGGAGATACTTGTAGAAAATTCTGAGTTGTTTAAAAAGAAATTCCTTCCATAAATCCTCACACATCACTTGTCTGAATAAAGATGTTTAGACATTGGGATGAAGATGCTCAACAGCATCCCTAACAACATAAAGTGCAGTGACCATCTGCTTCAATTTCCCCCAAGGTTGACCTGTAAGTCAGAACCTCTTACTCCAGTGGTAGAAACAACTCTAACCTTTAGTTTGCATCCTTCTCCTGATGCCAAATCCCAATGAAAATATATATTTGAAAGACTGATGTGGTGATATATTTTGTACCCCAATAAAACTTACCTGGAGATCAAAGGACAGAGCCAGCCACTAAATTAGACATAGAGGTCAGGCAGTGGTGGCACACACCTTTAATCCTATCGTTCAGGAGGCAGAGATTCATCTGGATTTCTGTGAGTTCAAATACACACTGGGCTACATGAGTGAAACAGAACAAGGCAGTGGTGACATATGCCTTTAATCCCAGGAAGTAATATGGCAGGACACAGAATGGTATATAAGGCACGAGGAAACAGGAAATCTCTATCTTGAAGCTGAGGATTTCATAAAGGTAAGCTAGTGGTTGTCTATTCTGCTTCTCTGAACTTTCAGCTTTCACCCCAATATCTGGCTCTGGTTTTTTTTATAAGACCTTTTAAGATCCATATTACATGTGACACCAAACATTTGTGGGACACATTCGCAAATAAAGCCACTTGCCTTTGGCCTGCAGGTCCCAGCTCAGTCCTGAGCTACATACAGCTGGAGTCTCCATCCCACGTGGGACAGAGTCCCTTGCCACCTGGATGTAGATCTTTTACTTCTTTTCTCATGGCGGGTTGTGGGCTCTCCCTGGATCTCCCTCTCAGGCAGCTACTATACAAGGTAGCTGCCTTGAAACATGCTTGGGCTTCTGCTGTTCTATACAATTACTACACAGTCAGCAGAGTTGGTGAGTCTATGAAGATTTTTTAAAGGGAGAAATTAGCTAGAAGAGAATTTTTTCCCACATTAAAAAATGGGAAATATTTTTACAACAGAGGGTGTTTGGTCTCTGTTTAATAGCACATTAGGTGGTCTGAAAATGGAACAACTAAATGAGAGGATAATTAATGTTGATGGGATAGATGCAATGTCAATTAGAAATATTGTTTATTTGATCATTTCTGTTTTACCATTAAAAAAGTTGGTTAATGTGAGTGCCAAGATAAAAATTTTAGAGAAACTTGTTAAAACAGATCATAGAGAAATTCAGATCCAAACAGAGGAATTTAAAGGTGAGCCAATCTTAGCATGGCATTATATGGTTACAGAAAAACAGCCTAAATCTTTCAAACAGCCAACCTTAATCTATCCCATAACCATACAGGAAATGCCAAATGCTCAAGGCTGTGTATGAGCTGATTGGACTCCTGTGCAAATGCTAGATTTGAGGAGTTTCAAAGAAGCTATAGTGTCATATGTATGTATTCTCTGTTTGTGAAGCAAATGTTAAACTCATGGTTAACTTACAATAGAATTATCCCTCAAGACTCGAGAGATTAGGATACAGCAGTCTTAGAGGCTAGTCCCAAATTATATGGAGGTCCTGGTGGAAAGATGAGGCTAAGACCATTGAACAACAGAGAAGGTATTAAAATTTGTTAAGAGCAACTTCTTGGAGAAGGCAACTATGCTGATATACAAAGACAATCTATATACGCTGTGGATATCGCTCTATATAAATAAAACACTGATGGCCAGTGACCAGACAGGAAGTATAAGCGGGACAAGGAGAGAGGAGAATTGGGGAAACAGGAAGAAGGAGGGAGAGACACTGCAGCCACCACCAGGACAAGCAACATGTAAAGACGCCGGTAAGCCACCAGCCATGTGGCAAGGTATAGATTTATAAAAATGGGTTAATTTAAAATAAAAGAACAGTTAGCAAAGAAGCCTGCCATGGCCATACAGTTTATAAGTAATATACACATCTGAGTGCTTATTTTATACATGGATTGTGGGACTGCAGGGCTTGGTGGAACCTGGAGAGAAGCCCTCCAGCAACAACCACATCCTGGCTTTATGCCATATGACAGCCTTGAATGCTTGGGACAGAATTGAAGAAGTAGGAAAGAAAATAGAGTCATTTACAAAAGTTATACAGGGCCCAAAAGAAACCTACACTGATTCCTTACAAGGGCTGTCCTTAGCAGTAAATAGAATGATACCAAATTCAGAAGCTAGGCAGATAATTATCGAATCTCTGGCATTTGAAAATGTTAATGCACAATGCAAAGGGATAATTAGGCTTTTAAAGGCAAGATAAGCACCGTTGGAGGAATAGATCCGATATACAATTAATAATGAATCTCATGACCATGATGATGCTTGGATAGGAGAGGTGCCTTCCAGAGATTTAAAGAAAAATAGTAATATCAGGTGTTTTAAATGTGATAAACAAGGTCACCTAAAAAGGGACTGTAAATAGGGCATTCTTACAAACAATGTTTTTTCAAGAAACAATGGCAACAGAGTGCCCCTGCCTTCTGGATTATGTAGAAGGTGTGGTAAAGGCAAACATTGGACTAATGAATGCAGATCTACAAGGGAAAAACAAGGTAATCCTCTGCCCTGCCATTGGGAAACTCCATGAGGTGCCTCTCACAGGCCCTGATGACAAATTCTGTTCAGTCCTTTCCTGCCATCATAGAAGAAATCCCTTCTCAGAGTAATTAAAGAACCTAATGGTTATTGTATAAAACCATACTGCTCAGGGTGATAGAACAGCTATAGAAGAGAGAAAAAATTCAGGAGAAACCATAAAGCAAATTTTTGGCAAGCTTCTATAAAAGAATAAAGACCAAAATTAATAATGAAAATAAATGATGTTGTCATTGAATGTCTTGTAGACACATTAACAATAATTGTACCAGAGTCTTGGCATGCAAATCAAATTAGGAATTGGAATATTATCTCAAGTGAAATACTGTGATATGGGATGAATGTATAGGGCCAGAAAAAACAGAGAGAAAAATTAAAGCATTATGTGGCTAATATAGCTATGAATTTATGGGGCCATGATTTATTATAACAATGGAATATCCAGATTAACATTCTTCCAACCTCAGAAACAAACCATAAGCTAATGTATGTTTCTGAGAAAAATATTAGAAGGTATTTTAAAAAACAGTCACCAACCATGCAGATTGTACAAGAACAGGATACAACAGCTGCTAATCTTTCAAAGACATCATCAGCCCTAACTTTAAAATGATTTACAGACAAGTCTGTATGGGTTCAACAAGGATCTTTAACAAAGAAGAAACTATAGGCCTTAGAACAGCTGTACAAGACCAGTTAAATGCTCAGTATATTGAAGAATCAACCAGCATTAGAATTCTCCTGTATTTGTTATTAGAAAGAAATCTGGTAAATGGAGAATGGTAACAGACCTCAGCACAATTAACAAAGTAATTCAGCCAATGGGCTCTCTACAATCTGGAATTCCTTTGCCTACTCTGTTACCTAAAGGATGGCCACTTAAAGTTGTTTATTTAAAAGACTGTTTCTTCTCAATACCCTTACAAGAAAAAGAGAAAAATTTGCTTTCACAGTACCTACTTATAATAATTCCCACTAAGTCAAGAGATATCAATGGAACCTTCTCCCGCAGGGGATGGTAAATATCCCAACCCTGTGCCAATATTTTGTATGACAGCCATTGGAAGAAATATGTAAAAAATTTCCTTAATCTATAATCTATCATTATATGGATGACATTTTACTAGCTGATTCAAATGTTGATACTTTAGAAAGAATGTTAGAAGAAGTAAAGAAAATTTTGCCTTGTTCAGAATTACAAATTGCTCCTGAAAATATACAAAGAGGAGATTCTATTAATTATTTAGGATATAAAATAGGTCTACAAAACATTAGACCCCAAAATGTACATATTAAAAGAGATCAATTACAGACTCTTAATGGCTTTCAAAGATTATTCAGAAACATTTCCAATCTACGGACTCCTATTGGGGTAAAAAAAAAAAATGATGAACTAAGTAATTTATTCAAAATCTTAGAGAGTGACAAGGACTTAAATAGTCCAAGAGAATTATCAGCTGAACCTGAGAAAGAATTAGCTTTGGTCTAATTAGAGTTTGATCTAATCAAGCTCTAAAGGTTATGCTAACAAAACCCCCAGAAATAGAATATATATATTGCTCTATTTACTTTGAATTTTCTCAGTGCTAATGAGAAAGGAACAACAGCTGTGAAGAGACATTGGATAATAAAAAAATACAAAATTAAATTTAAAGATGCACTGATGTTAGAGTGGAAATCACGATATGTATTATGTTGGGGATGAGGCTTTGCTTTTGTCTCTACAGAAGAGCAAAAGATATGGATATCATCAAAATTGATAAAGGTTCAATTTGAACAAGAGAGACCTCTTAATTAGAAGAGGTGGTAGTTCACCAACCAGCATGACCATTCAATTTAAACTAACTTATACCACTAACAAATGTTTTTCTTTTGATCAGATATAACTTGCAAAAAGGGAATATCTCCAAAGTTAGGGTTGGCGGTGGATTTTTGTTTTTATCTTTCAGGAGAATTAAGGCTAAGGAATCTGAAGAACAGTAAACAAATGAGACACTTGAAGAAAAAGGACAAGTCATCAGAAAAAATATCTCAAGAAAAAGAGTAAATTGGCCTATGAGTATATTACATATCCAACAGGATAAAATTTCACAAGTCTTCCTAAATGTTTGTTTCTGCTGTTCTCTACAGACACATAACACAAGTGGTCTTTGTTTAGTCCCATTTCAACTAAAAATTAAGCTGGCTTTGAGCTGGAACATGGCTCTCGCTATCTCTAAAAACAAACATGCTTGTTAAAAGAAAATGCAAAATCTATGTATCATGTCAGAAGAGCCACCTGATATGGGACAGAAGAAAAAACAAAATTAAGGCACTGTTCTATTGCCACTAATCCCATAATTCTTTGGTTTTATTTTGACTCTTTAAAATTTTAAGATATGAATTTTATATCAAAATTTATATGACATATATATTAAACTTTTGTTATGATGTTAATGGTCATATAGATTACTAACTAATTCTAGAAAAAAAAGGCTTCATCTAGCTTCCTGTACATGATTTTGAGTTTGAGTCTCTATCAGTTTCCTGCAGGGAATCACGACCATGCCTAATAGTGACTTTGAAGTCTCCAAAAAGATGATGGAGCCCCACAACAACGATTTCATCAAGATGATGATACTACCACTAAGATGACACATATCACACAAAGATTGGCTTTGGACTACAAACTGCTCAGGACAAATTTGAGATGGCTAGCTGAGATGATGCAGCCTCACCAAGTACTCAAACAAGGACATGAGACAAGCTCTACACTTTCCCATTATGCAGAGACTGGACAAATGGTACAGATAACTCTCCCAGGACTTCACAATTAACCCAAAATTTTTCTTTTCAGGATTCCCTAAAGATCCTTTCACTCATAAACAGCAGGAAGTAATTTTAAGAACATGACACCCACATTCCCAAGGAGTGAGGTGGGTGATTTTTGGTCATTCAATGGGTTATAGATAATTGTCATTGTTTAGGATGATTGGTTACATGTTGTTATCGTTAATGGTCAGGAAAAAGGCTAAACAAAGATTAGATTCAAGGTTCTTGTTTGAAAAAAAGAAGTAAAAGAAAAAATAGGATATAGATATAAAATAAAAGGTAGATTATTGATTCTATACTGAAAAGAAAAAAGAGAAAACATGGATATGATATGATAAAAAAGGTAGATTATTGAATCTACTTTTAGAAAGCAACTAATAGTTTTAAATATTTTACATTGGATTGGATTTTTGTATATTGTACACAAATTTGTATATTGATACAAATTTGAGATTAATTTTATTAGAAAATACTGTACATATATTTCTAATCTTGTTCAAGGTATTGTTCTTATATAGCTCATTTAACAATGTAATGCAAATTGCTAGTCCTTGAAAGTTATTATTACCAACTAATTAGCATATAAAGAAATAAAAGTATTTAGTCATTACAATCAAACTTTTGGTCATATTAGGTATGTTTTCAAGGTTAAACAGAAATATATTTTAGATAGACATGTCATCTTCAAACCCTTCAGAGATCTATAGAATATGACATTTAATAACAGTTTTTTTTTATGACTATCAGACATGTCTTCTCCTTGCAGCACCAATGTACTTCATAGAAGATGATGGAGTTTATTTTCTTTGTGGCAAAAATTAGCCACTGGACAAGAAAGTGTCCTTTCATTGACTAGTGACAGTATGCTGTCCAAAATGGACAAGCAGGACATAAAAGAATGGACTGCTGCACCTTGCCAAGATAAAGTAGGACAGCCCTTCAGAAAATCCTGCTTCACAGAAAAGTCTGTCAGGTTGAAGGTGGATGGCCTGTAGGTTGAAGATGGATGCCCCAATGTTGCAGAAGAACCTTGGGTGACTGTCCAGGCAGCCAGCTGTTTCTTTCATTTCTCACATTTTTTGGAAGTGGCTCCTTTGCACTTCCTGCTTACTCAGTTAATATTAGTTCTTTCTTGAGTCTCTGAATAGTTAGTTATAGTTTATTTGTTAGCAAATTGAGAAAAGAAACTTACTAAAGAGGTGTAAAGTATATAAGTTTGAAAGACATCAAAAGATTGTTTGGGTTGATAATGCAAAATAAGATAACAAGTGAATTAGATACAATCCTTCAGATTCACAAAGATAGGATAGATAATGGAGTAATTTTTCTGAATTTGTCAAATACAAACGGACTAGACATTGTTGATGTATTTATCAGTATATATTGTATATATTTATTGTATATAATTTTATATTAGTTATAATTTATTTATTATTTTAGACAAAAAAAAAGGGGAAATATGGTGATATATTGTGTACCCCAATAAAGCTTACATGGGGATCAGAGGACAGAGCCAGCCACTAAATTAGACATAGATGTCAGGTAGTGGTGGCACACACCTTTAATCCTGTCACTCGGGAGGCAGAGATCTGTCTGGATCTCTCTGAGTTCAAGGCCAAACTGAGCTAAATGAGTGAAACAGAACCAGGCAGTGGTAACACATGCCTTTAATTCCAGGAAGTAATATGGCAGGACACAGAAAAAGTATGCTGTAGTATGTTGCTCTGTATGCTGTGAATATGCTTTGCTCTGATTGGTTGATAAATAAAATGCTGATTGGCCAATAGCTGGGCAGGAAGTATAGGCGGGCAAGCAGATGGAGAGAATTCTAGGAAGAGGAAGGCTGAGTCATGAGTAGGCAGACAGACACAGAGGAGGCAAGATGACAAGGCAGCACTGAGAAAAGGTACCAAGGTATGTGGTAAAATATAGATAAGAATTATGGGTTAATTTAAATGTAAGAGCTAGTCAATAATAAGTTTGAGCTAATGGCCAAGCAGTTATAATTAATATAAGCTCCTGGGTGATTATTTTATAAGCAGACCATGGGACTGCAGGGCTTGGTGGGACCAGAGAAATTTTCCAGCTACCAAGGTATATAAGGCATGAGGAAACAGGAACTCTCTCTCTTGAGGTTGAGGATTTCATACAGGTAAGCTAGTGGCTGGCTGTTCTGCTTCTCTGATCTTTGAGGTTTCACCCCTACATCTGGCTCTGTGTTTTTTATTATAAGATCTTTTAAGATTTGTGTTACATACTGGGGCTCTTCTCTTCTACTTCCTCTTTAAAACTGAGAATCTTTAGGTAGTACTGAATGCCCAGTGACTAAAATCTGTAGCAAAATATCCTTTCCTCTTAATCATAAACTAACAAGAAAAAAATGCATATTTGGACCAAGTACAAGAAAATTTAAAGTCAACATTTATTATATGACTTAAAACCAGTGGGTGGATATGAGGAGAAACAAAGCCAGCCATTTTCTGTTCAAGAATCATCACTTTGAAAGTATTTATTAAACGAGAAGACAAAAGTCACTTAGGATTCCAGGAGCAAGAATGCAGACTGGAAAGGCCCTAACAGGCACAGCTAGAAACCTGAAGAATCAGAATTTTTGAAAATGCTGAATAATATAGAAATGTGTCCAGAACAAAACAAGATGGGAACAGAAAGATTAATCAAATTACCTGCCCAAGGCCTACCTTGGTATCTATTCATGTCTAGTTTATAGACTGTTGGTGTTGGTAGAATAAATTGCCCTTTTCTTAACCTAGTGAGAGATGTTTGTTCTTTGCAAATAAATACACCACCAAATGCAAGGAAACATAGATCCCATTGCTTGAATGTAGCCTGTTTCCTATCTGTGTAACATCAGAAGTAACGTGGGCAAAGATGATGGCAATTGCTCTGCATACTTGGAGATACCACTGTACTTGATGGAAAACAACAGTTTTGTGTGACAGTAGATTGATAATAATCAATTAGCTAAAGCAATCAGAACCCATATCTAAAATCAGTCCATCTTTGGGAGAGTATTCAAAGAAGTTAACACATTAACTCAGCAACCAACAAACCCAAGTAAACACAAAAACTTAATGCCACTGGACAGAGTAAAATTGATCAGTCAGTCCCAACAAGGAGATTATACATGACTTAAAAATTATATTCAATAATAAAATAAATCACTATCTTATTTGAGAGTAGTAAAGTTAAATTAAAATTAAAAGTATGAAATCTGAAGTTATAAATTAAGTGCATATATTCAAATCTGTAGTCTTAAATTCTTTCAGTTTAGATCATACTAAGAATTCATCTATTTTGAATCTCATGAAATTTATCTGCCTGAAGTGAAATGCTAAGAGATATACACTCCAGTCAGGTCTAGCTCAGACTTGGGCTAAAGAATGAGAGGATAAGCGGTTCATGAAAACAAATTCCCTCAAAGTTCAGCAAAAGACTGTTTTATCATTTTGTTAATGATATAAAGACCCTTACAGTGTAGGATGCCCAGGACAGGCCATGTGAAGTCTTGGAAGCATTCCACATGGAATTCTGGAGGTTAACAACATACTTTCCAAGTGTCAGTTTCCATTTATTATCTATTCCAGAGGGTTTAATTTGTGAATTGTCAAATATCTTGATTCAATAGCTAGAATAATTCTAGTTACTTTTCTTTTATAGCCATAGGACTTTTGAGGTATTCCAAAATACAGGTATATCCAAAATACAATTAGAATTCCAATATCCTAAATTCTAAATAGTCTAAAATTCTAAAGTACAGTTTTCTATATATAATATCAAGTTAAAAATTATTTGCCTTCAGTGGTCTCTCTTTAAAATGTTTAATTGGTACCTAGGCAACCGTTAGTATTACCTACTATCCACTGAGTTTTGATTGGTTTCTCTCTTTCAAAAGATTATGATAAATGCATAGCTTCTGTATATTAAATTCTGTGCATTAATTCATCAAAGTCTTTTCTTTCTCAAATGGTGACATATGTGGACACTGATAAACTATTTATACAGGCTCATATGACATTTTGATACTGTCTCATTTCCTTTTCATGACCTTATTTCTCGGCACATATGCTCAAGGTTTATTGTGTTTATTTATTCACTTAAATTTGAAACAGAGTGCAAGTATGCATCATTTATGGTGGGAATGTGTTCTGATAAATGTATCCTGCAGTGACTTTACCATGGTGCTACAATTAGAGTTTTCTTACACATACTTAAGAGAGCAACAGTAGGGTAGATGAGCAGATGAGAATACAAAAAAATTGGCCATCTCATTGACCGAAATGCCATGTGTCATCTGCTGTATTTACTAGGAGCAAAGACAATCTTTCCCCCTTTTCCCAAAATTTTATCAGAAGTGGCTGTTAAGGAGAAAGGACAACCACCCTGTCTGGTTGTGTCTGCACTTGACAGTGTGAGTATGGCTATGAAGAAAACTGGATAGAAGCAACAGACCTAAAAAACAGACCAGATATAGTCTGTATAGAAATGAAACTTGCAGTTTAAAAGGAGAATTCTACCATTAACTTCAGGAAAATGTACTGTATTTTATCTCTCCTGCAAGGAAAAGTGAATTCATTTCTGCTTACTTCAAATGGCTAAAAATGCTATGTTTTGATTATCTACTAACTTAATCATTTTCTTGTAAACATATATGTTTGATGTTTCCCTGAATGAATAATAGGAAACTCACAATTCTTTTCAATTAGGAAAAAGTGTGTATCTTCATTTCCCTTTTCTGTCACTTTTATAGTTCCTAAAAATATTTACAAAGATATTTTCAGTTCACAGAAATGCCAGAGGTCCAATCTTCTTAGAAACATAAATAACTGATCTTCATTATCCCCACAAACATTGCTGGAAGACTTTCACTCAACACATCCCTCTAAAACTACAGATGAAAACTTTCATAAATGGTTTTCAACTTTCAGGGAAAAAAAAGAAAATATTTCCTTTTGCAGTATATTTTCTGTACCATTGATCCACAATTTTGTATATGTTAATAAATTTATGTTACAATGGGAGAAACTTAAAGAATCAAGGAATGGGTTCTGCTAGAGAATATCCCATGTTTGTCTTTGAGTGATTGCCTGAACCCTGAGCTCCTCAGCACAGAGATTAAACCCCTCTGAACCCAAGAAGCAAGTGGACTGACTCTTGGAGGATTTGAAAACCTGACAGTGATGATTTTAGGGCTAGCCTTTCTTATTCAAGTTTTAGATTATGTTTTCTTTATTATTTGATTATTTTTCTTGCTGTTTTATCACCAACAGGGGTAAAATAACCAACATAAACCAACCAGAAAAATTAATAAAATTTAGAATTTAATAATGAAGAATGACATTGTAAGTCAGTATATTTTAAATAACAATCTAGCCTAAATCAGTGAGAGTTTTACTCAATTTTTTCTTTCATCTATTCATTCAGACATTCTACTTTATGAAAATGTATTGCTTCCAAATATCATTGTATAAATATGTGACTTGTATCCTAAAGCTACTCATAAACATGGGTAAGATAGACATAAACATATCTATTCAAAATTCAAATGGTATCAACGTTATAAGTCTTGTGGTAGCACTCTGCTGAGAAATGTTGAATAAAGTGCTGTGTATAAAAAATGAGAATCCAGCAGCCAAAAACTAAACATATATATGTTTAAGTAAAGGCTTAATGGTCTCCCAGATAATACTGACTTTAATATTTATAACTACATTCTGAGAACATACATTTAATTCAGTTTGAAAAGTCATGATATAATGATTTACTACAAAGGGGAGAGATTGATTTTTCCTTTCTTATGCTGTATAAAAGATAAAATACTTTTAAAATATATAAATTAGAATTTCTAAAATACTTTGTTATATAAAAAGTGAATTTATACAACTTGATGCTTCTTTCACTAAGCAATTGTTTGGACCTGGTAGCCCCTCTTAGCTTCAGCATAGCCAGCAATGAAGGTGTGATCTATGCTGAGCTTAGCATGTTCATTACTAACATGTTTTCTGTGAGATTTTCTCAATTCTACATCAAGTGTAGGTGACAAATGTGTAAGACAAAGGAACCATGAGTTTTTCCCCTTGCAAGGTTTTACACACCATTCTGCCCCCCAAGAGAGAACTGAAAGGTATCGCCACTGTTTTGGTTAGGTTTAAGATTTGCATGGTTTTTGTACTATTCCAGAATTAGAATTACATTTTATTAGCTCTGTGATCATAAAGTACATAAATTCTCTTAATTTCTACAATTATAAAATATATATTTTCTTTTCAATAAGTTGTATTTTCAGAAAAACTGGTTATGCCCCCCTTTTTGACTTTTTGTAAGACTTGAAATATGTGTTTAATGGTTTCTGTAGCAACAAGCATTTTGACCAATTGTTATCAGATTAAATTTTATATCAAAAATTATTTCTTGAAAATATCATTATTTTTTTCCAGAATGACATTTAAAATCAAAATGTCAGTAGACCTTACAATATAATTTTAACATGTATGGTTGTATTTTAGGACACAAACCAACACTATGGAAACTTTAGTGTTAATCATAAAAATAAGAGTTCTGAAATTACTTTGAATAATGACATCATTATTGAAAGAAAAATAATTTTCAGAGTACAATTTTAAAAGGTTTTGCTTAGTACTTATTTAGGGGTTGAAGTCTGAATGTTTTCTAATGCTCCATGTGAGGGAAGTCTAATTCTCAGTCTGAGTAGTTCTTCAAGGTTTTCGTAGTTATTCTGCAAATGCCAAAAAACCCAAGCAACTAGCTTGAATTGAATGAGAAGAAAAATATAATTAATTACTTCACTATTCATGTTTTTTAAAAAATTAATTAAGAGAACTTTTTAATAGAAGAAAACTGTTTCATTGATTGAAAAAATGTAGGCTATGGAGTAGATCAGGTCTGGGATTTGGTCCTGTGCTCATACTTCCTACACTTAGCAATTCTTTTTTTATGAGGGGGAGAATACTGTTATTCATCATAAAGAACATTTTCAGTCTCTCTCTCTTCCTTTCCATTCAGTTAAACACCTAAATTACTTCTGTCATTGGAGGATATTCTATTGTGACAATCAATCCAGATCTCTTTGCCCTTCAGAATCAGTCTTGATATTTGACGTACTCTTAACCAACTAAGACCCCTGTCTGGGTCTTGGAAACATGATTACAGAATTCAACATCAAATCCCTGGTATAGTTTGTAGATAATAACATTACCTTGAGGCAGGATGTAACTACCAATTACCCCAGGGACATCTACTCCTTTGTGTTCATTATTTTCCAAAATTGACTTTTTGTTCTTCAGTCAGTTAAGAGTCTTAAAACCATCTGTCAATAACTTCACATTTTCTCATAGTCAAATAATGGCCTGATTCATATTCCTATAATAATTGACTGAATAATAACTACTAGAAGATATCAAGTGACCATCTATGGAATTTGGAAATACTACTTAATTTGGAAAAATAGACTTTGTAGATATAATCATCAATAATTTTGAATCAACCAACTTCTTTACCCAGCCAGATCTTCCAAATCTTTCTCCAGGGACTAGCTTGGTGAGTCTCACTGACTCTCCCCATTTACACCTTCTCCCCAGCCCACCAGGTATAGCTCAGATCCTATATCCAATGTTCTGATCTAATCTGACCACCCTACCCATACTGCAACCCATTTCTAATCTGCCCTACCTGCCATTAACCACAAGTCTCCTCTGTATCCCATCTAATTCTCCATCCATCTCTATCTCTTATATCCTTTTTAATGTCTAGTTCAGTAAGCCCCCTGAACTTTTCCATCCATGTACCCTCCTCAAATAGTCTGAATCCCACATCCAGTGCCTTGGCCTAGTCTGGCCACCTCTGACTGTGCCACAACTGACCTCTAGGCTTCTGCCTCTGAACCTATGCCCCAACCCACAGGCCATGCCCATACAAAATCCAAGCTTACCACCCAGCCAGATCTACCCCCAAACTCCAGGCTTGGACCAGGAAGTATTTCCTGTATACCAGTCAGGGCCTTCTGTCCACCTGACTTCATTCCACTCAAGCCATTTACAAACTTTAGGCTCAACCTACCTATAGATTTTTCCCAAACCTGCTCTTTCCACAAGAAACTTATAACTAACAAAAGAAGTCCACATGCTAGATTGGAGACATTATCTGTGTAAATGTAGGTAGACTATTAGCTTGGCTAATGAATAAAATTGGAGCTATAACCCTTTCAATGGATTATGAGATACAAAGCAAGATCCTCAAGAAGACATAAATACAATAGAGCAAGTTGGGTTGATAGCATATAAGGGGAAAAGAAATATAGTCATTTGAACAGGGGAAATGAGTATACAGAATGAAAAGAACACTCATTCATAAAGAAAGAGCTCTGGACCATTGGTCAAAAGTCTCTAGGACAATGTCCATACCTTGGTGTTTAATATCATTCTTTATCAAGGAGAGCAATGACTTCCTAGGAAGGTAGCTGTTTCTAGGATGAGGGCCAGGAATATGCAAGATATGCCACAAGCATATTTATAGCCAAATAGTAAAGAGTTTTTTTTAAAGGAAAATATCTACAAAGATGTTCACAAAAGCCACACAGAAACCAACTGTGAGAACTTATAATGGCCCAAGGTAGAAGAATTTGAGCACTAAAATAAATACATTAGCTTTGGATTATAATCCAAGGTTCAAGGTAAATATCTAAATACCCACATTGTTATAAGCCTATGACTAAGTAGATAATAGATTGGGGGGGAATGTCTGGAGAATTCAAAAATGCTCATGTAACCATCCCACTCTTTTCAAGATTCTTCATTTTTGAAATGTGTGCCAAACATAGTCTGAATGTGAAATATCCCCTGGAAAGCTCCTATGTTTGAACAATTTGTCCCTGAGAGTGATGATGTTTGGGGAAGCTATGGATCTTTTAAGGAAAGGAGACTCATTGGAGGAAATGGGTTATTGGTGGTGGGCCATGTGGGCTTGGAAGCGTCATCACAGAGCCCCATTTCTGTTCATTTTCTGCTTTCTGACAAGCTAACATCATGCCACTACGCCTTCATCACTTGTTACCCTGTCTTCCCTCCATGATGGACTGTATCACTCTGGAACTATGAGCTAAAATAAGCCCTTACTTACTTTTGTTGGGATATTTTTTCACTTTAATGAGAATGTAAAATGCATTATATCTTCCTGCCAAAAAGTACAGAATAGAAAGGACTATGAAAGTAACTTTATAGAGAAGAAATTTATCAAGCAATGCTTCAAACAAGTGGTCAGTATTAAAATCAGTAGTGGAGAGCCATGTTGGTACTTATGTAGCCTTGATCCACTACAGTCTTCTTTCTCGGAACTCATGACTTCAGTAGCATCACAACTAAAGCACACAGACCTATATTCCAAAAAGATTGACATTCTAGGGACATAGTTATAATAGCACTCTCACAGGTAGCATGGCTGTCCACAATGAAAGATAGGACATAGTTGCTTCATTGCTAAATGATCTTAGGGAATTCCTTTGTCTGGGGAAGGCAGAGTTTATAAAGATGCATTTTTATGGCTTAATAAAATGTTAGGTCCTAATTATCTCATCCATAAGTGACAACAGAACCTCTTTTAAACAACATTAGTCAGCTTTCAGAGGAATGGACAGTATTTGGTTTCAGCAGAGGGACAGATAATCAAAAATAGCAGTGAAGTCAGATGTTTTGCTCCACATGGGGTGCTCAAACAGGAACATATGTTGGTGTTTGATATTCAGTCATCCTTCTACAATATGGCAACAAATTTAAACTCCAGTGATCCATAAAAAATAAAACTTTCTTTGGTAATTGTTTTTGGAAGTAGAGTCATAGCAGTCAGAGTTCCTTGAAGTACTTCTGCTAATTCTCTGCTCTGGAGTTTGGAAAAGTAACAGAATTACAGAAATCCATATTAAATACAGGTCAATAAGTGAAACTACTATTTCATTTTTTGTCTAATATTTGCTGAATCACTTTTTAATGGTGCCTCCATTTTAAAGCATTTTGTAGTTTTCATTAGCTTGACCTGAGATATGAAGAATACGTATTATTCCTGCAATTTTTCTAATGTGAAGTCAGTTGCCAACTAGACGAAAATTCCTCAATATTGTTGTGGCTAACAGGAAGCAGATTCAGACTTCAAATTCATATTCTCTGTTAATAATTCAGTATGCACCCCACCCAATTGTCAGGGATAAGGACAAAATCTCTAGTTAGTGGGAAAATACAGACATCCCCCCCCCATAAGACAGGGAACTAGATCATCTTACAGTCAAGTTGCCTAGCAACAGACATTGAGTCAGAGCCCTTGACCCTTTCACCCTGTAAACATCCTACATAAACATCCTGTTAGCTTGCCCCACCCTATGCAGATTACAGCTTCCTGCTCCCCCTACCCTGCAGGAACTATATAAACCCTCCTGGAGAAAAATTAAGTTGCACTTTGATCAGAATCTTGTCTTGGTATATTCCTTTGTGTCTCCTGTTCCTATCATTCTGTCCTTAGGGTGGTCAAGTTCCCATTGAAGCCCTGCTGGCCGGGGCAACTGGCGCCCAACGTGGATGAAACCACCTCTTGAGGATTCGGAACACCGTCTCCCAGAAAAAGACCAAGGCCTCGGTGAAGTT
Organism: Peromyscus maniculatus bairdii; assembly: GCF_049852395.1. Taxonomy (NCBI): domain Eukaryota; kingdom Metazoa; phylum Chordata; class Mammalia; order Rodentia; family Cricetidae; genus Peromyscus; species Peromyscus maniculatus. The sequence goes on from NC_134858.1 coordinate 1,318,790, forward strand.
GTTGGATCCCCCTGAAATTGCCCAGTTCAGGACTCGATCCTGGAGGAAAGCGGAGGCGATGAAGGTAAAAAAGTGAGGAGCCATGGGACAGGCAATTTTGTCACAAGATTTATTCATTTCTGACCTAAATGAGCCCCTCAAGACACAAGGAACTAGAGTAAAGAAAAAAGACCTTAGAGCCTTTTTTGATTATTAATGATATTTTTGGGGTCTGTAAACATTCCCCTGACATACAAGAGGTTATTAATATAGGAGAAAAAAATCTTCAAAGAAGCCTTTCGCTCCCCCTCTACCTGCCCTAAGACCCCCCGAGCACTTTCTCATCCACCTTCGGTCTGTCCCTTGGATCACGACCTGCGCTCTATGGAAGAGGGGACGCTCATGACTTTTACACCTAACAATCCCCAGGAGTCTGCTCCTGCCCATCTTTATCCCTTTGTTAATAATTTTACCTCTAACTTCCCTCTAGACCCCACCGAAGAGGCTTCCCTACAGAAAGGGGTAACCCGTTACTGTAATCCAGACTGCCCCCCTGCAAAAATCTCCCCTTAAAACAGGAGTCCTTGGGCCCTTTTATACCACCTCAAAAATCTCCAGCGGTTCCCCCTTCTGCAATGTCCCCTCCCTATGTTTCTCCGTCTTCCCACTTTTGTGGGCCTGTTCTTGATGAGTTAGCTCACCAGTCTCAGATCTCGGCTCACAGCGACGGCCCTCCAGGCTCGCAGAGAACAAGTTGAGCTTTCAAGGGAATTGAAAACTCTTGACAAAGAACTTAAAGATCTTGCCCTTGAAGTGGTGGCTCCCGGCCCACTAAAACCATCTCAAAAATCTATTAAATCAAAAATTAAGTCTCAGCCTGTTCTGGCATTTCCTGTTACCCGGAGCCAGACCTCTGGGGACTCATCCAAGGCAGCGCCCAGAGCAGCCCCTCAGGCAGTTTGGAAGACCAAAATGAGGAGGGGGAGGAGGAGGAGGAGGAGGAGGAGCTATCATCAGAGGACCCCCGCCAGGACAGACATCACAAATTAAATTTCTGCCTTATTAAAAAGCTGAAATCCTCCTGTGCTCAGTATGGTCCTACAGCTCCTTTTACATTAGCCTTGGTGAAAAACCAGAGCGAACATTGGTTGACTACTAATGACTGGTATTTCCTTGCCCATGCAGCTCTTTCTGGGGGTGACTTTGAAAAATAGAATTTACAGAAAATTGTTGAGAAGTTGCTCAAAAAAATATTGAACAGCCGTCATCAAAAACTTGGACACTAAAGAAACTCCTCGGCAAGCCCCCTTATGATACAAATGCAGCACAGGCAAAATTCCCTCCTGGCCTCCTGGCCCAGATTCAAAATGCTGGGGTCCGGGCTTGGAAAGCCTGCCCCAAAAAGGTTCGACTACCACCTCATTGGCAAAGATTCATCAGGGCCCTGATGAGCCTTTTAGCGATTTTGTCTCTCCCTTAAATGATGCAGCCAAGAGACTGTTCGGGCTAGGTGAACACAAAAGCACCTTTGTTAAACACTTGGACTTTGAAAATGCAAACCCTGACTGCCAGGAAGTCCTCCGCCCTCATAAAAACAGATCGGACCTGTCTGAATATGTCAAACTCTGTTCAGGTGTTGGCGCCACCCATGCCATGGGATGAGCAATCGGTGCCATCCTAAGGGCTTCACAACAGCCTGTAGCTCGCACCTGTTATTTTTGTAAATAAACCAGACATTTTGCTAGGGAATGCCTCCAGAAAGGCAACAGCCTCGCACCCTTAGCCCAGCCAGCCCAGGAGGCTGCCTCACCAGGTCCTTATATGGGGACAAGGTTCGGCCTGCATTCTTGACCAGATACACTCTGCTCCCAGATGGTTACCAGAAGGCCTGGTTAGAGCTGTAAATATACCTGATATGCCCAGGAGAGAGAGCCCCTCTCCTGAGGAACTTCTTCTTCTGTTTCAAATGCTGTCCCTCTGACAAGCCCTTCAGGCTGTTGTCCTCACCCACAGCAACCCCTACCAGCCCTTTAGCTCTGTTATCACTCTACTCCACCCTTTTATGAAAAGAATGGCTGTTGATTTAGCTTGTGTAGTGTGTGGGTCACCAACTTCCATTCCCTTTCCTTGGAGTTCCATTGGCTGAGCTTTAGCAAGCATGTCAGTTAGAATGGCATGTGGAAAAAAAAAGATGGGAAAATGATCTTTATTACTGATTAATAATGCTATGTTGGCTTTTCAGAGTTCCTGTGGGGGAACAGTAAGAACTTTACAACACACTGTGTTTGAGACCTTTCACACAGCACACAAGTCCCATAGCCAATCACGTTCTGGGCTGAGCAGGGACACTGCTTGTCACAAATCCAGTCTGACAGCAGGGGTCATGTTTCCAAGGGCAGTGCTGAATTTCCGTCCAAAGTGTCAGAAAGGCTTGTTGAACTTGCTGGCCTTGGTGTCACAGGTGGTCATAGCCATGTTGGGCAGCTTGACACAGTCTGTGGCTGGCAGGTAGCACAGCAAACAGGGTAGCACCAGAGAGACGGCATCCATGAAGGACCAGCGGGTACAGCAGTTAGACGGGAGTAGGAGCAGGGATGATCAATGCAGGAGCCCTCATCATCCTTCTTGGTGCAATGGTAGAAGATGCCTTGTACTAAGCACATGCATGTGCCATAGACCTAAATCTTCCTTGCTCAGTTGATTCTAACCTTCTGCTTATAATGATACTCTTAAAAAATCCTGTAACACTGATGACAGAGGAAGCCCACCGATCCCATCATATATAGTGCACCTGCAGATCACTGGGTCGGGTCGCTGTGTTGCCACTCAGGGCACTCAGGTTCCTTCCACCTAGACTAACCTATTATTCCTCAGATCAATTCCTAGATCTCTAGGAAGAGAAGCCGCTCTGAGACAAATGCCTTGATGGGAGCCTGTTATTGCCATCACCTTAGCAGTTATTTTGGGGAGTTGGAGCAGTGGGAACAGGCACAGGAATTGCCTCTCTGGTCCTGTCCAACCCACATTACTCTGAGCTTCAACTGTCCATAGATGAGGATATTGCCCAACCTGAACAGGAAATTTCTGCCCTCGAGTCATCCCTTTCCTTCCTAGCTGAGGTAGTTTTACAGAACAGGAGAGGCCTGGATCTCCTCTTTCTACAACAGGGTGGACTTTGTACTGCGCTCAAAGAGGAATGTTGCTTCTTTACAGACCACACCAGGGTAGTCAGGGACAGTATGGTAAAGGTTAGAAAAAGACCAGAAAAAGAGAAAAAGAAAAGGAGAACAAGAGCTTGGGTGGTTCTAGAATTGGTTTTCCGCCTCCCCTTGGCTAACAACCCTCCTAGGACCTGTTATAGGCCTGCTCCTGGTCCTTGCCTTTGCGCCACGGGCACTTTCCTGGCTCACTCTGTTTATCCAAAGCCAAATAATAGACCTGCTGGATAGGCAGATCCAGGTTCATTACCACTGCTTTGATATGCAATACTTCAGGGTTGAAATTTCCCCTGACGAGAGATGCAGACCCCTTCACTTGGGGGAGACTGCACCTGTGTGTGGGAAGAAGGCTTGCTCAAGGCATGATTGGAGTGTACCTGGGACTGCACAGGCTGGGGACCATGGTACTCCAAAATCCCGAGAGCCTGGATTATATGTCCTGTTGCATAGCGGTTGTGCAGTAGCAGCCTAGCACTTACCCATTTCTGCTCCCTCAAAAAACTGCACGGTCCATTGATTCTCACACTATGGGGACACTTGTGGTGCTTGAGTCTGGAGAGACATTCCCTCTTGGACCTTTTTTTCACAACCTTTAGAGGGATAGGGCCTCTGTAATCCTCCATGCAAAGCCTCTTTCAGAGCTCTCCTTTTAGACCATTCAAACCTGGTTTATGTTGGCCCTTAGATTTATTACTAAGAAGGGGGAGATGTCAGGGACAAGGACAGAATCTCTAGTTAGTGGGAAAATACAGACACTCCCCCCCCCATAAGACAGGGAACTAGATCATCTTACAGTCAGGTTGCCTAGCAACAGACATTGAGTCAGAGCCCTTGACCCTTTCACCCTGTAAACATCCTACATAAACATCCTGTTAGCTTGCCCCACCCTATGCAGATTACAGCTTCCTGCTCCCCCTACCCTGCAGGAACTATATAAACCCTCCTGGAGAAAAATTAAGTTGCACTTTGATCAGAAACTTGTCTTGGTATATTTTCTTTGTGTCTCCTGTTCCTATCATTCTGTCCTTAGGGTGGTCAAGAACCCGTTGAAGCCCTGCTGGTCGGGGAACCCAATATACTGTGCATATATCTGTTTATTACTCCTGACAGAAATATATACCTTCATTTTAACAGAGGAATACTGATTTTTTTTATTTCCAAAAGGTTTCTATTTCAGAATATAACATGGGTTTTACATTTTTAATAATGTTTTTGAGATAGATAAATAGATATAAATATAGATATAGATGTATAGCCTCTTTCTCTCTCTTGCTTGCTTCCTTGCTTTCTTGCTCTTTCTTTCTCCCACATCAGCTCACAGGGATTGTGACAGCATTCACAAGACCAGTGTAAGCTCAAGCTAGACAAAGTTCCAGCAGAGAGGAGGGGAGGTAGGAACAAAGTCACAGTCCTAGCTAAGGAGCTACTAACATTCACTTGCTGCTGAGAGAGGGGAAACTAAGTTTTCTTTAATGGTGTAAGAGCCAGTATACTGACAATCTTCCAGGGAAGGCCTCATGCCCAGGAGCAGTCTGTACTCAATGGATTTAAAAACAAACAACACAAAACCATAACACAACTCTGTACCTTTTTAACTATTCATTTTTTAAATGTTTTAGTTCTTATTTTGGATATGAAGCATTTGGCTTTCCATTTTAAGTCAATGGCAGTAGGCTACATGCTTTGTAAAGCTAGGGCCAAATTTTTATTTTGCTGTTAATCTCTAGGTTCATCCCTGTGAATTACAAAAAAAAGTTTCAGAGTATTTTAATCCTTTGATATATTTCTTATTTAGAAAAAAAAGTTGGGGTGGTATCTGAGGCAGTATTTGTTTTCATGCAGGAGCCATGAACTTAGAATACATGCTTAAATTTTTTGATCAACTATCTCAACTGGAAACTAAAATCTTTGTATAGATGTAGTTCAGCTGACAGAGTGCTTACTTCACGTGCAGGAAGCCCTGAGATTCATTCCCAGCACTACATAAACTGAAGGTCAGTTCCTGTATTCCTAATCCTGAGGAAGTAGAGAGAAAATCATGAGTTCAGTGCCACTCTCAGCTCCATACTAAGTTCAAGGCCAATGTGTTATTTAAAAAAAGAAAAAGAAAAAGAAAAAGAAAATAAAAACTGGGCAGTGGTGGCTCATGCCTTTAATCCTAGCACTCGGGAGGCATAGGCAGGGAGATCTCTGTGAGTTTGAGGACAGCCTGGGCTACAGAGTGAGATCCAGGAAAGGTGACAAAGCTACACAGAGAAACCCTGTCTCAGAAAAATAAAAAGGAAAAAAAAAAAAGAAAAAAAAAGAAAACCTTTAACATCATTGACATCAAATGTATATACTATATAATATTTTGTTATGATTGGATTGTTTCTGTGAATGAAACTTTTGGATCAAATTCTGTATTCTTCTTTCATATTGATTCCCTTTGTTATTTAACTCAGCAACAATAGAAATTTGTTCATTTTTAAACAGGCCCTTTGTTGTGATCATCATGTAGAGTGGCTTACTGTGGGCAGTGAAACATATGCAAACATGATATAAGGTTGAAGCACTGATGGACATTGCGTGGAGCAACTGGCTTTGATATGGCTGTCATTCTCATGAGAAGATGCCAAGCTGGCACAAGGAAAACAATGAACTGCTAGGAATGTAATGAGTAGATGCATACTAATTTCTGTGGTCTAGGATTTTAAGACTGCTTGGGAAGCAAAACTTGACTGACAGCCAGTTTTATCTTCTTCATTTGAGAAAATTCTTTGTTCTTTGCCAAGATATAGGTGAAACAGGAGCAAGAAGCTCTTTACCTGTTGTAATCTTTAAATTTTTCTGCAGTGGTGGACCTTGGATTCAGCAGACTTGCCAGCCTGAGTTTTCTCAACATGACTTTCTGAAAAATGCCCATTCTTACATTTTATCTATAGATTCAAAATGCTTCAGATATTTTTTGATCCCCCACTTTTCTTCCTTATTAGAGAATCTTTCATTCCTCGGATAATGTCTTCACCTAACAGCTCTTGTACTTCTTAAAAAACAGAGATTTTTTTATTACTCTGCCATTATCTGCATGTTGTTAAGATGAAATTTCATAAGAATTTTCTCCTTTCTTCTCTAGATGAATTGTTTGATTTTTAAATGTCCTCAGATATCTTTAAGTATACTGTAATCATACCATGATTCCTAAAATGAGAATCTTCCAGCAAGGATAAACAGAAACCACCATAAAAAGCTGTTTGAAAAGTGTAGCATTCAAATAAAGGCTATTAATAACCAAACCCCAGAAATAGGCTGCTACCTTTATGTTCCAGGCTTCCCACACTCTGCTACTACATCACACCCTGCCAGTTTGACATGCTTGCTATTTGTGTTAACAGTCCAGATGAATAGCGGGTGGACCTAAATGTAGCAATAGGAAAAAAAAAAGAATGGATACCCTCAAACATATCAAGTTCTTGCTTCCTCTAGTAGGTGCTGAGATTCTAAGATTTAGAAAATACCACATTGAAATATTCCAGAAAAATTAGTTATTGACAGTAAAAGAAATAAATACTGATTTTATAAATTCTAGTCTATTTCTCTGAGTGTGGTCTTTGTAAAGTGCAACAATAACCCCCTTAAGGATATTGACTGCTTAGAAATATACCCTGTACTCATTGACTTCATTCAGGCATTACTATTCCCATAAAGTATACATTCTCCAAATCATGCATGCAGTCTTTCCTCCTGTCTGATTCTCTCCATTCAGTTCATTACCTAGCTCATTAAAAAACAGGAGAGGACACTTAATTCAGTCCCGGCACTTACTCACTACTCTTGCAGAAGCAGCCTACATTGGCAAATTAAAAGCAATCGTTAAGATGTGGGTTAAACCTAGTTTCAGTCTTTATTCCCAAGTAAGGAGTAACAAATGCAATTTCCATGAACATCCATATGGAATGTGACAAATCCAAGAGGAGGCTGGGTTTTATTCACAGGGCAATCAGAAAGAGACATGGTAGATGTGTTTGTACTTATGTACTTGAACAAACGGTCTGCATGCAAATAAATATCAGGATTAATGTACAAGCATAGTGATGAGTGTGCTAGAAAGGGTTACTATGATAGAGTTAAGATATTGATTAGGCATAGAAGATACAACAAATAAGACAAAGGCTATGATAAACAATTAAGAATTGTAGCAAGACATTTGCTGTAAGAGTGATTATTGGATCAACAGAGGAAGCCTAGCAAAAGTTAATGCCTCAGGGGACACATTCCTATGACTGATTCTCAGTCTGCTCACATGATCTTGTGTTCAAGAGTTTTAAATATGCATTTACTTGGAAGCAAGCATAAATAAATGTAATTATAAAGATAAATGCAAATTCACTTGCAATAAAACTATAACATCTGGTGAGAGAATATCCATGTTTTACCCAGTCCCAAGTCCTGTAAATTAGGGAACCATTACAGAAGCTACAGAGCTAAAGCCACTTCTCAGGTTCTCTTCATTTTTTTTAAGTTGCTGCTCAGTGGAGCAGTGAAACCTTTCATTGCTAATTATTGAACCAATTTTGAAACATTTAACAATTTTCAGAAATGAAGTAAGAGTGAGAATGAAGAAAAATGAAGCTGTTTAGTGAGCTATGTTAGTTGCATCTAATTGTTATTTCTAATTGTTTTTAGAAGTATTAAGTCAAAGATAATTGAATCCAAAATTAATTCACTAAATGTAATTGACTCAAATTAAATGTTTTCTTCTTACTTTTTTACGTCAGTAACCAAGAGGTTATATAGAAAAAGAGTCTACCATTCAGCAACTTGGTCAATGAAGCTACCCATGAAGACATGGGGAAGGCAAAACACACAATTGTTGCTGGAGGACTTCTCTCCAGGTTCCACCAAGCCCCGCAGTCCCACAGTCCACGTATAAAATAATCACTCAGATGCTTATATTACTTATAAACTGTATGGCAGTGGCAGGCTTCTTGCTAACTGTTCTTATATCTTAAATTAACCCATTTCTATAAATCTATACCTTGCCACGTGGCTGGTGGCTTACCGGCGTCTTTACATGTTCCTTGTCCTGGTGGTGGCTGCAGTGTCTCTCCCTCCTTCTTCCTGTTTCCCCAATTCTCCTCTCTCCTTGTCCCGCCTATACTTTCTGTCTGGTCACTGGTCACCAGTGTTTTATTTATATAGAGTGATATCCACAGCACACAATGTCACTGGTAGGAGCATGAAGTGACACAGACATTCCAGGAAACAGAAGTTAACTTCACCATGTTTGTTCTCCACATAGCATGTGACCTCTGCACATGTTTGCAGATTCATGGTGAGTCCCAGATTTCCTTCTCTTATTCTCAGGTGTAAGGAGTTGATCTCTATGAAATACATTGACAGGGTAGTTTCTAACTCAAATGAGTTACTTGGATCCCTGAAAGAAAACTAGAGGAAGAGAGTACAAATCCATTCCCTTACCTCACACCTAGTGGAATCCACATAGCCTGGCTTTATTTCACAAATGCTAAGGGCCTCTTTGCTTTTCTCAAAATAATTCCTGTAGTTCTCTCTTTTCCTAAATGTACTGACAAAATCCTTGATGCGCCATGCCTTTAAAGGGTTAAAGCATAGAAATCTTATTGCTGTCTATACTAGAAATCCTGGACTATTCATTCAATTCTTTCTATACCAGCTATTCTCTGGAGATTAGTTTCTTTATATAAAAACTTGAACTGTCTCAATTTCTTTTTCCTGTTTGTACTCAACCTGAGACAACTTTAACCAATGTTCAGCTTTCTGGGAATATATCCACATCAAATTCCCCATGGAACTGTTTTATTGTGGAAATACGAATTCAGAGGCAAAAAACAGCGTATTCAAGGAATAAATTAGTCAAATGCATGCATATATTAATTGATAAAGAGATATCCCTAGTTGTATAGTCAATATCATTATCATTTTTTAAAATAATTTCATTGATGTTAGCTGAAATGCAACAATCAGCAAGTATCCAATGTATAAAATTTGGTAATCATGATGAAATTATTCATTTATGAAGCTGTCTCAGTCCACCTTTCCTAAAGGATTCCTCATGCTACTTTATCCTCCTTTAAACTAACACAAATGATCTATTCCCACTACTCTGCTTGCTATCCTGAAATTATGTTGATTCCATGTAATTGTGCATGTCATTATATATGAATTTGTGTTATATATTTATTTTTGTGTATATAAACTTTTAATATGTGAGGTTGTATAGTGTGTTAAATTTATTTTTGACTAGTGTCTGTCACTCAACATTTTTATTTTGAGATGTCAACTTTAGTTTTATGCATCAAATACTTCAGTCAGACTGGGCTAGCTGCTCACTAAAAGAGCACTTGCTTAACAAATGTGAGGACCTAGGTTCAGTTCCCACACAGCAAAGAAAAACAAACCACAAAACAATGTGGTTTTCAAGTCCTGTTCAACTATTATATATGTTTATTCATTATCTTTTCTGCTTTTCCATCTTTTATTGAGAGCAATATACTTTCTTCTTTTTTCATTTTACTTTTATTATTTGTTTGTTTCCTTGTGTTAGTTGTTTTGTTTCAGGCAGCTTGACTATGGTGTTAGGAGCATGTAATTCTAATAGTTTTCAAGTTCCCTTGATAAATCTGCCCTAATGTCACTATAAAATTGTTCTCTTTATTTCTGATAAACATTGGATTTTGCTCATAAATCTATTATGTTAATATTTAACTACAAGATATTACCATAATTTGTCCAGTTACTTAGACAATAAATTATTCTATAGTTTTCCAAGTCAAAAGTCCAAAATATGTCACACTGATCTAAAATCAAGAGTCAGAAGGGCTGTATTAATTTCTGGAGGCTCTGGAGAGAACCGAAGTCCTTATCCTTCACTACTTTCAAGAGGAAAAATATATTTCTTGGTCTCAAGTCATATCTGTGTTTATTCAAGAGTTAATTTTTCCTTTCAGGGTTAATTTTTCCTAAAGTGTAGCGGTAACGCCCGCATTACCGATACCCGTTCACCATGTCCAAGCGAAGGGCTACGGATTAAAAATAGAGACAAGAGACAGCGAGTCATTCTCCACGACTGAATGCCGAATGCCGTTTATTGAAAGAGGGAAGAAACCTTAAATACAGGCTTACAACACAAATGGAGGATCCCCGGAGGGCAGAAGTTCACTACCAATGGTCTACATTCTAGACCCAATGTTCTACATACTTGCATCTAAGTTGTTTACACCAAATACAGGATGCATCTAAGTTGCTTACACCAAATACAGGATGTAGGAACAAAGAACCTCCGGTAAGCTCTCCGGTAATCCTTAGGTGAGAAGGAAACCGGCAGGCAATCTGAATAGGGAGGACATCTGGTCAAGGTCAACAAGCAAGGCAGCAGCCACTCACAGACGGGGGCCAGGGCCCATGGCACCCACACTAAAGCTCTTTATTGATTTATAAAGCAAAGTCAACAATATTGCATCTTTCTAACCACTCTTCCTAACTCACACTTTTCTTCTCACTTTATTTATTTATTTATTTATTTATTTATTTAATTTATTTATTCACTTACTTATTACTTTTTGGAGACAGTCTTACTCTGTAGGCCAGGTTATCCTAAATTGCTATATAGCCAACTCTGACATTGAACTCATAATGACCCTTCTTTCTCTACTTCACAAGTGCTAGGAATTAAGGCATGCATCACCACACCCACCTTATGTTTCACTGTTTATGACTATTATTAATACATGGAGCCAATGCAAATTCAATATCAGAGTAGCTGATAAGCAACATTAATTGAACTCAAAAATGTAATTCTGCCTGGCGGTGGTGGCACACGCCTTTAATCCCAGCACTTGGGAAGCAGAGCCAGGCGGATCTCTGTGAGTTCCAGGCCAGCCTGGGCTACCAAGTGAGCTCCAGGAAAGGCACAAAGCTACGCAGAGAAACCCTGTCTCAAAAAAAAAAAATGTAATTCTTCACTACCATATAAAATAACTTATTCACAGAGGTAACAGTATGGACATTTTTGGAGAGCTGTTGTTCTATCTAGTATATCAATTTTGTCTACCAGTAGTATAGCAACTCAAGCTTCCCTTTGACTTAAAAATGCTTTAATTTTCTTTTAATTTAATTTTAATTTACTGTAATGTAAGTATTACATCTTATTTATCTATATTTTAACATTTAAGGTGACTGTTAAAACAGAAATCATGGCTGGGTTTAGTGGAACACACTTCATTCCAGCACTTGGGGGGCAGAGGCAGGTAGATCTCTTGTGAGTTTGAGGCCAGCCTCATCTACATAACATATTTCTGGCTAGCCTAGCTACACAGTGAGACTTTGTCTCAAACAAACAAACAATAAGAATCTTGAAATTAGGTATTATTTTTCTTTAAAAAATATAATCTTTTTTTTTTTATGCCCTGGCACAACAGCTATAAAATTGCCCAACTGGAGACTAAGAATTACACAAGTAGTGAAACATAGATGAATTCAATACCTAGACATTGATGGTGCAAGTACAGAATATCAAGAATAATAATAAACCTTTAAAAAAAACAATGGGAGGGAATAAAAAAGATTAACTATGATTCCCACAGTCATAAGATTGGCAACTCACTTCTTTTTTTGTTTGCTTTTTCCAATTCTATACTTTTTTTTCCTTTCATTTTATTTTACAATACCATTCAGTTCTACATATCAGCTACGGATTCCCTTGTTCTCCCCGCTCATGCCCCCCTCCCCTTCCCCCCAGCCCACCCCCCATTACCACCTCCTCCTGGGCAAAGTCTCCCCTGAGGACTGAGATCAACCTGGTAAACTCAGTCCAGGCACGTCCAGTCCCCTCCTCCCAGGCTGAGCCAAGCAACCCTGCATAAGCCCCAGGTTTCAAACAGCCAACTCATGCAATGAGCACAGGACCTGGTACCACTGCCTAGATGCCTCCCAAACAGATCAAGCCAGTCAACTGTCTCACCTATTCAGAGGGCCTGATTCAGTTGGGGGTCCCTCAGCCTTTAGTTCATAATTCATGTGTTTCCATTCGTTTGGCTATTTGTCCCTGTGTTTTATCCAACCTTGGTTTCAACAATTCTCACTCATATAAACCCTCCCCTTTCTCACTAATTAGACTCCCGGTGCTCCACCCGGGGCCTAGCTGTGGATCTCTGCATCCAGATTCCTCAGTCCTTGCCCAATGATGGAGAAATGGCTGAGATCTACATGAACAACCTGGACATGAGTGGGAGTAATGAAGGGCAAGGGTCGAGGGACAGAGAGCCTGTGGGAGTGGGAGATCCCAGCTGGATCAAGAACAGAGAGGGAGAACAAGGAATAGAAGACCATGGTAAATGAAGACCACATGAGAAAAGGAAGAAACAAAGTGCTAGAGAGGCCCACAGAAATCCACAAAGATACCCCCACAATAGACTGCTGGCAATGGTCGAGAGACAGCCGGAACTGACCTACTCTGCTGATGGGATGGCTAAAAAATATAATCTTGTCTTCTGGAATTTTAGTAAAGAATCTGAACCACTTATATTTAATTTATGAACTACAAGTGCAGCTTAGTTGTATAACACTTGCCAAACTTGTGCAAGGCTATAGGTTCTGTTTTAAGTGATGCAATTAAAAGGTATAAAAAGACACAGAGGAAAAGTACAACAATTGATGATTAATACTTTCCTATTATATGATTCCTTTTCATTTTGCTGATTACCCATTTTGATCACCTTTTAGATAATTTAATGTCTGTTTTTGAAAACTGTTTATTCTGTTTCTTTGCCCAATTTTTAAAATCATAATCACATCACTGTTTGGATCCTTATACTTTAGGTGCTAGGCCCATATCAGGTGGATGGTTTTGAAATGTTTTCTTATATTCCATAGTGGTTTTTGTGCCTTTCTCTATTACATTGCTTCATACGTCTATTTTTTTATCATGTAAAGTACTATTTTAATCATTACAGCTTTGTAGAATAATTTCAAAATCAATTTGAAAATCAATAGTATCAGGTACTATTTTTTCAAATATTTTCCTAATACTTTCTTTCAATATTCCATCGTCTGTTTCACCTTCACTTGTTTTTATTTGTTTGTATTCTTTTACACACTGTGACCTGCTACAAATAATATTCTATATGCTTTTCATTTCAACACTTTTAAATTCCATTTCTAGACAGTAGATTTCATAATATTTTTTCTTTGCTTCTACTAATCAAGTTCATTATTCATCAGTCTACTTGAACATGTGGAATGTACCCATTAAGACTTGTAATATTCTAGCTTACTATTTTAATCCTCTGAATCATCTCTATTTCAGCTGATTAATTTTTGTTACCCAGGTATATTCTTCTGATTTATTGCATGTCTGTACTTGTTGATTGAAGGTCAGTTATTTTGAATTTGATACTAATGGATTCCAGATAGCTTTATATTTCTATAAATATTCTTGAGATTTTACATGGGAAATGTTTCTTCAACAACAGCTTCTATTTTGATGTTTGTTATATGTAGTCTTTTCCCTCAGCAATGAGGTAGAATTCTCATTTGACTTTTTACAGATCCTCTATTCATTTTGAGAGATTCTGATCCAAGCTCTCAAAATGGGCATATCATCTTGTGTGAATTCCAGGTCCTGACCCATGTAAACCTTTTCAAATGTTCCTGGAGATTTGTTGTTCAATTTCTCTGATCTTGAGTTGTTTTCTCACATGTGTGTGAATAACCAAGGAGAATTCTCTGTGGGTTTCCAGAAACCTCTCCTCCAAGGGACTTGTGTTGTGAATCTCAGCTGTCTGGGTTGAAACACACAGACACTGTCCCTGGAGATGCCTAGTCTAAGTCTCTGCTTCCTGGGCCCTAGAAACTTTCATAAAGAGGTAACTATAGGGCTAACATTTTGTTTTCATCTCTCAGGGTTCATTATTCTCTCTTTCCTAGTTCCCAGTGTCTTGAGCGGTTTTTGTTTCTTGATTTTTGTCTGAGTTTTTAATAGTGAACTTATTGTTCCCTTTTGTCTTGTCCTGTTGAGAAGTGGAAAATCTTATTAAAACATCAATTGTGTAAGCTAAATAGTAATACAGAGAATACATTATCATCGGTATAGAGGAGAAAATAAGTAGTGTTATCAGTAAGACCCACAAATCAACTAAAATTAGTAAAAGAAAAGTTTAAAGGTTATGAGTTATGAGCTTCATTTCAGGGGTGACTGAGCATTTCCTCTATTTGTTCTTATCCCTGGATCATACTTGCTGAAAGAGTAACTCAACTTCAAGTATCACTTATAGATTAAAATGAAAGCCAGGTGTATTTAAATTTGTGTTAGATCATATTTGGAGTTTTATATGCTATACTAGGAAACCTAGCTTACAAAAGAAAATTAACAACAAACAACTTTGAAGAAAATAATTAGAATGATGAGCATGTTGAAAAATGAAATACTTCAGAAGTACTTGAGTTGAAATCCAGCAATGAAATTCCATTCATCATGACCACTTCAGAGAGCCTTAAAAACATGTGAACTAAGTATGTAGAGTGGCTGAAAGTTCCCTTTGATCTGGTGCATTGTGATGTATGTTCTTTGACACCTCTTCTCTGAGCACTTTCAGAGATCACGTTAAGGACTAGAAGAACACATCAGGGGAAGGATTCAGTGTCCCCCAGTATTTCTCATGCTCACGTTGGCCAGAGACATCCAGGTTTCAGTAGCTTCATGTGTTAGATTTTGATCACAAAGACTTGAATAAAATGTTTTAAAGACAGAGGCACATAGATTTAAAAACTTAAAACTCTAAAGGCAAAGTTTTGTGAATTTCCTTTCTGATTCTTCAGTTAGTAATTAATAGGTTTTCTGTATACTAATAGTAGGTTTCTCCACTGACACAGTTAGCCAGATCAACTAAGCTGAAAAGGTAAAAGACCAGGTTTATTTGGGCAAAGCAACTACTGTGGGACCCTCTAACCCCCAGAGATCAAGGCAGGAGAAGGAAACAGAAGAAAGTCACATAACCGAACTAAGCAAGGAAACTTAAATACCCTGTAGGCCCAGGGTAATGATGTGTCTGCCACAAGCTGGGTTTGTGCTCAAGTATGGAATGCTTTTAGGTGTGGTCATAGGCCACTGGCAAATTCAGGGAAGCCCTCCCAGCCACCAAGAATGCAGAATTGGGCATTTTGGCAGCTACTCTTTGTTGGAGATTCTCTAAGAGGGTGGGGTTTGGAGAGACAGAGAAATGGTGCTTTTTGCAGAAGCAAGCTGGAGCTTCTAGCCAAACAACAATAATTCTCAAACTTTTATGCTGGAATAATAAAATGTTGCAAAACCAGGGACCTCATTTATTTTGTTGTCACTTCTAGATGGCTGCTAAATAAAAATGTCAGCTGAAAAGGTGCAATTCATAGAGCATAAATGAATTCAATCCTGAGTGGCATTTTTAGGAATAAATGTTTATCCACAATACAGCATGAGACGTGAAGGATAATTTTTCCATTTTACCTCCATTATAGAATTTTATTGTTTTTAGCTACAAGAAATGGTCTATGAGAGAGAGAGAGACAGAGACAGAGATAGAGAATGGGAAAAGAGAATTGCATGGAAATTTTTTGTAAGAGAAATTGAACCCAGTGCTGTGACACTGAAAAAATGATGTCTTCCTAAACCAGAGTCAGCAATGTCCCATTGTTCGTTCAGCATCTTGCTTGTTTTTCTACTGGTTTCTCATGCTATCTTGATGGAGCATATTTTGGAAAAAAGACTCTGTTTAGTTCATTTCACCATGGCCAAATTTTCTTAAGAGTCAAAAGAATAAAAATATATTATACATATGTATATTCTCCATTATGAATGGCATAGCCTTCATCTCAACATGATATATCAGAACTGGACTCTACTTGAAATGTGAGTTTCTTCATTAAGTAATTTCACACTTTTGAAGCATATACTAATTTTGTGATGAAGTTCATTATCATCCACATTGTGACTTTAATGTTTATTCACTACTTTGAATTGTTCTCTGTAGATAACTATTGTATATATAATTTTTCTCTTATAGGTTTCCATCTTCCCTTTTACTTTCTCTTACTCTTATACTATATATAGAATGGTCTTTTAGTCCCATGATGAGCTGTATGATGCAATAAGTGGCAATATGAACAGTGACTTGAGAACGGGCAACCCTGAAGCCTAGCCAGGGAAGTCTATGTCCTAGTCCCTGTAATAGCAGAGAGATATTGAAAGTAAATGTATAATTTTAAGATTAGATGAGTAACAAAATGAAATTTTTTTCTATCTCAAAAACTGGCTTTAAAAGATGAGAAATAATGAAAAGAGAGAAGCCCAGGCCTCTCAGAAATGAGGCCCTTTGCCTGGTCATTGCTGGGGAATTCTTTTTCTGAATTTCACCCTATACTGACTTTCAAGTAGCCTTTGGGTAACCTCTAATGTTAGATACTGGCCCCGCATCCCGCAAGTACCTAGGATTTGTTGAAACAGCAGAGGATAGGATTTCACCACTTTGAGGATTATTTCCTCTGCTTTCTTCTAAATGGAACTAAAGGCATTCTTCTGTAAAATGTAAAAGGAAAGACCTATTATGGGATTGCTGGTTTACTGAAAGGCCTTACAGGTCCCAAATGCCAACTTCTTGAGCCAGAACTCTGGAGGGAGAGCTGAGCAGTTCTGAGAGAAAATTGTTCTTACTTCTTTTAAGGTCTGAGCAATGTCATGTAGAAAATGCAAAGATACTCCCATTTAGTTCTTCTTTGAAAAAGGGGGATGCGGGCCGGGCGGTGGTGGCGCACGCCTTTAATCCCAGCACTTGGGAGGCAGAGGCAGGCGGATCTCCGAGTTCGAGGCCAGCCTGGACTACAGAGTGAGTTCCAGGAAAGGTGCAAAGCTACACAGAGAAACCCTGTCTTGAAAAACCAAAAAAAAAAAAAAAAGAAAAAGGGGGATGCAGAGTTTTCATGAAAGCTCATAAAAGACCATGGAAAGTCTAGAAGAAGATGTTTGCTTTTGAGATGTCTTCTATCGTTGTTATTTTTTGGGGGAAACAGAACCAAAAGACACCACAGTCAAGAGAACCTGATCTGTAATTCCTATTCAGACAGATGTTCTATTAGCTGACATTCTCCTTGGTTGCAAGGGATGCTGATCCAAGTAAGTCTGGCTTCATCTAAACTTGCTGGCTTACACAGTGAGACATGGCATTCAAGAGGAGGATGAGCTTTGCATTTAGATACCAGAAAGCCCACCACTTATTGTTAGTTCTCTTAATGAATTGGCTATATTTACTTTTTCTTCAACTCTCAATTTTCTCCATGGACTGATAATGTTAAGTAGCTCTGGTTATAAGAAACATGGTTCTTTTATCATATTCTTCTTCTATCATACTTTGATCATATCACATATCACGTACCACATTATATCTAAAAAAGAACTTTAAGTTGGCTGCCTACAAGTCACACATCCACCCACTCCTTGCATCAAGCATTATGTGTAAGGGTATGGGACCTACAATTTGACAAGCCTAGATCACATTCCCCCTTCATGACCACCAGTACAGTGTCAGCTCCCACGGGACCAGAAAGAACACTGTGAAGCATCAGTTGTAGCACTTCCACCATATCTAGCCCAGTATCTAAGGCAGCTAACAGAAAAGTAACCTTCTTTAAGATAAAAGAAACATTTAATGGGTTTAACTTATTTTTCATAAAACAGAAGTCCTTTTTCAAATGTTAAAATGTGGACAACTATTTGTCAGAGAAACCCTGGATTTCTATTATTTTCTTAGTGATAGAGAAAATGTTACTTAATCATTCTGAGCCTAAGTTTTATGCTATGAAGTCTTTTGCAATTTCAGAGCATTGAGTAAGTAAGAGTGAGGCCACATGAAAGATGCCTGCCAAAACAGGTGACCAGTATTGCTCCTTTACTTTTCTGACAGGTCCCTGCTGGCTGATCTGGAGACAAACTAAGCTGCACAGTATTTTACATGATGCTAAGATTGTTACATGAATATAATGATTTTTTCTAATCTGTTGAGAGCCAAGTGCTTAACAAATTCACATTGCTGTCTCCAAATCTATGAATATGATATTGCTCAGTTTTGACTCTGATTTTAATCTCATCATATTACCATTTTTCTCATTAGGAAGGGCTTCCAGTGTCTTTGCTAGGAGAAGTGAGACAGAGAAAAGAAATGGGATGAAAAAAATCTTTCTACAGGTATCACATGAGATATGTTTGAATGTAAAAGATTTTATTAACTTCTGTCATCCTGAATACAGGCCCAGAGACAAAACATTTAATAAGTGTTTATTGGAAGGGTATAAGATACAGTGGAAATATGTCTCTTAAATTGCTTGCTAAAGATTTATTACCTGGCTCTAGGGTGAACAAGATGGTCTTAATAAGGTTAGATAGCCATAGCCACTTGAAATACTAACAGTTGGCATCTATTAAACTGGATATAAAGTAACTTTCTTAGAAGAAAGGGTATAAAGGTAATGAAATAGAAGGATCACACGAATGTGCACACACCTTCATAGCATGTGTACTTACATGCACACACTCAAACTACATGCATATACACATTCAAAAAGTAATCCCAGAAAAATCACTGAATATAACCTAAACCAATGGAGATATATACCATAGTTATATGTTTGATTATTCGCTATTTTTAATCTTGTTGTTGTTGTTGTTTTTATTTGAGACAGGGTTTCTCTGTGTAGCCCTGGTTTTCCTGGAATTCACTCTGTAGAACAGGCTGGCCTCATATTCAAAAAAATCTTCCTGCTTCTGTCTCCCAAATACAGGAATTACAGGCGTGTTCCACCACCACCCAGCTGCTATTGTTAATCTTAACCCCCCAAAATATAAAAAGGTTATACATAACATGAAATATAATAGGTTATCAATTGTCCCAATAATATTTATGTAAATGTCATGCTGTCTCCAAAATTTGTTTTAAAGAACAAAGAACTTTTAACAAAGTAATAGTGTTGGGCAAGAAAAGAATATGTGTTGTAGTTTAGCAGCAGTGGGAAGGAAAGACACAACATACAACAGATCTCACTTGGGAGGTGTATTGGGGGAGGGAAAAGAAGGGGCACAGAGACTGGCCTTTGAGGGGAGAAGACGTGGAGAAACAGAATGGGAAATGGAAGGAGCGTGCCTTTTATAATGGGATTAAACACATGTGCATACAGAGTGGCCATAGATGATGACATATTCTGTCAAGACCCTGAGCAGGCCAGTGTAGATGCCTGAGTACTAACAACTGCATGTACACAGGGAGTGCTCTTAGTGGCTGCAGTTGAGGATCCTGAGGGCAGGCCAGAGTAATGCCTCAATGCTAATGACAAAAAAGTCATGAAATAGGAAAGGGTGGCAGAGAGGTGGGAATGAGGGCACTGTTTTCTCAAGGCTGCTTCCTGTTGGTCTGAAGGCATCCACATCTTTGGGGGACCTGAGAAAGCTGGGATGCTGGCCACATCCCGGGATAGTTGGCTGTTTCACTTTGCTGCTCAGGCTCTGTGGGACCATCTGGCACAACTTTCACCTGGCAAGATACTTAAAGCAGAAGATAAAGTTAAGTATAGGGGGAGAATTTTTTCTTAGGTCCTGGTAATTGAGGGAGGGAGGGGAGACCCAAGACCAGGGAAAGGTGGGGAAAGTTAAATGCTATAGTTTGACAGTACTTATCTGGAGTGCATCTGACCTGTTCAAGGTGGATCCAAGTGAACTTCCTGGAGCTTACAAGAATTTTTTGAGTTTCAAAAAAAAAAAAAAAAGATAAATTTTAGGCACATTAGCATTCTCACTGTTTATAATCTTAATGAAATTAAATTGTAAAAACAGCAGTATCCTTGCACCTTTGAGTCATTAGAAAGCAACCAAAGGGAATTTAAAATCCTGAGCTTGTGGCTATGATAGTAGTAGTATAGTGGTTAGTACTCTGCCAGAGCTAGATTAATAGCTTATCAGAATTCTACAAATTAATGTTAAGGCTATGAGCTTTTGGAATCTTAATGTAACAGCATAGTGAGAAAGAGAAATCTGCAACATGTTTCATTCTTTTATAGATCTGAAATGGCTTTCTCCTTATCACCACTTAAATTTCTCCTAAACATACTTAAAGCACATGATCCTTTCTCATCACCACACCATCAGCTTGACACCCCCTTTCTATCCAATTTACCAGGAGACACAGGTGGTTGATACTGAGGGCAGTGATTGTAGAGAGTCCCTTTTAAATAAAGGAATAGTAAAAAGTTACATTGAAATCTGTTCTGTGAGTCTCTGTTTTTGAGTCTGGGGTTGTGTGGATATCTCTGGGGAGATGTTGTTCTCACCACCTGGGCATGTTTGGCAGTCTTTGCACTTCCAGCTCTGTGGCTAATGGTTGGCAGTCCTATAACAATAGTTAATTAGTTGTTGATTAGAGATTTTTGCATGTGTCATTGGCAATATGTAATAAATAAACTGATGAAGGAAGGTGTGATTAGTAGAGACAGGAGAATGAGGAAAGGGGTCAGGGAGGAAAGCATCCACTTCTATATTGGGTTCTCAGTCCAGTAGAGTTGAGCACAGCTGTAGGGTGAAGCCCCATTCTTCTGGAATTGGAAACAAGGCAATTGATCTCAGTATACTCTGAAACTTAAGGGAACAGGGTCCTTTTGGGATTGATGTGTATGAAGGGACATTGTCTTGAAGTGAGGAATTAAAGGGCTTGGGATGGGATAAGTGAATAGAGCGAGGGAAGCCCTCAAGCTTAGCGACTGCAGAGGTTACAAGAATTACCTAGAAGGGGCCCTGCCATTTAGGTGAAAGAGGTGAGGGACATTGGTCTTGAGGAGAGAGAAGGATCTGGTTCCTGATGTTGATTGGGTTGGCACAAGGTCAGGGTAGGGAGTGGTCAGTAAAGTTCCATAGGAGAGAACAGAGATGACAGAGTAAGGGAGTAAGTAGGCGATTAGGGAACGGTGAGGGTTTGAACTGGTTTGAGAGGTGGAGAGTTTGACCTGACCTACCATATGTGAACTCAAATGGCAAGATAGAAATGGGGAGAGCCTGGAGCCTTTAAAGAGCCAGAGGTAGGAGATTTACCCAATCAGGATGAAGTTCCTGTGACATTTTAACAAGGATGTATTTTGATGAGCGGTTAGTTCATTCTATTTTTCCTGAGGACTGGAGATAGTACAAGATATGGAAATGCCACGGAATTCTGAGAGTTTTAGATAGGGTTTAGAAAATCTGGGAGGATAATGGTTCAGGACCATTATCTGACTGGAGGCAGGCAAGGATTCCAAATTCAGGAATGACCTACCAGAGGAGGAAGTCAGAGACTGTCTGGGCCCTTTTGTTAGTGATTGGGAATGCCTCTACCAAGCCTGAGAATGTGTCCACTAAGACGATAAAGTACCAAACTCATCTGATTTGGGGCATGTGGGTAAAGTCAAGTTGCCAGTTAGTCCTCAGGTGGGAGCCTCTGGCCTAGTGGGTAGGAAAAGGAGGGCTCTGATATTTGGAATTGGGGTGTGACATTTGCAGATTTTGCAAGACGTAATAATAGTCCTTAAGAAATGCAAGTCCTCAGGCGTGGGCTGCAGATGGGCCTTGACAAAGTGAGAAAGAGCTTGGCTATTAGGATGAAAGAGCTGGTGTAAATAGAACCTAATCTGTCAAGTGTCAGGGGTTGACAGTGGGGGTCTGTATTGTAGTGCAAGGATTTCCTGTAGTGGGTAAGGTGAGTCTGGGCCTTGGCAGGCTGTAGCTGTAGCTGCCTCATCAGCTTGGTTATTTCCCTTAGAGATGATGGAGTTATTGGTCTGGTGAGACCAACAGTGGATAATCCCTATAGCTGTGGGGAGATGGGAGGCTTTTAGCATGGCCATAATTTGAATTGAGTTGGTTACAGACCCTCTTTTTTCTGTAAGTAGTCTATGCTCTTTCCAGATGACATTATGGGACAGGAAGATAAGTCATAAAGCATATTTGGAGTCTGTGTAAATGTTTAGGGATTTTCCTTGTGCCAATTGGAAGGCACAAGTGAAATCTATCAATTCAGCCTGTTGATTAGTGGTCTGAGCAGAAGGGCCTGTGCCTGAACCATCTCAGAATCTGACACTATGGCGTAGCCTCCTTTTTGGGTCGCTTCATGTAAAAAGGAGTTGCCATCTATGTACCATGTACAGATGACCTGATAAATGTGCCCTCTTGTATGTGTGAAGGATGGGGCATTTGATTGGTTGTGGTTTGCTGTAATAGTCTTTTGTCTGTTTCAAATGAGATTGTGTCTTCAATGAATTTTAGAAGTTACACCTATAAAATCTTACCAATTGTCTAAAACATGAGCTGAACAAGGGCAATGACAATAGACATGCTAAAGTGGATGGGGAAAAGCCTATGAGATCTCAATCCCACACAATGAGATACAGACAACTAAGGAATGCTGGGAGCAGGAGAAATAGTCCTCACCAGGGAAGAGCTCACACCATTTTTTTATCCATTTCCAAGTGGTCAGCCCTGAAAACATGCATACACATAACATTATACAGCAGGTTGTACTTATATACTAGGAGTGTGTGTGTGTGTGTGTGTGTGTGTGTGTGTGTGTGTGTGTGTGTATGAGTGCACGCATGTGTATATCACAACAATTAATGAAAAAAGGGGGGCATGAATTGAAAAAGTGTAAAGAGAAGTAAATGGGAGGATTTAGATAGAGAAAGGGGAGGAGATAAATGATGTAATTATGTTATAGTCTCAAAAAATGAAAGGAATAATTTTAAAAATGCATACAACTCACTGCTGTCATAGCACATGCCTATTTATTGATATATTTATACAATTGTCTCAATATTTTTTCCTTTCATTGTGATCAGTGACTAAAAATAATCAATCAAACTGTAGGATTTTCCAACTTTAGAAATTGGGATGCCTTTGTAACATGAATTTATCAGTTTGGAGATTTAGAATGTCATGGTCTGTTTATGCCAGCATTTCATTTTGTGATTCCATGGTGCTCAGACACATCACTCCATTCCAGGCACATCCACATGACCTAGTTAATGATTGTGCCTAGTGCTCTGGATAGATTCATGCTGATAATATACAGCATTCAGGCCAGAGCTCAGAAGAAACCCAAAAGGGGCCTCATTTTCTCTCCTGGCTACTGATTTAATGTATAAATGTGAATGTTATGTTTAGTCTTTTAAAGTTTAACTCTGAAAAACAAGGCTAATAATAGTGTGTTATGGCTGTGAGGTAATTAGACAACATTGTCCAAAAAAACACTGTGAGTATACATATTATTATTATTAAGTTCTAGGAGATGTTTGACAATAACTGTCATGTTTTCTAAACAGACAAGAAAAACCTATTTCTATAGATATTTAACAGCAGATACTGAATCTCTTCATATAAATTAAAATGTCACAAAATAAATCCAAAACCAGCAGCCTAACCTTAATGATTATCATCACTGTACTGTAATTCTATTGTTCCTTGGTCTTGCTATTCACATCATGAATAGTTTATTGTATTTTCTCCAAACCATTAAAATTCAACATAAAGTGAAAAATATACCACCAAAATCTCAACTGCATAGAACCATCTCTGCAAGTGGAATAAAATATAAGTCACTGTAAATTTAGTTGTGAATATTAATTGCTATTAATATTATAATCAATATATTATTAATATTTATTAATACATTAATATTAATATTAATTGTGGTCAAATTATTTTTGGCAGTAATCAAAATAAAAAGTGAAATTGGACCTTTTGTTTACATACAAAATAACTAAAATTATATTTAAAACTTAATGTAAGAGCAGTAATAAAATATTTTTAGAAAAGAATATGAAAATAAAGTACCTTGATATTGGACATATCACACCAAGAAGTATAATCAACAAAAGTGAAAGTTAGACAAGTGATTCTACATCAAACTGAAGTGCTTTAAAATCACAATGTACACAGCCAAAAAAAATGATAAGGTAGGAAAAAATGTTCACAAGTCATGTATCTAAAGAGTATATAAACAACTCACACAGCTCAATAGCAAATAAAACATACAATGGAGCTTAAAACTTAACAAACAACTTAAGTAGACATTTTCCAAAGAATGTATGTAGCCAGCCACCTGTCAAGGTAAGAGCATTCCACCTCTCTACTTATCAGGAAAGTGAACATCAAAACCACTATGGGACAACATTTTATACCCATTAGGGTAGCTATTATAAAAAGTCAAGAGAAAAATAAATGTCATCAAATATAAATTGGTACAATCATGGCTGAAAATAATATGGAATGTCCTCAAAAATTAAACAGAACTATCAACATTCCATTTACTGGGTATATATTCTAAAGAAATGAAATCAGCATCTTATAAGGGCATCTACATTTCCATAGTCATTGCTCAAAATAGACATGGAAACAATCTAAAATAGATAAACAATCAAAGATAAAGAAATTGTGCTATAAATGTTTATATATAACTTTGATATATATATATAAATGTTTATATATAACTTTGATATATATATATATATATATATATATATATATATGACATTCATCAATTTACTTCAGAGTGAAAGATGGGCACCAAAGACACTCCATGTGATGTTTATCTTCCTTTTGCCAAAAAGAAACTGTTCTTGCCTGACTGCTTGACAAAATGTTGTATCAACTGGACATGCAGGACTCATAGGAAGGAAACCACTGAACTTTGCAAGGCAAAATGATCCTTCGGATTCCTTCTTTGAAGAAGAAACTGCCAGACATTCTACAGGACACAGAGAGAAGTAACTGAGAGACTCTAGGCCTATGAGCTAAAAATGGATGCCCCAACATTGCAGAAGAACTTTGGATGACTGTCCAGGCAGACAGCTGTCTCTGTCATTTTAGATTTTTGGAAGTTTCTTACAATGCTCTTCCTGTTTACTTAGATAATATTATATCTTTCTGAGGTCTTTGATGTAGTTGAGGACTAGATAGTTATAATTATGGTTTTCCTTGGTTATGATAAGAGGGTCTTTGATGTAGTTGAAGACTAGATAGTTATAATTATGGTTTTCCTTGGTTATGATAAGAGATAAGGTAGATATGAAACCTTAGACTCACAAATATAGGATAAATAGAATATTTTCATTGAATTTGTCAAATATAAATAGACTATATATTGTAACTGTAATTCTTGCTTGATAACTATTTTGTTGTATATAATTTTACTATGTTAAAGTTAAAACTTTCCTTTTTAATTAAACAGGAAAGGGGAAATGCTGTGGAATAATGCTTTTGTACACTGGTTTAATAAAACACTGATTGGCCAGTAGCCAAGCAGAAAGTATAGGGGGGATAAGCAGACAGGAGAATTCTCGGAAGAGGAAGGCTGAATCAGGAGAGGCCAACCTGCTGTCTAGGGAGCAGCATGGAATGGCACACAGGTAAAGCCACAGAACACATGGGGACATATAGATTAAGAGAAATGGGTTGAGTTTAAGAGTAAGAGCCAGTCAGTAGTAAGCTTGAGCAAGGAAAATAAAAAGTTTCAAGAAATCAATTAAGACATCTTGTTTACCTGCCTTCACCACTACAGAAAATTAAGGAAAATTTTCTTGGATTTAGTTACTTGGAAATATAGATAGGAGTGACATTTACTGAACAGGAAACCTTAAAATGGATAGTATATTTCTGTCTGCTCTCTGTAAGCTTTTGGTAGATAGTAATAGAAATGATAGTATATTTTAAGCTCAAAGAGGAAATGTGTTGTAAAATTTGTTATAAAAATAGAATGATAAAAATGTGCCTGACTTGGTACAATCTCTCTTAATGGGGGTAAGTGTTTTCCATAGGGGTAACAGTCAAAGCCAATTCATGACTCCATGGAACATTCTAGGTCAGTGCAGACTTAACAAAGCAGGCAGACTCAAAGGGCAGCCTCCAGGGATAAGCCTTCAATCCCTTACTATGACTTTCATGACAGCTTAATATTAATGAGTAAGTAAATACTGGCCTGTTATCTGGCGTGACCATACCTCTATGGTTCTAAGTCTTTTGGTGCAGGCATGAAATGTATCAATCCAGCAGCTAGGTTTTTTACAGCAGTGTTGATTAGCGGAAAGCTCTAGTCTTCCCCTGATATTATCAGAGCTGGTATAAGCTTTGTTCTTGACCAGAGGTAACTGATTTAATAACTAGCTCTCAAAGGGTTTCCATGGAGTTGACAGGAAGCCAACTTCTTTCCTCAATACAGCCTAACAGCAAATCAGTATTGGACAAGGTAACTGTCCAATTTCAAAGGAACAATTATTTCACTGATTAGAGAGGACAGTCAGGTACAGTAGTTTTCCATATCCTGGACATTCTTTCTCTCTTTCCTTATGGTTTTTCTGCTTTACTATGCATATGTCTTTTTTTTTCTTACAGGCCAGCCTCCACACACATAAGTTGATAACACTACTACCTGCTTTTATATTCATGTATTTTCAATTTCATCAACAACTCAATTCCAAGTCCAAAATTCTTAGAGAAATAATATGATCAATTCTTTATGAATCATATTCATCTCTTTTCCAACATTCAAAGGCAGAGAGGGGCATGGTAGGATTTACACAATCATGCTTTCCAGGAAAAGGAGAAAAAATATTGTTCAAAGAACATAACCTCAACTGAAGAAATAGAATTCAGTCTGAGCCCTGACCTACATTGTGTGCCTCTTCTCAATGAATTCTGATAGTTCAACCCAAGCCAGAAACACAAGCTTTGTTTCTTGCCCATTTATCATCATCCTTCCCCTTTGATTAATCATTAAATCAGAGTGGTTTTGTATACTTAATATTTTTCAGTTTTTTTTAAGTATAAGAGGATAAAAATAAACAATTATTAAATAGTAATCAAATATAGACACTTTAGGCTAAATGGAGTGAGTCTTTAGTTCTGGCCTTTTCAGCCCAGTATTTATATTATACTATATGATATTTACTATAGCTTCAAGCTATGATATAAGTGAGTATACCATGCGATGGGAGACTTTGCTTTTATTTTCCTTTTAAAGTATTGTTTTTTATGTGTGTGTATACATCTGAGTACATACCACATGTGCCGATGCCCATGTAGGCCAGAAGAGGAAGTCAGATTCCCTGCAGCTAGAATTACTGGTTATGTAAGCTCTTCCAAGTGGGTGTCAGAAATCAAACTTTGGTTCTTTAGAAGAGCAGAAAGTTCTCTAAACACTTGAGCCATTTCTCCAAGCCATGATTTTTCTTTCTTACTAAAGCTGTTTTAGTTTTGTCAGATAGCTCTCTGTTAGATTTCTGCATCATACCACACGAGAAGTGTAACAATATGGTAACAATCAACATTATGGGCACAAGGCAATCCTCACTTTAAGAGCCTTCTTTAAGACTTGAGATAGCCACTCTATTCTCTTGGGCAGTTTATTTTTTCCCAGCCAACTTCCCCATAGCTTCTCTTATATAGTTCAATTTTGATCCATCATTTGGGGAAAGTTATGACTTTAATTGAAAGTGATAGACATTTCACCAAATTATCTTACGGAATTTTTGGAATAATCAAACAACTAAAAAAATCTGATGTTACATATCATATCGCTTCTGCCACAGAGACAGACCAACTCCTCAGAAGCCCTTGGGATGCTCTCAAATCTGATGGTACACATGTCAGGAATTGAGCAGATAAGAAGTAGTTACACCAAGCTGGGTGGTGGTGGTGCACACCTTTAAGCAGAGCCAGGCAGATCTCTGTGAATTCAAGGCCAGCCTGGTCTACAGAGTGAGATCCAGGACAGGCACCAAAACTACACAGAAAAACCCTGTCTCAGGGAGAAAAAAAAATAGTTACAACAGCCATGACATCATCCTAGAAGGGTGGGGTCACATCTTTATGTTACCCAATCTCAGGCAGTGCCAGTGAGCTCCCTGTGTCCTTCAGAGTGAGTTCATGTTATTGTTTTAGGTTTCATATAGTAAGATCTGTAAGACAGGACCTATCTCTGTTCCTCTATTTAACTCATACTTCAGGTCTAAAGAAGGGGGAAAGTGAACTACAATTTCTTTCTTATGCACTTCATTTCTGCATTTCAAAATAATATTGCTTTGTAATTGGAAAGCTTTTGTGATTTACACCCATTATTGCAATTTTAGTCATTTATTCTCAATACAGCACAGGCTTGCTTTGATCTTGAGATTCTCCTGACAGCCTCTTCAGGGCTGCTATGGCAGGTATGCCAAAGCACCCAGCAGAAACTCATTTTTTATTTTTTGTTGCTGAGAAGTATTCCTTTATGTGAATGTCTCTGTTTCCTTACATAATTACAAGTTAATAAACATTTGGAGTGCTTTGGGCTTTTGATGTTTATGAATAAAGTTACTATAAACATTTGCTTGTAAGTCTATGGAGACATATGCTTTGCTCTGGATCATGTGGTATGTATATATTTAACTGTTACAATGATTTGATGTTGTTCTCAGGTATTTGTGAAGTTTGCATATGAGATGTGTGGGATTGGGATGGCAGTGTGTCCATGCACAAACATATGGAGACCTCTATCTCCTCCAACTTATTGCTTTTAGATAGGGCTTTTCATTCAAACTGAAGCTTGTCATTTTGGCTAAGCTGCCTAGCCACTGATCTCCCAGGGTCTGCCTGTCTCTGCCCACAAGGCTGAGGTTAAAGGGATATGTGATGAAGTCCAGCTTTTACTTCAGTGCTGGCAATTTGAAATTAGGTCCTCTTGCCTGCATAGCAAGCACTCTTACTCGTTAAGACATCTCCCTAGCCCCTGCCTCAATTATTTTAAAAAGTGATTTAGCATCTAGCACTTCTAAGGTAAAGCATTAGTATTCAAATTGTTCAATACTGGGCGCAGGGATGGGGGCAGTGCAAACCCAGAGCTTCACACATGCTACACAAACACGTCCACTGAGTCATACCACTAACACAACTTTAATTCCCAATGGGAGACACAAATAATTTAGCTTTAAGTAAGTTGTCAGCATGCAATTTTCTTACATGTGCACACATCCCTGGTATGATCTTCTGTTAGAAACACATCAAATAACAAACATTGGTGTGTCAAGATGATTTTGCTGAGATTATTTTGTTTGGGGAGATTGCAAACTTTTCCCCCTGGTTTCTTAATATCGTTGGCTACTTTTTTTTTTTTAACAACAAGAAAAATACTATTACAATGTATAAATAGTTTAGCAATTGCTTTGTGGGTTTTGGTTTGGGTTGGTTTTATTTTTCTTCTTGTCTCACAACCTCATTAACTCCTGGATATCTTTACCATGGCAGCATGAAGCAGCAGGGGTATCAGATCAGTTTGGGAACAGTAGTCAGTCACCTAAAAGCATTTAATATAGCAAGCATGTTCTGAGTATCAGTCATCCTAATGTATCCTGGGAAGATAAAAATTAATAAAACATGGAAACTGATTTTAAGGAGATATATTGCATAAATAAGTTTTCTTGTATTTGTGTGACTTGTACAAGAGAACTTATTTATGCAATAGTTTTGCAGTAACAAAGGCTTAAACAAATTACCAAGGGAAGATGAATCAACAAGTGAGGGTGTCTGCTGCTGGGCCTGATGACATGGGTTTGATCCTTAGAACCCATGTGGTAAAGGCAAACAACCAACTCCTGAGAGTTGTTTTGTGACCTCCACCTGCCCACCATGGCATAGTGCACGAACACACACACACACATATGGTGATATTTTATTTGTACTGAAATGTGATTTTAATTTTATGTTAATAAATAAAGTTGCCATGGGGTCAGAGCTATTAGAGCCATAGCAAGAGCGTGATGGTTAGAAGAGCTAGGTAGATTTCTGTGTGTTCAGGGATACAGCCAGTATTGGAGACATATGCCTTTAAGACCTGGAGGGCGGTACTTACAGGCAGTGATGAGGCAGTCATGTGGTTGGGTTTAGAACCAATGAGAAGGCAGAACAGAAAGACTATTTAAACACAGACAAACAGGAAGTAGCTCTCTCGGGGAAGTTAGGAGCACTGCAGGAGGTAAGATTTTATCTCTGAGCTCTGACCTCTCGGCTTTCTCTTTTACATTGGCTCTGTGTTTCTTATTTTAATAAGAAGATTGGTTACATCTACACACACACACACACACACACACACACACACACAGAATAAAATTAAATAAATGAATCCTAAGAAAAATGACTATGAGAGATATAAACTCTAACTCTAGGTGCTAGAGAGATGGCTTAACATTAAGAGAAATTGCTGCTTCTCCAGAGGACCCAAATTCAGTTCCCAACATCCATATCTATTGGGTGGCTCACAACTGCCTGCATGTAACTCCTTCTCCAGGATTCACACCCTTTTCTGGAATTTTTGGGTATCTATTGGCACATGGCATGCACATGTGCATGTAATTTAAAAAAAAAATAAGTAAATAAAGAAACTAATGTCTAACTGGAAGCCAGGCATGGTGACACATACCTTCAATCAATCCCAGTACTCAAGAGGCAGAGGCAGGCAAATCTCTGAGTTCAAGGCCAGCCAGGTTTATAGAGTCAGTTCGAAGACACATAGAACACTGGTCTTGAGAAATAAACATAAATAAATAAAATAGACAAAAATGTCTAGCTATAAAGATTGGAATTCTCAGAAAGAAGCGAAGATAGAATTTTATATAAATACTTTCAAATGAGGATTCTCTGGTGACATGAAGTGGCTAGGGGTGAATTGCTGAGAGAATGATCTCTGCTGACTGGAACCCATACATTTTGCTTATTGCAAACACACATTTATTATTTAATCTGTACAATAACTTCATGCTATAGAGACTTTTATTATTTTAGTTATAACATCTCCTAAATTTCTTTCTTTTGTTCCATTCCATAGCATATTTTAATTTTATTATTTTTATGTTTTATTTCTTGAAAATTTCATACAATGTATTTTGTTCATAGTCTTTCTTCTCGAACTCCTCCCAGATCTCCCTACCTCTATACCCATACAACATCATATTTTTTCTCCCTCTTAAAAAACAACAACAAAGGAAACAAGAAAACATGGAGTCCTGTTTTCATTCCTGGGCATGAGGTTGATATAGCTAGTGTCACTCCATTGAAGAGAACTGGTTTCTGTCTCCCAGACCTATCAACTGCAAAGTTTCTTGGATAGGGATAGGAGTTTGTGTTCACTTTCCCTTCTCCCATGCCAGGATTTTGTCTGGCTTGTTGCTGGAGGGCTTCTCTCCAGGTTCCACCAAGCCCCACAGTCCCACAATCCATGTATAAAATAATCACTCAGACGCTTATATTACTTATAAACTGTATGGCCGTGCATGGCAGGCTTTTTGCTAACTGTTCTTATATCTTAAATTAACCCATTTCTATAAATCTATACCTTGCCACGTGGCTCATGGCTTACCGGCGTCTTTACATGCTGCTTGTCCTGGTGGTGGCTGCCCTGTCTCTTCCCCCGTCTTCCTGTTTCCCCAATTCTCCTCTCTCCTTGCCCTGCCTATACTTCCTGTCTGGTCACTGGCCATCAGTGTTTTATTTATATAGAGTGATATCCACAGCACTTCCCCTTTTCTTCCTTTTTTAAAAAGGAAGGTTTTAACTTTAACATGGTAAAATTACATATAACAAAACAATTATTGATCGAGAATTACAGTTACAATCTTAAAGAAGATGTCCTATCTATCTTATATTTGTGAGTTTAAGGTTTTATATCTAACTTTCTTTTATCATAACTGAGGAAATTACAACTATCTAGTCTCTAACCACATCAAAGACCTGAGAAAAAACATAATGGTACCTGAGAAATGGTAGAAGGATGCAAGCAACTTTTGGGAATCTTGCAAGAGTAGATCAAGACAGCTGGCAGCCTGGACAGTCACCTAATGTTTCTCAGAATTGTTGGTACATTCAATTTGGCTACAGGCCTAGAGTATATGACAGACCACTTTCATAAGCAGGAATTCTGAAAGACCATCTTACCCTGTCTTGGCAGAGTACAGTGGTCGCTTTCCTTGTGTCCCACTTGTCCAGAAAGGATAGCAGTTATAGTTACAACTTAGTATATATAGTATATTAGATAGAACATATTAAGTATTAGATTCAGGTTCTTTAGGATAGGACACCTTTGAATGATCTTTATAACATGCCATTTACCTATGCTCTATACTTCTCTGGATTTTAGTATGTGTTTCTTGCTTGATATTGTTTGCATTGGTTGTAGTTACATCTTATCTAGGTCATTATCCCTCATTATTCCTGGACAATATTTGATAACCATTCCTTTGTATATAGTCTTGTATTAGTTTAGAACCTTCTTATTTAGACAAAAAGGGGGAGATGTAGTGGGTAGCCATTCCAGCTTGAATCTGGAAGTTCCAACCCCCATTGAGACTCTGGCAACTGTCACGCCTACAAGGCGGGGCCAGGGGAGGCGCCTGGAGACCCGAGAGCTGGATGGGCCAGCGCTCTCTCTGTGTGCTCTCTCTGTGCCAGGACGCTGAATGTTGGACGTGGACTGAGCAGAGCTCCAGAAAACACCGCTGGACTGCGATACCCCTTTCCTAGACCCTGCGACCTACCTTTCCCTTAATTTGTGAGTTACGCCATTAAATAAATATCCTTTTAACTATGTGGAGTGGCCAAAATAATTTCTCCAATACTGGCTTGTACAGATATTGTGTATGTTATCCCAGTCTCCCTGCTTTTATATGTGCATTGACTATATTGTGTCTGGAAAATGCTATTTCCTTGAAGTCATCTACCACCTCTGGCTCTTGCAATCTTTCTGCCTCCTCTTTCACATAGATGCCTGAGATTTGAGCAGTGTGGTGTGACAGAGGCATCCTGTTTAAGGTTTAGTACTCCAAAAACTCGCATTCTTTGCACATTGTCCAGTTTTTAAAAAATTGAGTGGTCCTTATATCCAATTTAAAAAAAAAAATTGATCAGCTACTCCCATAATATCTGTGCCACTAATGTGCCAATGAGTATATATTTCAGGAAGGTTGCTATTGTAATTCTCAGGGTTCATAGCTGGGTGAGATTAATAATTACTTTTTTCCTCTGATACCATGTAGCACTATGAATGCTAGTCAGTAGGGGTCAAACTCCAAGTTGAACATCAGCTCAATTTCTTCATGTTTGGTGACGTAAGTATATGGCATTATTAGCAATATGGTTTTACCATCAGGTTGTAGAGAATAACCAATAGTATTAGCAGTATCCTGTAATGTTTGGGAGGTATCTATAGGAGCCATTTGACCAACAACACAAAAAAATATGACCCATTCCGGGTAGTGGTACTTTTATTTGGTAGCATATGATATCTAGTTGAAGTATTGTCTTGTCCATTATATGGTAACTGCATTTAAATTCCTTTTATATATACACATATAAAGATATCTTTTAGAAAGCTTCTACAATAGTAGATTTCCATACGGCTTTTCAAAATGCCTTTAGAATTAGTTGTCCCTCCCCATATTCTCTTTCATATCTTGCCCTCCCACCTGTCCCCATTTAATTCTCCTTTTCTAATTTTCCATTGTGTCCTTTGTAGCACTAATAGACTATTCTAAAGTTTAGAATATTTAAGTATTTAGAATATTAACATTTTATTTTAAAATATAAAATTTAGAAACATCAAGTAAACTATCCAAAGTCATCTAGATTGTGCATATTGGAGCAGAGATCTAGATAAAAGCTGATTCTAAGGCAGACATTTTAATCACTGTACAGAACACTTAGAGAAATTCTCATATAAACCTAGATTAATTAAGTCCATAAATAAATGATAAGCAACATAGAAGATAAAGGGACAGCATTAAAAAAAGATGCAATAATTCTACTTGCTAAATCTTTTCTCCTTGAACCCAGCCCCAGGAGCTATGGGTAACACAAATTTTAAAAGGTTTTATTAATAAAAAACCCAGAGCCAGATATTGGGGTAAAAGCTGAAAGATCAGAGAAACAGAATAAGCCAGCAACATTCTTACCTCTATGACATTCTCAGACTCCAGAGAGTGAGTTCCTGTTTCCACGTGCCTTATATACCTTTCTCTGCCCACTTCCTGGGAGTGTGCTCCCCAGTACTGAGATAAAAGTTGTGTGCTACCACTGCCTGGCTCTGTTTCCAGTGTAGCCTTGAACTCAGAGAGATCCAGACACATCTCTGCCTCCTGAGTAATAGGATTAAGGGTTTGTGTCACCACTATCTGGATAATCTAGTCTAATCTAGTGGCTGGCTCTGTTGTCTGATCCCCAAGTGTGAAGAACACATGAAAGGCCTAGGGTGAACAACCCTGGTCAGGAGTGATAAACAATAGAATGATGTAAGTAAACCATGGATGGAGTAGTGATAAGCTATAAGCTATGTGTGGAAGTAGGGATAAGACTAGAAACCCAGCCAGGAAAGAATATAAAAGATGAAGCCTTGCCGCGTGGTGGTGGCACACGCCTTTAATCCCAGCACTCGGGAGGCAGAGGCAGGCGGATCTCTATGAGTTCGAGGCTAGCCTGGACTACCAAGTGAGTCCCAGGAAAGGCGCAAAGCTACACAGAGAAACCCTGTCTCGAAAACCCCCCCCCAAAAAAAAAAAAAAAAAAGATGAAGCCTCAGACCTGACCAACAGAGCTCGTCAGTCCCTAGCGCAAGACGACTCTCCTCTGCCAGAGATGTGAGATCCTGTCCCCAGTGCAGATGTGGCTGACCTGAGGAAGGCTGACCCAAGATCCAGAGGAACAGACGTGGTAAGTCCGGACCTATACACCTGGAGAGGTACTCCTGCTTCCATTTGGAAGACAGGATGAATATTGCTTGTAATTTCACTGTGTGAATAAATGAGTGTTATACCACGTCTGAATCAAGAGTGATTATTCCTCCCCCATACCGGGGTATGTGCTCGATACACCAAGCAAGTTTATTAGGGTTCACAATATATCACCACAGCTATGAGGGAGAGTTGCGACAGGTATTTAGGATACTAAGTTCAGTGACATTATAAAGTGATTCTGTCTCTTTGTTTACAGAGTCTGCTGCTTCTACCACCATAAGACTCCCACTGAAATGAAATCCAGTCATAGATTTCAAGAATCTTCAAAATGTCAACACAAGCATTTTCTAGCCTAAGCTAACCTAGGATGCCTAATTCTATTTCTACAAGTTAAACAATCAATCAGTATTGAGAGATGTTGGTGGCTTCAACATGACTGAAAATTTGCTCATGACCAAAATTTTAATCAGGTATGAATTTACCCCCTGGGCCTTATATATTTGAACAAATGGGTACCAAATCAATATGAATGCTTATTTATTTAAAACCACCAATTTTTAGAACGTTCATTCTATGCTCAGCAATCACACAAAAGTACAAGTTTTATAGAGATATTCTGAACCAGAAATCTATTGAGCTAAGCCATATCTAAGACAGATTTCTGCCAGGATCCCTTTTCTGGCAGTGTGTCTCCCTGTTAATGATGTTCAGAATTCTTCAGGAAGCACAAGGCCTTGAAACATGCAACCTATAAGAAAACTGGGCTGTCTGCTCCATTTCAGTTTTTACAGGTTATCTATCAATTTTCTCTTTCTTCCCCTAGTTGTCAACAGTCAGGACCCTGAGAGGATTATTCCAGTTAATGTTCATGGGATTTTCAGGTAGAGGGAAATGACCCAGTAACTTTGTGAGCCTCTAGTGGAGCTGGAAATGGCCTACCTTTCCATCATTTTCATTACAAGGACTATGCCTCTGTCGGGGAGGGATGATGACTCACCAAAAGCAGTCATTCCCAGTTGTAGGCTAACTATAAATAAGTTAGTAGGTGTGCTACATTGGAGAGGTGTTTTGTTTTGTTTTGTTTAAAATATAATATCTGCCAAAAGAGAGTAAACAGAAGCAAGCACAGTTTAGCAAAAAGAAAATACAAAGGCCTTTCTTTCTGCTTCTGTGGACTGCTGTGTTCTGCCACCAGGGCGGGCTTTCTGGCAGCCATGCTTCCTGCATGTGTGAGTCGCTGCATTTATTTGAAACTTAGGCAGAAACCTGTGTCCAACACCTTCACCTGTTTCATTAACTCAGTTACTTTTGATCTCTACTCTTCTTTTAGTTCACTGGGAACTTTGAAAAATTCCTGTTCCTTTATTTTGGGTTTTTCTGAGCTTTCATTCTGAAATTATAATAAGCAAAACAAGAAAGTTGAACCAATATAAAAAACTTAATAGGCCAAAAGATTCATGTAAATAAAAAATTTTCAAGCCTCAAAAGGTTTTTTTCTCTCATTTTCCCCCAAATATACAGCCCCTATGGATTACTTAAACAGTGCAGAAATATGAATACATAGTAAATAAAAATGCTCCTTTTTAGCTTTATTTTAAAAAAAAAATTCTAGAAAAAATACTCAGTACCAATGGCAATTGAAACTAGTCTTCAGCAATATATGTGAGCAACTATACTTTATAATGCTTATGATGGTTAGTGTTAGCACCTTGACATAGACTCATTTGGGAGACTGAAGTCTGAGTATGCCTGTGTATAATTATTTTGATTGCATTAATTGACATGAAAAGACCTGACCACTGTGGGAGGACCATTCTCTGACCAGGATCCTGAACTGTGTAAATGAGATTGGGAACTGAACACAGTGTGTATTCACCTTCCTCTGTTTCTTGATTATGAGATCAGTATTGATGGGAGCCATAAGCCTAAGTGACCCTTGACACACATGCTGCCATATTTGGGGTTCTCTCCTCTTTTCTTAGATCTAGGCCTTGTTTAAGTCTCCATAACACCAGAACCTCTTCTCACAGATACCAGAACCTCTTCTCAGATATCAGGTGAATGAGTTTCAGTTAAGCAACTAGGCAGTTAGGCAAAAGTAGATAGATAACCCCGAGAGCAACATTTCCTGCTGGCTGAACAGCCCATAATTAAGTCCCTTCCTGCTCTCAACCCCCTTTGCCTACCTATATATGCCTTGAGAGAAAAATAAAATTTTGGAGCTTGATCAGACGTCCTGTCTTTCTCTCATTCTTTGTGTCTCTTGTCCCTCTCATTCCCTGTTGAAGACCCCGCTGGCCGGGGCACAGTATAACCAGCTGCTGCAAACTGGCGCCACTATGACTTTCCAAACCAACAGGAGAAACTGTGAGAAAAAAACAAAATAAAACAGTCTTCTTTCCTAAAGGTGCTTCTATCTGGGTACTGTCACAGTAGCAGAAATATAACAAAGACAATAATAATCACCATGTACTGAAACTAGACTCCTACTGACTTTTTTAAAGGAAAATGAGGTTAGATTTCAAAACTTTCTAAAAAAAAAAAAAAGCTAGAAATCCAAGAATATGAGAAAAATAATTTAATTTTTAAGTGCTAATAACTGGAAAGTAAAAGTAAAGCATCTTGGCAGGCTATTAAGGAAGCAAAATGTGAATTTAGGCATCATGTATGTAAGGATTTGCTCCTTAATTACTTCATCAGCCTTCTACGGTGTCCCAGCCTAAAAAGCGGGTGGGTGCTCTGTCCCCTCTCCCTTCCTCTTCTTCCTTCCGTCGGCCCCCCTCTCTCCCTCCCTCCTCTCGCTCTCTCTCTGTCTCTCTCTGTCTCTCTCTCTCCCTCTCCCTCTCCCTCCCCTTCCCCCAATAAAGCTCTAAAAAGGTAACCATGGCTATGATTCTTTTAATCAGTATGCTCCTCCCCCGGCATGGCAGTGACCAGCCACAAGGGGCAACACTGTTTCATAACCAACATTGGTGCCATTCAGACTCAGATACACCACTGAGCACGGAGGACCTGCTGTGACTGCTGCTGCCTCTTCCCCCATCCAGGGAGACCACGCGCATCCCTTGCCGCCTCTGCTAGACCTCCACACTGCTACCACCATGGTTCTTCACCACAGTAAGTCCGCTGTTCTTGCGGCCGTAGTCTGAGCTATATTCTTTGCAACAACACCCTGGGGGTTCTCCTCAGGCTGTACTGGCAAAGGCATATTTTCATTTCTGATGAGAAAGTAAATGCTGTCTTAGTCTACCGGGTGGGCCAACTGCAGTACAGTCGCAGCCCTCACGAGATCCCTTGACGAAGAGGACTCATGACCTGAGCTGATTCATGGATCTTTCTCTACTCTTTGGGGATGCTCAAGATTGTAATCTGATCCCGGTTTGTTATTTTAATTTTTTTTTTTAGATTTATTTATTATGTATACAGTGCTCTGCCTACATGTTTGCCTGCAGGCCAGAAGAGGGCACCAGACCTCATTACAGATGGTTGTGAGCCACCATGTGGTTGCTGGGAATTGAACTCAGGACCTTTGGAAGAACAACCAGTGCTCTTAACCACTGAGCCGTCTCTCCAGCCCCTTAATTTTTTATTTTTTATCTCGGCTACAGTCATGGGACAAAGGGGAGGATACATTGGCAGATAGGAGCGGGCACCAGTAAACCTGGCCACATAACAGAGTTGCGGGAACTTCTGCCAGTGAACGGACAAGTAAGAGTTACTTTATCTTCAAGCTTTCTACTAAAGTTCTAAACCCTTCTCCTTCCCCACTTCTGAGTCTCCACATGCAACCTTTTTTGTTTGACTTCTGACAGCAGTGGACAGTCTTAAATAGGCAGGTTTGTGTGGTTTCTATGACTCGCCCTAACTCACCTTAACTCCACCCACTCATTCTCAAACTGCCTTGAGAAGCACAGACAGGTCTGGAAGCAGCTAAGATCCATACAAATAAGTTTACAATAATCAGGATGGCTCTTAAGTCAAAAAATCAGCTTATAGCCTACTGACAGATCTTCCAAAAGCTGTCCTTAAGCCATCAATCATCAGAAAAAAAAATTCAGGACACGGAGTAAAATCCATTTCTTGTTCCCCAGACCTCCCCAACTAAAACTTAAGCATCTGGAGAGCAAGGCTTCAAACAAGCCTCTTGTAAGTCAGATATTAGTGTCAAAAAAGAAATCTTATTCCAGACCCTCAATCCCTTAAAACCCACAATCCTGCATAAAAGATCATGTTTACAATAAAGATTTTTGCTTGTGTAAGTCTTAGTAAGTTTTACTTATTCAAATAAAAGAATAAATAATTTTAAGAATTTTAGCATTAAGTGTATTTTCTGTGTTCTCTGTGATCTGAATGTTTACTACCAAAATCTTGTATAGAAAACTTACTTCCCAATGCAGTGGTGTTGGGATATATGTTTAGTGGAGAGTGTTTAACTCTAAGGGGTCATTTCTCATGAATGTGTTAATACCATCATAGAAAAACAATGCTGGCAGATTGATGCAAGTTGCAGGAAAATGTAGTAGAATTCAGCTATTATGAAAAAAGCTACTAACTGGAAGGTCAAGGACTTTTCCAAAGGTCAAGCCATGGCTTAAGGAGTCTTGGTAATATTTTAGCTTTTATACATGTATTAGCCAGTTCCTGCAATGATTTTCTTTTATGCTATGCATGCCTCCAAGAAATTTTATTTCAGTATTTTACCTGAAATACTTCTCAAGCATCCTAGGCCATAATGGCAAACAGTCTCCTGAACTTACACCTTAATGTAAATACCACCTAGGAGACAGGCAAGGCTAAGTGCATAGCTTTGTTTCTTATGCAAATGAAGCTCAGACCCTCCTTGCTTTCACAGGCCAAGTGGCATTCCAGAGCACTTGACTCAGAACAAAAGGATTTTTTATGTACCAGGAACAGTGAAGGAATGAGGCAGGTTTCCCAGCTTGGAGCAATGTGGCCCAGTCAGAGGAGAAAGCATCAAGGCAGAGTTTTTGCAGATTGTAGATGGATTGAGTTAGGTCAGGAGAGTAGAAGAGAAAGGGATGAAGATGAATGAAGGAATGGTTGGAGACAAAGATGAGGTTGAGATGGAAAGAGCTTAGAACTAGGACAATGCAAGAAAAGGAAGAGAAGAGACAGAGAGGAGCTCAGTGTGAGAACAGAACAAAAGCTGTGTAGAGAGAGAACTGACTCAGAAAAATAAAGCAAATGAACTAAGACTTTTGCATACATAGATTCATTTAATATCATCAAAGATTAGGTTACCAGCTAGTTGTAGATGTAAGGATTATGTCCTTAATTACATCACCAGCCTGTGGTGGTGTCCCAGCCTGAAAAGCAGGTGTGCCCTCTGTGCATTCTCCTTTCTGCACTCTCTCCTTCCGTTCTCTTCCCTCCGCACAGTTTCTCTATTTCTCTGTTTCTCTCTCCTCCTTTCTCTCCCAATAAAGCTTTAAAAAGGTAACTATGGCTTGAGACTCTTCTGTCACTGATACATCCAGCACTTTGCTCTGTCAGCATGGCTGCCGCTTAACCAACATTACATTCTTCCTAGACCCTTGGAGAGGGCTATTGAGGGGCTGGACCCACCATAGTCCTTGTTAACTGAAATGGGTAGTGACTCTTGTACCATGTAATGAAAGAGTTCATTCTCTTTTGTCCATCTGCCTCTTTTCAAGGGAAGAAATGGCCAAAGTCCTCTCCTTACACCAGATGCATTTTCACCTTGTTTTCCCCATCCTCTGGCTTTGAGAGAAATGCATCTCTGCTTTTCTTTGTTTGTTTGCTTGCTTTATAAGTCTCAGCAGAAAATCTTTTACTCAGCCTTAGGTGAAACAATGTTGTGATAGTTTGAAAAGTTTTTATAATTTCACTGATGTGAATTGATTTCTTGATTAAATATGCAAATATTTTCAACACAGAGTAAAACTTTTCTAAACCAGCTTCTCTGATGAAAATAACCAAAACTTTCTTATGCATGTGATTTTTTTCTCCTAAGTATCACTGAAATATTTAAGGATGACTCTCACCCCATTTCTATTGCTCCTATGAGCTCACTCCCCCCAAATATAAAACTTTTAAAAAGTTTCTGCCCCCTGATTAACTTTGTAATGGCTTCAAGTCTATAGCTGAGATTCTATCAATAGTCTAAAGCCTGGTTCTTTTCCTCTCACTAAGCTAATCGAATAAATTCCTCTTCATCCACACTGCTAACAGTGTAAGGATTTGATCCTTAATTACGTCATCAGCCTTCGCCGGCTTCCCAGCCTAAAAAGAGGGTGAGCCTTTTATGGGCTCTCTCTGTCCCCTCTCCTCTCCGCTCCAACCTCCTGTCGGCTCCCCTCTCTCCCTCCCCCCCTTTTGTGTCTCTCTGTC
This sequence comes from Peromyscus maniculatus bairdii, assembly GCF_049852395.1. NCBI lineage: Eukaryota > Metazoa > Chordata > Mammalia > Rodentia > Cricetidae > Peromyscus > Peromyscus maniculatus. The sequence continues at coordinate 1,360,159 of NC_134858.1, forward strand.
TCTGTTTCTCTCTCTCTCTCTCTCTTTCTCCCCTCCCCCCGCAATAAAGCTCTAAAAAGGTAACCATGGCTATGATTCTTTTAATCAGCACGCTGCTCCGACGGCATGGTCACTGCCCACGGGGCAGCGCCACAGCATAACAACCAGCCAGGAGGGGCAGCGCTGCAGCATAACTACCACTGGTGCCGTGACTCGGATACACCACCAAACACCAAGGACCCGCTGTAACTACTGCTGCCCTTCCCCCATCCAGCGAGACCGTGAGACTTCGAGCGTGCGCGCATCCCTTGCTGCCTCCGCTGGACCCCCACCACTACCGCCATGATTCTTCACCACAGTAAGTCCGCCGTTCTCGCAGCTGTAGTCTGAGCTATATTCTTTGCGACGGACACCCCAGGGGTTGTCCTTGGGCTGCACTAGCAATGGCACATTTTCCTTTCTGATGAGAAAGTAAATGCTGCCCTGGTCTACCGGGTGGACCAACTGCAGTGCAGCTGCAGCCCTTCGCATCCCTTGACAAAGAGGATGGCGAAGTTGAGCTGATTCATGGATCTCTCTCTACTCTTTGGGGACGCCCAAGATTGTAGTCTAATCCCAGTTTGTTATTTTAATTTTTTTTTCTCTCTCAGCTACAGTCATGGGACAAAGGGGCGGATACATTGGTGGATAGGGACGGGCACTGGTAAACATGGCCACATAGTGGCATAAACCTGGCCCCATAACAGAGTTGCAGGAACTTCTGCTAGTGAACGGACAAATAAGAGTTACTTTATCTCCCAGCTTTCTACTAAAGTTCTAACTAAACCCTTCTCCTTCCCCACTTCTGTGTCTCCACGTGCAACATTTTTCGTCTGACTTCCACCGGCAGTGGGCGGGCTTAAGTGGGCAGGCTTGGGTGGTTTCTATGACTCGCCCTAACTCACCTTAACTCCACCCACTCATTCTCAAACTGCCTTGGGAAACACATACGGGTCTGGAAGAGGCCAAGAACCATACAAATAAATTTACAGTAGTCAGGATGGTTCTTAAGCCAAAAAATCAGCTTATAGCCTCAGACAAGTCTTCCAAAAGCTGTCCTTAAGCCACCAATCATCAAAAAAAAAGTTCAGAATATGGAGTAAAATCAGTCTCTTGTTCCCCAGACCTCCCTGACTAAAACTTAAGCATCTGGAGAGCAAGGCTCCTGACCCCACGGGCAAAAGAGTCATCTGTGGCATTTAAGGTGTGCCAGGGAAGAGATAAAAGCCTGAAAACAAAATTGCCAAGTGCTGGCACTTGCTGACTCCCAAAAGCTGTTGGTTCCCTGTTTTAAGTGAGGAAAGGCCACGGGCTAGCGAATGCCCCACCAAGCCATCAACAGCCTTGTTAAAAGTGCTGCCTAGAAATACAGAGTCAGCTGGCTGCCCCCAGGCACCAAGATGCATGGGTACATCAAGCTAAGACCTCCAGCAGACCTAGGCTTGGCTACAGACATGGCAGGGAACCCAGAACGCAGCAGGAAACGATCCGTTTCTTTCCTTCTGGACACCAGAGCCACTGACTCAGTCCTGGGAGTTTTGGGATACCACCTCACCGGATTTAATTGCACTTTCAGAGTTATTTAATGAAAAAAGATTTCCACCTAAAATAAGAGCTCATTGCTTCACTCCAGATCCACTGCCTGTGTTTCTCACATGCATACAGACAGGACCCTGATATTTGCCTTGTCTCTAATTCCAAAAAAAAAAAACAAAAACAAAAACAAAATTCTAATGTACCACAAGCTTTTCTCTTCCCAGTTCCCTCTTCTAACTCACTGTTCAGCTAATGGTACAGGACCACCACAGAACCAAAGTCCAGAGATCATCAAATAAAAAACTGTAACAGCTAAAAGGTATTTACACCCCCAGGCCCAAAAGCGTTTGGGTGCTACAAAAAGACTTTAATATGTTTATTATATTAATTATAATAATATAATATAATATAATATAATATAATATAATATAATATAATATAATATAATATAATATATAATAATATAATTAATTATATTAATATGTTTATTATATCTATTACTGTGAGATGCTTTTAACAATTGATCACCTGTCTCCTGGATGCCAAACTAATAAAGGAAACAGGTGTTTTAAAATAATCTGTCTCTGATAAAGCTTAACATGTTTCAAAATCCATAGGGGCAGGCCAGATCTACCTCAGCTAAATGCCAACTCCAAAAATAATAATGATTCTTTTATCTCTCTAAGTTTTTTTCTATGTCACCAGCATCTTGTCAAACAGACAGTTCCCAGCCACAGCCAAGAGGGACACATGTCTCCAGAGCAAACGGATGACAGACAGCATCCCACAATGCCTGTCTACCTCGGAAAACTCCCCTTCTCCATTCCCCCGAGAGCCAACCAACATCCAAAAGTCAGCTGGAAGCAGTTTTTGAGAGGAACAACGCCGCTAATCCCATCTACCTGCTTTTTTTTTATAATAAGGGAAAGTCTGAAATGTAAGGATTTGATCCTTAATTACGTCATCAGCCTTTGCTGGCTTCCCAATCTCAAAAGAGGGTGAGCCCTTTGTGGGCTCTCTGTCCCCTCTCCTCTCTGCTCCTTCCTCCTGTCAGCTCCCCTCTCTCCCTCCCCCCCTTTTGTGTCTCTCTGTCTCTGTTTCTCTCTCTCTCTCTCTCCTCCCCTCCAATAAAGCTCTAAAAAGGTAACCATGGCTATGATTCTTTTAATCAGCACGCTGCTCTGATGGCATGGTCGCCGCAGGCGGCGAACAGCCACGAGGGGCAGCGCCGTGGCATAATGGCCAGCCAGGAGGGGCAGCGCCACTGCATAACTAAAAACAGACCTTCCCATCTCCTGCTTAGGCTCTGCAATCAGCCTCCCAATCAATAATCTTAGTCCCATTCTTACCTGATTGCTTTCTATAACGCACTTTTAGCTACTCTTCTAAAATAAAATGACATTTCACCAGCATGCTTTGAAATCCACCAAGATCCTTGCACTAAGTGACCTAATAATAAAGTCTAACTGAGCTCTTTCAGGTCCTGGCTCCACTCTACCTCATCCCTTTCATAGTCTCCTATATCTTTAATTGCCTACACCAATATATCCTATTTTCCTCAAAATCTCTGAATTTTCCACCTGAAAATCATGAAAACTGAAATGCCACTGAGCACTTTAGTTTTTCTTTATTCTCATTATTCTTATTTATATTTTAGATTTCAGGTTATATGTATTTTCTTCAAAACATGGTTCGATACCCTTCCTTAAGTACCTGTCACTTCCCCTGACACATTGCTATTCCATTTCATCCTTCCCACAGGATCACAAGCTACCTGAGTAGATCTAGATCCACTTTATTCTTCTAGGGTCAGTCATAGAGCCTGAGACATAGAATTAATCAGTGCATGCTTGCTGAATAAATATGAAATAATGACTTTCACACTGACCAGGATCATAGGAGAATTGCAGTATCTTCACAACCTCTTGTTTATATATTATGACGCTGACTTTATAAATATTTTCTAAAGTAATTCCTTCTATGAACAAGACTTTTAGAGTCTTCCAAGTGCTTTCTGCATCATACATTTCTACAGAAACTCTGAAAGAAGTTGGTATTACAATAGTTAAGAAAATTGAGCTTCAAAGAAGCCATGTGGCAATCAGTTGTGCAGCAAGGCATACAACCCAAACATTTCTGATTCTGAAACCAATAGCTTCTCCTAATTGCACCTCACTGATTTTTCTCTACTCATTATTTTTGTTGTTGTTTAAGGAATGCAAATATTTGCATGCATAGCAGCTTATCTACCTCTCAATTATGCATAGTTTAAATGTAATTAAAATGTATGCTCAGATAGTACATATCAATTAATAACAGAACAAATAGTCCACACATGCTCTAAGAATCAATAGGTAGTGTTATGGAATCTAGAGTCAGTCAGAAATAGCAAGTCACTGCAGAAAATTAAGAAATTAACAGTATATCCCAAGGTGACTCTGTGACCAAAGCTACTTTTCCCTGGCAATTTTTTAAAGTGTAGTTTCATATATACTTACAAGTGTCTTTTAGGATCAATGATTTACTTATTCAACAAAGATTCATATATTCTGTGTTTCAACTTGACATATAAATAAGTACATCATATAATTCTCTTGAAGGTGTAATATTCTAGTGGAGATGACAGATAAGATAAGCAAATAAGTAATTATAGATGGCAGTATTTGTAATAGGTTAAATAAAAAAAAAGTGTGGCACGGAACTGATAGTGAGGATGTACTTCAGAAAAATGGTGATAAAGGTACCTCTGCAGAGATGTTATTTGGTCTTCAACCTCACAGTTAAAAAGGAATTTGAGTAAGGAATATAAGAGATAAAATGTCAGAGATATGGAAGAGCAAGTAAAAGGTTTTAACATAAATTTATGTTTGTTTTTCTTTCTAGATCCAACTGCTGAATTCAGATACTTAGCAAAAGCAGGAGAGAAGGCCTCAGACCCTTCCAAGTTAGAAGTAAATGTTTCTGAGGCACTGGAGAGGAAAAGTGGGTCTAGCAGTTATTTCTCAATTTACTTCTTAGTTAATGACCCTATGTGTCACAACACTCTGTTCTTTGGTGTCTTAGTTAGGGTTTTATTGCTGTGAAGAGACATCATGACCACAACAATTTTTAAAAAGGAAAACATTTCATTGTGGTGGCTCACTTACAGTTCAGATAGTCCATTATTGATCATCATGGTGCGAAGTAAAGCAGCATGCAGGCAAACAAGGTGCTACACAACAACATGGTGTGAAGCAAGGCAGCATGCAAGCAAACATGGTCGTAGACAAGGAGCTGAGAGTGCTTACATCTTAACTCATAGTCAACAGGAAGTAGTCTGAGACACTGGGCAGTATCTTGAGCATATATGAGACCTCAAAGCCCTCACCTTCACAGTGATACACTTCCTCCAACAAGGACATACCAAGTCCAACAAGGCCACACTTCCTAATAACGCCACTCCCTTTGGAGGTACTTTTTTTCAAACTATCACACTTGTGATGCTAATGGGTACATATTGCTGTTTCATATACCCATATAGTACAGTACTTACATTTATATATGTTCAAGTTATAAAATACACAAACATGTCTGAGTTTGGTGTATCATATGTTTCATAAATGAAATCTAATTTCAAATATCTCAAAGGACCTTGCTATTTAGAGGAAATAAAATAAAAGATACTTTTAAATATTAAAACAAATCCATTATTATCATGAAATTTCATCTATCAATGGGTAGCAAGAAGGAGTCAAATAATAAGAGCCAGGGCAATATGTGACTACTAGAGCCCAGCCATCCTCTTACAGGAAACCCTGAATATTCCAACACAGCTGAAGCACATGAAAATAACCATAAAACCAACTTTATAATGGTGACTGGGGTCCTTAAAGAGGAAATGAATAAATCCATTAAAGAAATTGAGGAAAAGACAACTAAAACATGGAAGAAATCAATGTTTCTTAATGAATGTCAAGAAAAAAATAAACAGTTGATAGAAATGAATAAAATTATTCAAGGTCTGAAAAGGGAAATAGAAGAAATTAAAAAAAAACACAAACTGAGGGAATTCTGGAAATAGAAAATCTAGGTAAGTAAACAGGAACTACAGATGCAAGCGTCACCAACAGAGTACAAAAGATAGAAGAGAGAATCTGTGGTACTGAGGACACAATTGAAGAAATAGATAAATTGGCTAAAGAAAATGTTAAAACAAAACAAAACAAAAAATCCCAACATAAAATATCCTGGAAATCTGAGACATTATGAAAAGGCCAAATCTAAGAATAATAGAAATATTATAGAAATAGAAAATAATAGAAATAGAATAGCTCAAAGACCCAGAATATATATTCAACAAAACCATAGAAGAAAATTTTCCTAACATAAAGAAGGGCATGCCTATAAAGGTATAAGAAGCTTACAGAATAGTAAATAGATTGGACCAGAAAAGAAAGACCCCCCTCACCATATAATAATCAAAACACTAAACACAGAGAACAAAGAAAGAATAGTAAAAGCTGCAAAAGAAAAAGGCCAAAGAACACATAAAGGCAAACCTATTAGAATGAAGAAATTGAGAGTCAGAAGGGTATGGACAGATGTGCTGCAGACTCTAAGAGATCACAAATGCCAGCCCAGACTACTATACCCAACAAAATTTTCAATAACCATAGATGAAAAAAATGAGATACTCCATGACAAAATCAAATTTAAACAATGTTTACCGGCAAATACAGCCCTATAAAAGAAGGTGCCAGAAGAGAAACACAAACCCAAGAATGTTAACTACACTCACAAAAATGCAAGCAATAAACTACCTCACACCAGCATAACCCAAAGAAGGAAAACACACACAAACACACAGTACCACCATCACAAATACAACAAAATAACAGAAATTAACACTCATTGGTCACTGATATTTCTCAACACCAATGGAAATTCTCAATAAAAAGACACAGACTAACATAATGGATACAAAAACAAGATCCATCCTTCTACTGCATAAAGAAACTCACCTCAATGGCAAAGATAGACATTATCTCAGAATAAAGGGTTGGAAAAAGACTTTCAAAGTAAATGGATCCAAGAAGCAAGCTAGTATAGCTATTCTAATGTCTACCAAAGTAGACTTCTAAACAAAATTAATCAAAAGAGATAGGGAAGGACACTTCATACTCATCAAAGAAAAAAATCCACTAAGATTACATCTCAATTCTCAACATCTATACCCCAAACATAATGGCACTCACATTTGAAAAAAAAAATTACTAAAGCTTAAATAACATAATGACCCTCACATATTGGTAGTGGTAGACTTCAATACCCAACTCTCACCAATGGACAGATCATCTAAATAAAAACTAAACAGAAAATACCAAAGCTAATAAATGTTATAACCCAAATAGACCTGGCAGATATCTACAAAACATTTCATTCAAACACAAAAGAATATACTTACTTCATAGCACCTCCTAAAACATTCCCCAAAATTGTTCACATACTCTGTAACAAAGCTAGTCTCAACAGATACAAAAAAGTAGAAATAACCCCATGCATTCTATCAGAATATCATGGACTAATGTTGGATTTCAACAACAGAAATAATAGAAAGTCTAAAAAACTCATGGCAACTGAACAAATCTCTACTGAATTACCACTGGGTCAAAAAAAAAGTAAAGAAATGAATTAAAGACTTCCTAGAATTCAATGAAAATGAATGCACAACATACCCAAACTTATGGGACAAAATAAAAGCAGTGATAAGAGGAAAATGTATAGCATTAAGTGTATTCATAAAGAAATTAGAGAATTCTCATACCAGAGGCTTAACCGCACATCTGAAGCTCTAGAACAAAAAAAAAAAAAAAAAAGGAAGAAAGAAAGAAAGAAAACACACCCAAGAGGAGTAGAAGGCAGAAAATAATCAAACTGAAGGCTGAATCAACAAAATTAAAACAAAGAGAACAATACAAAGAATCAATGAAACAGAGAATTGGTTCTTTGAGAAAAATCAAGATAGACAAGCCCTTATCCAAACTAACTAAAAGACACATAAGGAATACCCAATTTAACAAAATCAGAAATGAAAAGGGGGACATAACAATAGACAGCAAGGAAATCCAAAGAATCATTAGGTCATACTTCAAAATCTTATACAAAATTAGAAAATCTAAGAGAAACAGATAACTTCCTCAGTAGATACTACTTGCCAAAATTAAGTCAAGATCAGGTAAACAATTTAAATAGACTTATAATCCCTAAGGAAGTAGAGGCTGTCATTAAAAGTCTTCCAACCAAAAAAAAAGCCCAGGGCCAGATGGTTTTATTGAAAAATTCTTCCAGACTTTCAAAAAAGACCTAATACCAATAAATCTCAAGTTAATCTACAAAAAGGAAACAGAAGGAAAATTACCAAATTCATTTTATGAGGCCACAGTCACCCTGATACACAAACCACACAAAGACTCAAAAAGAAAGAGAATTATAGGCCAATTACCCTCATGAGTATTGATACAAAAATAATAAAATACTCACAAACAGAATCCAAGAACACATCAAAAAGATCATCCACAAAGATCAAGTAAGCTTCATCCTAGAGATGCAGGGATGGTTCAACATATGAAAAGTTGACAATGTAATTACATAATGCAACTAGATAAACAAACTGGAAGAAAAAAAAACCTGCACACAATAATCTCATTTAATGCTGTAAAAAGCCACTGAAAAACTCCTGCACCCCTTCATGATAAAAGTCTTAGAGAGATTAGGTATACACGTAGCATACCTAAACATAATAAAGGCAATACACAGCAAATTGATAACAACATTAAATTAAATGAAGAGAAACTTAAATGAAGAGAAACAAAGCAATCCCATTAAAATCAGGGATATGAAAAGGCTTTCCACTCTTTCTATTAAATATAGTACTTGAAGTTTTAGCTAGAACAATAAGAAAAATAAAGTAGATTAAGTGGATACAAATTGAAAAGAACTAAGTCAAAGTATCACTATTTGCATCTGATATGATAGTATATAAAAGCAACCCCCAAACTTCTACCAGGAAACTCCTACAGCAGATGAACACCTTCAGCAAAGTGGCTGGTTTACAAAATAAATTAAAGTATATCATTATCTCTCTTATGTTTAAAGAACAAGTGGGCTCAGAACATAAAATATCTTCAGGTAACTCTAACTAAGCAAGTAAAAGACCTGTATGACAAGAACTTCAAGTGTTTGAAGAAATAAACTGAAGAATACATTAGAAGATGGAAAGATCTCCCATGCTCATAAGTTGGTAGAATTACCATAGTAAACATGGCCATCTTAGCAAAAGCAATCTACAGATTCAATGTAATTCCCATGAAAATTCCAACACAATTCTTGACCAACCTTGAAAGAAAAGTACTCAACGTCATATGAAAAAAAGAAAGAAAGAAAAAAAAACAGGATAGCTAAAACAATCCTGTACAATAAAAGAACCTCTAAAAGTATCACCATCCTTGATTTCAAGCTACACTATCAAGCAATAGTAATAAAACCATGATATTGGCATAAAAATGGACAGGCTAATTCATGGATCTGAATCAAAGACCCAAATGTGAATCAATATATCTATGAACACCTGATTTTCAATAAAAAAAATCCAAAATTACACAATGAAAAAAAGCATCTTCTACAAATAGTGCTGGTTTAACTGGATGTCAGCATGTAGAAGAATACAAATAGATCAAAGACTTCAACACAAATCCCAATACATTGAATCTGATAGAAGAGGAAATGAAGGATAGTATTAAATGCATTGTCATGGGAGACAACTTCGTGAACTGAACACCAATAGCACAGATACTAAGATCCATAATTAGTAAATGGGACTTCATAAAACTAAAGCTTCTTTAAGGGAAGGAACACTTCTCTAAAGGAAGGACAAAACAGCAGCCTACAGAATGGGAAAAGATATTCACCAACTCCACATCTGACAGTATGTGTATCCAGAATATAAAAAGACTGGTATCCAGAATATATATATATAAAAAAAAAAACTGAAGAAACTAGACATCAAAGAAACAAATAATCCAATTAAAAATTGGGGCTACAGATCTAAACAGAGGAATCTCAAATAGCTGAATTACTTAAAGAAATGTTCAACATCAATAGCTATCAGAAAAATGCAAATCAAAATGACTCTAAGATTCCATCTGATAACGATGAGAATGGCTAAGATCAAAAACACAAGTGACAGCTCATGTTGGAGAGGAAGTGGAGCAAGGGGAACACTCCTCCATTGCTGGTGGTAGTGCAAACTTGTACAGTCACTTTGGAAATCAGTATGGCAGTTTCTCACAAAATTGAGAATCAATCTACCTCAAGGCCCAACTATACCACTCCTGGGCATATAACCAAAGGATGTTCTAACATACCCCAAGGACACTTACTCAACTATGTTCATAGCACCTTTATTCATAATAGACAGAAACTGGAAACAATTCTTGTTACTTAACTTCTTTGGTTCTTTGGAAAGCTCAAGGTGGGACACATGAATCTCACTGTGAAGAGGAAATAGAATAAACATCACAGGTGAACAGGGGAAGGGGTCTGGATGGGAAAGTGGGCATGGGAGAAGGAGGGATCAAGTCAGGGGAGGTTGGAAGGAGAGAGTACTAGGAAAGACAACTGGAATCGGGGGCATCTATAGAATAAACTATAAATCCAATGCAATGGAAACTCCCAGGAATCTATGAGGATGACCCTAGCTAAAACTCCTAGCCATGGGAGATAAGGAGCCTGAACCAACCATCTTCTATAACCAGATAAGACTTCCAATAGAGGTATTAGGACCACAACCCAGCCACATAATCTCTGATGTACAATTTGCCCACCCTGACACTACCTAGTGGGACAAACCCAGAGGCTGGACAGCTCAGAGACCTAGGATAGAACCCAACATTACTGGTACAAAACAAAACAAAAGTTAACAAAATGATTCCTAATGATATTCTGCTATACTCATAGATCATTGTCTAGCCCAATTGTCATCAGAAAGGCTTCACCCAGCAACTGATAGAAACAGATACCTGGGACTCACAACTAAACATTAGGTGGACCTCGAGGAATCCTGTGAAATAGGGAAAGAAGGATTTCAGGAGCCAGATGGGCCAGGGACACCACAAGAAAAACCACAGAATCAACTAACTTGGGCTCACAGGGTCTCACAGACTGAATTGCTAACCAGAGAGTTTGCATGAGACTGACCTCAGACCTCTGCACATATGTTACAGTTGTGTAGCTTGGTCTTCTTGTGCGACTCCTAATAGTGGGAGCAGGTGTTGTCTCTGACTGTTACCTGCTTTTGGCACTCTTTTCTCCTACTGGGTTGCCTCATCCAGCCTTAATAGGAAAGGACTTGCCTAGTCTTATTGTAACTTAATATGCCATGATTAGCTAATATACATGAGAAGCTTGGCCTTTTCTGAAGTGAAAGGAGGAGGAATGGATGGGAGGAGAGAGGAGGTTAGAGGGAAGGACTAGGAGGAAAGGAGGGAAGAAAAACTGTGATTGAGCTGGGAAAAAACTAATCAATTAATTAATGATGACATTATGAAATCTTCAGGCAAATGGAAAGAACTAGAAAAAAATCATCCTGAGTAAGGTAACCCAGACCCAGAAAGACAAACATGGCATGTATGCACTAATAGGTAGATATTAGCTGTAAAGTAAAGGATAGCCATGCTACTATAATCTCCAGATAGAGAGAGGCTAGGTAACAGGGAGGGCTCAAGGAGGATTGCTGTGGGATGGTCTGTATGTCAAATTGCTCTGATTGGTCAATAAATAAAACACTGGTTGGCCAGTGGCCAGGCAGGAAGTAGGTGGGACAGAGAGAGAGGAGAATTCTGGGAAGTGGAAGGCTGAGTCACAGAAATTGCCAGCCGCCACCATGGCAAGCCACATGTGAAGACACCGGTAAGCCACCAGCCACGTGGTAAGGTATAGATTTATCGAAATTGATTAATTTAAGCTATAAAACAGTTAGCAAGAAGCCTGCCACGGCCATACAGTTTGTATGCAAGATAAGTCTCTGTGTTTACTTGGTTGGGTCTGTAGTGGGTAGCCATTCCAGCTTGGATCTGGAAGTTCCAACGCCCATTGAGACTCTGGCAACTGTCACACCTATGAGGCGGGGCGAGGGGAGGCGCCTGGAGACCCGAGAGCTGGATGGGCCAGCTCTCTCTCTGTGCACTCTCTCTTTTGTCAAAGGCCATTGTCCAACCCAGACAGGTTTATTAGTTAGCCATTTTAAAGGTAAGGCAGTTAGTACTTCTGAGAGTTCAACAACAGTCGTGCTCTGTTTGTGAACAGCCTGAATGGTTGGTGACTGATTTTTATAGCATGTTATGATATTATTCCTAGAAACATGCATTGGTCTGTATTCCTTTTCTGAAAGTGTAGGAATTTCAATCTGGGTATTCCACTGTTGTAACAGATCTCGGCCCCAAAGATTTACTGCTACATTTGCTACATATGGCTTCAGCCTTCCTCTCTGTCCTTCTGGCCCTATGCATTCAACCCATCTCGAACTCTGTTTTATCTGAGATAGGGTGCCAATCCCTAAAAGTTGGACATCTACCTCTTGAAGAGGCCAATTCGGATGCCATGATTTTGGTGTAATTAGTCACATCTGCACCTGTGTCTACCAGGCCCTCCAGAACCAGGCCATTAATTCGAATTCTAAGCTTTGGTCTTTGTTCATTTATGGAAGTCTGCCAAAATATTTGTTTTATAGTGTTCTTTGTAAACTGTGATCCAACTATCAAAGCTGTTTTATCATCCATTGCAGTATCGGTTTTTACATTAGGCATTGGTTTATTCAGTTGTCCTGGAGAGGAATTTCTTCCACAGTGGCTGGGAATGTTCATACTACGTTTGGTTTGGGGGCCTGCAAGAGGCCTCCTGAGGCATTTCCTGCCAGTAAAGGGTTGCCTTGTATATCTATTTTTGATCTGCACTCACTGGTCCAATGTCAGCCTTTGCCACATCTTCTACATAATCCAGGAGGTGGTTGGGGTCTCCTGTTTAGGCTATTCCTAGAAGGAGTGTTATTTCTAGGAGTACCCCATGTACAGTTTTTACTTATATGACCTGGTGTACCACATTTAAAACATTTGATACTATGGGGCCTTCTTTCACCTCTGGGATTTGTCTCTCCTATCCAAGCCTCATTACTGTAGTTAAGAGACTGAACACCATTAGTATATTGAATCCATTCTTCCAAAGGAGCTGATCTGATCTTTAATGGTGTAAGTATTGTTTTGCATTCTGCATTAGCATTGTCGAACGCCAAGGACTCAGTTAATACTTTTCTTAGTTCTTTGTCTGACACAGTTCTTGTTATAGCTATGTTCAGTCTTTGTAAAAAATCAGTGAAGGGTTCATGTGGTCCCTGAAATATCTTGATGTATACCTCAGTTGGTTTTCCAGGTTCTGGAATTTTTTCCCAAGCATTTAGAGCTGCGGTACGGCATAGGGATATTGTATGCTCATCATAAGTGGCTTGTACATTCCTGTCAGCAAAACATCCCTCACCAAGTATTTGATTTGGGAGATCACAAAACCTCTGATTTTACCTTGTTGTTCTAAATTTTTTGCCTCTTCTCTCAACCAGCTTTTCCACTATAACTGCTGGCTATATTCTAGAACAGCTGAGATTAACTGATGCCAGTCATCTGGAATGATTCTATGTGAGGTAGACCATGAATTTAACATCTGTCTTACATATGTGGAGTGTATCCCATACGTAACTACTGCTTCCTTTATATTTTTAAAGTCCCTTGTTGAAATTGGTTATAATGTATATGTCATATATGGCTCGGGGTGTGTGTCATCTGCTGGCTTCTCATGGACGATAACAGGATAAGCCATTGTATGAGAGCCATTTGGAGATGTTACAACCTCTAAGGTCTTAACCTTCTGTTTATTAGTTCCCTTCTCATATTTACTGAGAGTTTCTTCTAGGGCTTGCAAACGAGCACCTAGGTCTGTTCTAGGGAGTGAACCTCCTCTCTTGCAAGGGACTCCAGTTTCTCATGGAATCATAGAAGTTGTTATGTTCCTCAGAAACACATGATTCCATGGACCTTATCCTATCAATTAACTACAATCTTTCTTCCTTATATACTGTCTGAGTAGCCACAACTTCACTCTGGAGAGTTAGTGTTCTATCCATTAAATATTCATATTTATTATCAATAAAATCAATTTTGGGTACAAGCCTGTTGTGTAAATCCTGATTAGCAGATTCTAGAGAAAGAATCTTTTTCTGTAAGCCTTCAGAAAGTCTTTGAAAGTCTGTAAATCCTGGTTAGCAGATTCCAGAGAGAGAATCTTTTTCTGTAAGCCTTCATTGCTATCTTTGAAAGCCTGTAAATCCTGGTTAGCAGATTCCAGAGAGAGAATCTTTTTCTGTAAGCCTTCATTGCTATCTTTGAAAGCCTGTAAATCCTGGTTAGCAGATTCCAGAGATAGAATCTTTTTCTGTAAGCCTTCATTGCTTCATTGAAAGCCTGTATCAGTCCCAATACTGACTCATATTTGTTCTTAAACCAGTGTTTGAACACTGTGTGATTTATTATGATCAATGCCAAAATGGTATAGCCCAGATATGCCTTAGGAATGTCGTATATTTCCAGAAAGATGTCATTCATCATACAGGCAAAATGGTTTTTAAATTCTTGTGAGGTAATGTTGTCGGCCAAATTACACGAATTATTCAAAATTTGTTAGTCAATTTTAAGGTGTAAAATTATCAAGTACCTTTACTTGAAACAATATGCTTACCTTTCGTGGGTTTTGGGGCATGTAGTAGCACTTTTCAGCCAGCAGGTGGCATTGGTACAGCTCCAAAACAGGGCCTGCTGGCGATCTTGGCTGGAGTCAGAGATAGTGGAAATGACAGAGATGACAGAAATGGCGGAGATAGCGGAAATTGGAGCTAGCACTCCCCTGCCTCTTTCGCTGGTCTGGGGCTAAGCTAAGGAATTGAGATGGGACTAGCTGCTCCCTTTTTTGGGAATGGAACCATGTAGGTGTTCCCTGGTTATAAGGAACTTTGCAGGCGGGTTTAGGTACCTGCCAGCCGGGGAGGAGAGGGTGGGAGCTGCCCAGGCCTTTGGAATTTGCCCCACATGAGTGCCAGATATTGGAGAAATTATTTTGGCCACTCCACGTAGTTAAAAGGATATTTATTTAATGGTGTAACTCACAAATTAAGTGAAAGGTAGGTCGCAGGGTCTGGGGAAGGTGTATCGCAGTCCAGCGGTGTTCTCCAGAGCTCTGCACAATCCACCTTCACCATTCACCGTCCAGGCACAGAGAGAGCACACAGAGAGAGCACTGGCCCATCCAGCTCTCGAGTCTCCAGGCGCCTCCCCTCACCCCGCCTCATAGGTGTGACAGTTGCCAGAGTCTCAATGGGGGTTAGAACTTCCAGATCCAAGCTGGAATGGCTACCCACTACATGGGTCTGAGCGGCTGTGGGACTGGCAGGTGACAAAGATTTGTCCTGACCGTGGGCAAGGCAGGAAAACTTTAGCTACAGAGGATGCTCAGATCTCCACGGGAAGGGGGAATAGAAGACATTTTGTGAGTTGACTAGGGGTAGGTGGGGATGGAACCAGAAGGTATCAGGTGAAGACAGATGGAGGGGGAGAGTACCAAAAGAGACAACTGAAAAAGGAGGAGGTATTTTGGGGTGAGATAGAACCCTGGTGCAAGGAATACTTCTAGAAATATACAAGAATGAACTCCACTAAGACTCCAAATATTAAGAGATATGCTGCTTGAACTGGTCATCTCCTGTGACCTAGAAAAACTTCCAGTGGATGGATTGTGACACCAACCTAGCCACATAACCTTCAACCTACAGTCTGTCCTACCTATGGGATGTGCTCGGGAAAGAGTGGTTCAGAGAATGTGGTAGTGGCCAAGCAGTGACTGTTCCAGCCACAGATTCATGCCATGAGAGTAAGCCCATTGCTGACACTGCCTGAAGTGCCAGGACCCAGAAGCTGGATGGCTCAGAAACCTAGGATAGAACTGGAGAAAAAAGAAATGTCAATGTAATAATGCCTAATGGTATTCTTATAGGTTAATACCAAGCCCAATTGTCATCAGAAAGGCTTCACCTAGAAACTGATAGAAACAGATACAGAGACCCACAGCCAAACATTGAGCCAAGCTAAGAGAATCCTACTGAAGAGAGGGAGGAAGGATTGTAGAAGCCATAGGGGTCAAGGACATCACAAGAAAACTCACAGAATCAAATAACCAGTGCTCATAAGAGCTCACAGAGACTGAACTGACAATTAGGGAGCCTGCTTAGGACTGAACTAGCCCTCTGCATACATGTAACAGTTGTATAGATTAGTCTTCTGTTGCGGTAATGCCCGCATTACCGATATCCGTTCACCATGTCTGAGAGAGGGGCTACGGATTAAAAAATAGAGACAAGAGACAGCGAGTCATTTGCCATGGCTGAAATGCCAAATGCCTAATGCCGTTTATTGAAAGAGGGAAGAAACCTTAAACACAGGCTTACAACACAAATGGAGGATCCCAGGAGGGCAGAAGTTCGCTACCCAATGTTCTACATTCTTGCATCTAAGCTGTTTACACCAAATGCAGGATACAGGTACAAAGAACCTCTGGTGATTGTTAGGTGAGAAGGAAATCGGCAGGGAATCTAAATAGGGCGGACATCTGGTCAAGGTCGGCAGGCAAGGCAGCAGCCACTCACAGTCAGGGACAGGGGCCCACAGGTCCTCCCATTTTATTAAAAAAAAAATGAGCTTCTGACTTAGGTTGCGTGGGACGTCAGCAGGTCACCTTACCCATCATAGAGACACCTGCCCAGGCCACACAAGTGCTCTGTCTTAGGTTGATGACCACCCCCCAAGCATTACCCATCTCTGAATACTCATCATACAGTCTCAACCACGTGAGCTGTAGAGTAACTGCTGCCAAAGATCTCAAAGTGGCGCTGGGCTTGCAATCTGTGCGACACAGAAAAGACCAACAGAAGTCCTAACCCACCCATAGCCAGGAGGCTGAAGGCAATTGAGCCATTCCCTTCCTAAATGAGCCTTACTGCAAATTGGAGTCCTTGTAAGGTGTTATTCCATGAGTAAATGGAACTTGAGTTTTAAATAATTTTTTACAACTTTCAAAGCCAATTTAAATGTGTAATAGTAGAATTAAATTTATCATGCCCAATAAGATGAAAGATTAACTAACTGTGGTAGCTACTTTTGCTGCCAGGGTCTCCATTGTGCTAGTTGTAGTAACCAATTATGAAATAGCAATCCCAGAAGCAATAGCAGCAGTGGTCACCACTGCTATAACAGGAACAATGGCAACAGCAATGTCAGAGTCTCTTCTGGAGCATGTGAGCATCATCTGTGTCTAACTGCCATGGTCCACTGGCATGGACGCAGCTCCAGGAACACGAACCATCAAGGCCCATTTTTCTTGATCCCAACACTACTTAGGCTGACAGGTCTGCAAAAGAACAACTGAGAACAATAAAGAAAACAAAAAACAAAAACAGCAAACAAGGAGCAGAACTAATGGTCTCAATAATGGCTACATTCAGGCTTACAAATTTTAAGGTATCTTCAAAAAGGCTAGATAAATTTCAGGAGGCCAATAAATGTTGCACAGAGCCATTCCTGAAAAGTAGGTACTACACCAGCTTGAAGAGGGTTGTAAAATTCGAAAAGGCTTAGCTGGCATGCTACTGTTAGTAAATTAAGGTCATTGACCTTCAGAGTTATCCTTAATCTCCAAGGTGTGACACATTCTCAACATTTTTGAAAAAAGTTACCATACATTACCTTCTGAAGAATCCAACCATATAGCTACAGTTCCTAGGCTTACAATAATGTTTGCCAAGGCTGGTCGTATTGGGCTCTCAATCCCCATTGGCATCGGAAGGGGAGAGTTTTTTAAGAAGGCGCATTAGGTCTCTGCCATGTTGGGATTCAGCACCAGCCACAAGCCACACACAGTGTTCAGGAACCCAAAGAGGAACTTCATTGTCCTGCGGAAAGACACAAACAGATCCCTGGGCCCACACCAACACCGGATCAGGTCCCCTCCAAGTGCCAGTAGAAAGATCCTTCCATCGCACCAGAGGATGATTTGCAACAGGAGCCCTCCAGTGCTTATCTGCAGCGGATACTCCAGCAGAATCCACCAATAAAAAAATTTAAAATGTATAAAACAAGGGAAAGAATAGAATGTGGAGAGGAGAGATGAGCCCCTAGCTCCCCACTTTTTATTTTAGCAATATAAGTTTTTAAGGTACGATGGCAGCATTCTACTATAGCCTGCCCTTGAGGATTTTAAGGAATACTAGTCTTATTAACAATAGAAAAGTCTTGGCAGAATTTTGAAAATCCCGTACTGCTGTAGGCCGGACCATTATCAGTTTTTATGTATTTTGGTACTCCCATGTAAGCAAAAGCATGAAGACAATGATTCTTTACATCCTTAACCTTTTTCCCTAAATGGGCAGAAGCAAAAATTAAAGAAGAATATGTATTAATAGACAAATGGACATATTGTAATTTTCCAAAGGAAGGCACATGTGTGACATCCATCTGCCATACATGATTAGGTAAAAGTTCTTGGGGATTAACTCCCAAATGAGGAACAGGTAAAAATTCCACACAAATAGAACATGATTTAACTATCTGGATGGCTTGTTCCCAGGTTATGTCCGTATAATGACGGAGAGATCCAGCATTAAGATGATAACAATGATGCAACTGAGTAGCCTTATCAAAGGCAGAACAAACTAATGTGACAGCCATATGAGTAATGGCATCAGCCCTCTGATTACCTTCACTTAGAGGTCCAGGCGATTGAGTATGAGCTCTAATATGGCCCACATAAAGGTTATGTGAGCGGGACCATATAAGTCCTTGTACTTGCAATAAATATTCATGAATGGGAGAAATGGATGGTTTGTAGGCTGTTGTCTCCAAAGGCATAATGGCATATGCCACATATTGACTACCAGTATAAATATTTACACTCTCATCAGAAAACATCTGTAAAACAAGTAACAGCACCTATACCTCTGTCACCTGGGCATAAGTGCCCTGGACTGTTATTTTCTTTACTATGTTACCAGAATCCACCACAGCAAAACCTTGTGAAGTGCCATCAGTAAATACCACATGGGCCTGAGGAATAGGAGTCATTTGTACTATCTTGGGAAATATAACAGGATGTAATTTTAAAAATTGACGCACATCATTGGAGGGGTAGTGAGTATCAAACCAACCCTGCATGGAGCATGTCAATATGGTCCAATCATTATCATTAGCTTGCAACCATGCTATTTGAGACTGGGTGTATGGGGTCACCACAATATCTGGCTCCTTACCAAAAGTTTGAACAATGATCTTGATTCCCTTAAATATAATCTGAGTGACAGCCTGTGGATAAGGAGTGATGATTTTTGCTGGAGAAGCTGGGGAATGTACCCAAAAAATAGGACCTGTTTGCCAAAACACTCCAGTAAATGAAGTAAATGAGTAAAACAAAATATTCATGACCTAAATAATGATAGGGAAAAGATACCTGTACCTTTTCTGGGACTATCGGTAAATTAGCCAGGCTAAGAACCTCTTGTAATTTAGAAAAGGCATCAAAAACAAGTTTTTTTTTTTTTTTTTTTTTTTTTTTTTTTTTTTATCTTTAGCAGCCATAAATAAGTCAATCACAATTAAATGCCAATATTTAGGAAATGCCACAGGGGCAAGCAAGCTAGGCTGTGTTGTTGCCATGAGAAGCATGGTTTTATTTACAGCTTTAAGATCTTGTAATAGCCTCCATTTTTTTTTTACTTTTCTTTTTAATAACAAATATAGGTGAGTTCCAAGGTGAAGTGGAAGCAATGATATGTCCAGCATCTAAGTGTCCCTTAACTAATGCATACACAGCCTCCAATGTTTCCTTAGTAAGGGGCCATTGCTCCACCCATACAGGGTCATCCCTTTTCCAAGTGATTTTTATCGGTTGTATTATTGAAGGCTGCTGTGCAGTGACCCCTAAGGAAAAGACCCTAATCCTCTAGTATCCCCAGGACCTCTAGTGACACAGTTTTTGTCTGTCACAGGTTGTGAGCCTCCTTGCAACATTTTCCCTAAGCCTCTGCCTGGATAGTAGCCCTGACTCTTTAGCATCTGTTGTACAGGCTGTGTAGTAAGTACAACTCCCATACCATCTAACACATCCCTTCCCCACAAGTTTACTGGAGTGTCAGGTAGCACAAAGGGTTGAAAAGTTTCTGTATAACCTTTCTCATCCTTCTAATTTAAAAGTAGCCTGTTCTGTAATGGCATCTGAGCTGTGCTGATACCTTGTAGATTAGAGGTAGAATTTTTAAGGGGCTAATTGGGATCTCAAGATTCTTGTGAAATTATAGATATATCCAGCACCAGAATCCAATAATCTTCCAATCTCAATCCCATATAATTTTATTTTATTTTATTTATTTTTTTTTGCACTGTAAAGTTTATAAAATTGGCGCAAAACATTGTGATAATGTTACAATACCAGTTTTGAGTTCAGTGACTAATGGGGAGCCGATGGGATACATGCAAAAGTGTGAAAGCGATCTCACTTAGCCAGCTGTACACGTGGACTGTAAATCTACATTCAGATCATTTCTGAACTAAGACTATCATCTCAGTTTATCTGTTGAGGTCAACCAGGAAACCCTAGACTATACCTTGATTTTTGCAAAAAACAAAATGGGGGGAGGGGTTTCTTCAGCATTTCAGTCCACGAGTAACAGTATCCTAACAGGCAAAGTGTTCTCTCACTGTCAACATAGAATGAACTGCTGCTGGAGGTCAACTTGGGTTTTAATTTGCATTAGCACTTACATGCATAGTAGTCCAAGTCGTTGACCTCATGACTTTAAAAAGTAACTCTAAAAAAGTAAAATGGCCCTTCTTGGAAGACTAAAGAAAGATATCCAGCCACAGTTGTAAAAAATCTCATCAAAACAATATACCCTTTTATGAATTACGCCTCAATTAAAAAAAAAAAAGTAGCCCCAAATAAGAAGCAGCTCTGAAAAAGAAAATATAACTTAAGATATTTGAAAAAAACAAGGTGAATACAGGTTCAAAAATAATTAAGATACATTTTCTTAAGGCTACCTAGAATTAGGTTTTAAAGAATTCTACCATTTCAAGTTTACCACTAGTTACTAGATACCTATTTACAAACAAGATGTTCACTTTTTTTGTTCCTTTATCAAGAGAAAAATCTGCCTTCAGACTATGAGGGTGGTGATGGGGAGGGACCAGAAAACAAGATTCAAACAATCCCATGCAAATATCACATTTTTCAAATGGAAGAACTCCAAACTGCACTAGAAGTTCCAATCACCAAGACACTTTGCATTGAAATGATTCAAGTACAACTACATGGCACCAAGGCCTAGGCCTAACATAGGCCTGCCAACCAAGTCCTTGCTTTCTGGAAGAAAGGCCTCAAAAGTCCACATAACAATACTTCAGAGATCAATTAGGTTTTCCTTTCCTTAATATTTTTGTTTTGGACTTCTAATCTTAAAGACTAGATTAAAACTCAGCTCATTTCCCAGAAGGCATTGCTTCCCTTTGCTCCACGAAAGAGTCACCAAGACCTCTTCCTCAAAACCATCCAGCCCCCAGCCTCCAGTCTGTGACCGTGATGCATCTTTCTCAACATCCTGAAAAAGCAATGTAGGTAAAATATGCTCACAAACACCAAAACTAGCTGTCAGAAAGACGTAACTAGCTTTATAATTTAAGTTCCAAAACACAAATACTTGCAGCTTGATCTGCACTGACAATGATTGTCGAAGCCCAGAATTCAACATTCACAAATTCTCATTCACACACACAAAACACACTATTATCACACAACTTGTGTCTTGAGAGAATCTTCCGCTCCTTAAATCTTTGGCCTCCCAGTCAATCCCAAGTTCAACCAACTTTAATCAAAACTTCACTCAGAATTTCACCAAGCTTTTCACCCACACATTAATGCCTGTCGCATCCTTCATCAACTGTCAAAATCTGAAGCCTGCTCAGATATCGCCAGGTAAAAGAAAACAAATGAAATACACAGAGGCTATTTCAAAACAGAACATGACCATCATCCAAAAAAAAAAAAGTCATGATTCCCAATTGGGATCATCTTTTGTTTCCCACGTTGGACTATTTCACACTCCTGCATTGGCCAAAGGACACGAGAGCTGGTTCTGGAGCATACAGTCTCTCACACAGGTGTCCCCAGAGGAACACCAGAGACAAAGTCACGCGAGGCCTCTCCCGCACAGAGACTGTCCCACAGGGGCAGTGAGGGAGGACATCCACTAGTCTGTGGAGATCCCTGAGAGAGCACGATTCTCAAAATCTGGACTGTACACAATTCACATCAGCCCAGCCCAGGCACCCACTGGAAGAAAGATGCAGCTGTTTGCCAGAACTCAGCACTCCACTCTAGATCTCTGCTGCCTTAGTCTCCATCGCGGATTTCCGAATTCTGGTAGTTACCTGGACCACTGAGGCATTGCCACAAGACTTCTTCTCTTTTGAAACATCTTTTTTCTCTAGATATTAGGATAGCTACACCAGCTTGTTTCTTAGGTCCGTTTGCTTGGAAAGCCTTTTCCCAGCCCTTTACTCGGAGGTAGTGTCTATCTGAAGTTAAGGTGTGTTTCTTGTATGCAGCAGATGGATGGGTTCTGTTTTCTTATCCATTCTGTTAGCCTGTGTCTTTTTATAGGTGAGTTGAGACTATTGATATTGATGGATATTAATGACCAGTGATCGTTAATTCCTGTTATTTTTTATGGTTGTGTTGTCCTTCTGTGGTGTATGTTGGTGTGGGATTATCTATTGCTTGATTTTTCACGGATGTTTAGCTTCTTTGGGTTGAATTTTCCCTTCTAGTGCTTTCTGTAGGGCTGGGTTTGTAGACAGGTATTGATTAAATCTGGTTTTATCCTGGAATATTTTGTTTACTCCGCCTATGGTGATTAAGAGTTTTGCTGGGTATAATAGTCTGGGTTGGCATCCTGGTCTCTTAGTGTCTGCATGAGATTTGTCCATGATCTTCTAGCTTTCATAGTCTCTATTGAGTAGTCTGGTATTATTTTGATGGGTTTACCTTTATATGTTACTTGGTCTTTTTCCTTTGAGGCTCTTAATATTTTTTTCTTTGTTCTGTGTGTTTAGTGTTTTGATTATTATGTGGCGAGGGGACTTTTTTTTTTGATCCAGCCTATTCGGTGTTCTGTAAGCTTCTTGTATCTTCATAGGTATTTCTTTCTTTAGGTTAGGAAAGTTTTCTTCTATGATTTTTGTTGAATATATTTTCTGTGCCTTTGAGTTGGTATTCTCCTTCTTCTATCCCTATTATTCTTAGGTTTGGTCTTTTCATGGTGTCCCATATTTCCTGGACGTCTTGTGTTAAACTTTTTTGTCTTTAGTGTTTTCTTTGACTGACAAATCTATTTTCTCTATCGTGTCTTCAGTGTCAGAGATTCTCTGTTCCATCTCTTGCAATCGGTTTGTTATGCTTGTTTCTGTAGTTCCTGTTCGTTTAGTCAGGATTTCTATTTCCAGCATTCCCTCAGCATGTGTTTTCTTTATTGTCTCAAATTCATTTTTCAGATCTTGGAATGTTTCTTTCATCTGTTTAATTGCTTTTTCTTGGCTTGATTTGATTTCTTTCCATTTTTTGTTCGTTTTTTCTTCCATTTCTTTAAGGGAGTTTTTTATTTCCTCTTTAATGGAGTTTTTCATTTCCTCTTTAAGGGAAGTTTTTATTTCCTCTTTAAGAGAGTTTTTCATTTCCTCTTTAAGGAAAGTTTTTATTTCCTCACTGAGGGAATGTTTTATTTCTTCTTTAAGGGCCTCTATCATCTTCTTAAAGTCATTTTTAGGGTTGATTTCTTCTATTTCTTTTGCCATGGTATGTTTAGGTCTTGCAGGTGTAGAATCACTAGGTTCTGATATTGACATATAGGTCTTTATGTTGTTGCCTCTATTTTTGCGCTGGCTCATCTTTTCCTCTGTGTGGTGCAGGTGGTGTCTGTGTCTGAGAGTGCCTCTCTTGTTCTAATTTTTAGTCTTGGTTTAGTAGGGGTTCTTGGTTAAATTGGTGCTATTGGGCTGTTTCTTCAGGGACAGCAGATTTCAGTCGGTGAATTATATACTTATGATTCTGGTGATCTGGTTTGGTGATTGGGTAGCGTCTTCTTCTGTGTTCCCAGGTCACGTTTTGTTCATTTGTCAACTCCTCAGCTGATCTTGTTTCTTCAGACTTCAAACTGTAGGCATCTGAATCCTCTCCCAGATGGGTTTCAGCTGAGCAGGGTAGTCTCACCAACACCTCCAAGTTGTTGGGTTTCACAGGATCAGCAGTTGGGCCCTGGGTTGTCCCCAGACAGAGTGCCCAGACTCGCCCTGGTTCGGACCCACGGAGATAGCCTCTTCCCCAGGTGTTGGGGCTAGGGGTGTCCCCATTCCAAGCTGTGTCCACCCCTCTCTGTCCCCGGGCCTGTCCACCCCTGTGGCCCGCCGCCACAGGCCCACCCGCGTCCACTTGTCTCTGCCGCCGCCGGGCCTGTATGTCCCTGTCAACTGCCTCTGGGTCTGTCTGCCTCTGCGGGCCGCCAACGGGCCTATATGTCTCTGCCGGTTGCCGCAGCAGGCCCACCTACCTCCGCTTGTCACTGCTGCCAGGCCCATCCACCTCTGCAGGCTGCCACGGGTCCTGTATGTCTCTGCTGGTTGCCGCTGGGCCTGCATGTCCCTGTCGGCTACTGCCACCGGGCCAGTCCACCTCCGCAGGTTGCCGACCTGCATCCCCCTGTCTCTGCTGTGTGGCCTGTCTACTTCTGTGGGCTGCCACTGGGCCTGAATGTCTCTGTCAGCTGCCGCCGCCGCTGGGCCCGTCCACCTCCATCTGCTTATCTCTGCTGCAGGGCCTGTCCACCTCTGTGGGTCATGGCTGGGCCTGAAGGTCTCTGCTGGCTGCCGCCGGGCCTGAATGTCCCTGTTGGCCGCTGCCGCCGGGCCCGTCCACCTCCACGGGCCGCTGCCACAGGCCTACCTGCATCTGCCTGTCTCCGCCATCTTGAATCGTGTTCTCATTTTATTTTTAATTTAGGCTGTTTGTCACTGATAACTGTTTGTCAAAACACCTTTTCTCCTGTACTTCCAAAGCCTCTAGTTCTATATATCGGTGCCATTTTGAATTTAAAATATGAAAGCAATAATAATTGAGCAATTCTATCACCAGCTTCTGTTTCTATGGTCCTTTTTACATATGCCAATTATTAAAGCATTAAATACAATCTCTGTAGGATTTGAAAAGGTAAACTTTAGGTAATACTGCAGTATTTTTATAAAATCTTAAAAAGAAGATTCTTTTTTATAGATTTCAAGTAACACATTAATGCAAATAACCAATTATTAACCATGTGGACCAAGCAATTTACCTGTATTTTATTTACTGGAAAAATAATTTTGTAACCTCTTTATCAGTAAGAGATTATCATTTATGGGCTTATCTTAGCAACATTATTTAATAAGCTAATAACCCAATTTATTTCAGGTATTATATTTTTATAGAATTAAACCAAGAATTTTTAGAAAGCAACTTAAATTGCAGAGCCAAATTTTCAGTAATGATCAACAGACAAGAGCATACCTAATATATAGTTCAAAATTGTGAATTCTCTTTCTTTAGTTATCTAATCTAAGCTGAAAATCCAAACATTCATCCAAACATTCATCAAGACAATCAAAAGAACAGAACATCCTTTATTCACACAGCATTGACTTAGCAATCAATGTCCTGACCGAAACCATTTTTCACCAGAAGTTAGGCCCATTTAAACTTTTAGTGCTAGTCCCTTCCCGGCCTCAGCTCGCTGGCTCTGCCCAGTACTCAGGCTCTATTGTCAGCGCCTACCTGGGCCGCACCCCATCACGGCTCTGCCTCCTACCAGCACGTACCTGTCCATCTGCTGCTTCAGGCTATCTTGTGCATGCCTTTGTCCACCACTGCTGTTGGGTGCGCCCTGCACACACAAACTCATGTTTAAACTTTCTGCTCCCATTAAGGGACTACCTAATAACAGTTATTCCCACCATAAGGGAAAAACAGAAAAACATTTCCCACGAAGGGATCCTAAATATTGAATTATTCCCACTCTGAGGGAAAAATAAAAAACATTTGAACCAAAATTAAGCAAACAGACAGCAAAACTTTAAGCTCTGGGCTCGCTTGTTGTTCAGCCAGCAGCAATGAGACCTACCTGTCGATTCTTTGTAATTCAGATGTTTCTGCTCTGCACTGGCAGGAAGAAAAAACTCAAGAATTTTCAGCTATCCTGAAAACTCTACAACTGGAAAAAGTCTTTACATCCTCCATTACCATTGAGAAGAGGCTTCTCTCTTTCTTTTATCCTTCCTCTACAGGGCCCAAATCTTTAGGCCTAGTTTCAAAAAATTTTCCCCCTTTTACCGGGAAAATCCTTTTTTCTTGATTAAAAATTTTTCTCCCTTTTCTAACGGAAAATTTCATTTTCCTTCCCTCTTCTCTATTGGGAAGATTTCCTTTTTCATTTAAAATCTTTAGCTGTCTTGCCCTTTCTTAACTTTTGTGCCTTCCTGCTTCAACAGTCCAATTAACTGGCTATGAGCTAGCTGCACCCATTTCAATTCACTCTTACCTTTTTCTTTTTTCTTTAAAATGCCAACCGGCCTTCCAAGAGTGTCCGTCAGCTTGTTCCTTCTTTCTCAGATCTTGGTGGGACCTCCATTTGTTGCGGTAATGCCCGCGTTACCGATACCCATTCACCATGTCCAAGTGAGGGGCTACGGATTAAAAAATAGAGACAAGAGACAGCGAGTCATTCACCATGGCTGAAATGCCAAATGCCAAATGCCATTTAATGAAAGAGGGAAGAAACCTTAAACACAGGCTTACAACACAAATGGAGGATCCCGGGAGGGCAGAAGTTCGCTACCCAAAGTTCTACATTCTTGCATCTGAGCTGTTGACACCAAATGCAGGATACAGGTACAAAGAACCTCCAGTGAGAAGGAAGTCGGCAGGGAATCTGAATAGGGCGGACATCTAGTCAAGTTCAGCAAGCAAGGCGGCAGCCACTCACAGTCGGGGGTGGGGGCCCACAGTCTTCCTGTGAGACTTCTCTAACAGTGGGATCAGGACTGTCTTTAACTCTTTGCTGCCTTTTGAGATGCTATTCTTCATACTGGGTTGCCTTGTCCAGCCTTAATATTAGGAGAGGTACTTTGTTCTGCTGCAACTTGATATGCCATGTTTTGTTGATATCCATGGGAGGTCTGGCCTTTTCTGAATAGAAATAGAGGAGGAGAGGATTGAGGAGAATAGCAAAATGGGGGGAAGGACTGGGATGAGAGGAGAGAGGAGAAACTATGGTTGGGATGTAAAGTAAATAAATAATTTTTTTAATTGCATGATCATCTCAATAATTGCACAAAAACATTTGGCAGATTTTTTATCATCCTTTTATGATAAATACTCTCAATAAACTGAGTAAGAAGGCATTTATCTCAACATAATAAAGGCCATATATAATTTTTCTGGTATTTTATCAACCTGACATGGTCTAGAGTCACCTTGGAAAAAGGATCATAGTTGAGAAATTGTCTCAAACAGATTGGCCTGTGGTTGTGTCTATGAGAGATCATCTTGGTTGATAATTCATCTGAGAGGTCAGTATTCCAGAGCAAATAGCCCTGAGTTTTATGTGAAACTTAGTCCATTATGAGTCAGAGAGCAACACCAGTAGGTAGAATTCCTCCATAGTTTCTACTTCAGTTCTTGTCCTGACTTTCTTTGATGATCAATTATGACCTGGAAGCATAAGCCATACATATAAACTATTTCCTCCCCTAAGTTGCATTTTCCCATTGTTTTATCATAGCAATAGAAAGCAAACTAGAATGATTAACACACAACTTTCTTGAGAGTCAATGGTTATAAACTGGAAGGCTTTTATTTAAGTAAAAGACAAATATGTCAGTCTTGCCACATCTACTCAGCTGGATGTCTTAACCAGAGAATTAGAAAACAAAAAAAAAGTCAATACATAAAAATCAGATAGAAGCAAAACTATTTCTGTTGAAAAGAATGGAAAGCTATAATGTGAAGATGCCAGTAAGCCACGAGCCA
The DNA here is from genome assembly GCF_049852395.1 of Peromyscus maniculatus bairdii. Taxonomy (NCBI): domain Eukaryota; kingdom Metazoa; phylum Chordata; class Mammalia; order Rodentia; family Cricetidae; genus Peromyscus; species Peromyscus maniculatus. The sequence goes on from NC_134858.1 coordinate 1,387,996, forward strand.
TATGGCAAGGTATAGATTTATGGAAATGGATTAATTTAAGCTATAAGAACAGTTAGCAAGAAGCCTGCCACGGCCATACAATTTGTATGCAATAGAAGTCTCTGTGTTTACTTGGTTGAGTCTGAGCAGCTGTGGGACTGGTGGGTGATAAAGATTTGTCCTGACTGTGGGCAAGGCAGGAAAACTCTAGCTACAAAGAATAATAGGAAAGAAGAAGGAGAAGAATCCCAGCTCAAATGCACAGAATATATATTCAACAAAATCATAAAAGAAAGTTTACCAATCTAAAGAAGGATATGCCTATAGAGGTACAAAAAGCTTATGTAACACCAAATACACTGGACCAAAAAAAAAAAAAAAAGTCCCCAACCACATAATAATCAAAGCACTCGATATACAGAATAAAAAAAGAATATTAAAAACTGAAAAAGAAAAAGGCCAAGTAACAATATAACGGCAAAATTATCAGAATTATACCCAATGTCTCAATGGGGACTTTAAAAGCCAGAAGGGCCTGGACAGACATCTTGCAGACACTAAGAGACCACAAATGCCAGCCCAGACTACTATAATTAGCAAAACTTTCAATTAGCATAGAAGGAGAAAACAAGATATTTCATTACAAAAAACATTTACAAATAACCTGAGTAGACAGTTTTCCAAAGAAGATGAACAGTTCACAAACATAAATAAAGCTCATCTTTGCCACTAATCATTAGGGGAAAATAAAAGAAACTACCAGTAAGAGATCATTGCACATGTGCAAAGATGACTGTTATCAAAAGAAAAGAATTAGATGTTGGTGAGAATGAGGAGAAAATAGAAACTTTATATGCTGTGTAGGGATGCAAAATGGTGCTATTGCTATGGGAACCAGTGAGGAAATTCACCTCAACACAAGGAGTTAAGGTGAGAATTATCATGTGATGAAAATCTCACTTAAGTATATATTCAGATGAATTTAAGTCAGGATCTTGCAGTTCCATCTTCACTCCCATGTAGCACTATCCTTAAGAGCTAATACGGGAACATAAAATAACTTCACTGTCTATCAAATGATAAAAGATAATAAAAACATTGGACTGTTATTCAGCCGCATATATGAAGAAAACACTACTGTATTCAAGAATAGCATGGGTGAACCTGGAAACCAGTAATGCCAAGTGAATAAAGACAGATGAAGGAAATAGAGTTAAAAGGAGAGATACAGCATGATCCCCTTATGTAGCATAGCTGAATAGTCCTACTCATGGAAGTAGAAGGTAGAATAGTTGCTAGCAAGGAAAAAGGAGGGTATTGTTGGTTAAATAGTCTAATGTTTCAATTATACAAGATGAATGCATTCTATAAACTTTTGTTACTAGTAAAGAAACGAGCCTACTTTCAACATACCATGGATAGAGAAGTGAATCATGAAGTCTCACCTCTACCTAAGGAGGGGCCTATGTAGTGCTTTATTGTACCATTAAAATTAAGAAGATGGTATTCAAGGATGGCTTCCTTCAGAGAATTAGGACACAACATTCCAAGTGACAGTATGTTTTTAGCTTGATTAGGATGGTGGTTTTATGGGTACATACATATGTTCAAACATTAAGTTTTATATGCTAACTTTGTATAAGATGGTGTGCAGAATTTCAATATAACACAGCTATTGAAATTGAAATTAAATTCAGACATGTGCAAAACAACATAACATTGTGTTTGTTTAGCTAACTGCTAATGTTTTTATTTCTTTAAAATAAATTTTACTTATTCTTTTATAATTTCATATGTGTATCATTATCTTGATCATATTGACCCATCAGTAACTCTCTTATCCCCATCCCACTCCCTGTGAACCCCTTCTTCATCCCAGCAAATTGGCATTCTATTTTTATGTGTATGTGGGGGGGGGTATGTAGATGAACAGTCTTATTAAATAAGAAACACAGAACATTTTATTTGTGCTGAAATGTGATTTTATTTGTATGTTAATAAATAAAGTTGCCTGGGGGTCAGAACTAATAGCAAGCCATAGCAAGAGCCAGGCAGTGGTGGCACATACCTTTAATCCCGATCACATGACAGGCAGATCTCTGTGTGTTCAAGGATATAGCCAGCATGGAGACACACACCTTTAATCTTAATACCAACCATAGAAGATTGGGAGGTCTGTATAGACAGGCAGTGACGAGGAGGTCATGTGGTTGGGCAGAACAGAAAGTCAATAAAAAGACAGATACACAGGAAGTAGGTCTCTTGCTGAGGGGAAGGACAGCAGCAGCAGGAAGGGTAAGAAGGCAGTTTTAAATCTCAGCTCTCAGCTACTGCTCTGAACTCTTGGGCTTTTAACTGCATTTGGCTCTGTGTTTCTTATTTAATAAGACCGTTCATCTACAGAGGTAGGTGTGTGTATGTGTGTCCCACTTAGTTTAATTAAAGTATCTTGGATAAACTGGGTGGAAAGTTATTTGTTGGACCTTTGGCAACTCATCATTGTTCTGCCGTTATAGAAAATGACTCTTTTTTCCCTACCAACTATTAACAGCCTATAATTCATTAGGTCTAGTAATCCACTTCCCTATCAAGGATGGAATGCTGACAGTAGCCTTGTTTCTTTAAGAGCAATAAAACTCTTTAGGACAACTGACTCTTGTCTTTATTGACATGTAGTTCAGAAGACCCTAAGAGACAAGTTTCACTACAAATGAGTCAGGTTTCTAGAACATAGAGAACTAAATGAGCTTAGAATATCACAAATATTTTTATAGACAACTTTAGACAGAAAGGTCTGTAGATGTAACCAACAGTCTTATTAAATAAGAAACACAGAACCAATGTAAAAGAGAAAGCCGAGAGCTCAGAGCTAAAATCTCACCCTTCCTCCTGCGTGCTCCTAGCTTCCTGAAAGAGACCTATTTCTTTGGGTCTATCTCTTCATAGTCTTTTGTTCTGCCTTCTCATTGGTTGTAAACCCAAACACGTGACTGCCTCATCACTGTCTGTATGTACAGCCCTCTAGGTCTTAAAGGTACATGTCTCCAATGCTGGCTGTATCCCTGAACACACAGAGATCTATGGGATTAAAGGCGTGTGCCACCATCGCCATACTCTGTCTATGGCTCTAATAGCTCTGACCCCTGGGCAACTTTATTTATTACCATACAATTAAAATCACATTTCAGTACAATTAGAATACCACCACAAAGGTCTTAGATTCCTGTATCTTATGTTAAGTAAATGATGCATAATAATATCCTAATATTCATTTTGAAGGTGTCAATTGCATGGGTGACAAAAAATTCAGGATTACCTGAATTATTTACTCAAATGGATTTAATTTCTAAACATGAGAATATAGGAGACAGGAACTAAAATCCTCAATTCCCATGTTTGAATTGATTATAAAATGGTGTCATTTCAAAATCCTACTACCTGAGGACACTTTTAATAAGTGTTATTATGTACCTATCAGGGGCATTTGTGACAAAATAGCTTTGCTATATTAGGAAGCCCCTTCCCATAGCTGTCTTTCCAAACTTCCAGGAGAGCCAGCATCTACAACCCTCCTACTAAGTGTATACATTCAAATAAATACATATCAAATTGTTTCCGATGTAAGTTGATGTTTTTATCATTTAAGTATATCAGTAATATGCAGGGCAAAGCCAAAAAGAAAGGAAAGAAAATGTATACCAAAGCCCTGGGTATCAAATACAATGTTAAAATGCACTTATGATTTTATGAAAGAGAAAATACTTGAACCTGTGCACAGAGTCCTTATAATAACCTTGTAAAATGAGTATTGTTAGTACAATCTGAGATAGCAATAAATGAGCAATAGGAAATGCAAGTATACTATCAAAGCTGTACTGCTGCGAAGAAACCTATGTTTTCCTCTGTTATCCCACAAGCTAAGAATGAAATATATTAAAACAAATGATAGCTTTAAAATGCATGTAAAAATAAGGCAATGACAGATAACAGAGTAATAACACTAGCAACAACAGACTCCACATCAACTACCCATGTCACAGAGCAAGAAACTGATAGAGCTGTGGTTCTCTGGCAAATTCTCTTAGACCCACAGGGACATCCTTGGTAAATTGTATTCTTGGGGCTGGTAACATTATTATTTAATTACAGAAGACACCTGAGTACTGGGCATTCTGCCTCAGGGTGAGTAGATGGTTCTTACAAGGCATCTACTTCACAGTGCTATCTAATGTCCATCTCAGTAGTTTAAAATAACAATGCCATTATCTCTGCTGGTTCTTTGGGATGACTTGAATCAGTTAGTGCTAAATGGATCTTCTCACAACAATTTTGAAGAAAGGTCTTAACTAAAGGGGGGTTCATTTAGCTAGAGCACTCAGGTGGGGTTATTACCATTGCTGGAAGCAGGTGCTAATTGTTAAGAGTCATTGCAGTTTATCAACTAGAGTCTTTCCATCTAGGCCATATTCTGACAGCACATGGTTGCATTCTAAGGACTTTTTCTGATAAACAGTATTCCAAAAGAAAATTTCAGGCCTTCTAAGTCATTTCAGAAAGCTGTACTTTGGCTGTTTTTTGTTCACATGCCAAACTTTAAGGAAAAGAATAAGCACTGCCTTTTGATCTGAGTCTTTACATCAATACACAAAAGGGAAGAATTGCTGAGGTCATCTGCAAGTCATGCTCCTAGGTAGAAAAGTGATAGACATTTCCATTTAAGAACGCTTCTAAAATCTTCCCATTACGGGACACTGGCTAATATCACAGGTATTGTGAATGAAGATAGATAAAGGAAAACTGGCTCTTGTAATACAGAACCAACAGTTTTAGAAGAATACTAAAGTATTGGAGAAAGTTTAGAGAACATTTGAGCCTAATCACACTGAGAAAGTACACACTCACTGAAAGACATCAGTGAGCTGATCCTCAGCATATGTTTATATCACACAAAGCAGCCTGCCCTCTGGTCTCCCTGTGGTTTGTGATAGTACTATCTCCTATTTGACAGTTGAGCATTTAAGAAGAAGAATATCTGTATGCCCTAATTTTACTATTTAAAAAAACTGTGAAAAATCAGGCAAACTGTATTTTAAGGCTTTCTTCTATGACTGATTCTTATGTATCCCAACAAATAGATCTGGACCAAAGCTTTAATAGTAACTAAATAACATATTTGTGACAGATGGTAGACCAGATGACTGACTATGCATTACAATGGGTCTGTGCCAAATAACATTTTAAATACACAGCCTGTCAAGTGATTAGAAATGAGTCATGGATTAATAAAATGCCTTATATTTATAATAAAATAAGAAATAATAATAGATGTGAAGAAATATGTATCTTCTGTGAACAGAAACTCTGGATGATATTACACATACCTAATAGTAATTGTCTATAATTCTTTAAGAGCCTCAGCTTGACGATGTTGCAGTCAGGCTGTTTTAGCATCGTGAGAGAAGATGGAGCTGGAATACCAAGCAGGTGGGAGGCAAGTGTTGCTTCTGCAGCAGAGACAAGGACAAAGGAAAGCAAGGAATAGAAAACAAGGAAATGAATGAAGTTTTCAATGGTGGGGATTGGTGAGCAAGCTTAATTTCAAGTCCACTTTAAGCACCAGATGTATTACACATAGAAAATATAAGAATTTCCTTATCATAAAATCTTTAAAATATACATTCAGTAATTAGTATTCTAAAAGAAAAGATACAGTTTTGGGGACATTTAGAATGATAGGAATACAAATCCCCTAAAGTCTCATCTAAAATAAAATTTGTCCTTCTTATCTCAGGGCATCAGTTTGTTGTTAACTGTATTTTTCTAATGTGGTGTAATTAGTTTGATTAAAGCAACTATATTTCCCCTTCCGAAGGAAATCCATGCATCCCTCTTTGGGCCTTCCTTGTTACCTAGCCTCAATTTGATATGCCATGCTTTGTTAACACCAATGGGAGGCCTTGCCCCTTTCTGAAGAGAAACAGGAGTGGATGGGTAGAGCAGAGTGGATAAGGGAAGGAATGGAAGGAAAAGAGAAAGAGGAAACTGTTGTCTGTACACAAAATAAACAAAAAAATTAATTAATAAAAAGAAAAAAGCAACTATAAGTTCAACAAAACAGAAACTTTTTCATTGGGATTATTCATGTTTTGTTAAAGAGCAAGTAGGATTATAAAGTAAGCAATGGATTGGTGTGGGAAAAGCACCTGACCAAATTTCATGTTTCGATAAATGCAGTTGTTTGTCATATAAGACATTCTACGCAGAGAGAGATGATCAGAAAATTTCCTAAGGGAATTCTTCCAGTGAGTAGGTCAAAAACACTGTCCCCACCAGGTCCAGGTACCTCCACCAGGTTCCCATACCAACAGGATATAAAGACCCTTTCTGCTTTATGGATTTTTGACCAATGTTTTCTCTTCTCTTATTCTATTGTCTGTGATTTTTTTCCATCCTTAGTAACATCCCAAGAGAATCTCAGCTAAGTGTTAACCAAATAAGGTGTTTGCTTTTTCCGAGGGCTTGGTGCTTAAAGTCACCTGACAAATTAGCATTACCTTTGCTCTGAGGGCCATGAAGGGCTTTTTCTATATTGGTTTGTTTGTACTTGTTGCAAGAGAGGCTTTAAAAACCTAATTATCCTCATTCTTCATTCATTAGTGTTAAAATGAACTTAGCTGAAGACGCATATTTAAAATATTTTATTCTTGAGTTGAAAATATCCCATTTTGTTTACTAATCTTATCTATAAAATCGTAAGTTTTCAAAAGTTCTTATTTCCAGGCTTTGTTATTTTTCCTTAATTGTCCTTGCTTGAGGCAAAAAAAAAAAAAGTGATTGCAATAGTCATTTATAATGTTGGTGTCTTGATCAATGCTATACATGGATAAAACTATAAATTTTGCCACCATATTATTTATTTTATTGGATTCCATGTAATTGTTGACATGCCAGAGCAATCTTTGTTGCATTCACAGTTGTGTTCTTAGTGCCTTCTCATTGTTTATGAGTTACATGGTTTTACATGACTGATTTAATGTAGACTAGAGACAAGTCAATAAAAAATTACATCCCCCTGTGCCAGAAAGCTAAAATCTAAGCTTCCCAATGTTTCCTCTGTATTAGTTTTTTGTCACTATGGCCAGATACCTGACAGAAACAACTTAAAAGTTGAATTTATTCTTTCCCACTGTAAATCCTTCTCGATTATCTAGGGGCTCACCTCTAGGAGTCTGCCTGCAGTCTCAAGAGATACTTTGAACTTCAGCTTTTAAACTAAGCTTTCATATCCTTAATCCTGTGACAGGCAGGGTCTCTCATTAATTCTTAAGACACAGTTAAACATTTCCCCTGTTGTCCCAGCGTGAAGTACTTGGCTTCTATTTACTATCCCCGATTGCTTTAAGAAGCACAGCCTCCTCACCCACAACTTTCAATTCACTCCTTTTCAGATCAGAAAGAATTTTTTACAAATTATTCTTTTCTAATCTTTTCTCCTGACTCTCACTATGGCTAAAGCAGTCAACATAACAATGCAAAAGAATGAATGCTAATGTTTGAAATTTCCTCTTCCAGACTAATCAGCTTATTAATTTTAAATATATCTTCACTCAAAAATCTTCAAACAAAAAAAAATGACTGAATGTAGATATATTCTTAGTCAGAAAGAGCCAGAGAGTCCTCATTTTCAGCTGAAATCTTATGAGCCTACCCTTGCCATTCACACCCCTGTTAGCATTCTTATCCTCTGAATGCCCAACAGAATTGCCCAATAAGCACTGCTTACAGCATTCTGGACATTCTTTAATCTTCTACCTCCTCCAAATTCTTCTTGCAAACAAGGGTTTAAAATAACATGATCAGAAGCTCACAGCAGAGGCCTCACTTTTCTGGGTACTATTTTCTGTATTAGTTACTTTTGCATCAAAATGACCAAAACACCTGAGAAAAACTTCAGAGAGGCAGAATTGATTTGGGTTCATGCTTTCAAATGGTTTGGAATGTGGTTCCTTGGCCCCATAGCAGTGACAGCCATATGAAGGAACTTCATTTAAGTGGCAGCAAACAGAAGGGGGTTGAGGGTTGAGAACAATGAATGGAGGCTGGACAGGGATGAGGTATTTAGGTTTCCTATGCTTTTCCTGATTCCTCTTCAGTTGACAGTCGCCTAACACATTTCAAAGACAGTGGTTGTATCTCCAGAAAAAGCAAGAGAAAAAAATTGGATTATCTTATTCTTGGGTTTAATGTGAATGTAATGGTACTATGAATCATACTGATAGAGCTTTGTAAAACCATTGAGCTAGAATACTTAAGCCTTCTGGGAGCAAGGCCATCCTAGTGCCCAGAAAATGACAAACTCAACTAATTACAATATGGATGTCACAGACTGTCCCTTAGCTCTGGACATTTGCCCCTGAGTCTAGATGGTTCTGTCCCCTCCTGGCTTGACTTCTTTTTCAGATGTGGTCTTGGCCTCTGCAGATTGGCTGCTGCTTTGCTAGCTCTTCTGGTTTTGAGATACCAGGCTGTTGTTCCCACTCCCATGAAGAACGTGCTGCAATTTTCATCAGGATTTCTCATGGCCTTTTGATGCTGAAAACAATCATCCCTAAGTTTTATACCCAGGAAACTCACTCCAATGGACTCAGTCTATCTTCCTGAACACCTGTTTACCTCATGAGTGGAATGCCTGAGCACATTTCAAGAACTGAAACAGCTATTAGCTCCATGCTGTGTGGCTATATGCATCATGCAGACACAATTCTTCTAAATTCCTTGCTGGAAAAGATTCAAATGCAATTATTAGAAAAGAACATGGACTTTTCATGGAAAATAAAGGAGTAAATTTGAATTCTATGATTTTTCCTTTAAATTCCTTTGGTTTTTGTTTGTTTGTTTGTTTGAGACAGGTTCTCACTCAAGGCTCCAGGCTAGCCTTGAAGTCTCTATGCAGCCTTGGCAACCCTTCTGTTACAACTTCCCGACCTGCTGGGATTACAAGGGTACACAATCATGCTCAGTTTTTTATTTTTTGTTAATTCCTCTTTAAAATAAAAATTAAAAAAAAAATCTACTATGTAGAGATGGAGAGGTGGTTCAGCAGTTAAGAACCTTGTTGCTCTTCCAGAGAACTTGGGTTCTATTTGCAACCATCTGTAACTCTAGTCCCAGGGGTTCCAACACCTTCTCCTGACCTCTGTGGACACCAGGAATGCATATTGTGCACATACACACAGGCAAAATGGTCATGTACATAAAATAAATAAATCTGAAAAAGATCCACTATGTGCTCTGGAGATGTGATCTGTGAGTTAAATATTCTTCCTCTGTATGTTTTCCAGGCTCTTCAGTTCTGTTTTTCTTTAAGCAACAATATTAGAATAGAACTTTTAATAGATGTCTTATAAAGCATATGGTTTGCAAAACTGCATGGAATATATAGTACATAACTAATATTGATATCTTCAAGTTAAAAAAATATAAAAAGTAGACACATATTTATCTCTGTCTATGACATTTTAATTGCACTAGATTTTACCAAGTTCCATAAGGTCTTCCATTACCAAATTTAATCAAACACTTTTCATTAATTCAGTCAGTCATTTAGTCATTATAGGTTTTTGAATATTAAGCTGTCCTAGATAGAACCACGAATACAACAGTAAATATAAGAGACATAATCTCAGAGAGCAAGAGTCCTGTAATGACATGGGGTGGACATTGAACAAGTGACTGCTGATGTGATGTGGCCTATGCAAAAAGCATGAGGTGTTAGAGAGCTTATGTTCTGACCTGAGCATACACAGCTCTGGTTAAGCAGCACCTTGGGCTTCCTAATATCATTTGTTTAAGAAAATAACCAAAAGTCTCCGAATGTTGCACTAATCCTGACATGAGTGTAAGTGTGGCTGAACTATTGGTGTGTCCGCAGAGAACTCAGATTTCTGAATATTCCCATGACTTGTGTACATTCTGTCCTAAGTGACACTGATAAGAAAGGCACGTCCTGCCACTCTTGGTTACAAGTTTGGTATTTCATGAGATTTGGCTTCTACAAAAGAAATGAGAAAGGCTTGGCATGACCTTTTGTTATGAAAACATTCTTTCTGGGTCCATTCTTGCCAGTGTAATTTTCATTTCTCCAAAAACATCCCAGTGTATACCACTGCAACGCAGCTAGACTTGAGGTAGAAGATTGGAAATGTGAGCTGTTGTTTTGAGGATGAAAAACCAAAAAAGTGAGGATGAACTAGACTTTTTCTAGTGCCTCTCACGAGTCTTATATGTACAGTACAGAGTAAATCCCGCCCCCCACTCCCTCCTTCCTTCCCTTAGTCATCTTTTTCTTTCACCTTCCGGTGTAAATTTTATCTCTATCTATCCTTTTGCTCTTGCTTTAGTACTATCATAAAACTCTGAAAGGTACAATTTTTTGTAATCAAAAATGTGCTGTAAAGACAGAGGAGATGGATTTGTAATGCTTTGACTTCATACTTTTGGAATATCTCTGTCAAATTTGATTAGAATGGAGTAATGGGGACATACACTGAGGGCGGTATCCACTAATCATCAAATTAGAGACCAAGGTCATTACAAAGAGAAATTTAAAAACACCCAATCATCTGATAGCAGTTATGGAGAGTCTTCACAAAATAGTTCTCCATGTATTAAATGAGATATCATGTCAGGATGTAAGTTTCGTGAACTATAAGAACCAAAAGAGGAATGAGAAATGCAGACTGACTCCAGTTTTTAGAGATGGTTTATAAGGCTTAAGGTCTTCCCAGAGCTACGGGGGGAGGGGGAGGAATACCCCAGGGGTACAAAAGATAGTGACTTTTGTATGTGATGACTTCCACCTGATTACAGATTCAGTGGGATCTTTTTTATATTAGAAATTTACAGAATAGCAAAACCTGAACAGTAAGCATCTATACTAAATGGTATACCTCTAACACATGAAACCTGGATCATAAAATAAAAATCACTAGAATTTTGGATAAGAGTTTAATTTTTAAGACTAATATGTTTGAAAGAGTTTCTGAATACATTTAAGAAAATTTGAAAATGCACTGGATATCAAGATATATAGATACTATAGATATGCAAAACTATATCTAAAACTCTTCTGGTTTTATAGTCATTGCCAAACATTTTTAAATGACTGTATAATGTACTTTTGTATGGAGGTAATATAATTTACTTAACTAACCTATTGATAGACATGCAATTATAATTTGCATCCATTTATAATTAATGCTGTAACACTTGCTGCTTCAGTAACCTGCCTTTAGCTGCTTCATTACACAGTTATAATTATTTCTTATGGTATTCTTCTAAAAACTGATCTTCCAGGTCAAAATATAAACATTAGGAAAATACTTGGGGAATTGCATGCACATTTCTTTTCAGAAGTATACATATTTCCACTCCTACCAGTATAGACTAATGAAAATCCACATTTTCTGGTGGCATATTCTAAATAAAAATACAACAATGCATATTTTCTTTCCTAATTTCTTCCTGTGGACAAACTGTTCAGGCTTGCTCATTTTTTCCCTACTGCTTCTTGTCTCCAACTCAGATGACTGCTTGAAATTCTTCCTACAAACTTCACTAAATGTGGTCTACTGGATCTGGCCCTTCATTCTTCAGAAACTATTCTTTATCAGCTAGGAATGCAGTGCTTCATCTGACCCTGATTGCACATCTCCGAGCTGTAGCAATAATAAACTGCTCTTATTTTCCTTATCAGACCTATAGGTCAGAGATCATGTGATAAATCTAAGTCCTATTTTTGACAATAGAAGCCCAGCATTCCCTTTTCATCCAGAACATCAGAAACTTTCATTGTTTTCTCTTTCTTCATTTTTGGGAACCCTTGATATACTGGTTGGAGTTTTGTGTCATGACTTGCTACTAAGTGGTAAGGAAAAGATTGATTTTACTATCCTCTTGTAAAAGAAAAACAACTTCACCATGTGACAGAGTACCCATTCCAAGAACTGTGAATCATGTACAGCCCAGCGTTAGCATTATTGGACTCTGTCACCATTTAGCAAAGAGGAATTTCACCCTCTTGACCTCCTCTCCTTCACCCCAACAGTGGGAACCCGGTTGGGTAGCATTGGCAACTTAGCAGCTATGAGCTACATGTAGTTATTGAAGCCCCAACACAGTAATATTAAATGAATGTTAAATTTAACCCTAAGTTAGATTAGCTACATTTCAAGTCATTAATAAATAACTAGAGTTTACTATCTTGAACAGAACAGACTGTAGAATATCTTCATTCTCGGAGAGAGCGCATTTCTCTGAAGAATCATTTTTAGAAAGTTCTAGAAAAAGGATAAATTGTACTAGGAATACAACTATGATTTATTTCTTCTGAGGCAAGGGCCATTGTTTACCTGTGCCCTCTCCTGTTTCCTCCTCTTCCAAATGTCTCTGCTCTTTTAAAAACCTTATCCTCTTATTCTAGAATGTAAACTTGTTTGTGCTATGGGCTGAGAAAAATAAAACACTCATAAATCACTTGCTGTGTAGAAATCTGATGTAACAACATACAGGAATAAAATATAAGAGGAAAAATCCATCGTAAGCGAATCTATGCTGCACCAGTTTTGCAACTAGATCCTCTCTCCCACCCTCTTTTCTTTTTCTTCCTCTCTCTCCCTCTTTCTGTCTTACCCCTCCTCTTCTCTACTTGTCTCCCTCTTTCCCTCTCCCCCCCTCTGTCTCCATCTTCCTCTCTCCTCTTTTCCTTTCCCCCTTACAGTGAGTCATCAACCCTAGGAAAGCCTTGAGTAAGGCCAGTCCCTGGCCTCCTTTATGCACACATTCAATTCATATTTCATAAACACCTAGCCCATGGCCTGTAGTGTCCCCAGGACATAGATATCACTGGTATTTCCAAAACATAAAAGTGTTTGCCTGTGGAAAGTCATGCATTCTACTTCAGGGCAGGGGATTGGGCACATTTTCTCACCTATTGCAAGGTTCATGGCCGAGGTCCACCTTACAAAAGAGACATTTCTAGAGAGAAAGAATACAAATTAATTTAATACACTTTTTATGCTTAGAGGATAAAAGATATGATTTAATGGTAATAAACTGATACATGAGAAAGACTTAGAATGAGTTGGTACATTCAAATTCTTCTGTGTCCCACTATCTTCACAGATAGATTTGTTGTGCCCAGATCATAACCCCCAGAGAGACTACCAAGAATGAGCATACCAGAATGCAAAAGCAAGGTTTATCTGTTACAAGTCATGACAGGGAATTCAACTCAAGCCATCTCAAGTGAGGCAGAGAAGAGTTACTCTTTCTTGGGGAAGTTAGTTTTTATAGGCAAAACCCATAAAATTTCTTAGAGGGGAGGGGGTTAGTACGGGTCCATCCTTGATTGGTCCAGTTTTTCCCGGGCCTGGACTTTATCTTATTCTAGCTTATTTGTTTGCCCTGTCAGGAGTTTTACAACTCCTCTCCGAGGTCTGGTCATGTTATCTCCGGAGAGGGGCATCTCGTGGTTAATTGGTTACCATCAGACATCCTGACTCTGTTCTTTTGTTCCTGGGGTTGGCGCCATCATTTCTGGGGACTTGAAACTGGCCTGGGTCTATCTATATTGAGATATCTTTGTCTAAGGCCCCCTTTTTGAGACAATAGAGTGAGGGTCTTGTGCCTAGATCACGTCCCCAAAGCCGCCACTGGAGACTTTAGGTACAGAATGCAAAAGTAAGGTGTTTTCTAAGTTTACAAACCTCCAGGGAGCGCTCTTCTCACTCACAGCAGGGAGGTTGGAAGGAGTGCTCCCCTTTCTTTGTGAGGCTTGTTCTTAAAGGCACAGACCATATAATTTATTTTAACCCACCTCCCTTTTTAGTCTTTTGGCTGAATATCCTGACTGTGTTTTCCAAAGTCCCTGTAGCAGATACAGCCACCTGGGGAAAAGGGTCTGAGTTCTTATCTACACTTAGGAATCCTGGTTTAAGCTTCTCTTTGTCTGTAGGGGATAGAGAGGGGGGGTTACTGAGTTATCACAGATTGAAACCCCCAACCCCACTTACTGAGGATATCCAGCCTGTTCCCATTCCAGAAAGAAACAGAAGGATGACATCCTTTCTGCTCCTGCAGTTTTCTCTTTAATCTCAAAATCATCAATATGCCAAGTTGTACTGGGGCGGCTTGTTCTGAACTCTGCCTCCAGTAACTTAGAACAGAAGGAAGGAAGGATTATTTGCCTCTGTTGTAGGCTGTTACATGTGTTGGGGCCTGACGTGAGACTGTGAATCACGCATGGTTGAAAAGAGCTGTTCAAATCCTGGCATCTTGGAAGCAGAGAGAATAATGGGCATAAGACATGCTCTTCTTAAAACTGCACTTTTGTATAATATTCTAGGACCAGCCTTAATATTACACTTCCCAGGGGCCCAGAAGAGACGCTGCCAGCTGCATGGGAATGAATCTAGATACACAGAGCTCTTTCGTCCAACTCATTTATTCGTCCACCACCATCATACTGTTGAAAATTCTTCCCACTTCTATGGGGACTTATCTTTATCTTTCCCAAGACAGCAGCACCTTCATGTTTACAATACAACATAAGAATTGCAAGGTCCCCACCAGAAGCTTCCGTGCAACTTCATTTGCAACCCAAAAGGGGGAAGAGAGTAAAATCAGAGATAGAAGCTGGAATTAATCAGAGAAGGAATTTATGTGCTAAGAATATATCTTTACTGTGGTTAGGTAAAAACATTACAAGTCTATCATAAATGTACTCAAATTATAAACTTACAGATGATAGGGTAAAGAAATCTCTAACTCACTAAAAATAAAACTGCCACTGTTTTTCTCTGCTACCAGTTTTCTGGCAGGGTGGGGAAGGAGTACTGATAGCTAGACAATCCGCATCACAGCTTGAAGCACCTGATAAGAGGAAACCCCTTTGATATAAGAAGTTGCTCTGGGGCAGTGGAAGGTCTGAACTTGATTTGCACAAGAAACAAAGCTATGCAACTAGGGGGCCATGCACTTGGCCTGGGAGCCTGGTTGTTTCTGAAAGGATGTTTTACCAAGTCCAGGGGCTTTAGGTGCCTAGCACATGGTCTGGTAGCTATTCTGTTCCTCTCTTATCTTTTAATGCTTTGTTTGGAGCTGGCCCTATCTTTGGTTGTGACTAAAAGGAAACATTTGCAAAAGGCAGATACGCAATTCAAATGCTAAAAAGGGGAGTTGGGAGCTCAGGGCCAGAAAGTTCTGCCTATGTGACTTTATACAAGTACTTTGAGTGTATATACCCTAGAAGGAGATTTACACACATACACACATTCTGGGAGAATCATGAGCACAAGGAATTCATAGCAAGACACAGCTGAATATTAAAGCTGTGTAACACCAAATATTCTGTGATGAGTGTCTTTCCATTTGACAGACCCTTGGCCAGTAAAAGTATAGCTTAGTATGTACAGCTGGACTTTCTATTTCATATCCTGTGGCTTGCGACACTGTACCTCATGCACACTCAGCATGGAAGACTACATCTTTCATTGATAAAAATCCCTCTGTTCTCATTTACTACTTACTTTAGTGTATTGCCTTCAACAGACAGCAATCTTTAGGCTAAGAGGATCTGAAATATTACATAAGGACACTAAGAAAGGACACTTACGCCGGGCGGTGGTGGCGCACGCCTTTAATCCCAGCACTCGGGAGGCAGAGGCAGGCGGATCTCTGTGAGTTCGAGGCCAGCCTGGGCTACCAAGTGAGTCCCAGGAAAGGCGCAAAGCTACACAGAGAAACCCTGTCTCGAAAAACCAAAAAAAAAAAAAAAAAAGAAAGGACACTTATTATAAGATCTACTCATTAGGTGAAATATGAATTTGTTTGGCTAAACTTTTTGCAACAATACATCTTTGCCATAGATGTTATATGTGTGTATCAAATGCTAGGATGAGATGTATCTGAAAAAAAAAAAAAAGAAATGTTTATGTGTTCTACCCAAATATATACACCATCTCTTACTGACAAGACACTAATTAAAATAAAAAGACTGGCCTGGTGGTGGTGGTGGTGTGGAACCAAAATGAAAGACAAAAATGCTTTCACCCCAAAACTAAGGCCTAAGACTGCTCCTTTTAGCTACAGGCTATAAATTACTGGAACAGGCCAGAAGTTACTGAAACCAGTCAGTTCAGATTCCAAAAACCAGGAAGTGTAAAAGTACAGAGTCACAAGGTAGTCAGGAGGTAATGGCTGCCGGACAATGGAATGTCCTCTCCCTGCCCCCCTAGGCAACTGCTTGACCATAGTATATTCCAACCCTAGCTTCCATAGTGACTGTGTAATCACCAGATGCCCCCATCTGGGAGCAGCCAATGAGAAATGGTGGTGGGCAACTACCTCCTTAGAAGGAAAATTGAATTGTGATTTCTGGAATTCCTAGACACAAGCCAATCAGAATTGAACCCATACTAGCACCCCTACATGATGTAACCTTGTGATTTTTTCCCTTTAAAAACTGAGCTTGCAGACAGGCAGGCACTTCTCCAGCCTCCACTGCATTGGATCTATTGGATGAAGTCCCTGCCTAGGCTTGTATTGCATTTGGATATCCTGAAATTAAACCTTGCTTTTGCATTCTGGCTTGCTCATCTTTGGTGGTCTCTCTGGGGGTTGCAATCTGGGCACAACAGTGGCACATGCCTTTAATCCCAGCACCCGGGAGGTAGAGCCAGGCAGATCACTGTGAGTTTGAGGCCAGCCTGGTCTACAGAGCAAGATCCAGGACAGGCACCAAAACTACACAGAGAAACCCAGTCTCGAAAAACCAAAAAAAAAAAAAAAAAGAAAGAAAGAAAAGAAAACACCACACCATGTGGAATTGTATTTGTTGTGCCCAGATCGTGACCCCCAGAGAGACCACCAAAAACGAGCATGCCGGAATGCAAAAGCAAGGTTTAATTCTGGATATCCAAAAGCAATACAAGCCTAGGCAGGGACTTTGTCCAATACATCCAACGCAGTGGAGGCTGGAGGAAGCGCCCACCTGTCTGCAAGTTCAGTTTTTAAAGGGAAAAGTCACAAGGTTACATCATTTAGGGGTGCTAGTATGGATTACTTCTAAGAGAGTGGTTGTCCGCCACCATTTCTCATTGGCTGCCCTCAGGTGGGGGCATTTCTGTGGTCAGTTACCCTGGAAACAAGGGAGAGGACATTCCATAGTCTGGCAGGCATTACCGCGTGACTATCTTGTGACTGTGAACTTCTACACTTCCTGGTTTCTGGAATCTGAACTGACTGGTTTCAGTAACTAATGGCCTATTCCTAAAAGGAGAAATCTTAGGCCTTAGTTTTAGGATGAAAGCATTTTGGTCTTATTTCTAAGATGGCTCATTTTGGTCTCACATTTCCCCCTTCTCATGTGCCTAATGAAACCCAATCATGGGTTTTGGACACTTAGCTCCTAAGTATCCCTCTCTAATAATGGCCATGTATAGTTAGCCATCTTGTCTCTATGCCAGGGAGTTTCATTTTGACTCAGCATTTCAGCCTTTTCTGAATAGGGAACATGGGTGACGTATTCTCTTCTGGAACTGCTTCGAGCTGGCATTGGGGCGCCGATATCAGGGGGCCCCAAAATGCTGAAAAGCTAGTCAAAGACTGGGCAAGGGGGCATTTGTCAGAAGCATGTAGCTGCCTGACCCCACAGGGACAGGGAAGAACCATGTTAGCTGGGCTGGTCCACGTCAGCTTTTAGCAAGTCTGGAGCTCACAGTCGTCTGGAGCAGTGGAGTCAGCAACTGAAACCTGGAGGTGACTGACAGCCAAGTGGAAATCTGTTGAGACAAATTTAAACTAGGAACAGAAGTTAAAATTTATGAACTTATTTGGAACCCTTAGGTCCATACCCTTAGTAATGGGAAAAGCAGTAGTCCCAAGACCAGGAAAGAGGAAAAATACCATCTTTAGGAATACTTATCTGGGGTCCTTTCAACCTCTGTAAAGTGGGCCTAGGTTTTTATGACTCTTTTGATCCTTTGAGGCCTACTTACAAAATGACATAATAGTTTTAGATACATTAGTATTACCAATCTGTACTGAAATTCATATTGTAGACAAAGCAGGTAATGGGTATCTTGTAAAACAGCAGAAATGGACTCATACCTTTAAGTCCCAACAAGTTACATCTAAATATGACATCTAAAACAAATCCAAAATATTGAGCTTGTGACTTAACAGTAAGTAGTCATTGCTCTACCAGCTCATCAGGACTCCTAAATGTTAAGCTCTGAACCATAGAACAGGAGAGTAATCAGAAACTTATCTCATTTTGGATTCATATGAACATTTATGACTTACTTAAACTTTTATATCTTAGAACATTTTCCTGAAAGTGAGCTAACAAGAAAGCTATAACCTTGCATGAGGATCTGGTTGATACTGCCATGCTGACAAAGTTAGAGCTAGCCTGGCCATCAGTACTGTCAGAGATCTGAGAAGGATAAACTATATCTGAGTGCAGACCAAGAAGCTTCCAATCCTATAAATTACAGGGACCAAACCCTACCCAGGTCTCCATAGCGTTGGAGGCACCAGTCAGAACAGCATAAATCTTCTTCTACCATCAGATCAATAAGGCAGAGTATTTTTTTCTGTGGAATAGGGACATGGAAGACTGACCTTGATCAGGCAAAAGGGTGCAATCAATTCCAGTGTCCTACTGCTCATCCACAGTCTGGGCTGGGTCCTGGCAGCAGGCGTTTCACTGGGGCATCTTGCCCTGTGGTCAGCGTTGTCATATTTCAGGCAGAGACATTGTGGTGCCTCGTACTGAATCTTCTTTGGAGACCTTGGGTCTGCTAGTATCTGGAAGCCTGTCTGATATAGTAAGCTTTTAGATCAACATTTAAATACCACATTCTGCAGATCTCTGAAGTATGAGGGCTGTCCAGGTATATCTGAATAGAAAAACTTTGTTTCTAATTCCTTGTTTCAAGCTCAACCCTGAAAACATAACAAACTTAGCAAATACAAGGAGGCTAGACAACATTCTTAAGCCTGAATGTACCTTGGGTAAGGAGAAACATTTTTTAAGCCATTGGTTTTTAACTATAAAAACTGTTCTTAAAAGACTGAGATCTCTCAAATGTCTTCCACCACTTCAACTAGACTCTTTTTGGAACTCTAGTCCTGCCATACATTTGCAAACCTCAGCTGTTTCCTATGATTCCTTTATGTTGCAAAGTTTGGCTGCCAGAGCAAGGTATATTCCTGTATATAAAAGCATTGATGTGCAGCTTTAATATTAATCAAATACCTTATTTATTAAACATATGTTGCCATCTATTTAAATTCTCTAGAAACTGCTGTTGAACACTTGTTAAAGACATAAGTATTAGGTGTTAACCCGAATAGATCTTTATAACCTTAGTAAAAGATGGCTGCCAGCCACATGGCTGCCCATGAGGTCACCAGCCAAGATGGAGGGAGCCACGTGGTTGCTGTTTAAAGCTCGTTTTTCTAAACAATAATTACTTGCACACATATACACAGTTGGATCCAAGTTACACACATACATACATACAGTTAAAGCTTGCTTACATTTTCAAGTCACATGCCTGTATACATACACACATAAGCAGTTTGCAGAATCATTAGCCATTTTTAAGATGAAAACCAATAATTAACTTTAAATTCAGTATTTGCAGGTATAAGAGACCATAACAAACAGTTTACATACTCCAGACAAATTCCGCTTTTTTCTTTTCCTTTAAAACAGAAACTCTAGCCGGGCGTGGTGGCGCACGCCTTTAATCCCAGCACTCGGGAGGCAGAGGCAAGCGGATCTCTGTGAGTTCGAGGCCAGCCTGGGCTACCAAGTGAGTTCCAGGAAAGGCGCAAAGCTACACAGAGAAACCCTGTCTCGAAAAACCAAAAAAAAAATAAAACAGAAACTCTTACCAAAGTCCTTCTTGTGATTTCCCTCAGTACTCTAGAATATATTGTAAAGTTACAATATTTTAAATGAGAACAGAAATACATGCATACACCAAAACAAGAATAACTCTCAATTTGCATCAGCACTGTACCGCAGACAAGAAACTGTTGGTGACATTCCATTCTTGGAGCCAGACCTTGATCAAGTTTTAGCCCCAGGGCAGGTCTTGGGAGCCCCACCCAACAGCTTGGAAGAGGAGGACGGGGAAAGCGGGGGAAAGCATGCACCATGGAGACAAAAGATTGCTGTTAACCTCAGATTTTCAAGAACACGAGAATGACAGACTGAAAGTGACTCCATGCCCTGGCTGGGCCCACAGACCTGTAGGCCACTCCTCAGCTGTGACTCTGGAGGGGCAGTTAGTTCTCCACCAGCCCCTTGAGGCCCCTGCTGGCTCCTGCCAGCTCTGCCCCATGTCCACACAGGAGCCCAGCCAGAACCTGCTGACCATAGCTGGGCCCCACAGTGCTCACAGCCCGCTCTAGCACAAAGCCATGCCTAGTTCCCATGCAGCCAAGCCTCTACTCCATAGCTTTTTGAGCAAGCTGGGGCCCTGAACCTGCTGCATCTAGGCCCTGTGATGCTCACAGGCCACCTAGCCCTCTCAGCGGCGCCCTGGGTCCCCGAAGTAGCAGCTGTGCAGCCGCTGCCTGCCGGACACATTGCAAGTTTTCTGCTGCCTGCTGCCTGTGCTCTGGTCAGTGAGAGCAAGGAAGCAATGTTAGGTTAGTCTGTGCCAGTTCAACCACCCAAGGGGTCTCCATCCCTTCGGCTGGCAATCCGGCCCACAAGTCCCAATGCACACACAAGCTCAGGCATAAAACACTCACACATATGGCCACAGTTCTCACACATTTATACATTTATGAAGGTATAACAAATAACACTGATGAACAAGATAGGCAGACAAAAAGGAAGAACAAGGGCCCTACAGATGGTCCAGGCAGACAGACAAGAGTCTGGAGAGGGAGCCTCAATAATGCCAAAGACCTACGGATGGGACAGGGAGAATTCAACAGAGTGTCCCAATCCCCAGACGGATCCCTCTCAGGTGTCCAAACAGATGGACCCCTCATGGGCATCCTAACAGACCGACCCCTCTCGGGCGTCCTATGACGGGGGGGGGGGGGGGACCTGTGAGGACCCCAGCGTCCTGATGAGGGGTTGGAACGTCTTCCAACTCCTCCAGGGTCACCTTACAAGCGTGTCTGCCAAGGTGAGCCTGTCAGATTCAACCGCCGGCTTCGGATAAGAAATATGAAAGTAAAAGGAAAGCAAAGACAAGAAAGTGGAGCGCTCTTACTGATCGGTGCAGATGGACCTCTGGAGCTCTTAGGGGTCCTGGTGGGGGGTCTCTGGGGATCCCGGAGAGCCCCCAAATGTTGTGCCCAGATCGTGACCCCCAGAGAGACCACCAAAGATGAGCTTGCCGGAATGCCAAAGCAAGGTTTAATTCTGGATATCCAAAAGCAATACAAGCCTAGGCAGGGACTTCGTCCAATACATCCAATGCAGTGGAGGCTGGAGGAAGCGCCCACCTGTCTGCAAGTTCAGTTTTTAAAGGGAAAAGTCACAAGGTTACATCATTTAGGGGTGCTAGTATGGATTACTTCTAAGGGAGTGGTTGTCCGCCACCATTTCTCATTGGCTGCCCTCAGGTGGGGGCATTTCTGTGGTCAGTTACCCTGGAAACAAGGGAGAGGACATTCCATAGTCTGGCAGGCATTACCGCGTGACTATCTTGTGACTGTGAACTTCTACACTTCCTGGTTTCTGGAATCTGAACTGACTGGTTTCAGTAACTAATGGCCTATTCCTAAAAGGAGAAATCTTAGGCCTTAGTTTTAGGGTGAAAGCATTTTGGTCTTATTTCTAAGATGGCTCATTTTGGTCTCACAGTATTCTATATGGTATTGTTCTTCAAAGAAAAATGTTTAGCCCATAAAAAATGTGTTCTTTGCAGACAGACCAGTGTCAACTTATTTCAAACAGAATTGTGACTCTGGCTCTGGCTGGATTCTAGTCAAAAGGGAATGACTGGTGATAGATCTTTTTTTGTACCAAGGGATATTCAGTTTCAAGGGCTTCTACATATGAGTCTATAGTCAAGAAAAAATCATAATGCTGAGTCATCCTGGATATATACAAAAGGGAAAGTTCCTGGATGATGCTGAAATATTTAATAATAAAACATTCCAGATTTCATGAAGCATCCTGATGAACTGAAGCTGATGACTGATAACCTGGCAGTTTGCTGGCAGCAACAAAATGTGATTCTGTATTGGATACTGAAAGAAGAAAACAACAATCTAAATATAATACCTGGTGTTAAAGTGTTCAAGGGTATCCATGTTTTCTATACACATATATTTATGTTTTCTTATTAATTTAAAATTTTAACCAAATGCCTCACTATTAATATTAAAAACATTTATTGTGTGTAGGGTACAGTAAAATCCCATTCTCAGATTTACAGATACAAAAGAAAATTCACAAGAATATTTCTTTTTGGGTTTAAGATGACTTTTGGCTGTTGTTACATATGGGCAATCACAAATCACTAATGAAGAAATGTCTGTTAATACTTATTGAAGTAATGATTCAGTAATTTCACTCATCTACTGCCTTTTAATTTGGTATTACTCTCTTATTCATCAAATACTTATTAAGCATCTGTTTTGAAACCAAGCTGTGTCAAGAAATAAGAGTGATACTGATGTCATTCAAACTAATTTTTAAACTGTTTGCTTCCCTATACCTGATACTGTATTAGACATTAAGTTAGACAAACATACAGTGATCTCTGGCCTGTGCTCTTGGTGTTTATGGACAAATATAGGAAGAGCTTATCCTGTACATGAGCAGAGACTGGCATACTTTCAGTAGAGTGATGAATTTAGAAGGGGTCATATACAATATAGTTCATTGTTTTTATGGGTATTTTGCAATTGTGAACTTTCTTTAGGTTTTTGAATTTAAGTTCTAATGTTATTAATAGAAACAAATGTTAGTTTAAGAAAAAGACTGAGACTTTGTTTATTGCATGTGCATAATTATTAAGAATGTAGTAAAACAACCTTATAATATATTTAGTTGAATCTGATAACTGATTCATACTGAACTTAAAAAAAAGCTGATGACAGGCAAAATGGCTGAAAAGGTGCAAAAGAAAACCAGAGCAACTCTCTACTTGATGGCATGAAAGCCTTCCTTTCATTTATACTTCAGTCCCAAACTGTAGTGCTCGGTAAGCATACTTTGTAACAGGTAGGGACTGAGGGATGCTGGGAGAACCTGAAGGCCAGGTCTGCTTTGATATGTTAAAAAGGTACCTTAGCCATTAGTCCTAGGCTTTGAGACTTAACATTCCAGCGTTTCAACCTTTTTGTTGATTGCTAATAAATGATAAGGGGTTATATAATCTTCTCTGACTACTTCCTGCTAAAATTGAGGATTCATTGTTGGGAACCCTGTGAAACCAAAATGAGCCATCTTAGAAATAAGACCAAAATGCTTTCACACAAAAACTAAGGCCTAAGATTTCTCCTTCTAGGAACAGGCCAATAGTTACTGAAACTAGTCCGTCCAGATTCCAGAAACCAGGAAGTGTAAAAGTACAGAGTCACAAGGTAGTCACTAGGTAATGACTGCCGGACTATAGAATGTTCCAACCCTGGTTTCCAGGGTAACTAACCATAAAAATGTCCCCACCTGAGGGCAGCCAATGAGCAATGGTGGTGGGCAACGACCCTCTTAGAAGTAAGATTAAGCCATGATTCCTAGAAAGCCACTAGAAGTGAGTCAATCAGACTTGTACCCATACTAGCACCCCTAAATGATGTAACCTTGTGGTTTTTCCCTTTAAAAGCTGAGCTTGAAGATAGGTGGGCATGTCCTCCAGCCTCCGCTGAGTTGGATGTATTGGACGAAGTCCCTGCCTAGGCTTGTATATTCAGAATTAAACCTTGCTTTTGCATTCTGGCATGCTCGTCTTTGGTGGTCTCTCTGGGGGTCAGGCTCTGGGCACAATACCCAAGAAAGCTATAATGTTGTCCAAAGCTTGGAAGAACAGGCTATTCTACTCACTGTCCAGTCTCTGCAGGACCATCAGGCCTATAGAAGTACAGGCAATGTTGGAAGAGTTTGTGAGGCTGGAACACTTGGGGCTGTTTTTGAATCTGTCTAGGGATAAAGATTTTGAAGGAACACCTGGGCCTGGTGAGCTTCTGTAACAGTCTGCAGCTGATTTGAAATATACTGGGAAATATAGACTAGGGAGAGAAGATAACAATTAAGAAGCCTATGGAAAAAATTATCTGGGGTATACACTTGAAACTTTTAGGGCTATGGTCTTAGTGGTTGGGAGAGGGAAGGCCCAAGACAGGGAGAGAGAGAGATCTCATCCTCAGGGACAGGTTGGTGGGGAAACAGGCTGTTGATTGACAGTACTTAGCTGGAGTCCATTTGACCTGTGAGACATGGACCCAAGTTAATTCCCTGAAGCTTACAGGATTTTTTTAAGTTTACAAAAAAAGATAAAAGTTTTAGAAAAGTTTTAAAAAGTTTAGTTTTAGTGGCTGTTTGCTTTACCACTTTTGCAATCTGTACTGAAATCCACATTGTAGATGTGGATTTAATTTCTTTGTATCATAGTAAAAACTTAGGACCTCAAAAATGATTTTGAGTTAAAAACATGAACACTCTTTTCTCTGTCCAGAAGCCTTTTTGTGTATAGATTGAACAGATTTTTTTAGCACAATAAGAAGCAATTTTTAAGTCTATACTTAAAAGTCTATGCTTAGAAGACAACCAAAGTAAATTTTAAAATTTTGAGCTTCTGATTATAATAATATTAGTAGTACTTTTGTGGAGCTAGATTGATAGCTTAAGAGAACTCTGCTGAGTGTTAAAATTCTGAATTTTTAAAGTCATAGTATAAGAATAGCATAGCAAGGAGAAGGAATCTAAAGCATATTTGAACAAATATTTTATGTACCTTACATAATTTTCTTAGTCCCTTTGTTGTGCCCAGATCACAAGCCCCAGAGAGTCCACCAAAGACAAGCAAGCCGGAACGCAAAAGCAAGGTTTATTGAAGCAGTTTAAGCCGACCTTGTCAAGCCATCTAACACAAAAAAGGCAGTACCCACCCCTTTGCAAGCTCAGGTTTTAAAGGCAAAAACCACAAGGTTACATCATTTAGGGGTGCTAGTACAGGTACAATTCTGATTGGCTCACTTCTAGGGACTTTCTAGAAATCATGGCTTAATCTTACTTCTAAAGGGGTGGTTGCCCATCACCATTTCTTATTGGCTGCCCTCAGGTGGGGACATTTCTGTGATCAGTTACCCTGGAAACCAGGGTTGGAACATTCCTTGGTTAAACAGTCATCACTGAATGAATACCTTGTGACTCTGTACCTTGCACTTTCTAATTTCTGGAATCTGGGTTGACTGGTTCCAGTAACTCAAGGCCTATACCTAAAATGGAGAAAGCTTAGGCCTTACTTCTAAGTGTTGTGCCCAGATCGTGACCCCCAGAGAGACCACCAAAGACGAGCATGCTGGAATGCAAAAGCAAGGTTTAATTCTGGATATCCAAAAGCAATACAAGCCTAGGCAGGGACTTCGTCCAATACATCCAATGCAGTGGAGGCTGGAGGAAGTGCCCACCTGTCCGCAAGCTCAGTTTTTAAAGGGAAAAGTCACAAGGTTACATCATTTAGGGCTGCTAGTATGGATACAATTCTGATTGGCTTGCTTCTAGGGACTTCTAGAAATTACTTCTAAGGGAGTGGTTGCCCGCCACCATTTCTCATTGGCTGCCCTCAGGTGGGGGCATTTCTGTGGTTAGTTGCCCTGGAAACAAGAGAGAGGACATTCCATAGTCTGGCAGGCATTACCTCGTGACTATCTTGTGACTGTGAACTTCTACACTTCCTGGTTTCTGGAATCTTAACTGACTGGTTTCAGTAACTAATGGCCTATTCCCAAAAGGAGAAATTTTAGGCCTTAATTTTAGGGTGAAAGCATTTTGGTCTTATTTCTAAGATGGCTCATTTTGGTCTCACACTAAGATGGAGGCATTTTGTTCCCATTTTGGTCTCACACCTTACAAGTTGTATTTACACACTTTAAACACTTCCTTAGACCTTCAGAATTTTCAGAGGCCTAGTAATTCTAGGAAAGTGAAGCTTGAGGCCTGGTTTTCACATATGATGAGAACTGAGAAAGTAGCTGAAGCATTGGGAGAGGAGCTGGTATGTTTGCTGCTGTTAAACTAACAACGCTGTCATTGGCCTCATCATCAACACCAACAGTGGTCTGAGAAGAATAAATTTCATCAGGATGTATAGACCAAGTAGCTCCTAAATCTATTAAAATGATAGATACTTCCTGACTACATGAATAATCACCCTACATTCCCCTGAAGTAATCTTAATTTTGTTGGGGCAGAGGTCTCATGGCAGTGTCATTCTTTAGCTTCTAGGCCCAGAATATCTAACAGACTTTCCTGTGGAGTAGGAACTTGGGGGACCAGCCTTCCTTGTCTAGGCAAAGTGAGGCAATCAACTCCTCAGTGTCCTGATTGTCCACATTTTGTACAGGATCTTGGCAGCAGGAGAGGTTAAGGGCAATTTTCACTCTAGCTGGTCTTGGCACATTTAAAACAAGCTCCTAGTAGAGTTAATCTGTGCTCCATTGTGGTGATATTTTATTTGTGCACCAATAAAGCTTATCTGAAGATCAGAAGAAAAAGCCAGCTACTATATTAAACATAGAAGTCAGGCAGTGGTAACACATGCCTTAAATCCTGGCATTTGGGAGGCAGAGATCCATGCAGATCTCTGTGAGTTCAAGGCCACACTGAGAACAGAGCCAGGTATGGTGCCACATGCCTTTAATCCCAGCACTAACCATGGAGGTCTGTAGGTTTGTATAGACAGACAGGAAGTGATGTAGATGGGTGGAGAGAGGAAGTAAGAGGGCAAGGACATGGGTATACAGGAAGTAAGTCTCTTTGTCTGTAAGAACATGGCCGGCTTCTTTCTGTTTTACCCCAATACCTGGCTCGGGGATTTTTATTAAGAGTGTTTAGCTGTGGTGATAATCTAATTGTACTGAATTATTATTTTGATTGTATGTTAATAAATAAAGTTGTCTGGGAGTCAGAGCTATTAGAGTCATAGCAAGAGTGTGGCGGTGGTGGCACACGCCTTTAATCCCATAGATATCTGTGTGTTCAGGGTCAGAGCTATTAGGGCCATAGCAAGAGTGTGGCGGTGGTGGCACACGCCTTTAATCCCATAAGATCTCTGTGTGTTCAGGGATACAGCCAGCATTGGAGACATATGCCTTTAAGACCTAGGGGGCTGTACATTCAGACAGTGACGAGGCAGTCATGTGTTTGGGTTTACAACCAATGAGAAGGCAGAACAACATACTTTAAAAAAACGAACCGACAGGAAGTAGCTCTCTTTTCGCGAAGCTGGGACAGCAGGAGGAAGGGTGAGATTTTAGCTCTGAGCTCTGACTTCTCGGCTTTCTCTTTTACATTGTTTCTGTGTTTCTTATTTAATAAGACGGTTGGTTACATCTACATCTGGCGCCCAACGTGACAAGAATCCATTAAAAACCGCTTGGCTTGATGGCAGGTCCGCTTTCCCGCAAGGGCGGCAGGCGGTGGCAGGCGGCGGAGGAAGCAGCAGGAAGCAGCCGGCGTCTTAGTCAAAGCTGCCAGCTTCCTAGTCTGAGCTGCCAGCTTCCTAGTCCGGGTAGCAACTTCTAGCCCGGGCCTAGGTCTGTGAGCAGCTTGCCTAAAGCCGGTGCTACAAACAACTCAGACCTGCCCTGCCAAACAGGGCCCTGCCTGTAAAGCCAACGCACGTGGTCGGAGCTTAAGGAAGTCAGACCCAGGCCTTGACTCGGCACAAGAGGGAACACGTGGCTGCATTTAAGCTTTAGCCGGCTACGCTTTCTTGTGCGTTCTCTCTTTCCTCTCTCTCTCTCTCTCTCTCTCTCTCTCTCTCTCTCTCTCTCTCTCTTTCTCTCTCTGGATTTACACCTGGGACACTAGGTGGCTGCTTTGAAAATCCCCTCAGATTTCTACTGTTCTACGCAGATTTGGTAAGTCATAATATATCAGATATTTTAAAGGAAACTATCTAAAAGAGAATTTTTTCCACATTAAAAAACAAATGGGTTTTATGTGTACATTGGAAGAAAATTGGTTTTTGTTCGAAATTTTAGGCAGTCTGGCAATGGAACAACTATATAATATTAGTATTGGTGGAATTATGCACCTTATCACTATAATAATCCACATTTTAATATTTAAAAAGATAGTCAATTTAAGTGCCAGGATAACAGCTTTAGAAGAACTTGTTAAACCTGTAAAAATTCAGACAGAAGAAATTAACAGTGAAGTTGTTTCAAATCGGGATCATAAGGTTGCAGAAAGAAAGCCTGTTTTCACACAGTCACCCTTAATTTATCCTGTAACTGTACAGCAGATGCCTGATCAAATGGCTACACAAAATACTTGGGCTCCAATTGAAATGTTGGATTTAAAAAGGTTTAAGGAGGCAATAGTATCTTATGGCATGCATTCCCCATATGTAAAGCAAATGTTAAACACTTGGTCAACATATAATAGGATAGTACCACAGGACTGGCGGGACCTTGCACAAGGTGTTCTGGAACCCAGCCAGAGACTTCAATTTCTGACTTGGTTTAAGGAGGAGGCTAAAAACATAGAAAAACAATGGAGGGATAAAGGAGTACAAGTTTGCCAGGATCAGCTTATGGGCGAAGGCCAATATGCTTCAGCACAAGCACAATGTTTATATGATGTCCAAACCCTAATTTTATGTCGAACGGCAGCCTTGAATGCATGGGACAAAGTTGAGGAACCAGGAAAAAAATCTGAGTCATTTACAAAGGTGAAGCAAGGCCCAAAAGAGTCTTTTACAGATTTTTTACAAAGACTGGCTTCAGCAGTAAAGAGAACGGTCTCAGATTCAGAAGCTGGTAAGGCAATAATTGAATCTTTGGCCTTTGAGAATGCGAATGCAGCATGCAAAAGAATAATCAGGCCATTAAGGGCAAGATCTGCACCTATGGAAGATTGGATTAGAGAAACAATTAATGTTGAAGCTGATGAGCATGATGATACATGGGTAGGAGAAGTAATTTCAAAAGGTTTGAGGAGTGTTAGATGTTTTGGATGTGGAAAGCAAGGACATTTGAAAAGGGACTGTAGACAGGTCATTTCCAGAAACAATGTTTCTTCAAGGAACAATGGCAACAGAATGCCCCTTCCTTCTGGAGTATGCAGAAGGTGTGGTAAGGGAAAACACTGGACCAACAAATGTAGATCAACAAAGGACAGACAGGGTAATCCTTTGCCTCAGTCTTCGGGAAACTCCCAGAGGGGCCTCAGGCAGGCCCCCAGTGCAAATCCAGTTCAAACCTTTCCGGCAGCCATAGAGGAAATGCCTGCTCTGGAGAGCGATTAAATAACCAAATGCCTATTGGAATAAATCATGCTGGTCAGAATGATGAAACAGAGAGAATAGAAAATTCAGGAGAAAACATAAAGAAAATTTTTTGGCAAACTTCTATTAATGAACAAAGACCAAAATTAACGATAAAAATAAATGGCGTTTTGTTGTCTGGTCTGGTAGACACAGGTGCGGACGTTACCATAATAGCACCAGAATTTTGGCATCCAACTTGGCCTCTTCAGGAGGTAAACGTTCAACTGTTAGGAATTGGGACATTATCTCAGGTGAAACAGAGTGCAAGATGGCTCGAATGTATAGGTCCAGAAGGACAGAGAGGAAAATTAAAACCATATGTGGCTAACATAACTATGAACCTGTGGGGTCGAGACTTGTTGCAACAATGGAATACTCAGATTAACATCCCTCCAATCTCAGAAACAAATCATAAACTAGCACATGTTACTGAGAGAAATATTAGAAGATATTGTTCTAATGAGTGGTCACCAGCCATCCATATTATACAAGAACAGGGCACAATAACTGATGATCTTCCAAAGACACCAACAGCTCTACCTTTAAAATGGTTAACAGACAAGCCTGTATGGGTCCAGCAATGGCCTTTAACAACAGAGAAACTCCAGGCTTTAGAAGAGCTGGTAGAAGAACAGTTAAAGGCTCAGCATATTGAAGAATCAACCAGCCCTTGGAATTCTCCTGTATTTGTTATTAAAAAGAAATCTGGTAAATGGAGAATGGTAACAGACCTTAGAGCAATTAACAAAGTAATTCAGCCAATGGGCTCTCTACAATCTGGGATGCCTTTGCCTACTCTGTTACCAAAAGGATGGCCTCTCATAGTTATTGATTTAAAAGGCTGTTTCTTTACAATACCCTTACAAGAAAAAGACAAAGAAAGATTTGCTTTTACAGTGCCTACTTATAATAATTCTCAACCGGTTAAAAGATTTCAATGGAGGGTCCTCCCACAGGGAATGTTGAATAGCCCAACTCTGTGCCAATATTTTGTACAACAGCCATTGGAAGTGATACGTAAAAAATTTCCTAAATCTATAATTTATCATTATATGGACGATATTTTACTAGCTGACTCAAATGCAGATACTTTAGAAATAATGTTTGAAGAAGTAAAGAAAATTTTGCCTCGCTGGGGATTACAAATTGCTCCTGAAAAGATACAAAGAGGAGATTCTATTAATTATTTAGGATATAAAATAGAGCTACAAAAAATTAGACCCCAAAAGGTGCAAATTCGGAGAGATAGACTACAGACTCTTAATGACTTTCAAAGATTATTTGGAGATATTTCTCATCTACGAACTATTGTTGGGGTAAAAAATGATGAACTGACTAATTTGTTCAAAACCTTAGAAGGTGACAAGGACTTAAATAGTCCAAGAGAATTATCACCTGAAGCTGAGAAAGAATTAGCCTTGGTAGAACAGAAAGTGCATGAAGGACACGTGAATCGTATTGATCCAAAGCTGGATTGCATTTTGGTTATCTTACCTTCTAAGCGTTCTCCTACTGGAATATTAATGCAGAGGGAAGATATTATATTGGAATGGATATTTTTACCAAATAAACCAAATAAAAAATTAAAAACTTATGTGGAAAAAATCTCTGACTTGATTTACAAAGGAAAAATGAGACTTCGTCAATTAGCAGGCATAGACCCAGCAGAAATTGTCGTACCATTAACTAAGGAGGACATTGAAAAATTATGGACAGAAAGTGAACCTTGGCAAAGAGCTTGCAGTAATTTTTTGGGAGAAATTAACAGCAAATATCCCAAAAGCAATAGAATTGATCTTATAAAGAGAGCTGATTGGATCTTGCCTCGAATTGGACGGCAAAAACCCATATCTGGAGTTCGTACATTTTATACAGATGCCAACAAAGAAGGAAAGGCAGGTTACAAATCAGAAAATTTAAGTAAAGTGGTTCAAAGTCCGTATAATTCAGTTCAAAAATCAGAATTGTATGCTATTCTGTTGGTATTAATGGATTTTTCAGAACCTCTCAACATAGTAACTGACTCTCAGTATGCTGAAAGAGTGGTGTTACATATTGAGAATGCAGAATTTATCCCTGATGCTTCAGAATTAACTTCACTATTTATTCAATTACAAGATACAATCAGGAAAAGGAATCATCCTTTATATATAACTCACATTCGATCCCATACTGGTCTGCCAGGCCCTCTAGCACAAGGCAATGATGAAATTGATAAATTATTGATAGGAAATGTGCTGGAGGCCTCAGAATTTCATAAAAAACATCACGTTAATAGTAAAGGTTTAAAAAAGGATTTTTCCATAACCTGGCAACAAGCCAAAGAAATAGTAAAGAAATGTCCTACTTGTTCCTTCTACAATCAGACGCCATTACCAGCAGGATGTAACCCAAAGGGTACTCAGAGAAATGAAATCTGGCAGATGGACGTGTTTCACTTTGCAGAATTTGGAAAATTGAAATATGTACACCACACTATCGATACTTATTCAGGATTTCAATGGGCAACTGCTTTGAGTTCTGAAAAAGCTGATTCTGTAATCACTCATTTGCTAGAAGTTATGGCCATCATGGGTATACCTGCACAAATCAAAACTGACAATGCTCCATCATATGTCTCTGTTAAAATGAAACAGTTTTTTGCTTATTACAATATAAAGCATATTACTGGCATACCACATAATCCTACAGGTCAAGCAGTTATAGAAAGATCAAACAGAACTCTAAAGGATATGCTAAATAAACAGAAATGGGTAACAAAAACCCCCAGAAATAGACTGCATAATGCTCTTCTAACTTTGAATTTTCTGAATGCCAATGAGAAAGGAACAACAGCTGCAGAGAGACATTGGATAATAGAAAAAACTACAGAATTAAATCAGCCTATATACTTTAAGGATGTGCTGACCTCAGAATGGAAACCAGGGTATGTATTACATTGGGGACGTGGTTTTGCTTTTGTTTCTACAGGAGAAGATAAGCTGTGGGTACCATCAAAATTGATAAAGGTTCGATTTGAACAAGAGAGACCTCTTAATTAGAGGAGGTGATAGTTCATCAACCAGCATGAACATCCAATTTAAACTAACTTGTATCAATAAAACATGCCTTTTCATTTCATCAGATAATAACTTGCCAAAAAGGAACATCCCCAAAATTAGTCTTGGGGAAAGGTTTTTGTTTTTGTCTTTTAGGAGAATGAAGGTTAAGGAATCTGAAGAACACTGGACAAATGAGACAACTGAAGAAAAGGGACAAATCATCTATCCCAAGAAACAGAGTGAAACGGTGTATGGGTATATATTATCTAAAAAAATT
The DNA here is from genome assembly GCF_049852395.1 of Peromyscus maniculatus bairdii. Taxonomy (NCBI): domain Eukaryota; kingdom Metazoa; phylum Chordata; class Mammalia; order Rodentia; family Cricetidae; genus Peromyscus; species Peromyscus maniculatus. The sequence continues at coordinate 1,420,833 of NC_134858.1, forward strand.
TTATGTCTTCCTAAATGTTTGTTTCTGCTTTTCTCTAAAGATTTAACACTCTTGGTTTTCTAATAGTCCCAGTTCAATTAAAATTTAAAGCTGACTTTGGAGTTGGAGAATGGCTCTCTCCTTCTTTAAAATCAAGCATGTTGTTAAAAGGAAAATGCAAACTCCCTGTATCATGCCAGAATAAGAGCCATCTTCTGCTATGGTACAGGACAAAAGCAAAATTAATTAAGGGACTATTCTATTACTAATCTCAACTCTTTGATTCTATTCTGATTCTTTAAACTTTTCTCAAAGTATAAATTTTATATCAAAATTTACAAGATTAATATATATATATATATATATATATATATATATACATTTTAAACTTTGTTAAGATATGAATGGTCACATAGAGTACTAACTAATTCTAGAAAAAAGGCTAGCTGCATATATATGTTTTTGTGTTCGAGTCTCTTATCAGTTTTCTGCAGGAAATCATGGCCAGGCCTAACATCAACTGAAGTCTCCAGAAAGAAGATGGGGCCCCACAACAACAACAATTCCACTTGGACAATAATAATATCATTAAGCTGACAAACATCATCCATAGATCAGCTTTGAACTACAAGGTGCTCAGAGCAAATTTGACATGACTAGCTGAGATGATCCAGTCTCAAAGACTACTTGAATAAAGACTTGAGATAAACCCTCAACTTTGGCATTATACACAGACTGGATAATGAAGGATATAGTTACCTCTCCTAGAATTTGACAATTAACCTAAAATTTTTCTTTCAGGATAAAGAAAACTTCGCCCATACCCAGCAGGAAGCAATTTTAAGAATACGACGCCCACATTCCCAAAGAGGTGGTGTGGGGCAGGTGGTTTTTTGGTCTTTTTAATGGGTTTTGGGTCTGGGATAATTTTCAGTATTTAGGGGGGTTGGTTACAAGTTATTGTCAAGGGTTAGGAAAAAGGCTAAGCAAAGGAGATTAGATTTAAGGTTCTTGTTAAAAAAAAAAGAAAGAAAGAAAGAAAGAAAGAAAGAAAGAAAGAAAGAAAGAAAGAAAGAAAGAAAGAAAGAAAAGAAAGAAAAGAAAAAGACAATTACTAGTTTTAAATACTTTACATTGGATTGAATTGTTTTATATTGTACACAAATTTGAAACTGATATTGTTAGAAAATGCTATATGTATATTTCTAATTGTATTTATTCCATCCATTTAACAATGTAATGCAAATTTCTGATCCTTGAATGTTATTATTATCAACTATTAGGATATAAAGAAATGAAAGCTAGTAGTTAGACATTATCATAGAACTTGTAGTCATATTGGATATGTTTTAAAAATTGAGCAGAGATGTTTTAGACAGGTCATCTTCAAACCCTTCAGAGATCTACAGAATATGGCATTTAAAATGTTTTAATAACTTAGAAAATTTTTCTTTTTTGAGACATGTCGGCTCCTGGCAGTACCAATCTACTTTAGAGAAAATATGGGCATTGAAGAAACTGCATATGGAGTCAACTTTCATTCTGGCAAAAGTTAGCCACTGGACAACAAAGTATCCTCGAATCAACAGGACAAAATGGACAGACAGATCACGAAACAAGGGACTACTGATTCTTGCCAAAACAAGTGTGGTTATGGCTTTATCAAAAGGCATCTTCTGAGGCCAGGACAATATGGCCCCATCCCTGAAGTGGCCTTCGCATCCGGAAAAGGTACGATGCCCTTTTCTTCGAAGGCAGCTTAACAGGCAGAGGGCCGATGGATTCTGTTGTACAATGGAACAGCAGCTGAAAGCTCATGCCTCTCAAAAGTAGACTGGCATTTAATAGAGGGATGTGGAGAAGAAGGGGATGCTGAGATGAAGCCATATATACACAGCCAAGAAGAATGGACAGCTGAATTAAAAAACTGTCAACAATTTCCAGAATTTAAAATCCTGAGTCATGACAGGACACTAGTGGAATTCAGGTGTTTCTGGTACGTGGACTGCTCTCACCCAATGTGAGGTTGAACTGTTGACCTTGTGTACATCCTACTTCACAAATGAGTCTGTCAGATACACTAAGCCTATAGGCTGAAGATGATGCCCCAACACTGCGGAGAAACCTCAGGTGACTGCCCAGGCAGCTGGCTGTTTCTGTCAACTCACAAAATTTTTTGGAAGTTGCTTGCATGCACTTCCTGTTTTTTATTTTTGTTAGCTAATTATTCCCTTCTTGGGTCTCTGAGGGAGTTGAAGATTAGTTAGTTATGGTTGAAGATTAGTTAGTTATAGTTGAACATTAATTAGGATAGAAAGTACATTAGATACATCTTGGAATTACCAAAATAGGATAGATAATGGAATTGTTTTCTCTGATTTGTCAAATACCTGTTTAGGTATTTATTACTTGTATATATTGTATATAGTTATTGTACTTTTGTATATAGTTTTTCTTTTGTTAGTTATAACCTTTTGCTTTCTTTTTCTTTTTATTAAAATAGAAAAGGGGAAATGTGGTGATAATCTAATTGTACTGAATTATTATTTTGATTGTATGTTAATAAATAAAGTTGTCTGGGAGTCAGAGCTATTAGAGTCATAGCAAGAGTGTGGCGGTGGTGGCACACGCCTTTAATCCCATAGATATCTGTGTGTTCAGGGTCAGAGCTATTAGGGCCATAGCAAGAGTGTGGCGGTGGTGGCACACGCCTTTAATCCCATAAGATCTCTGTGTGTTCAGGGATACAGCCAGCATTGGAGACATATGCCTTTAAGACCTAGGGGGCTGTACATTCAGACAGTGACGAGGCAGTCATGTGTTTGGGTTTACAACCAATGAGAAGGCAGAACAACATACTTTAAAAAAACGAACCGACAGGAAGTAGCTCTCTTTTCGCGAAGCTGGGACAGCAGGAGGAAGGGTGAGATTTTAGCTCTGAGCTCTGACTTCTCGGCTTTCTCTTTTACATTGTTTCTGTGTTTCTTATTTAATAAGACGGTTGGTTAAATCTACATTTAGCAATTCATCTTACACCCCCATCATCTTCTTTGGAGGAGAATAGGGGTGCTGCAAGGAGCTGGTACTTCTCTCTATCATGAGTTTTCCCCCTTTTCCTGACCTTCTCCTTTTTTAATGGAAATTAAGCACCTTAAATGCCACATTCAACAGATCTCTGAAAAAATTGGGGGACCATTATATATTAAATATATCTAAACTAAACAAACTTGGCTTGGTTTTAGTTACTTGTTTTAGTCTTAACTTTGAAAACATATACAGGAGACTAAATAAAGTTTATTCCTGTAATTACTTACTTTAGTACTTAGCATAACTACAAGTATAGTTCTGAACACGCATTAAAGAACTTGATCATCACCCTAGGAAGGTGGAGGAGGGATGCTGGGGGAGGGCAGGAGAGGGAAGGGATGGGGTTGAGAACATGGTCAAGTTGGGGGAGGGATGGAGAGAGAGAGAGCAATGAAAGAGATCTCTTGATAGAGGGAACCATTATGGGTTTAGGGAAAAACCTAGTGCTAGGGAAATTCCCAGGAACTCACAAGGATGACTCCAGCTAAGACAATTAGCATTAGTGGAGAGGGTACCTGAATTGGCCTTCCCCTATAATCAGATTGGTGAATACTCTAATTGTCATCATAAAACCTCATCCAGAAATTGATGGAAGCAGATGCAGAGATCCACAGCCAAGCACTGGGCTGAGCTCCTGGAGTCCAGTCAAAGAGAGAGAGGAGGGAGTATATGAGCAAGGGGGGTTAAGATCATGATGAGAAACCCACAGAGACAGCTGACTCAAGCTAGTGGTAGCTCAGGAACGCTGGACTGACAGACAGCTGGGGAGCTTGCATGGGACCTAACCCTCTGAATGTGGGTGACAATTGTGTGGCTTGTGGGAACCCTGGCAGTGAGACGGGGATTTATGTGTGGTACATGAACTGGCTTTTTGGAGCCTATTCCCTATGATGGATACCTTGCTCAGCCTTGATGCAGGGGGAATGGGCTTGGTCCTGCCTCAACTGGATATGCCAGGCTTTGTTGACTCCCCATGGAAGGCCTTACCTTCTCTTAGGAGTGGATGTGGGTGGGGTAGGAGGAGGTGGAGAGTGGTGGAAGGAGGGGAGGGGGGAACTGTGGTTGGTATGTAAAATGAAAAAAATTAAATTAAAATAAAAATTAAAATTATTACACCAATAAAAATGTACAAAAAGAAAAAAAAGAACAAGAGAGAATCAGGTCTTCAAGCTTTCACTCATCACTCTCCTCTACCCCAAAAGACTACTAGCCTCACCAAATTGCTTCATAATGATGAATGAGCAACTTTACATCAGATTCTCCTCCTGCATTGTAAGAACTGAGGCAGAGATTCCAGAAGAACAGAATAGCTTTGTTAGTCTGGCAGTTAAGACAGGAGTGACATTCAAACACAGCCTGGACAGGATTTAGCAAATTACTATGTTCTTTGTGTGAAATGTTGTTCCTGGTTGGCTTTGTCTGCTCTCCTGGGACCTCATCATCTCTACTAAAAGGCAAAAATGGGATTTTGTGCCATATATTCCCGTGTCTTTCTCTCTCCTAATATATATTTGCTTTCAAAGAGAAAGGAAAAAAAATGGATCATTCATAAGGTGACTGACTATTAACTTGCATGTCTTGATTATTTTTAACAATTTACAATAAGTTAATAATATTTATAAGATTAGTGTGAGACCAAAATGAGCCATCTTAGAAATAAGACCAAAATGCTTTCACCCTAAAATTAAGGCCAAAGATTTCTCCTTTTAGGAATAGGCCATTAGTTACTGAAACCAGTCAGTTCAGATTCCAGAAACCAGGAAGTATAAAAGTACAGAGTCACAAGAGGTAATGACTGACGGACTATAGAATGTTCCAACCCTGGTTTCCAGGGTAACTGACCACAGAAATGTCCCCACCTGAGGGCAGCCAATGAGAAATGGTGATGGGTAACCATTCCCTTAGAAGTAAGATTAAGCCATGATTTCTAGAAAGTCCCTAGAAGAGAGCTAATCAGAGTTGTACCCATACTAGCACCCCTAAATGATGCAACCTTGTGGCTTTTGCCTTTAAAAATTGAGCTTGAAGACAGGCGGGTAGTTCCTCCAGCCTCCACTTAGTTGGATGTATTGGATAAAGTCCCTGCCTAGGCTTGTATTGAATATCCAGAATTAAACCTTGCTTTTGCATGCTGGCATGTTCATCTTTGGTGGTCTCTCTAGGGGTCGCGATCTGGGCACAACAATTAAGACTTTATATTTTAATCTCTGTTAGCTTTATCCTTAAAAATATTTTTATCTCTATTAGATTTAACATAAAAAATAAAAGTTAGTAAACAGTCACACAGATGAAGGCCAACTGTGGAGGATAAAGCACAGGGACAAAGAGCCAAACGAATGGAAACACATGAACTATGAACCAATAGCCGAGGAGCCCCCAACTGGATCAGGCCCTCTGGATAAGTGAGACAGTTGATTGGCTTGATCTGTTTGGGAGGCATCCAGGCAGTGGGACCCGGTCCTGTACTCAGTGCATGAGTTGGCTGTTTGAAACCTGGGGCTTATACAGGGACAATTGGCTCAGCCTGGGAGGAGGGGACTGGACCTGCCTGGACTGAGTCTACCAGGTTGATCTCAATTCTCAGGGGAGTCTTTGTCTTGGAGGAGATGGGAATGGGGGGAGGGGGCTGGGGAAAGGTGTGCTTGCTGATATGTAAAATTAAATTAACTTATAAAATAAAAAATAAAAGTTTTTGAATTGAAGTTCTTTTAGTATCAAAATAAAACTTTTAATCATGCAGTTCATAGGGAGACTGGCAACTTTAATGGTCTTTTTATAGTATACCATTATAGAACATCACAGGGTTTTTTGTGATTTAGTTTATTTAAGTAACTGAAGCTTAACAAAATGAGCAAACACACAGGAGCTAGCTATCTTAGTGTGAGCCTGAGTAGAATTAGGAATTTATAAATCTTATTTATCAAATATACATAATTTATTAAACATATGTTGTTACTTATCTAAATTTTCTAGAAGCCTGTTGTTAAATGGTTGGCAAAGATATAAGTAGTTAGGTATCAATCTCTATATCAGCTTTTGTTAATTTGAATAGACCTTAATAACCTTAAAAATTGTCACCATACAAAAATCCATACCAGTTCAAAGTATTTTAGAGACCTGTTACTGTTTGCTTAGTCAAAAAAGAGATACAATGATAAACTAAATGTTCAGTAGCACTGAGAATTTTTATAATTCTTGTTTTATGCCATGTGGTCATCTTAAGATAGTAAAGTCACATTTAATCTTATTGAAGATGGCTGCTAGTCATGTGATTGCTTTCATCTTGATGAAGCCATCCGCCAAGATGGAGGCAAGTCACATGGTTATTGTTTAAATCATGTTTTCCTAGCAGATCTATTTTATAAATAAGAGTTGGATCCAAGTTCCACACATAGCATATTCTAAACCACAGTTGAATCACATATATAAAATGTTGTAGCAAATTAAAATTATCTATGTATAGGTTTTAATTATAAGCCTTTTGCTTATAAAGCAAAATTTTAAACCAAATTTTGTTTCATAGTTTACAGACTCTTTAACTATACTTAATGAACTTACAAATCCTGAGATAAAGCCTGTACACAATAATCTTAAAAGATTTCTTGTTAGCAGAGCACAGAAAAATCATAGAGATAAAAGATTTAAGAGTAGAAAGTTGTAAAACATTAGACATAAGAGACTTTGGGATCATTTGTGAGGTAGCAGAAGTTGTTACAATCTGTGAGAATGTGCAACTGGTGTGGACCATCTTTGGCCATTGAACTATAATGAGGCCAAGCTGTGTTCAGTAAGATAGCAAGACTATAAGAAAATCTTTGAGTCCAAGAAAGGAATTGAGTTCAAGGAGAAAAAGAAGAAAGCTCACTAACAGAACTCTTCCATGGGGATGGTTAAGCAGCTATGAGAAAAAAAAATAGTGTAGCCATAGGGGAAAAGAAGTAACAAGATGAACTCCACCCAAGGAAGGGTTCCTGTATCACAGATGCCACCAGGCATAGAGAAGCTGCAGGACTTTCAGGAGGAAGCTGAGAGACAGGAGAGCCAAAGTTTCAGAGGCCCGGAAGGACTTAAGGAAGCTGTGGGACTTAGCCTGCAGATCCTAAGGGAAGGAAAGGAAACTCAAAACATACAGGTCTAGAAGGGCACAAAGAGAGACAGAGCAGGTAGCTCCAAGAGGAGGGGCGAAGGAGAGAGTTGCAGACCCAGGAGTATGTTGAGAAGCTGTGGCATGTAGTAGGCAATTCCTGGGGGGAGGTGAGGAAGTTCCACAAAGGAGCTGAGAGGAGCCATGAGGGAGAAGAGTGGGTAAGTGTCATGGTTAAAGGGACTCTGTCAGCTCGAGTGTGGTGGCCATGGCTCTGTTAGGCTTTGCCATAGCTGTTAGGTTATATTTCTAAAGCTAGCCACCAAGGTCTACCCCTTATTTGGCCACTTCCTCCTCCTGAGGCCAACTACCAAGGTCCAGCTATCAAAGTATTGAAGTCCAGCAATCAAAATCTCCCTTTGGCTCACCTAATTAACATGCCTAATTAAAATTAAACACCTCATCCTAACAAAGGGTTTCCCATTGTTTATAAACTGATGTTTTCTATGTGCCAAGTTTGTCTCCCCTCTATCCAGAGGCAGTACTTTGTACCACCCCAGGAAAAATATCCCTCTCTCTTTCCCTTGTTTCTTTTTCCTTCTCCCTCTTCCTTTATCTCTTGTCTTTGTCCCTTATCCCTGCCCTCTGTCCCTCTGGAGTAAATATATCTCCTTTGTACTGAGAACTTGGACTTTGTGGTCCTGAGCCCATATCGCTCTCTCACAGTGGTAATAAGAATTTCAATTTGGGGCATCCCCAAGCAAACTGAGAAATGTTTCAGAGAGAAAATTCTCAAATCACAGAAAAGAGGCATCCCTTTCCACGTGATAGGAGCCTGGTAGAGTGAGAGGAAGCTTCCTAGAACACTGGTGTGGCCTTAGCAGTAAAAACAGACAAAGCAGCAAGCTCCATAGTGACACCCAGTAGAAGGGGAGAGAAAGTGGTTAGAGAAAGTAGAGAAGAAAACAGCTGAAGATGTACACTGAGGGAGGCTTTTGGTAAGGAGAGGGTTCCAACAGAGGGAGAGGAGCAAGTGTCTTAGTAAGTAGAATTGCCACATGGTGGGGCCACGAAGGGCATAGCAGGGAGATGCCCACATGGTGGGTGCCACAAAGGGTGTAGCAGGCTCCAAGAGCCAGAGAGGGGACATTTGCTGAGTAGGCAAGCAGAGATAGGTGGTTAGATAAGGTGGAGAGAAGAAGTGGTTGAAGAGGTGGATTCTAAAATTAAATTTGGTGGGTGGCAAAAGCCAGCAGAAACAAATGATCCATACATTCCTTAGAAAAGTCAAATCATCATGGTTCAGACACATTTATGCCACTTCCATAGTTTTTGCACCAGATGAATCTTAAGAAGAAATAAAAAAGAAAGAATAGGACCAGATTGAACTATGCCATGTTGTTTCCTTTTTATTTATTGTTTTTTACCTAGTGCTGGTCTTTGAGTCCCTTCAAAGACTATTCATAAACTGTGGCTCATCCATAAACTAGCTGCAGGAAACGTTAGTGTGCATGATAATGATGAGCATTCAGATACCCACTCTAACTTTCCTTTAAAAATGACAAATTCACCATACCATCAGTGTCACAAAAAAGTAGCAAAATGAGGGACTTCTTCCAGGGTCTCTGAGAAGAAATATAGAGTATCCACTACCTTTGTCTTCACTGTGAGCCCTGATAAGCCTGGCTTTTTAAGAGACAATGTTAAGATAACTCATATATTTGCACAAATAACTGCTAATCAAGGAGCTGTATTACACACCCTGTAAATTTGATCCTTGGCCTTAAATACCCAAAGTAATGGGTTTAAAGCAATTAAAGCTGTCATTTGTATAATATTATCAGTTAGAAACTGACTTTGCAGGTGTGTTAAGTCTTCTCATTTTGAGAAATGATTCAGTTAAATAATTGAGTTAATTACTCCATTTCCTTCAAAAGAGAAAACTAAGGCTCAGAAGTAATATATTTATTGTTCAAGACTATATATTCATTAAATGGTCAGACTAGGATACAAATATATGTTCTTGAACGCCTCAGAACCTTCTAGCAGTTTTTATGAAGCACATTTGCTCATAGAACTGTATAGAAAGAATAGCATTGCAGAGTCACAAATAATTCCACAAGACAACTCAAGCACAATTCTGTTCCAAGATAGTAAGACACAGGTAGGGGTATGGCCTTTCTGTGGGTGCTAGCCTGCTGCTGTCTCAGCCACAGAACATGGGGAGTCAGAGCACAGTTGCCTTAGCAACAGAATGTGAGGAAGTCTGCCTGGACAACTTCCAACCAGGCCCTGCAATCTATTGACAAGACAAAGAGGATGTGAGTGGGTGTACACATCTCAAAGCTAGTCTCCCCTGAGAGAGCTTATTGTTAAAGGAAGAAGGGAAGCATGGAACAACAATGTTCCTAGTCCCCTTGAATACCTATATCCCATAAGCACAGTCAGACGGAGTCATCATCACTGCATTTGGAAAAAGACTAAGTTAACCCAGCATCTATAAGTGGTCCTTTGGTTCAATGAGGCCCTTAGATCTCATTCAAATATGTGATACCTTCATTCAAAAGCCACTGAAAATTGCAGAACAAATTAAATGTTATGTCCTGGAATGTGAGGGTGGAGTAGACTGGAAACCACATGACTGAATGACTGACCTTCCCAGTATACTTGGAAAGTCAAAATGGCCACCATCAATCCCCATTCCAGATGTGCATCCTGTACAAAGGTCATAGGAAGAGAACTTGTAAAATGTTTCACACTAATATAGAAGAAATATTAATGCTGTTTTCTTCAGACTTGATTAGCAAATCTTCATGAAATGGTAAAAATTTTATTTGAAAATGAAATGATTTCCAAAATAAATTTTCACCAGGTATGAGAGAGAAACAGATTCTTTATCACAGAAAAGCAAAATCTTGATGAGAAAGGGATATCTTATCAAAATGAATGAGTCTTTTCAGGGAGGCATGAAGGGGCAGAGAAGAAACATTCTTACTCTTTTCTCTAGAGGCTTTCTTTTTTCCATAGTACTAAACCTATAATTTTTTTTTAAGTCTGGTTTTTATTTTCATCTTCTCCTGAGCTGGTCCTGTTTCCATTTTTCCAACTTGTAATTGTAAGCGAATGTAACAAATGGAACTCTCTTCAGGAGGGACAGCCTTTAGCAGCAGACCTCTTTGCTGCCTGTGAGGCCCTAACCTTAACCTGACTTGTAGGAATTGCTCTATAGCAAGCAGCTAAAACTGTTGAGCACTACTGAACACCTGCTCATTGTTATAGGTATTAATTCAAAGTTATTAAACACTCATCATAGGTTTTTTGACTTTTTTTTTTAAACAAGAGCAGCTTGACTGCACTGATAAATCTTACCTGCCTGTAATGAAGATGACCCATTTTGTTCCATTTAAGAACAACATCAAAGCTGAAATGCTTGCCATGAGAGAAAGTTCCCTAGTGCCCCTCACTTCTTCTCCCATCATTTGTTTCCCTATTTAAAAAAAATCACCATCTCATCGAGTTTTCTCACTTTGACAAAGGAAGGGAGAAGTGTTGGCTTTAGGTCCTGACTCTGACATCTAACAGCCTTGGCCTTGGGCAGATTACTTGCCATTTCACTTCTCTTTTCCTTTTATTTAAAAATAAATGCAAATAATGGTGCCTGTCTCATAGGGTTTTGTTGAATACTGAATGAGTTAGTACATAAAGTCTTTGTAACAGGGCTTGAAATAAACACAAAAATTTAATTAGATCTATTACATAGTGTGAATGTGTGTTTTCATCCCCTCTGAGTGTCTAACTATTGAGACAGGAGAGTAGGGAAGAGACTGGGATCTAGAGGGCCTTGTGTAAAGCCTTGAACAATTACCATGTGGAAAAGAACAAGTTGGCAAAGAGGACTAAAGTCTGGACTAAAACACACATACACACACACACACACACACACACACACACACACACATACACACACACACACCACCATCACCACCACCACCAACAACTAAAACTGGTAGTGGACGAGCACAGGGCCATTCCAGACTGTCCCAGAATAACCTGTCTCACTCTAATACTAAAATTCATCCCTTTAGGTAGCAGTTACGGGGACTAATGAATCACATGACAAATGTATGTAGATGTATATGCAAATGAATAAAAAAGCCACTGTTACTTTAATGAGTCAAAAGCCCCAACTCCTTTACACAGTAGGACTGCTGAGCTGTTGTGTTTTTTTTCTTTGTTGTGATGTTTCCCTCTCCCACACTTACAAATGTACTCTTTGTTAATTTTTTGTAGGTGATTCCAGTGTGTGTGTGTGTGTGTGTGTGTGTGTGTGTGTGTGTGTGTGTGTACATCTATGGAAAACTGTGCCTGTGCCCATGTGTACCCATATGTGTGGAGGCCCAAAGTTGACATCAGATGTCCTCCCTAATTGCTGTCCTCTTTATTGAGGTGAAATTTCCCTGACTGAGGAGCTCACAGGTTCTACCTCTCTTATTTCCAAAATTCTGGGGTCAAAGGTATCTTTCAGGCTTACCTGCTTTTACCTGGGTTCCAAGAATCCAAGCTGCAGTCCTCATGCTTGGACGGTAAGTACTTACTTTGTCCATGGAGCCATCTCCCTAGAGAGAAATGTACTTTCAACTTGTGTTCCTACTAGCACAAATTGGATTCAATAAGGTTTTATTTAAAAAGAAGAGACAAAGTTGGGTGGGGTGGGAGATTAAGGATTAGGGAGGCAGGGTGGATTTGCAAGGCATTTAGAACAGTAGGGGATGAATATAATTAAAACACATTATATGAAACTCTCAACAAATTAATAAAAATATTCATTTTTGAAAAGACTGTGCCTGCTTCTGCAGCACTCCATGTCTTTGCTATATTCCTGGCATTGGAACACAAAAACCTGGAATTCCTCTAAAGGTTTCTTTCCCTAATGTCTGACAGAAAGGAGTTGACAATCCAGATGGAAGACATTCACAGAACTTCAAGCATTAGAATCACGTAAGATTTATTGCAGACTTATCAAGGCCCATGGCCTCTGCTCCAACTCACATGTTTGTTTTTTGCTTGTCCATTACATTCCCGATGCAATTGTTTTAGACATCTGTGGCGTTGTCTGATCCTTCAGTGCTGGACAAATAAGGACAAGCTGAGCACATGCGCAGTACTCCCACAGTGCCAACAAAGAGGAGATAAACCCTAAAAATCTGCACTGTGATATAGTTTACTTTCATTATATTATAATTGTTTAACATACCAAGATAAATTATATTTTACTTTGAGGGCTTTTCCCAAAATTCAGCGTGAGGTATGAAAGGAGTGCACTTTTTCAGCACTTACTTCCTTGAAAGTCTGTAATCCTTCTACCCTCAGCAGGTGATTGTCCACCTAGATGTAGAGAGAAACAAGGGGTAGTGATGTTTTTCACAGATTTATCTCTGGGAACTCTCATCTCCAAAGGGAATCTGTGTTCATACACCTGCTTCCGTTCTCCTGCCAGGTTCAGAATACCAGCTGCCTTTTCCCTTTCCTGGCTTTTGTCTAATGCTATCTTTGAGATTATTTCTCTTCCCTCTTATTCGTCCTTATCAACCACTTCCTGCCTTATAAAATCAGCTTTTTCCTGTCTCTAACAGCATGTCATATGTGACCTGATGTGCCCCCGTGTTTCCAAGCTGTTTTGCTGGCTTATTTAGCTCACCTTCCTTTTCTCATCAGGCACCAAAACCTGGCTGTTGACTTCAACATTCTACAAAGCTATCATTTCTTCATGTCAGCAATAATCACTTGGGCCATTTCCCTAGAGCTATGTAGACTCTCACTAACCCACATATGGCAGGTAGTATGCTCCATACTTGCTTTATGCCTTGAAATTCTATTGCCCTTTTGTAGCTAGAGTTTTCCTGCCTTGCCCACAGTCAGGACAAATCTCTGTCACCCGCCAGTCCCACAGCCGCTCAGACCTAACCAAGCAAACACAGAGACTTATATTGCTTACAAACTGAATGGCCGTGGCAGGCCTCCTGTTAACTGTTCCTATATCTTAAAGTAACACATTTCTACAAATCTATACCTTGCCACGCGGCTCGTGGCTTACCAGCATCTTCACATGCTGCTTGTCCTGGCAGTGGCTGGCAGCGTCTCCTTCTGCCTTCCTGTTCTTTTATTTCTCCTCTGTTAGTCCCGCCTATACTTCCTGCCTAGCCACGACCAATCAGATTTTATTTATTGACCAATCAGAGCAACTTGACATACAGACCATCCCCCAGTACAGCCAAGTGCAGACCATCTCAGACACCTGCACTCAGGCCCATGGTCCTAATCATCCTCTATGCAAACCTGCTGGGTAACGCCACAAGGAACCCAAGAAGGGCTCCCACAGGACATACATTAACATCCCACAGCACTTCCCCTTTTCTTTTTTTTTAAAAAGGAAGGTTTTAACTTTTACACATCTCCAAAGCCAGCTTGGTATATTTGGGAATTTGGGCGTAGCTTCTCTTACTACTTCCTGCTGGAGGGGGGCACTGTATCTTATGGGGACACAAAGAATATTTAAGGATCATGGAGTAGTCCGTGAGGCTGTATCGTCTGAGCCAGTTGCTTTGAAACAATTCTGGATGTTGAATCATCTGGGCCATGGTGTCATCAGAGACCATTCAGGTGGTCTTGGCTGGTCAAACCTGATGTATCCTAATCTGGAACAAATCCATAGACTCTGACTTTCTGTAGAAACAAAAGCAGAGTCTCCTTTCCAAAGCAAAACATCCTTAGACATAAATTTCAAAATTGAAATACCTTTAAAATATACACATTGATTCAACTGAGCAGTCTTTACAATCAAATGTCTTTCTGCAGTTAAAAATCCCAAAGACAATATAATCCAGACTCTCTGTGTGATATCCATCTTTACATGGCTTATTTTTTATATTACTTTTACTTTCTCTTTAAAGACTTTACTATTTTAAAACTTTCTATTTCTTTATATAACTGTCTATGTTCCTTTTCCTCTCTCTTCCAAGCCTATGTACATTTTTACACACATTGTAAAGCATTTAAAGTCTTGTTCCATCTGAATCTGTCTTATTGTGAATCCATTGCTTTAAACTGCAGCATTTGTAAGACTGAAACAGCGCTATGGCTGCTGGCTCCGCCCACCTCAGCTTCCCAACATGGCGGTGGTACGTTTACCGCCAGCTCTGGGAGCTATCATGAGTTTATGCTTTTATCCAAGCAGCGTGTAGCCCAGAAAGCTTTTTTGTTTTGTAACTAGCAAAGGCTAAATCCACCACGCAGCTTAATGTGCCACTTGCAGAGGCCTCATTTCCGCCTTACTGCAGGTTAAGCGCACACGCCAGGAACGCACAAGTAGCTCAAACCGGCAGCTGCCGCTCATTTGAGAGACACAATTAGGAAGCTGTTTTTAGCTCCATTTTAGAATCTTTTCTCAGGTTTTAGGTAGAAACTCTTGCCCCTCTTGGGCACCATTTGTAGCTAGAGTTTTCCTGCCTTGCCCACAGTCAGGACAAATCTCTGTCACCCGCCAGTCCCACAGCCGCTCAGACCCAACCAAGCAAACACAGAGACTTATATTGCTTACAAACTGTATGGCCGTGGCAGGCCTCCTGTTAACTGTTCCTATATCTTAAAGTAACACATTTCTACAAATCTATACCTTGCCACGCGGCTCGTGGCTTACCAGCATCTTCACATGCTGCTTGTCCTGGCAGTGGCTGGCAGCATCTCCTTCTGCCTTCCTGTTCTTTTATTTCTCCTCTGTTAGTCCCGCCTATACTTCCTGCCTAGCCACGACCAATCAGGTTTTATTTATTGACCAATCAGAGCAACTTGACATACAGACCATCCCCCAGTACAGCCAAGTGCAGACCATCTCAGACACCTGCACTCAGGCCCATGGTCCTAATCATCCTCTATGCAAACCTGCTGGGTAACGCCACAAGGAACCCAAGAAGGGCTCCCACAGGACATACATTAACATCCCACAGCACCCTTTCCTTTTTACAGGAGCACCTATACATATTTTAAGGCTTTTTGTTGTTTTGCTTTTCTTGTAATTTTTTTTTAACCTTCTTTTGCTCTCTAAATTTTCTGAGTCTTTTTTCTTTTCATTTCCCCCTTGGTAGTATTATCTATTCTGCTTATGATCCCTGTTTTTGTCTCCAGCCTGATTCTGTCTCTGAGTTGCAAACCCAAACTCCTGATGTCTGACAAAACCTTCTAGGAAGCTGCAAAGAATCTACCCATCATCACTAGGAATCCACTATCATTTTTATAGTCTCCTTTTCTGCTAATAATAACATTTGTTCCCTCTTTTATTTGAATTTGTCCTCCTTCAGTTCTCTTCCTGTTGGTTAATCTACACTATCAATATTTTGTTCTGAGACTGAAAGTAAAACTAACATTAAGGATGCATTAAGGACAATTTCCTAGACTGATAAAGTCTACACTTTAAAAGTACAAATAATTAAACTGTCAAGGAATGTTGTTTGTGCATTTGTGAAATTTACTAAATCATAAATTCTCACTATGAATTCTGGCATGCACATAAGTGTGTGTAGTCTTAGTTGAGGCAGCTTAAATAAAATGTATGTCATTCATAGTTCTGGAGCCTGGGAACTCTATGACCAAGGTTCCAGCAGGGTTAGGTTCAGGTAGGGACCACATCTTCCCCTTACATCTTCGCTGGCTTTCTCTCGTTTCTTGAGAAGTCCATCATTGTGGCTGTGCACTGACGACTTAATCACTTTCTAGAGACCCTAAATTCTAATGTTATATCTCTGCAGGTTAAAGTTTCAACATACAGATTTTAGGGAAATGTCATATAGTCTATAGTATATACACATATTCATAAACACTTCTGCCCTATAAAGGCTTCAATATCTTTTACAGAGACAAATGTAATCTCTCAGTTCAGTGTATGTGTGTGTGTGACAACCACTAGCAACAAGTTCCCTGAAACTTCTTACTGAGGCATGGGCTTAGTTCTATCAAGTCAAAAATATTTAAAACTATGTCTTGATAATTTATGTTTTTACAGGTTCCAAAATCATTAAAAACAAGTTATAAGCTTTGAAACTACCATTTTTACTGATGATGTTGCTATTCCCTCTTCTTCTCACTTACTCTCTTATCTCCAAAGTTCTAGGGTCACAGGTATCTTCCAGGCTTACCTGCCTTTGCCTGAGTTCCAAGAATCTAAGCTGCAGTCCTCATGCTTGGACGGTAAGTACTTACTTTGTCACAAAAACACAATCCTGTCCCCAAACCATTTAAAGTCCTTAATTACCATCCATCCTTTAAGAAATTAAGTTCAAGCTTTTAATGAAGATATAAAAGGCTCTTCATAATCTAGAACTTGTCTGATCTTAGCATACATGCTCAAGTTGAATACTAATGCTCATGTAATAAAGAAGAAATAAAAATATATAATTACTTTTGGTTTTTGGTCTTTTGAGACAGGGTTTTTTTCTATGTAGCTTTGCGCCTTTCCTGGAACTCACTTGGTAGCCCAGGCTGGCCTTGAACTCACAGAGATCCGCCTGGCTCTGCCTCCCAAGTGCTGGGATTAAAGGCATGCACCACCACCGCCCAACTTACAATTACTTTTATAAATGGGTTAGTAACAGAACATAGAGGTATGTGTGGGAAGATGAGAAAAATATTTTATTTGGTGTTGATTTTTGAACCAAAAAAAATGTTTTACAACTCAAGAAAAAATATAAAGAGATGCTCCTTGAGACACAAACTGCCAGCTCTAATTGGACCAAGAGGTGGGTCTTTGTTTTCCTAGCTGATCACCCCAGTCTCTAGGCTTTAGCCCAGGGGCGCAATCCACATCCTCCCTTATTCCCAACTTTTAGAGTCCGAGTTGCAGTACAGCAGGCAGGATTCTTGCAAGCAGGCCTGACTACCACCATCCCCGACCAGACCCTCTAACCTAGAAGCCCAACATCACCCCCCAAATGCATCCATCCTCCAAGATCACAACTGAACCCTGAGACACAAACTCCACCATCTCCAATCAGACCAAAAGCTCCCATTGGACCAAGAGCACCAATTGGACAAAGAGTGCCAATTAGACCAAAAAAGGCACCCGCAGATACAGACATCATTTGCACCCATTGGAGGAAGAGACTTCAGTATAAAAATACATTAAACAACATAAAGAGCAATATAACACCACCAGAACCTAGTGGTTCTACATCAGCAAGACCCGAACACCCCCAATGCAGAAGAAGCAGAAAAAATAGTCCTTAAAAATGACTTTAAGAAGATGATAGATGACTTTAAAGAGGAAATGAATAGTTCCCGTAAAGAAATTGAGAAACACACACACACACACACACACACACACACACACACACACACACACACACAAATGGAAGAAATTAATATATCCCTTAAAGAAAACCAAGAAAAAGCAATCAAACAGGTGAAGGAAACACTTCAAGACTTGAAAACTGAAATACTGGCAATAAGGAAGACACAAACTGAAGGAATGCTGGAAATGAAAAAAAAAAAGAGTAAATGAACAGGAACTACAGATGCAAGCATAACCCACAGAATGTAAGAAATAGAAGAGAGAATCTCTGGCATTGAAGATATGATAGAGGAAATAGTTTCTTCAGTAAAAGAAAACATTAAAGCCAACAAAGTCATAACACAAAATGTCCAGGAAATCTGTGATACCATGAAAAGAACAAACAATAATAGGAATAGAAGAAGAAGAATACCATCTCAAAGGCACAGAGAATATATTCAACAAAATCATAGAAGAAAAGTTTCCCAACCTAAAGAAGGAAATGCCTATGAAGATATAAGAAGCTTACAGAACATCAAATAGACTGGACATCCCCCCCCAAAAAAAAGTCCCCTTGCCACATAATAATCAAACCACTAAACATACAGAATAAAGAAAAAATATTAAGAACTGCAAAGGGAAAAGGCCAAGTAGCATATAAAAGCCGACACCTCAGAATAACACCTGACTTCTCAATGGAGACTCTGAAAGCCAGAAGGTCCTAGACAGATGTTATTCAGACAATAAGAGATGTAAAAATACTCAATAAAATATTTGCAAACCACAAGAACACATAAAAAAATTATACAAGCAGACTTCATCCCAGAGATGCAAGGATAGTTCAACATATGAAAATACGTTAATGTAAACACCATATAAACAAACTGAAAGAAAAAATCCCCATGATCATCTCATTAGATGCTGAAAAGTTTTTGACAAAATACAACATCCCTTCATGATAAAGGTCTTAGAGAGACCAGGAATACAAGGAACATACCTAAACAAAATAAAGGCAATTTACAGCAAGCCAACAGCCAACTTCAAACTAAATGGAGAGAAACTCAAAACAATTCCACTAAAATCAGGAGCAAGACAAGGCTGTCCACTCTCCCTATACTTATTCAATATAGTACTTGAAGTTGTAGCTAGAGCAATAAGGCCCAAAAGCACATCATAGAAATACAAATTAGGAACGAAGAAGTTAAACTTTTGTTTTTTGCAGACTATATGATAATATACATAAGTGCCCCTAAAAATCCTACCATGGAACTCCTATAACTGATAAACACCTTCATTAATGTGGCAGGATACAAGATTAACTCAAAAAATCAGTAGCCCTCATATATACAAATGATAAGAGAAAGAAATCAGAGAAACATCATCCTCTACAATAGCCACAAATAATATAAAATACCTTTGGGTAACTCTAACTAAGCAAATGAAGGACCTGTATGACAAGAACTTTAAGTTTCTGAAGAAATAACTTGAAGAAGATGTCAGCAAATGCAAAGATCTCCCATGCTCATGGATAGGTAGGATTAACATAGTAAAAATGGCAATCTTACCAAAAGCAATCTACAGACTCAATGCAATCCCCATCAAAATCCCAACACAATTCTTTACAGACCTGGAAAAAACAATACTCAGCTCCATATGGAAAAGCAAAAAAACCCAGGATAGCTAAAGCAATCCAGTAGAACAAAGCAACCTCTGGAGGTATCACCATTCCTGACTTCAAGCTCTACTGTAGAGTTCTAGTAATAAAAACAGCTTGGTGCTGGCATAAAAACAGACACATGGATCAATGTAATCAAATTGAAGACCCTGACATTAATCCACACACATATGAACACCTGATTTTTTACAAAGAAGCCAAAACCATACAATGGAAAAAAGAAAGCATCTTCAACAAATGGTGGTGACATAACCAGATGACAACATGTAGAAGACTGCAAATAGATCCATATGTATTGACATGCACAAAACTCAAGTCCAAGTAGATCAAAGACCTCAACATAAACCCAGTTATACTGAACTTTATAGAAGAGAAATTAGGAAGTATTCTTGAAAGCACTGGCACAGAAGACCACTTCCTAAATATAACACCAGTAGCACATACACTGAGAGTAACATTTAATCAATGGGACCTCCTGAAACTGAGAAGCTTTTGTAAAGCAAAGGACATGGTCAATAAGAGAAAACAAAAGCCTACAGAATGGGAAAAGATCTTCATCAACCCCACATCTGACAGAGGCTGATATCCAGAGTATATAAAAAACTCAAGAAATTAGACATCAAAATACCCAACAGTCCCACTAAAAAATGGGCTATAGAGCTAAATAGAGAATTCTCAACAGAAGAATCTCAAATGGCTGAATCAGCATCCTTAGTCATCAGGGAAATGCAAATCAAAATTACTCTGAGATAACATTTTACACCTGTCAGAATGGCTAAGATCAAAATCATTGATGATAGCTTCTGTTGGAAAGGATGTGGAGCAAGGGGAACACTCCTCCACTGTTGGTGGAAGTGTAACTTTTACAGCCACTTTGGAAATCACTATGGTGGTTTCTCAGAAAATTGGGAATCAATGTACCTCAAGACCCAGCTATACCACTCTTGGGCATATACCCAAGAAATGCTCAATTATACCACAAGGACACATGCTCATCTATGTTTATAGCAGCATTATTCATAATAACCAGAATCTGGAAACAACCTAGATGCCTATCAACTGAAGAATGGATAAATAAAATATATTTTAGTTATATACTCCAAACAATGGAGTACTATTCATCAGTAAAAACCAATGACACCATAAAATTTACAGGCAAATGCATGGAACTAGAAAATATTCTGAGTGACGTAAGTCAGAAAGACAAATGTGATATGAACTCACTCATAATTGGATACTAGATGTAAAGCAAATGATAACCAAACTACAACCTACAGCTCCAGAGAAGCTAGTTAACCAGGAAAATCCTAAGAGGTGTGTATTGATCACTTTGGGAAGGAAAAGTAGATGAGATCCCCATGAGTATACTTGGGGTGAGGGAGAGCATTGGAGGTTAGGGGATGGGACATGAGAACATAAGGAAATAGGATGGTCAAGATGGAACAGGGATGGAGTGAGAGAGGAGGGGAAGAGATACTATGATAGAGAGAGACGTCATGGAGATAGGGAGAAAAAGGGTGCTAGGGAATTTCCCAGAAATCCACAATTATGACCCCACCTTAGATTACTAGCAATAGTGGAGAGGGTGCCTCAACTGGCCTACTCCAGTAATCAGATTGGTGAATACCCTAACTGTCATCAAAGAGCCTTCATCCAGTAACTGATGGAATCAGATGCAGAGATGCACAGCCAAGTATCAGACTGAGCTCCAGGAGTCCAGTTGAAGACAGAGAAGAGGGATTCTATGATTGAGGAGCATCAAGCTCATGGTGGGGAAATCTACAGAGACAACCAAACCAAACTAGTAGGGACTCATGAACTGTGGACCAATACAATAGCTTTGGAGCCTCAATGGGGCTGGACTAGACCCTCTGCATAGGTAAGACAGTTTTGTGGCTTGACCTGCTTGAGTAGCCCCCTGGCAATGAGATTAGGATCCTTTCCTAGTACATGAGCAGGCTTTTTTGAACTCAGTGCCTATGGTGGGAAACCTTATACAGCCTTGGTGCAGGGGGAGGGGCTTGGACCTGCCTCATCTGAATATATCAGGCTCTGCTGACTCCCCATGAGAGGTGGGAATGGGGGATGGGATGTGGGAGAAGGCTGAGGCATGAGAAGAGGGAGGAGAGTGGGATCTGTCAGTATGTAAAAGGCATAGAAAATTTCTTAATAATAAAAATAGAAAAAATATATATCCAACCAGCTACCATAAGGATAGAAATTAACTGAACCACCCTTTGCCCTCTCTGTACACTCATTAACACTCATGGTTTTTGTATGTGATTTCCTTCTCTGTAAGAAAAAAAATATTATAATACAAGTAATTTTTGGATACAGCACATAGATTTTACCCATTTGGATTAATTTTTAAGCAAGGAATTCTTGAACTATACTTCCTAGAGTTGCCATGGCTGGCAGTGGCATTCAGGCTGACATTTGAGACTCCTTGAATCTATGTAGGAAAACAACCCTCTGTGTAAATGTGATACTATTACTGAGAAGCAAAGTTTTCACTATAGGAGATTGATTTGACAACAGAATGAAGAAAGTGTTAAATAATGTGTGTTAGGTTTGAATTACATAAGAATGAATTCCTAAGTTGTTTCTTTTGAAGTTCAAATGTATTAAAATATATTTGTTTTTTGGGTACAAATCTCAGAGTTTCAAAGTATTCATACAAATTTTAACTACTACAATGAAGAAGCAATTCATTCACCTGCAAAATGCTGCCATCTGCTAATTAGTTCCTCCACAGTCCTCAACCCTCACTAATCACAGAAGACCCATCACTATTTTTTACAATATTAATTCTTTGCTCACTGAAATGCCTAGAATCTTCAATAACTCTCAACAATAAAAATACTTAGAGCCCAGAGCCCAGATTCTGTTCTATTATTTCCTACCAGAAAGAAAAGAAAGAATAAAGAAAAGAAGGAAAGAAGGAAGGGAGAAAGGAGGGAAGGAAGGAAGGAAGGAAGGAAGGAAGGAAGGAAGGAAGGAAGGAAGGAAGGAAGGGAAGGAACGAAGGAATGAAGGAACGAAGGAACGAATGAAGGAAGGGAGAAAGAAACCTATTGGGAAAGTGGCTGGTCTGGGTCAGAGTAAGGATGAGCTAAAACTTGACATTGTTATGTCAAAAATGCAAGGAAATTCCTAAAAGTTAATGAAGTTCTATCAAATATGAAGTAAGGTATGTGATAACACATTTTCTTTGAAAGATTTATTTTATATTTTTTTAAATTATGTGTATGTCTGGGAATGAGTTTGTGATGTAAGTGTAGATGATCAAGGATAAAGAAAGAGTATTGGATTTTCTGGGGCTGGAGTAAGCTATTCAGTATGGGTGCTGGCAGTGTACTTGGGTCCTCTGTAAGATCAATATACATTCTTAACTGCTGAGCCATCTCTTCTGTCTCAGAGCATCTTTTTGGATACAACAAAAATTGTTAAATGTAAAATAATTCGTGAATCCAAATGAACACAAATACATGTATACAGCACTTGGTAGAAATTATTGGAGAGTTGATTAATAATACAATTTGAAAATATTTATCAGGCAGATATTGAAGAGAAAAAATATCTAACCCTCATCATCCTCATCAGTAAGCCACTAATCAACATCACTAATAAGGAATCATTCTGACATCTTGTGTCCTTTAGACTGTAGTAAGTACTAGACATTACATGACATAAATACTTTCCCTGGGGATAGTGAAAAGGCTCTTAATTAGAGGTGGGTCTCATGTGCTTCTTATGCCTTCTGTACTAGAATGTTGACTGCATTCATCTTGTTTGGGTAACCACAGTTGCTATGAGTTCATGAGTGCAGAAGTTCTGTCATGTCCAAAAGATACTTTTTTGCTCCTGTCTTCCCCGATTTCTGGCTCTTTCTACCCTTCTTCCTCAATGGTCCCTGAGTATTGCAGGTGTGATTTTGCTTTCATGTTAGTGGCTGAGTACACCACTATTACTTATTCCCTGCACTTTGATCAGTTATAAGTTTTTGTTTTAACCACTGTAAATGGATGTTTCTTGTCCCTACTGCCTACTCCTAAATAACCAACACAGAGGCTTATATTAATTATAAATGTTCTGCCCAATAGTTGAGGCCTGTTACTAGCTAACTCTTATACTTAAATTAACATATATTTCCATTTATGGTTTGCCACATGGCTCATGGTTTGTTACCACATTTTTTACACATCCTGCTTGCTTGGCAGCTGGCTGGATTCCTCCTGACTCCACCCTCCTTCTTCCCATCATTTTCAGTTTGGCTCTCCCACCTAACTACCTGTCCAGCTACCAACCTGCCAGCTTTTTATTAACCAACGAGAATAATACATATTTATAGTATAGAAAAGAATTGTCCCATAGTATTTGGCCCCTTTTGTCCAATTAAAAAGGAATGTTTTAACAAAGTAAAACTATGAACAATAAACAGTTATGGAGTAAGAATTACAAAAACACTATCTAATCCATTTGCATTTGGTAAAATTAGAGAAAATGTTGTTTGAATTACTAAAGATCTTATAATAAAAAAACCCAGAGCCTGACATTGGGGTGAAAGCTGAAAGACCAAAGAAGCAGAGCAAGCCACAGCCACTACCTCTTACCTCACCAACTCCCCAGCCTGAAAGAGCTCCAGCTGAAAGGGCTTCTAGCTGAAAGAGACACTTCTGCCAAAAAATCTTTAGTTCCTGTCTCCTCATGCCTTATATACCTTTCTCTGCCTTGCCATAATCCTGGGATTAAAGAAATGTGTACTTCCCAAACAAAGGCATGAGATCTCAAGTGCTAAGATTAAAGTTGTATGCCACCACTGTCTGATTTCTGTTTAATCTAGCAGCTTGTTCTGTCCTCTAATCCTCAGGCAAAGTTTATTAGGGTACATAATATATCATCAAATTTCCCCTTTTTTTGTCTAAAATTATAAAAGAAGGTTATAACTAATATAAGAAAAACTATATACAATAAGTATACATAATATATACAGTCAAGAATTTCATTAACAATGTCCAGTCCATAAACATTTGACAAATTCAGAGAAAACACTCCATTATTTATCCTATTTTGGTGAATCCAGAATTGTACCTAATTCACTTTCTATCCTAACTTGTATTACCAACCAAATACTATCTTTTGATGTCTTTCAAAATTATCCACTTTGTACCTCTTTAGTTAGTTTCTTTTCTAAATTTGTTAACAAGGAAAACTATAATTATCTAGTCTTCAACTTCCTCAGAGACCCGAGAAGAAAATAATATTAACTAAATAAGCAGAAAGTGCAAACAAGTGGCTTCCAAAAAATTTGAGAATTGACAGAAACAGCTGGCTGTCTGGACAGTCACCCAAGGTTCCTCTACAAAATTGGGGCATCCATCTTCAGCCTACAGGCCTAGCATATCTGACAGATTTCTCTGTGAAGCAGGATTTTCTGAAGGGCTGCCCTACTATGTCTTGGCAAAGTTTGGCAGTCCTTTCTTTTGTGTCCTACTTGTCCATTTGGACAGCATACTGTCAGCAGTCAAAGCAAGGGCACTTTCTTGCCCAGTGGCTAACTTGCCACAAAGAAAGTAGACTCCTTATACAGTTTCTTTGATGCCTATCATCTTATCTGAAGTAGATTGGTGTTGCCAGGAGCAGACATGTCTCATTGTCAAAAAAAAAAAAAAAAAAAAAAAAGAATCTGTATTATTATGTTATTAAAATATCTTAAATGGCATATGCTGTAGATCTCTGAAGTGTTTGAAGATGACTTGTCTATCTAAAATAGAAGTTTGGGGCTGGAGAGATGGCTCAGAGGTTAAAAGCAGTAGCTGCTTTCCCAGAGGTCCTGAGTTCAATTCCCAGCAACCGCATGGTGGCTCCCAACCATCAGTAAGGAGATCTGGTGCCCTCTTCTGGCCTGCAGGCATATATGTAGGCAGAATACTGTATACATAATAAATAAGTAAATCTTAAAAAAGAAAAGAAGAATAAAATAGAAGTTTGACCTTGAAAACATACCTAACATGACTACAAGTTTGATTTTAATAGCTACTAACTTTCATTTTTTTATATCTTAATTAGTTGATAATAATAACTTTTAAGGAATAGCAATTTGCATTACATTGTTAATTGAACTGTATAGGTACAATACCTTGAACAAGATTAGAAGTATATGTACAGTATATTCTAACAAAATTAATCTCAACTTTGTATCAATATACAAAATTCCAATCCAATGTAAAATATTTAAAACTAGTAGGTGCATTTTAAAAGTAAATTCAAAAATCTACTTTTTATCTTATTATATCCATATTCACATTTTTTATTTTCAGAGTAGATTCAATAGTCTACACTTTTATCCTATTATTTCTATATCTCTATTTTTGAGTAGATTAAATAATCTACCTTTTATCTTATTGTATCTATATCCTCTTTTACTTTTTTTCAAAGTACATTCAATAATCTACCCTTTTATGTTATGATTTCTATTTTTTGAAATAGATTCAATAATCTACTTTTCTTTTTTTTTTTTTTTTTTTTTTTTTTGGTTTTTCGAGACAGGGTTTCTCTGTGTAGCTTTGCGCCTTTCCTGGAGCTCACTTGGTAGCCCAGGCTGGCCTCGAACTCACAGCGATCCTCCTGGCTCTGCCTCCCGAGTGCTGGGATTAAAGGCGTGCGCCACCACCGCCCGGCCTAATAATCTACTTTTCTAATCTAATAATTTCTATAAAATACATTTTTATATAATACATTTCTACACCACATCCCCCTTTCTTCTTTTAGGAAGAGATTGACTATGACCAATAACAATTTTTAACCAACCCCTAATCAAAGACAGATATCCATAATCCATTTTTTGGGAAAGTGGACATAGTTTTCAAGGCAACTTCCTACTGATTAGGGGTGCTGATAGTCTTACAGGGACACAAAGAAAATTTAGGATTATGGTTAAGTCCTGATAGGAGTTGTCTGTGAGGCTGTATCATCTCAGCTAGCCATCTTAATTGAAAGACCCCCAGGGGAGATCTTCCTTCAGGAGAGACCCCAAACCGAAGGAACACGCCAAAACCACAGATCAGATGCAAACAGCAAGAGGGTTTATTTTGATACACAGGTACCTGGGGCGAAGTCTCTCGGAGGACTTGCGCGCCTTCCTAGGGCAAGGGGGACTTTTTATAGGATCCCAGGGGCAGAGGCGCGGTTACAGAAGTGAGAAGCATAGTTACAGGGCTCCTATTGGTTGTTTCAAAGAAGGCCAGGTGAACTTGGGGTCGTATTCTTAATTCTCAGAAGTTTGATATGTGGCTGACATGACCTTGCCCAGAGTATAGTGGGTGTTTTCCCAGCCCAGCTGCTTATTCCTCAAGGCCAGGGGGCCAGCCATAAAATATCCTGATTTGACTCAACTGTTTTTCTCCCAAGGCTGCCGACCACAGTTATCTCTCTCCCAAGGCCGGATGGCCAGCCACAGTTATCTCTTTCTCTCAAGGCCAGATGGCTGGCCATAGTTATGTCTCTCTCAAGGCTGGATGACTGGCCACAGCTGTGAACTCCTGTTTTTCTGATTCCTTCAGAATGGTGTTTCTTAGGTTAAGTTATTGGGATGCGGGGAGGGGGGGGGCATTTCATCGGCCCAACGCCCCATATCCTCATAATGGAGTGGGGGTCTTTCATAATATAGTCCTGAGCAATTTGTAGTCCAAAGCAGATCTTTAGATGGTGTTTGTCATCTTAATGGCATTATTGTAGTCCATGTGGAGTAGTCATTGTGGGATTGCATCATCTCTTCAAAGACTTCAAAGGTTGCTATTAGGTGTGGTCATGGTTCACTGCAGAAAATATTTTTTTTTGTGGGACCTTTTTTTTTTGACTATGTATCCTTTTTCTTCAGATGTCTCATTTGTCCAGTGATCTTCAGATTCCTTTGCCTTCAGTTTCCTGAAAGACAAAAACAAAACCCATCCCCAACCCTAATTTGGGGGAGTTTCCATATCTAATCTTTATCAATTTTGATTCATAATTTCTCCCTAAATTTTTGTTTTATTTTCTAAAGCAGTTCTAACATCCAGAGCAGTATGGTTTCTTACAATAGGCATTAGGTTCTTTAATTGCTCTGAGAAGAAGTTTCTTCCACAGTGACAGGAAAGGATTGAATGGAATTTGACCTGGGGGTCTGTGAGAGGCCCCTCATGGAGTTTCCCAATGGCAAAAGTGAAGACTTACTTTGTCTGTCCCTTGTTGATCTACATTTGTTAGTACAATGTCTGCCTTTGCCACATCTTCTGCAAGGGAGGGGGCATTCTATTGGGATTATTCCTTGAGAAAACATTATTTATTAGATCTAGTTCTTGCTTAAGTCTCCATAGCACCAGAACCTCTTCTCACAAATACCAGAACCTCTTCTCAGATATCAGGTGAATGAGCTGCAGTTAGGCAATTAGGCAGTTAGACAAAAGTAGATAGATAACCCTCAGAGCAACGTTTCCTGCTGGCTGAACAGCCCATAATTAAGTCCCTTCCTGCTTGCAACCCCCATTAGTAAGTCCCTTTCTGCTCTCAACCCCCCTGCCTACCTATACATGCCTTGAGAAAAAAATAAAAATTTGGAGCTTGATCAGATGTCCTGTCTTGCTCTCATTCTTTGTGTTTCTTGTCCCTCTCATTCGCTGGCCCTCCCTTTAGGTCCCTGTTGAAGACCCTGCTGGCCAGGGCAATTCTCATATTTAATGACTCAACAGCCACTTAATATTTGCATATCTAATAAACACTCAACACTCAGAAAGCATTCAGTATGCATGTTCCACTCCAGACTGACATGACCCAGCTCAGTATTCTATATGGTAATATAATGTGTCCCCCAATGTACTGTGCACCCTAATAAAGCTTATTTGAGGATCAGAGGAAAAAGTCAGCCACTATGGTAAACATAGAAGTCAAGCAACGGTAGCACATGCCTTTTATCCTAGCATTTGGGAGGCAGAGACTCATCAGGATCTCTGTGAGTTCAAGGCCACACTGGGAACAGAGCCAGGCATGGTGGCACATGCCTTGAATTCCAACACTAGTTAACCATAAATGTCTGGAGGTCTGTACAGACAGACAGAAAGTGACAGAGCTGGGCAGGAAGGGGAAGAGATGTAGCTGGGTGGAGAGAGGAAGTAAGATTGCAGAGACAGAAAGGCATATAGGCATGGGTATACATGAAGTAGGTCTTATTGGAGACTGAGGTATCAGTGATATAAGGTTGGCTGTGTGATATGGGACAGAGAAAATCCAATATTTTTACTTAAAGTAGGTTGATTATGAATGCAATATTTTTCTAAAGAAGAAAAGGGGATATAGCTATAATAGGATGAAAAGGTAGATTATTGATCCTACTTTTAAAGAGCAACACATTCATAGCATACAGAAAGACATTCCCAGCAGCTATGGCTTGTCCTATTCCTCTGATCTCTCAGTTTTAACCCCAATATCTGGCTCTGGGTTTTTATTAATAAGACCATTTATTAATTCATCTTACAACTGGCAGCCCACTGTTTGTGGCAAGAATTTACTAAACAGCCACTTGTGGTCTTACAGGCCCCTGGCTCAGGCTGGAGTGCACATGGTTGGATCTCCTCCACATGTGGGCCAGAGTCTCTTTGGCTTTTTCTCTCCTGGTGGGTAGTGGGCTCTCTCTCTTTTAAGCTCAGATTGCTACCATGCTAGGTAGGTACTTTGACACTCCCTCAGACTTCTATTGCTCTATGTAGTCAGCAGACTTGGTGAGTCAATTAAGATATCTTAAATGGATGAGTTAGTTAAAATAGAATACTTTCCTACATTAAAAAATGGGAAACATTTTTAAAATGGAGGGAATTTGGTCTCTGTTTGATAACACATTAGGCAGTTAGAAAATGGAAGAATTAAATGAGAGGATAATTAATGTTGATGGGATTTACACACAATTATGAATATTATTTGTTTGGTCATTCTTATTTTAGCATTAAAAGGTTGGTCAATTTGAGTTCCAAAATAAAAGTATCTTTCAAAGATACCAACATCTCTACCTTTAAAATGGTTAACATTCAAGCCTGTATGAGTTCCTCAATGTCCTTTAACAACAGAGAAACTGGGGACCTTGGAAGAGCTGGTACAAGAGCAGTTAAATGCTGAGAACATTGAAGAATCAACCAGCCCTTGGAATTCTTCTGTATTTGTTATTAGAAAGAAATCTGGTAAGTGCAGAATGGTAACAGACCTAAGAGCAATTAACAAGGTCGTTCAGCCAATGGGCTCTCTACAATCTAGAATTCCTTTGCCTACTCTGTTACCTAAAAGATGGCCTCTTATAGTTATCAATTTAAAAGACTGTTTGTTTTCAAAACCCTTACAAGAAAAAGGCAGAGAAAGATTTGCCTTCACAGTGCCTACTTATAATAATTTTCAGCTGGTTAAGAGATATCAATGGAGGTTCTCCCACAGGGAATGTTAAATAGCCCAACCCTGTGCCGATATTTTGTATAGCAACTGTTGGAAGTAATTCATAAACAGTTTCCTGAATCTATAATTTATCATTACATGGATGATATTTTACTGGCTGATTGAAATGATAGAAAGAATGTTAGAAGAAGTAAAGAAAATTTGGCCTTTCTGGGGATTACAAATTGCTCTTGAAATTATACAAAAAGGAGATTCTATTAATTATTTAGGATATAAAATAACTCTACAAAAAATTACACCCCAAAAGTAGAAATTAGGAGAGAACAATTACGGACTCTTAATGACATTCAAAGATTATTTGGAGACATTTCCCATCAATGGATTATTGTTGGGGTAAAAAAAATGATAAACTGAGTAATTTGTTCAAAAACTTAGAGGGTGACAAGGACTTAAATAGTCCAAGAGAATTGTCAGCTGAAGCTGAGAGAGAATTGGCCGTTGTGGAAAAGAAAATACAGGATGCACATGTGGATCATGTGGATCCAAAGCTTGATTGCATTTTGGTTATTTTACCCTCTAAGCATTCTCCTACAGGAATTTTAGTGCAGAGCGAAGATACTGTATTTGAATGAATATTACTACCAAATAAACAGAGTAATAATTTTAAAATTGTCAAGTTCTGGGAGAGGTAGCTGTATCACTTGTTGTCTAGTCTGCATAATTTGAAAGTGCAGGGCTTATCTCAAGTCCTTGCTGGAGTAGTCTTTGAGGTTGGATTATCTCAGCTAGCCATCGCCAAATTGTCCAGAGCAGTTTGTTGTCCAATGACAATCTTTGGGTGGTGAGTGTCAACTTAGTGGTATTATCATTCTCCTTGTCATTGTGGGGCCCTATCACTTTTCAGAGACTTCAAATTTGCTGTTAGGCATGGTCATGATTCCCTGCAGAAAACAGATAGACTCAAAAACAAAAACATGTACAGGCAGCTAGATGATTTCTAGAATTAATTAGTACTCTATATGACCATTAATATCATGACAAAATTCTAATATATATATCTTATAAATTTTGTATAAAATTCATACCTTAACAAACGTCTTAAAGAGTCAAAATAGGACCGGCGGCGGCGGCGGCGGCGGCAGCTAACAGAGACATTCAGGCCCAGTGGCAGCCCACAGAAGTAGACAGGCCACGCAGCAGAGACAGGGGGACGCAGGTCGGCAACCTGCAGAGGTGGATGGGCCCGGTGGTAGCAGCCGACAGGGACATGCAGGCACAGCGGCAACCAGCAGAGACATACAGGACCCGTGGCAGCCTGCAGAGGTGGATGGGCCTGGCAGCAGTGACAAGCGGAGGTAGGTGGGCCTGCTGCGGCAACCGGCAGAGACATATAGGCCCGTTGGCGGCCCGCAGAGGCAGACAGACCCAGCGGCAGTTGACAGGGACATACAGGCCCGGCGGCGGCAGAGACAAGTGGACGCGGGTGGGCCTGTGGCGGCGGGCCACAGGGGTGGACAGGCCCGGGGACAGAGAGGGGTGGACACAGCTTGGAATGGGGACACCCCTAGCCCCAACACCTGGGGAAGAGGCTATCTCCGTGGGTCCGAACCAGGGCGAGTCTGGGCACTCTGTCTGGGGACAACCCAGGGCCCAACTGCTGATCCTGTGAAACCCAACAACTTGGAGGTGTTGGTGAGACTACCCTGCTCAGCTGAAACCCATCTGGGAGAGGATTCAGATGCCTACAGTTTGAAGTCTGAAGAAACAAGATCAGCTGAGGAGTTGACAAATGAACAAAACGTGACCTGGGAACACAGAAGAAGACGCTACCCAATCACCAAACCAGATCACCAGAATCATAAGTATATAATTCACCGACTGAAATCAGCTGTCCCTGAAGAAACAGCCCAATAGCACCAATTTAACTAAGAACCCCTACTAAACCAAGACTAAAAATTAGAACAAGAGAGGCACTCTCAGACACAGACACCACCTGCACCACACAGAGGAAAAGATGAGTAGACGCCAGTGCAAAAATACAGGCAACAACATAAAGACCTATATGGCAACATCAGAACCTAGTGATTCTACACCTGCAAGACCTAAACATACCATGACAGAAGAAACAGGAGAGATCAACCCTAAAAATGACTTTAAGAAGATGATAGAGGCCCTTAAAGAAGAAATAAAACATTCCCTCAATGAGGAAATAAAAACTTTCCTTAAAAAGGAAATGAAAAACTACCTTAAAGAGGAAATAAAAACTTCCCTTAAAGAGGAAATGAAAAACTCTCTTAAAGAGGAAATAAAAACTTCCCTTAAAGAGGAAATGAAAAACTCCATTAGAGAGGAAATTAAAAACTCCCTTAAAGAAATGGAAGAAAAGCCGGGCGGTGGTGGCGCACGCCTTTAATCCCAGCACTAGGGAGGCAGAGCCAGGCGGATCTCTGTGAGTTCGAGGCCAGCCTGGGCTACCAAGTGAGTTCCAGGAAAGGCACAAAGCTGTACAGAGAAACCCTGTCTCGAAAAACCAAAAAAAAAAAAAAAAAAAAAAAAAAAAAAGAAATGGAAGAGAAAACGAACAAAAAATGGGAAGAAATCAAATCAAGCCAAGAAAAAGCAATTAAACAGATGAAAGAAACATTTCAAGATCTGAAAAATGAATTTGAGACAATAAAGAAAACACATGCTGAGGGAATGCTGGAAATAGAAATCCTGACTAAACGAACAGGAACTACAGAAACGAGCATAACCAACCGATTGCAAGAAATGGAACAGAGAATCTCTAACACTGAAGACATGATAGAGAAAATAGATTCGTCAGTCAAAGAAAACACTAAAGACAAAAAAGTCATAACACAAAACGTCTAGAAAATTTGGGACACCATGAAAAGACCAAACCTAAGAATAATAGGGACAGAAGAAGGAGAAGAATACCAACTCAAAGGCACAGAAAATATATTCAACAAAATCATAGAAGAAAATTTTCCTAACCTAAAGAAAGAAATACCTATGAAGATACAAGAAGCTTACAGAACACCGAATAGGCTGGATCCAAAAAAAAAGTCCCCTTGCCACATAATAATCAAAACACTAAACACACAGAACAAAGAAAAAATATTAAGAGCCGCAAAGGAAAAAGACCAAGTAACATATAAAGGTAAACCCATCAGAATAACACCAGACTACTCAATAGAGACTATGAAAGCTAGAAGATCATGGACAAATCTCATGCAGACACTAAGAGACCACGGATGCCAACCCAGACTATTATACCCAGCAAAACTCTTAATCACCATAGGTGGAGTAAACAAAATATTCCAGGATAAAACCAGATTTAATCAATACCTGTCTACAAACCCAGCCCTACAGAAAGCACTAGAAGGGAAAATTCAACCCAAAGAAGCTAAACACATCCATGAAAAATCAAGCAATAGATAATCCCACACCAACATACACCACAGAAGAAACAAGCTGGTGTAGCTATCCTAATATCTAGAGAAAAAGGATGTTTCAAAAGAGAAGAAGTCTTGTGGCAATGCCTCAGTGGTCCAGGTAACTACCAGAACTCGGAAAAGTTGGTTGAACTTGGGATTGACTGGGAGGCCAAAGATTTAAAAAACAGAAGATTCTCTCAAGACACAAGTTGTGTGATAATAGTGTGTTTTGTGTGTGTGAATGAGAATTTGTAAATGTTGAATTCTAGGTTTCAACAATCATTGTCAGTGCAGATTAAGCTGCAAGTATTTATGCTTTAAAACTTAAATTATAAAGCTAGTTACGTCTTTCTAACAACTAGTTTTAATGTTTATGAGCATATTTTACCTACATTACCTTTTCAGGATGTTGAGAAAGATGCATCACAAGAAAAGGCTGGAGGCTGGGGGCTAGATGGTTTTGAGGAAGAGGTCTTGATGGACTCTTTCATAGAGCAAAGGGAAGCAATGCCTTCTGGGAAATGAGCTAAGTTTTAATCTAGTCTTTAGGATTAGAAGTCAAAAACAAAAATATTAAGGAAAGGAAAACCTAATTGATCTTTGAAGTATTGTTATATGGAATTGAGTGGGACTTTTGAGGCCTTTCTTCCAGAAAACAAGGACTTGGTTGTCAGGACTATATTAGGCCTAAACCTTGGTGCCATGTAGTTGTACTTAAATCATTTCAATGGAAAGTGTCTTAGTGATTGGAACTTCTAGTGCAGTTTGGAGTTCTTCCATTTGAAAAATGTGATATTTGCATGGGATTGTTTGAATCTTGTTTTCTAGTCCCTCCCCATCACCACCCTCATAGTCTGAAGGTAGATTTTTCTCTTGATAAAGGAACAAAAAAGGTGAACATCTTGTTTGTAAATAGGTATCTAGTAACTAGTGGTAAACTTGAAATGGTAGAATTCTTTAAAGCCTAATTCTAGGTAGCCTTAGGAAAATGTATCTTAATTATTTTTGAACCTGTATTCACCTTGTTTTTTTCAAATATCTTAAGTTATATTTTCTTTTTCAGAGCTGCTTCTTATTTGGGGCTACTTTTTTTTTTAATTGAGGCATAATTCATAAAAGGGTATATTGTTTTGATGAGACTTTTTACAACTGTGGCTGTATGTCTTTCTTTAGTCTTCCAAGAAGGGCCATTTTACTTTTTTAGAGTTACTTTTTAAAGTCATGAGGTCAACAACTTGGACTACTATGCATGTAAGTGCTAATGCAAATTAAAGCCCAAGTTGACCTCCAGCAGCAGTTCATTCTATGTTGACAGTGAGAGAACACTTTGCCTCTTAGGATACTGTTACTCGTGGACTGAAATGCTGAAGAAACCCCTCCCCCTATTTTGTTTTTTTGCAAAAATCAAGGTATATTCTAGGGTTTCCTGTTTGACCTCAACAGATAAACTGAGATGATAGTCTTAGTTCAGAAATGATCTGAATGTAGATTTACAGTCTACGTGTACAGCTGGCTAAGTGAGATCGCTTTCACAGTTCTGCATGTATCCCATCGGCTCCCCATTAGTTACTGAACTCTTAAAACTGGTATTGTAACATTATTACAATGTTTTGCGCCAATTTTATAAACTTTACAGTACAATATGTGTTCCTTTTCTGAGGCAAACCAAAGGTATGTTTCTCAAGGTTCTGCTGCTATCAGCAGCGTTGATGGAGGATTTTTTATACATTTGTAATAGATAGAAATAAACCAGAAAAAAAAGTGGTGGAGGAAAAGGTGAACACTGCAAGAATACTCAAAAGGGCTGAGCGTTGCAAAAGCCAAGATTGGCTTTGCATGGTAAATGGAATAGAACAGCCCTGAACTATAGCTTACTTTTCCTGGTTTGGTATGACAGAATGATTGAATGCTTTTGTACAAAAATCAGAGCCTTAAAAACAAGGATTTGGTGAGATTGTAAAATGGTGTGCCACTTTGGCAAAACAGTTTGGTGGTTGGTCAAAATGCAAAACATTGTTACTCTGTTACTCAACAATTCTACCCTTAGGAAGATAACCTCAAACTATTGAAAATGTGCACCTATGAAACATGTACATGAAGGTTTACAGCAGTGTGTTGCTAATAGTAAAAAAGTTAAAACAACTCAAATAGCTATCAAATACTGGAGAGAAATAAAATGTGGCTTATTCATACAATAGAATATTATTAAGACATAAAAATGAATGAGAAACTGACAGATTAAATGACTTTGGTGAACCTTCATAATTTCATTTGTAGATCTTTCCATTTCTAATTTATAAATACATTTGGGGTTATAAATTATAAATGTACTGCCTCCTGTCAACATTGTATATTTCTATTTGATGATTTCTGTGTCAAACATTATATGGAAATGTTTCCAAGTATTTTCTGTATTAACTGTGAATGAATAGAACAAAATAAATTGCCTATGATGGAAAAAAAAGAGTCAAAATAGAACCAAAGAATTATGAGATTAGTGTCAATAGAATAGTCCCTTAATTTTGGTTTTTCTCCTGTCCTATATCAGGTAGCTCTTCTGACATGATACAGAGATTTTGCATTTTCTTTTAACAAGCATACTTTGGTTTGGAGAAAGAGAGAGCCATGCTCCAACTCCAAAGCCAGCTTTAATTTTTAATTGAACTGGGACTACATAAAGACCATTTGTGTTAAGTGTCTGTAGAGAACAGCAGAAAGAAACACTTAGGAAGAATTATAAAATGTGATATAACAATAGGCCATTTTACTCTTTATCTTGGGACATTTTTTTCTGGATGATTTGTCCTTTTTCTTCAGATGTCTCATTTGTCCATTGTTCTTCAGATTCCTTAGCCTTCATTCCCCTGAAAGACAAAAACAAAAACCCACCGCCAACCCTAACTTTGGAGATATTCCCTTTTGGCAAGTTATATCTGATTAAATAAAAAATATCTGTTAGTGGTATAAGTTAGTTTAAATTGAATGGTCATGCTGGTTGACAAACTATCACCTCTTCTAATTAAGAGGTCTCTCTTGTTCAAATCAAATCTTTATCAATTTTGATGGTATCCATAGCGTATCTTCTCCTGTAGAAACAAAAGCAAAATCTCATCCCCAATAGAATACATAACCTGGTTTCCACTCTGAGGTCAGTATTTCTTTAAAGTATACAGGCTGATTTAAACTCTGTAGTTTTTTCTGCTATCCAATGTCTCTCCATAGCATTGGGAAAAATTAAAGTTAATAGAACAGTATGTAATCTATTTCTAGGGTTATGTTACCCTTTTCTGTTTATTTAGCATATCCTTTAGAGTTCAATTTGATCTTTCTATGACTGCTTAGACTGTAAGATTATGCGCTATACCTGTAATATGTTTTGTATTGTAATAAGCAAGAAATTGTTTCATTTTACTGGAGACATATGCTGAAGCATTGTCCATTTTAATTTGTGCAGGTAGACCCATGATAGCCATAACTTCTAGCAAATGTGTGATTACAGAAACAGCCTTTTCAGAATTCATAGCAGTTGCCCACTGAAATCTTGAATAGGTATCAATGGTATGGTATACATATTTCAATTATCTAAAATCTGCAAAGTGAAACACCTGCATCTGCCAGATTTCATTCCTCTGAGTATCCTTTGGGTTACATCCTGCTGGTAATGGAGTCTGATTATAAAAAGAACACGTAGGACATTCCCTTGACTTATTGCCGGGTTATGGAAAAATTATTTTTTAAACCCTTACCATTGACATGATTTTTTTTATGAAATTCTGAGGCCTCCAGCACATTTACTATCAATACTTTATCAGTCTCATCATTACCTTGGGCTAGAGGGCCTGGAAGATCCCTTATGAGATCAGATGTGATCAGATATCTAAGGAATGCTTCTTATTCCTGATTATATCTTATAACTGAATACATAACAAAGTTAATTCTGACTCATAAGGGATAAATTCTGCAGTCTCAATATGTAAGATCACTCTTTCAGCATACTGAGAGTCAGTAACTATGTTGAGAGGTTCCGAAAAAATCCATTAATACCAACAGATTGACATATAATTCTGATTTTTGAACCAAATTATAAGGACTTTGAACCACTTACTTAAATTTTCTGACTTATAACCTGCCTTTTCTTGTTTGTTTGCATCTGTATAAAATGTAGGGGCTCCAGATATTGGTGTTTCCTACACAATGCAAGTCAAGATCCAATCATCTCTATCTGTAAGTTTCTTTAAACAAGCAAAGATCTCGCAGTAATTTTTTGAGAGATATTAACAACAAATATCCCAAAACCATAGAATTCAACTTATAAAGAGAGCTAACTGGATCCTGTCATATTGGGTCAAACTCTAGGACCCTGCCCCATCACCAAGTTACTCAAATTCTGACTTTCCTACTTTCTTTTAAGAGGAAAAAAGAACCAACACTTGGAAGAAGCTAGGCAATTAGGCAACCTTCACTCACACCCTGAGCTCCAAGCATACGGCCCTATTCACCATAGGCTCTTCGACCACATACCATGATTTTGTTCTTTTTGTCCTTAACTTCTTTAGTTCCCTTTCCACTTCTCCTGAACTTTCTGTACCTCATGATGTGCTTTTCAAGTGCTATTATCTCTGGGTAGTATTCTCTACTTTCCAAAGATCCCTGTAAGAGCCTTGCCTGCTCTCCTGAAACTGCTTTAAATGTAGTATTTGGCAGTAACAGTATTTTATCCAGTAACTTGACTCTTGGGCTAATATGCAAGAAAATAAAAGTCTCCCTCCTCATATGCTTCATAACCTAGCTTGAAAATGTCTATGGACTTACTTATTTAAATAAGCAGAAAAAATAGTGAATAAGTACTGATGAACTTGTCTACCCCTCATCCTACTTGACTCATGACCATTTCCCAAGACTCAAAAAATTTCACCTATGTGGTTTCCCATCACCTCCAGGAGTCCCTGCTGCACCAGCGCAAGCTCTCTATGTAGGAAGCATCGTTATTTCTAAGCACCAATAATTAGCCCGATAACACCTTTCTGATTTGGAAGAGAAAATAAAGTTATTAAAATTCTGCTTCTCAAACACTAACAGGGCCCAGTCAAAGTTGAAGAAATAGAGTATATTTAAAATTTGGAAACCAGTCTCTCTTACTCGTTGTGAAACGATTTGATTTCTAATGAGCTACACAAGGCAACAGTTATGCAGTGAAGGTGGGCCTTGAAATTTAGGGAAGAGTTGTAATCTGGGCTTCTTTGTCTGAACTTTAAGAGTGTAAAAATTGAAAACTTGAATGCCTACTGGAACAGTGGGCTGGCTGTTCCTGATTAGAAGCAAAAGTCATGGGCTTACTGATTGAGATGCGAAGTAAATAATAATTTCTTTTCTGTGTTGTCACCTGGGATTATAATTGGCTGTTTTAATTCATGATAACTTTAACTGTTAAATCCCTCTCTTTTTTTTCTTTTTCTTTTTGTTTTACTACTGTGAGCCATAGGAGCTTTCTAACTCACTGGTGTACGATTGAATTCTACGATGAATTACTGCCAGGTATTCTGATACACTTCTTCAGAAAGAGGCTGTATTTAAGTATCATATTAGCTATCTCCTTACATAATTTGAGATTTTCTGACAAGTAGCATGTCTCCCTGGATTTCCATTATGTGATTATGTTTCTCTGAGGCTCCTTATCTTTGAAGACTCCCAGATGATTTTCCATCTCCATTTGTCCAGCTGTATCCTCCAATCTTGATGTTTTTATATAAATACCTCTGCTCTTTCCAGATTCTCACTTGATATTTTCTTGTCCTACCCATTTGACCTTCACCAAGTCACTTTTTCACTTTGTCTGAGCCCATGGCTGCTTTGTTCCTCTCTTGAAGTGTTTGAAGCCACTGGACTCCCTGGAGCTGGAGTTATAGGTGGTATGAGTCACTTCTGCACTTAGTATTGTGCACTCTCACTAGCTAAGTCACCTCTCCACACCTACCTAGATGATCATATTTGGTGTCAGAGTTTAGGAAGTAGCTAACATTAAATGAAGTCATACAGTGAAGTGTATGACCTGTTATGAAGGAACCACACCAGACCCTTAGGCTTCCAGTCTGCAGAGCATGAAAAATGAGTTTCCACTGCTTGAGCCATGTAAAGTGGAGTGCTATGTTATAGCACTGTGAATATAGAAAAAGGGAATGATAGGTTTTGTAGAGTAATATCAGTGTTGGGACCAGAGAAAGCCTCTATAAAGGAATGATGCTTGACATGGGCTTGGAGACACAGTAGGTTCTCCAGGACAGAAAAAAAAATGTGTGTGGGGAGGAAGGTTTTTCTAGAAAGAGTTAACAAGAGATAATACACACATAAACAAACACAAAGAGACAAACAAACATAGTACTAAAACATGGTACATTCAAGGAGAAAGCAATTTGGTGAGGTTGGAAAGTGAGATGATGGAAATGAGATAACTAATGAGGCAAAAATGGCAATGAGGCACATTATGAAAGGGCCTCAGAGTGGTTCTGCCAGCAAAGATTAAGCAGAGGAGAAAGAGCTGAATCATAAATGAAAATAAACTATTGAACTAGCTCTGATGAGACATGAGAGGAGTATTTTATCAGAAGGAAGGACAAGGGAAAATCGGGATACTTGGAAGTGGAAAAAATCGTTCTACACACTGTAGGGGATACTTCTGATACTCAAAAAGGAAGAGTTTAGCAAAATAAGTATTTACCAACTTGTCTGTGATTTTAAAAAGACACCCTAGTAGATAGAGACAAGAAAAGAGAGAAATATGAAAGAAAAAAATTTCCCTTCAAGGAACATATTTTTTACAATAAGAGAAATGGCATGTATAAACCTCACATTCTATAATAAATGGATAAATAATTCATAAAAGAAATTCAAAAGGAGTGAATGATATTTGACCAGTAAATGACATAATGACATGAATTTGAACAGTGTTGAAGTCTCATCTGTCTCATTATCTGCCAAGATACACATTGTAGATTCTTCATAAATGTTGATTAATAATGAATAAATGATAAAGTCTGATAACCGTTCTGAATCTTGATTTAATTTCTGAAAAATGTAATATCTTTATGACAACTATCCAGGTTTTCCAGAAACCAAGGGACATTCTGCAAGCACCTAACAAGTCCACTTGACCTGTGTGCTGAGAATGTCATTTCCCCAGGATACCAGAAATCTGTAGCTCAGAAAAGATGGTGTGCTTCTCCGGGTAATTTGATTATTTCTTATCTTACTAAGTTCTGGATGAAAACAAAAAAGACAGCAAATACAATAGCAGGTAATAGGGAAGCTATAAATAATTCTATGATCAATGGCATGATAACTTGATTTGAAACACTAACAAGCACTTTAAAAATGCTCAGAGTATACATTAAATTTATTGTGCAGATATTAAATGTATTATAATAAGAAAATTGGCAATCCATATAAAACACATTCTATTTTCTACAGGACCAGTAATTCTGATGCCACTATATATGAATGGCAGGAATGAGCAATAAGCTTCTTTGTGAACACTTCCACTCAAAACTGAACTCTTACCACAAGTGATTCCCTCTAAATAATATGATAAAATATGGATAGCAATATGTGAATGTTTACTTACTTGGAGAAATGAACCAAACAGAAGTATAATCTGTCATTTTGTTGATAATCATCCTGAAAACACAACGCCAACCACACCAGCATTACAGTTTCTGTTGGAACATAGTGGAAATTTGCAGCTATATCCTATTTTATGTGGGAATAAATAGCACAACTTGATGATCCAAAAATTATATGCCAGTTTTCCATATATTTTATGGAAATGAGGTACAAATAACAGCCATGAACAGTGGTGTCTATAGCAGTTTCGAATGCTCCTTTACGTGAAACCAGCCTGGATTCTCAGCATCAGTTGGCCATAAATATGCTAGTCACATTCAAGGCAACTCCTTCCTTCTCTAGCAGCTACCTCTGTTATTTCCCTATTAAAAACAATCCTCAGAAACTGATGCATACTCAAGTGTTAATAACTCAACAAACCTTCCATATTTTTTATATGACACATTTTATACAGACCATTAAGCTTAAAAGGATCTAATAGTACCAATAGAATCATGAGTGTGTCAGTCAGAATTTTGTTGCTGGGACATACACCTAACAGAAACAAATTAAAGGGGGGCAGGTAGCATTATTTAGCTCATTATTTTAGAGGAGTCAGTCTGTGGTGAGATGGCTCCATTGATGTGGCCTGGGGTGATGTTGTGGAACAGTGGAAATCAACTCATGTAAGCAGAGAAAGACAGGCACAGAGACCAATGGGAGGGGAAAGATAAATAGGCTGGGCCATGCTCCCGTGACTGATTGTTGGCAACCAGAACCTGCTTTCTAATATTTCCATCAACTTCTTCTTCTTCTTCTTTTTTTTTTTTTTTTTTGGTTTTTTGAGACAGGGTTTCTCTTGTGTAGCTTTGCGCCTTTCCTGGAACTCACTTGGTAGCCCAGGCTAGCTTCAAACTCACAGAGATCTTCCTGCCTCTGCCTCCCGAGTGCTGGGATTAAAGGCGTGCACCACGACCACCCGGCCATTCCATCAACTTCTTTAGATTATGATACATCCATAGGATTTGTCTAAGTACGAAGTCAGAGCTTTAATTATGTAATCATTCCCACAAAACATAACACTGAATGCCACTTATCAGGAACCCAATCTTCAAAATATTATTTTTTCATGAGACACTTTATATCTAAGTCAAAACTTGGCTGAATTTTAAAGAATTTATTTAAACCATCATTATACTATGGTGAACATTCCTTAGGAAATTATGCGATTATGTGTGGTTCATGTCTTCAGTGCACATGAAAGACTAGGAAACAGAAAGATTATAAATGAGAGGTTAACTGGAATTAGGCATTGGACTAATTATCTAAGATGTGCTATCCTTCCTTCTTTTCTATTCTATGCACATACTCAGAGGAACATGTATTTCTGTTTCATAACTAGAGAAGGAAGTGCTGTAATGCTGGTGTGACTCTGGAGAGATCAGAACTTGCTCAGTGTTTTCTTCTAAATATTGTCTCAGAAGAACATCAAAGTATATCATCTTTGCCCTATGTTATAAACAAAGACATCAGGAATTATTATGCAATTGCTTCAACAAAGTTCACATGGAATATATGATGTAGATGAGATTCAAAACTATTGTTTAGCCACATCAAATTGAACTCTCTTCCATACTCTAAGTAAGATAGAAAGTTTGCAGTTATGTGTTGGATATTTTCAAGGTGTCATCCATGTCTGTCTGATGACACATATGAGTACAGATTGTCTCGGACCATCTTATGCTTGCAACTTTAGCCCTTGATATCTAAAGTGACTATAAAGATTCACTCTACTGAGACCATTTCTAAGTAAATACAAGGATCCATTGCTTATGTTGTTTCCCAATTTGTTTTACGTAGCACTATCATAAGAATTGTAAGACAACTCCTGCTGCAGTGGTCTCTGTACCCTGACAAGTAATTTACCAGATTGCACTTTTCACTTATTTAATATTTCTGCTAATCTTTTCAGATGGATGCCATACATGCCTGCTTCCAATTTATGTCTAATCTACTCTTTATGAGTTCTGGTCCTTCTGTCTTTCTTCAGTTGCTGCTATGGTTACAATATCACTGCACATATACTTACAAGGTCATTTTGACAAGAAGGAATCATATTCATTATGTGAATGGCCAGATAAGCCACCCACACATTATTGCTCTTTTTGTGTCATGAAAAATAGAAGTCTTGAAAATCTTGCTTTGTTCTAATGAGATGTTGTTGAACTTACAATTTCTCTATGTATATGGCTTCTAGATGACTGAATTGGCAACAACCTGAAAAAAATCCAAAGATCTGGATTGCAGTAAAAATCTCTATAAATAGTGCTTATATAGTGTTCTGAAAACAAAACCAGTGACATATTAATTCATTCATACAGTTACTCATTTTTAAAGCAAAAATATTCATCTTTATAGTATTATGATTGTTCCTAAGTATATATCACAGACTATGAACCTGCTCTTATGTATAGGGAACATAGTGTTGAAAAGGATACAAGCAAATAATAAAATATAAAACTACAATTTAGAAATACACTCTAGTAGGGCAAACACAAATACCATGAGAACCCTCAGGAGTCACACTTTCTACAATCCTGAGAAGTCAGAGAAAAAGAAAATTATGTCACCAGATCCCAGGATGTCATTAGAGGAAGTTTAGGTTGGAGGTAATAGCAGGAGGACTCACACAGCTTGACAGGGAACACTGAGGAAGTCTGACTTTGTCCAAGAGGAAAGGGACACTATAATAGGATTTAATCTGCATCTTGATGAAATCACTTCATTCCATTAAGAAGACTGATTTGAATAAAATGTTTTGTAATGGTAAAGTGAAGAGGTAAGCAATCAGGGTAACTGAGGTAAAAATGGGGTATGATTCCTACGAAT
Organism: Peromyscus maniculatus bairdii; assembly: GCF_049852395.1. Classification (NCBI taxonomy): domain Eukaryota; kingdom Metazoa; phylum Chordata; class Mammalia; order Rodentia; family Cricetidae; genus Peromyscus; species Peromyscus maniculatus. The sequence goes on from NC_134858.1 coordinate 1,464,308, forward strand.
GGGCTAATCTGTGTTCAGGCAGGAGAAAGGCCTCCCATCCTTGTCTCCCATACTCTGGGACAGGGAGGAGGCCACTCATATTAGGCTTGAAAAGACCATCCCCAAGAATATAGGAGGATTGGCATAGAATGAGGAGAAACAATGATCTTAACTGGCTATATATGAAATACTACCACACAATTGGTAGGAGAAATGCCTCATCATAATGTACTAGCAAGTCTCTACATCACTCTAAATACATTCCTAAGACAAAAACATTCTGTTCTTAACTTATTGATCAGCCCTCAGTGTAAGGTCAAGAGGGAACAATGAAGTACACAGTGCCACATTCCCAACTTTCTGTTAAATATATTTTCTCTAGATTCCCCACGAGGGCCATTAGCTCCATATGGTGACACACTATTTCTGAAACCTACTCCTTGTCTCTGAATTCAGTGACTTGACCCAAAAAAATTGAGATAATTTCTGTATTTTTTTCATATTTAACACAATTTCAATAAACCATCTAGGAAAAATTTGTAGGTGGCAACAAGCTGATTCTATTACCAACAAGGCTGATGATTTCTAGACCAAAATAATGCTGAAAAACAGATTGAAAAAAGTTGCAGTGCCAAAGCTCAAGACTCACTAAAAAGTTAGGTTAAACAAAACAGTGTGGTAGTCATAGAAGATCATACATATCAATAAGTGAATCAAAATAAGGAGTGCAAAAATAAAGTCAAACAGTTAATAGATTTTGATAAAGCATTGAAGTTCATAAATTGACTAGGATGGACAAATGTAAGCAAACCAATAAATAAAATTTGACACATACTTTATAATTTCTGCAAATGTCAAGGTAAATGTAGGGACACATACCTATAACCTAGTACTTCAGTGATTAGGTAGGAAGATCAGCAGTTTAAGGTCATTTTCAGCTGCATGGTAAGCTTAAAGCCCATCTGGGTTAAAAAAAGGAGGGGGTAGAAAATTTATTCAAACTGAACCATGGGTCTAAATATAAAACTGAAACTATACAACTTATTGAAAAGTAAAAGATGCCGGGCGGTGGTGGCGCACGCCTTTAATCCCAGCACTCGGGAGGCAGAGCCAGGCGGATCTCTGTGAGTTCGAGGCCAGCCTGGGCTACCAAGTGAGCTCCAGGAAAGGCGCAAAGCTATGCAGAGAAACCCTGTCTCGAAAAATCAAAAAAAAAAAAAAAAAAAAAAAAAAAAAGAAAAGTAAAAGAGAAAATCCTGTGTGGCCTTAGGGTCAGCTATGAATTTTCAACATAGCACCAAAAGTATGGTCAACAAAAGTAAAATGTTCATTAACTAGGATGATTAACAAATAAAAACATTCATCAACTGTCCTATAGAAATTCTTAACTTTTCTTCTGCAAAAGACAATGTTAAGAAAGTGAAAGGTCAAATCACAGACTGGGGAGAATATTTACAATTCGTGTATATGATAAAGTTGTGTATCTAGACTATATAAAGAACATGCATAACTTAAAAATCAACAAAAACTCAAACTAAAAAAGGGGGCAAAGGGCAGAAACAGAGACTCTATCGTATAAGATTTGGTAATAGAAAGTAAAGATAGAAGAGAATGATCAGCACCAATTTCCCTTAGAAAAATGGAAATTAAAACCAAAATGACATACCTTTAGTAGATCTGTACCTACTAAATATTTTCTAAGTATGTCTTTAAACACTAACAATATCAAACTCTGGCAAGAGTATGAAACACCAAAAGACTCCTTCACACCAAGTAGAAAGGATCAATGAGTAGAGGAAGGGTCCTAAGGGAAGTCCTAGTTTCATTTCTGTTACTGTGATAAAACACCCTGGAAAAAGGCAACTTAGGGGACTAAGGGTTTATTTCAGCTCATAGGTCCAGGTTACAGCTCATCACTGCAGAGTTGTCACACAAGTCAGGAGCTTGAGACAGTTGATCCCACCATCTACACAGGCAAGAGCACATTAACGCAAACATGCACATTTGCTTCCCCTTCCTTGCATGTACGAATTACACAAACTCCCATCTTCCTTATCATTTCCTGATGGGTTTCAAGGGGAAAAAAGTCGCCTATATATTTGCTACTTTTGTAGAAACAGCAGATTCTGTGAAATTTTAAATTAATTTTAAAGTCAAACTTGAGAATGAAGAGACCTAGATAGATACCTAGCGTTCAGAAAAATAGAGCAGTAAATAAAAGGGAGTTGTGCAGAGTAAATGCTGGTATTTGGCTTTTTCAAAGAACTGGGGACAAGGGATGTGAAATTCAGACATTGGAGTAAAAATAGAAGAGAAATTTCACTGGGTGACTGAAATACCAACTAAAAGCTTTGAAACCAGTAAAGTTGTGAACAGTTGGCAATACTTTATGTGAGATTATAAAAGTATGGTCATTCTGAAGTCATTTTGACAGAGATGAAACATTAAAACAGAACTAAAAGGTCTAGGAGGAATCATAGTGAACTCTCTTATGTCAACTCCCTGTACTGAGAACTTAATTCTATTTCATGTAAGTAGATGTCTCATCATCTACATAGCAAGAGCACATTGTGGACAGGGTGACTGAATTTTGTGGGAGAAGCATAGTGATGAGCCTGGGTTGTGTAGAGCTGTCCTTACTAAATAAGTTGAAATCACATTTTTGTGAATGATTAACAGATTATTTTTAGTAATGTTTTCAATTGTAAAATATTTATGGCATACACTGCTGCAAAATAGAACCACAGCTTGTACTTTTTAATTTATACATCATATACTTTTTGAGGTTCTCTCTTGTTTTTGTAAGAGTTGTTTGCTTTATATAAGAAAATCTAAGGAGACTACAGGACCTTCCAGACAGTGCTGATCTCATATGATAACCATGCCCAGTACTGTTCAGGCCTCTGTGTCCTCATCCGAATGGCTCTCAGCTGAACTGCTGCTCAAAAGCCTGAATGCTTAACCAGCCAAATACTTCTAGTTCCTAGTCCTCATTCCTTATATACCTTTCTGCTTTCTGCCATCACTTCCTGGGATTAAAGGCATGTGTAACCATGCCTGGCTGTTTCCAGTGTGGCTTTGAACTCACAGAGATCTGGATGGATCTCTGCCTCCAGAAGGCTAGGATTAAAGGTGTGTGTGCCACCATTTTCTGGCCTCTATGTCTATCTAGTGTCTGTTCTGTTCTCTGACATCAGATAAGGTTATTAGGGTGCACAATATATTGGGGAACACAATATCACCCTACACATATGTGCAGGTATCCACACAGGCCAGAAGTAGGGATCAGATTCCTTGGAGAGGTAGTTATAGGCTCCCTCTCCCAGTGTGAACTGCCCAGGGTGGGGGTTGGGAACCAAACCTGGGGTCTCTATAAGAGAAGATCATGCTCTTAGGTGCTGAGCTATCTCTCCAGCCCCTCAGTGAGCTTCCTTCACTCGTGTTTTTCAGAGCCAAGCCTAGGGAATGGTGCTACTCACAGTAAGCAATTAAATCAGCAATTCAAACAGTCTCCCACAAATATGGCTGTAGGCCTTACCTAGATAATTTCTCAATTGAGATGCTTCTCTCAGGCAATTCTAGGTTATGGCAAGTTGACTTTGAAATCTAATAATACACTTTACTAGGATATTGAAGAAAACAGAAATTTGTTCTACATACAAGTTATGAATATATAACTTGATCATAGAAAGATATTGATGAGTTAGCACAGATTACCGTGCCTATTGTAGAAAAATAGAAAATGGAGCACAGTCAAGTAGGACTTCTTTGGAGCCTGACTGCACAATCAGAAGCATCAGAATTGTAAACCCTATGTTCTCTAGTCTAGTAGCTAATTTGATGCATCAGCCTGACTGGGTCAGTCCTAGGATTCCCAGATGTTTGGTTAAATTCTAGTTGTATCTGGGAAGAAAATCTTATGAGATTAATGTATCAATTGGTAGATTGAATAAAGACGACTATGTACCCCATTGTGAGTGGGTCCCATTCAGCCATTTGAAGGCCTGCATAGAATAAAAGGTTGAATAAGAAAGAATTATTTATTTGTTGATCATGGTAGTGCTGTTTTTGAGAATATGATCTTGCTATGCATCCTTGTTGATCCTGAATTCACTATTCAGCCCAGTCTGGCTTCAAACTCATAACAGTCCTCCTGCCTGGTCTCCTGGGTGCTAAAATAAAAGCTCTGAACTAACCAGGGGCAGAACAAAAGCATTTTTTTTTCTGCCTGATATCTTCAAGTTAGAACATCTGTTTTTTTCTTTCTTTCTTTATTTCTTTTTTTTTTTTTGTTGTTGTTGTTGTTGGAATCAGATAGACATTTTTACTGTTTGAACTCTTTGGCTTCTTTGTGAAACAGATCTTATATTTCTCAGTCTTTAGGACTTCATACTCCAATTCCTTATAGGAAAATTACATACATATATATTATAGACAGGCAGACAAATTCATGACAGAAAGAGATAGATAATAGACAGGTATGTAGTGGATAGATAGATAGATAGATAGATAGATAGATAGATAGATAGATAGATAGATGATAGATAGATAGATAGATAGATAGATAGATAGATAGATAGAATGATAGATAGATAGATAGATAGATAGATAGATAGATAGATAGATAGATAGATAAAAAGAGATAGAGAAATAGGTAGAAGAAAATCACATATGCTATTGATTTTGATTCCCTGAAAAGCTAGACTTCTCAGTTCCTCCTTTTCTAGAACAGTTTTAGTCTCCACTATGCCTATGGCATTCTGCCTCATCATGGACAAATAAAAGGGCAGTGAGTGATGATGGACAGAAACCCCTGCAACTCAGCTATCCACAAAAACACAACTCTTACCTCAAAAGGTGAGAGAGTTTATTCTGGAGCTAAGTGTCATTATGGTTGGGGGATTTAGTTCTACTGCATGGGGGGCCAGCCTCCAGCAGCACAGGGCTCAAGGGAATCCACTGAGTCAGCGTGATGCTCTGACTTTTTTATCTGAGGGATTAAGGGAAAAGACACTCACACGCTCACTTGATGGTTTTCTTTATTTTTCTTCTGTATTCTGATTCTGTATTCTATTTTCTCATTTTTTAATCTCTATCTAGAAATGTCTCTTCTGTCTGTCTTGATGTTTTCCTTCTCATTCTCTTTATTTTTTTCCCTTACTGCTTATATATCCCAGTAAAATCTTTCAGGCAATATAAAAATTACAATATGGTTACATTCTATTTTTCAAGTAAATGATCACAATGAATACAAGTGAAAAACCAGCATGTTTTCCATATCCCTTAACATGATTAAATATTTTACACTTTATAAGTGAAAAGCAAATTATCCCAAGTAGCCATGTACCTTCCTGCCCAAGCAACTTGTTATAGATTAACGGTGTAGGCAAGCAAGGTATTCTTTTACTGGTAGGCTGCGTTTTGTGGTTACAAAGAAAGGGTCATTTTATTACTTATCTTTAAAGATAATCTTATAAGGAATCTTAAAGGAATCACAAACCTAAACTTTTATATGTGAAAAAGAATCAGTCAGCTCTACTTCAAATCTTTAGGGTGCATACTCACCCTTCAATATATATATTTTTATAATCAGGAGATTGAAGGCAGAATTAATCATCACCTTTGGTCATCAACCAATCCTAGAAAGAAAGGTATGTCAGCTAATAATAAGTGGGCTGCTATGCTCTTGTTCCCTGACCTTGATGAGTTCCTCATTCAACTATGTGCCTTTCTAAAACTTTATATTATCTTCTTGGGTTTTCTCACCTCAAAGTTATTTAACAAAAACATCTTAATCTAACTTTAAGTTATTTTCAAAGCTTTGATTCAGCTATGATGCACTCTGAAACCTGTGAACACATCTCTCAACATTAAGATTTAAAGAATTCAAGCTAGCCTGGCTCTTGAGACAATTGTTTTCCTTAATCAGTAATCTAAACTGTAATCTATGCAGCCCCTTAGGTGAAATGAATAGGCAGGCCCTAGCTGTATGACACTCCCTTGTATTTATTTTCAATCATTAAAACTCTATTTAAACTAACATTATTATTATCAATTAGACAGTACAGCTTAGGAAGAAATCATCTTCATAACAATCCACACATAAAAACGCCCAGTAGAATAGGTTATATCCATGAGATAAATACATATTACAGGCAGGGGACATCTCCCCACACCCATTGGTGCCATACCAGATACCTGAGGAAGATGGCAGCAGCAAATATGTGAAGGCATAGGAGAAGCAAAAGACACTCTGTGGCCTGTGGGGGATATTTCTGATGTAAGTCATTGATGCTAATGATGATTTTGGATTGGTGAAAACTAGAGTATCTGTTCATACATTCCAAAGGATGTGCTTATACTCACAAGGATGTTAAGCAAATACAAATATAGACGATGACTGGTAGTTTAGGGAGGCAAAAGATAGTCTGAGATGATTTATAATTAGTTTCTGGACTCACAGCATTTCAACTCCTCCATAATCAATGAAATTCTAACCAGTAAATCAGGCTCCATCAGTGCAACTTTGTTCCAGGACCTCATACCTACATTTAAAGGATTTTTCTTAATTACTTTGTCACAATAAAGGCAAGTTTGTTAAAACTAAAATACAGAAAGTTTGGTATTACTTTCTTGGTTTTACATATGAAGACACTGTTTCAGAAAGGTTAAATGTTTGGTTAAGTAACCCAAGAGCCACACTACATTTACTGACTTGGGGATCTGTTACTATAACCAGCACATCGTTCTACATACACAGAGATAGATTTGCAAACTTCAATTAGAGGCCCAGCCAGCCAGCTGTTGCTCCTCTATACCACCCCATCTGCAGCCTCTCACACTCCTGAAGTCTTAAAAGCTTATGTCATTTCACATTATGCCAGCATCAGTGGCTTTTAGCAGTGAACAGAACATCTTTCCAGATGGCATCCAAGCTTTTGTCTGAAAAGTGCAAACTGACCAAAGGGGAAGGCTGCATTACACCTAATGTATATTCCTGTAAGAAGAACAATGGTGTCTCAGGCTTTGAGAAAATTGGTTTAGTCATTGGCAGAGACCAGGAAGGCGATGCTGGAATTAGGAAGCATGCCAGATATGTTCTCATAAGCGACCACACTAAGAATATCATACTGAATTCAGCTTTGTGCTTTTACAGTTTTACTTGTCGGTTGTTTTTACAGTAGAAGGTAAAAGATACTTTACACCAGACTCTCCTGTGGTTCCTGGGATTTAAACCCAGATCTGAATTTCTTCACTGAGAGTTTGTGAGAAACGAGGAAGCTTTCAGTGATAATCTCCTGTAAAAATCATCCTTTGAATTCCCATTCATAGCTGCTTAAATCTGTTCATTCCCATGCCCTCATATGCTCAGGCAAATTCTTAAGTCATATATTTAAAATAAATGCTTTATTCCTCACCCCCCAAAGAGAGAGATAGGGACAGAGAAACAGAGGGAGAGACAGAGAAAAGGTGGGATGAAAGGAAGGAAGACAGAAAGTAGTTTCTCCATTAATCCTCATTGATATTAGGAAGTAAACTCAGCAGGCAACTACTTCTGCTTGCTGCTCTGCTGAGCCTTCTCACTCTGTCCTGGGACTCCCACTGTGGCTGTCAAGCCAAGTCTATAGAGAGCTTTCTTTTCACTGCATCTCCTGTGGCTTTTGTGTGATGCTGGGAGTCCTTTCTTGTTTGAGTGAAAGATCTTACATCTCCATGTATTCCATGATTTCTTTCCCATGTTGCAGATCTGTACTCTTCTTGTCTCACACTTCAGAGTCCCACAGGTTTCTCAGAGATCTTTGATTTTCATTTTTGCTGTTTCCCTATCTTCTTCCTTGACATTCTTCTGCAGACTCTAAGGAGGTTGCTCTGCCCTTCACACTGCCCCCTATGGAGCATTACAACCTGTTCTTCCCACCATGTACATCTTATATGCACTCTCATTTCTCTTCCTCCTTCACAACCTGAAATCTCCCCCCACTCTATTTCATAATTGTTTTCTGATTCCTCTTTTTACACAGCAAATATTTATTGAGCAATGAGCCTGCCAGGCACTGCAAGGAGAAGATAGACTTATAAATCTCCAAACTGAGCAATTCTAATCTGGATTCTCTGAATAAATTCCCATATATTTCTTTCTCCTTCCCTCCTTTCCTCCCTTCTGCCCTCTCTCCTCTTTTCTCTCCTTTCTCATCATCCTCAGATGTTCAGACCTCTGATGTACTCTGCTAATATCTTTCATTCTGCACTTGCACACAGTAGATACAAACTAAATAGACTGGACTTTCTAAAGATGTGTTTCTTCTCCTGTTGAACACCAATGATTAGTCTTTTTGTAAAACCACAAGTAAAATAAGTTTAAAATACAAGTCTCAAATAATGGACAGGTTCCAGAGTTCCCCACTTATGTCAATGCCTTGGAAAATCCTGAAATCTCTTTCTCATTGGATTGATATAAATATTGTCTTTGCTCAGAACTCCCTCTGCACCTTTCCACAGGCCCCTGCCTGTGGCTCCATTCTGTTTGAAGATATTCTAATTTTTGCCTTAGGGAGAAACATAAACTGTAGCTAGAGTTTTCCTGCCTGGCCCATAGTCAGGACAAATCTTTCTCACCTGCCAGTCCCACAGCTGCTCAGACCCAACCAACTAAACACAGAGACTTATATTTCTTACAAACTGTATGGCCATGGCAGGCTTCTTGCTAACTGTTCTTATATCTTAAATTAACCCATTTCTATAAATCTACACCTTGCCACGTGGCTCGTGGCTTACTGGCATCTTCACACTCGGCTTGTCATGGTGGCGGCTGGCAGTGTCTCTTTCTGCCTTCCTCTGTTCTTTCTTTTCTCCTCTCTGTTAGTCCCACCAATACTTCCTGCCTAGCCACTGGCCAATCAGTATTTTATTTATTGACCAATCAGAGCAACACATTTGCCATACAGAACATCCCACAGCACTAAACATAAATATAAACCATTTAACTATAGAAATTATCCTTTTAAAAATGTACTTCAGACAGTCTTACTACTATGCAACCCAAGCTGGCCTTGGTTTCATGATCTTTTTATATTCTCATCCGCACAAGTTCTGCATTTATGCTCACATGCCACCACACCTGGCTGTTTCTTTCCTCGTTCATCTTTCATCTCTCCAGGCTAAGCTTTGTCAGAACTCTGTAGGCAGTTCTTTCCTTCTTACCTGAGAAATAAGATGCCACGGGAATGATACGGAACATTTTTGGAGTGCCATGGACCTTAATACTCAGCATGCATTTTTTTCACTTCAGCCACTGGTAATCATCAGTAGGTGCCATTACCACCATCTCCATTTTACTGATAGGGAAACTGAGGCACAGATAGCATATGTAAATTGAAGAACTACTTTTTTGAGTTCTAAGTGTTCTAGGACTCTACTCAACTCTTTACAAGCCCATTATCCAGCTTCTTACGTTGGCACTAGCACCATCCATTATCTCTGGTAGGATAGAGGCAAGAGAAGTGTTTGTTTCCAACATTCAGGTGATACACTCTTAAGATGAAATATCTGTCAATCACCCCCAGAATGCAGGAGCACCAGTCATTAGAGTCATAGTAGTCTTTAAATTCTCATCAAAAGTTTTCTAACATAAAACATAAGCAATGAGATTAAATTAAATTAAAATTAAAACTAAAGTTCCTTTCACAGTTATGGCAAAATGGCACAGATATTTACACAGATACAAATTGTGAAAGACTGTTTTCTATTATCTACCTTACCTTTGACTCTCCCTGGATAGCAAATTCAAAATAACAAAAAAGAAGATGGTAGAAGAGAAGGAGAGGAAAGGGGAAGGGAAAGGAGGGGAGACGAGGGAATGGGAACAGAAAGGAAGGAAAACAGGGAAAGCAGAGGTGGGGGAAAGGAGGAGATGGAAAAGGACCACAAATAAAATGCCAGGTTTTACACAAATGTGTGTTCTCTGCATGTGTGTTTCCATGTGTGAGGGAGTGCATGGGCAGAGGTCCAGAGTTGATATCCTTAGGCAGAGGTCCAGAGTTGACATCCTTCATCATATGTATTGAGGCAGGTCTCTAAATTGAAGCCATAGCTAGTCTAGCTAGGCAGCTCATGACAGGGATCATCTACATCCACCATCCACAGGTTGGGATTACAACTGCTATATTTACCTGGCATTTGCATGGGGCCTGAGTCCTCACACTTACACAGCACTTACACTGCTGAACCTTAAAATGTCATTTAGAATGGAAAAATACTGTTTAATGATACTCACTGTGTTCCTAGATTCATTTCTCCAGCACTTTTCTCAGAGGCCTGCTAACCTTGCCCAGTTGGTTCATGTGCCCTGCTTAGGAGAGCAGGCAAGATGTGTGCAGTATATGTTTTGATTTGCAGGCCTTATGAGTTTTACTTATGCAAATATGACTCTTTCGTGTTCACTACAGCATCTCACAGAGCCTGGAACCCAAGCACCTGCCTCCTGGAGATGTTAAGACTGGAAGAGGGACAGATAGTAAACAGCTTTCACTAGAACCCAAAGAGCCAAAGCACCCCCATTTCAAGCAAGCCCCTCACCCCAGCTTGAAACAGGCCTGGTTTAAAAATTCTCAGAGCTGCTGACATAGATCAAAGGACAAAGTCAGGATGTTTGAAGAGCCATCTGGTAGCAACTGATTAACCACAGAATGCCCCAATGCCAGAAATGGTCAAAAGTAAAAAGTCAAGATGTTTGAAGGACTATCTGGTAGCAATTGACTAACCACAGAATGCCCCAATGCCAGAGGTAGTCTATAAAGTTTAACAAACAACTGGTTAAAACTACAAAGTAAGATAACACAGAAATTTTGAAAAGCCTCTAAAATTTGAGCCAATCAGAATTGTCACCATACTCGTGCCCCTAACTGATGTAACCTTGTGGGTTTGCCTTTAAAAAATGAGCTTGCAGAGCAGCAGGCACCTCCTCTAGCCTCCACTGTGTCAGGGTGCTCAACCTAGGTCCCTGCCGTGGCTTGAAATGAAATAAACCTTTAAACAATTAAATCCTCAACTCCTTACCTTCACCTCGGGTTATTTACACAAGACCCGAATTTAAGAGATTTACTGCTCACATTCCTGGGATGATGTTTTAGCCACTTGCTAGTTACTGAGTTAAGGGGGTTAGTTCCTGATGACCCAAGGAGATTGCCTGCAAGGCCAGGCAGGTGATTGGTGTCAAGCTTCTTTCTTGTGCAAATTAAGTTTTAATTCCTCCTCAGCCAGGGGCTATTCCTAGATTCCCTAATGATTTTAGCCTTTAGTTGACCCTACCAGAGAACTCCCCTTTAGTCACTCCCCTTTTGGGTTGTAAGTGGAAACTGACAATTACTGCTTTATGAATGGATCCTTATCACCTCTTGCTGCAACCCTGAAAACTTCAAGACTCACATTCTCGCATTGCTTTGCCAAAGAATTACTGCTTGGATAGATATATATACACATACACATGTGTACACACACACACACACACACACACACACACACACACACACACACACACACACACACACACACACACTGGTTCCCTCAGAGCACTTAGGAAATTGACTGAGAAGAACAAAGATGAGGATGGAGATGGAAAGAACTAGGTAAAATGAAGAGAGAACAGCAGAAGGGACTGAGCTAAGTATGAGAACAGAAAAGAAGCTGTATAGATAGAATGGATTTAGAAGAATAAAGTGAATGGACTAAAGAATTCAGTATGCATAGATCCATTGAATATCCCTCAGATTAGAATCTTCAGCTGGTTGTTAGACTTTTCCATGGAGCCTGGGAGAAAACAATAAAGGCTGGACCTTTTATTGTTTTCAGTACTTGTCATATCACCAGATCCTAGCAAAGTAGCAGTACCCTTTCCGTCCCCTCCCGTCTCTCCTACCTAATAAATCTCTTTCTTAAATTGCCTTTGATCTTCACTCTACACACATTTTAAATCTCCCTCTATGGATAAGGAGGGTTTCCAGAGTCAATTCAGAGATTTCTTTGAAGATCTACATTTGGTCCAGGCCTTTCAATGTGGAATTCTGCAGCTATTATATTAGAAGATGCCTGTGAAAATGTACACAGTGAGAAGTAAAGATTGTGCCCTCTCCTGTGGGAGAAAACAGCCAAACACTGGAGATGAGATTCTCTGGATTTTATTCCAGGCACCAAGCACTGAGACTCACCAACAGGAATTCTGAACCTTCTAGACCCCCAGTGGCTGCCTGGGATGGAAAAAGAAACACCTGCCAACCTTACAACACAGCAACATCATCACAGCCTCTCTTCACACCAGTGGCTCACAGCAGCCATGTTCTTCACAATCAGTACAGCTAACTACAACACTGCTTTGCTGCAGAGCCCTGTGGAAAAGATGCCGGCAGCACACTCTTCAGCCTTCTGTCCTCCAGGAGCTGATGTGTCTATTTTCTAGGAGAAATGTGAGTATATGCTAGACACCTGCAAATGCAAGAAAATTCTGAAAACCTGCATGAGAAAAGGACATCTCAGAAGTTGAACACTGCTGGCTGAGAAAACAAGAAAGGGACAATACTTCACATTTACATTTTAAAACTGTATCAAAACACAAAACCTTTTGAAATATATTTGCTGTGTTGATCTCAATATCCTTTAAAGAAAAAAAAGTGATTTTGAAGATGAGAAAATAAATCTTATTATTCAAAATTAGCATGCACTCACATAAAAGAAGAAAACATTATCTATTTGACAGGACCACCAAACTTTGTTGAGTAAATTCAAAAATATGCTAGAATGTTAGAAATTAAGGAATTCTATTGCAAAATTTCTTCTAAGACATGTTTTGATAGACATTTTTATTGTAAAAATTGTCTGAAAATAGCTGTGATTGACATAGAAATGACAACCGCTGATAAACCTCATTAACTTTTAAAATTTGAAGCTTATTTTTTACCTTCTAAATTTTGTTCATTTAACCTTCCAGTCATTGTACATTTTCTGTTTTTGTTTTGTTTTGTTTTTTTCCTTTTTCACTTGTTTATTTATTTATCAAGACAAAGTCTCACTATGGAGGCCTGGCTGACTGCAACTAACTATATCATCATACTGGCCCCAAACACAGAAATCCACCTGCCTCTGCCCCCACCACTCAAGCCTGGAATTAAAGGTGTGTGCCACCACAACTTTACAATTATTACATTTTTTGGTCATTTTTAAAATTTTATATAAGAGATTTTCTAGTCATTTTACATCTCAGCCATTGATTCCCCTGTCTTCCTTCCTTCCACCCCCCAGCCTCCCCCCTCCCCCAATTCACCCCAATTCCCATCTCCTCCAAGACAAGGTCTCCTCTCGGGGGTCAGCCCAGCCTGGTATATTCAGTTGAAGCAGGTCCAATTCCCTCCTCCCTGCACCAAGACTGAGCAAGGTGTCTCAGCATAGTCCCTAGGTTCCAAAAAAGCTGGCTCATGCACCAAGGATAGGTCCCGGTCCCACTGCCTGGGGACCTCAAGCTAAACAACTGTCTCACTTATCCAGAGGGTCTAGTCCAGTTCCATGGGGGTTAGTTTGGCTATTTGTCCCTGTGCTTTTTCCAATCATATCTCAATATCTCTTGCTCATAGAATCCCTAGTTTCTCTCATCGATTGGACTCCTAGAGCTCCACCTGGGGCTTGGCTGTGGATCTCTGCATCTGCTTCCATCAGTCACTGGATGAGAGTTCTATCATGACAGTTAGGGTATTCAGCCATCTGATCATCAGAGTAGGTCAGCTCAGGCACTCTCTCAACCATTGCCAGTAGTCTATAGTGGAGTCATCCTTGTGGATTTCTGGGAACCTCTCTAGCACTCTGCTTATTCCTGTTCCCATGGAATCTTCATTTATTTTGGAATTTCTTTCCTTGTTATCCCACTCTGTTCCTGATCCAGCTGGGATATCCTGCTCCCCTAAGCTCTCTTCTCTCTACCCTTGCCATCCATTACTCCCTCTCACCCCAAGTTTGCTCATGTAGATCTCATCCATTTCTCGGTCGTTGGGTGATCCCAGTGTCTTTCCTAGGGTCCTCTACTAGGTAGCCTCCCTGGAGTTGTCAGTTGCAGTCCGGTTATCCTTTGCTTTACATCTAGTATCCACTTATGAGTGAGTATATACCATGTTTGTCTTTCTGAATCTGGGTTACTTCACTCAGGATGATATTTTCTAGTTCCATCCATTTGCCTGCAAACCTCATGATGTCATTGTTTTTCTCGGCTGAGTAGTACTCCATTGTGTATATGTACCACATTTTATTTATCCATTCTTCAGTTGAAGGGCATCTGGGTTGTTTCCAGGTTTTGGCTATTACAAATAATGCTGCTATGAACATAGTTGAGCATGAGTCCTTGTGATATGATTGAGCGTTCCTTCGGTATATGCCCAAAAGTGGTATTGCCAGATGTTGAAGGAGACTGATTCACAATTTTCTAAGAAGGCACCATATTGATTTTCAAAGTGGCTATACAAGTTTACACTCCCGCCAACAGTGTAGGAGTATTCCCCTTGCTCCACAAGCTAGCCAATATAAGTTGTCTTCAATGTTTTTGATCTTAGCCATTCTGACAGGTATCTGATGGTATCTTAGAGTAAATTTTACTTGTATTTCCCTGATGACTAAGGATGTTGAGAGCAATTCCTTAAATGTCTTTAAGACATTTCAGCTTTTTCTGTTGAGAATTCTCTTTAGCTCTATAGCCTATTTTTTAATTGGACTGTTGGGTATATTGATGTCTAATTTCTTCAGTTTTTTATATATTCTGGAAATCAGCCCTCTATCTGATGTGGGGTTGGTAAAGATCTTTCCCATTCTGTAGGTTATCATGTTATCTTATTGACCGAGTTCTTTGCCCTACAAAAGCTTCTCAGTTTCAAGAGGTCCCATTGATTAATTGTTGCTCTCAGTGTCTGTGCTACTGGTGTTATTTTAGGAAGTGATCTCCAGTGCCAGTGTGTTCAAGACTACTTCTCTACTTTCTCTTCTATCAGGTTCAGAGTAACTGGATTTATGTTGGGGTCTTTGATCCACTTGGACTTAAGTTTTGTACACAGTGACAGATATGAATCTATTTGCAATCTTTTACATGTTGACATCCAGTTATGCCAGCACCATTTGTTGAAGATGCTTTCTTTTTTCCATTGTACACTTTTGGCTTCTTTGACGAAAATCGTATGTTCATAGGTGTGCAGATTAATGTCAGGATCTTCAGTTTGGTTCCGTTGGTCCACATGTTGGTTTTCATGCCAGTACCAAGTTGTTTTTTATTACTGTAGCTCTATAGTAGAGCTTGAAGTCAGGGATTGTGATGCCTCCAGGGGTTGTTTTATTGTACAAGATTCTATTGGTTATCCTGGGTTTTTTGTTTTTCCATATGAAGTTGAACATTTTTCTTTCCAGGTCTGTGAAGAATTGTGTTGGGATTTTGATGGGGATTGCATTGAATCTGCAGACTGCTTTTGGTAAGATTGCCATTTTTACTATGTTAATCCTACCTATCCATGAGCATGGGAGATCTTTCCATTTTCTGATATCTTCTTTAATTTCTTTCTTCAGAAACTTAAAGATCTTGTCATACAGGTCCTTAACTTGCTTAGTTAGAGTTACCCCAAGGTATTTTATATCATTAGTGGTTATTGTAAAGGGTGATGTTTCTCTGATTTCTTTCTCAGCCTGTTTGTCATTTGTATAAAGGAGGGCTATATGGTGATATTTTATTTGTGCTGAAATGTGATTTTATTTGTATGTTAATAAAGTTGCCTGGAGATCAGAAGTCACAGTGAGCCATAAGCAGGAGTCAGGAGGTGGTAGCACATGTCCTTAATCAGATCACATGGCAGGCAGAGTCTTTCTGTGGTCAAGGACACATCCAAAGCAAGGTGACCTGAATGTTTAATCCCAGTACCAACCATAGAGACCTGGAAGTATGTATAGACAGGCAATGATGAGGAAATTCATGTGGTTGGGTTTAGAGCCCATGAGAAGGCAGAACAGAAAGGCAATAAAAAGACAAGACACAGGAAGAAGGTTCCTCTCTCAGGGGAAGAATGGCAGCGAGTGGTAAGATAAGGTGGTCTTAGCTCTTGGCGACTGCTCTGATCTCTGGACTTTTGTTTTGTTTTGTTTTGTTTTTTCGAGACAGGGTTTCTCTGTGTAGCTTTGCGCCTTTTCTGGAACTCACTTGGTAGCCCAGGCTGGCCTCGAACTCACAAAGATCCGCCTGCCTCTGCCTCCCGAGTGCTGGGATTAAAGGCGTGCACCACCATCGCCCAGCTTTGGACTTTTAATTCTATATTTGGCTCTATGTTTCTTATTTAATAAGACCATTTAGAATTACATCTACAGGGCTACTGATTTTTTTCTTTTAGATAATCTTGTATCCTGCCAAATTACTGAAGGTGTTTATAAGCTGTATGAGTTCCTCGGTCGAATTTTTGGGGTTGCTTATGTATACTATCATGTCATCAGCAAATAGTGAAAGCTTGACTTCTTCCTTTCCAATTTGCATCCCCCTGATCTCCTTACATTGTCTTATTGCTCTGGCGAGAACTTCAAGTACTATATTGAATAAGTATGGGGAGAGCAGACAGCCTTGCCTTGTTCCTGATTTTAGTGGAATCTCTTTGAGTTTCTCTCCATTTACTTTGATGTTGGCTATTGGCTTGCTGTAAATTGCCTTTATTATGTTTAGGCATGTTTCCTGTATTCCTGATCTCTCCAAGACCTTTATCATGAAGGGGTGTTGGATTTTCTCAAAGGCCTTTTCAGCATCTAGTGAGATGATCATGTACTTTTTTTTCTTTCAGTTTGTTTATGTGGTGTATTACATTGATAGACTTTCATATGTTGAACCAACCTTGCATCTCTGGGATGAAGCCTACTTGATCATGGTGGATAATTGTTTTGATGTGTTCTTGGAGTCTGTTTGCCAATATTTTATTGAGTATTTTTGCATCAATGTTCATGAGGGAGATTGGTCTGTAATTCTCTTTCTTTGTTGCATCTTTGACTTGGGATTCAGGGTAATTATAGCCTCATAGAAGGAGTTTTGCAACATTCCTTCTCTTTCTATTGTGTGGAACAATTTAAAGAGTGTTGGTATTATCTCTTCTTTGAAGATCTGGTAGAATTCTGTGTTGAAATCATCTGGTCCTGGGCTTTTTTTGGTTGGGAGAATTTTATTGACTGTTTCTATTTCCTTAGGGGTTATTGGTCTATTTAAATAGTTTTCTCATCTTGATTTAGCATAGGTATGTGGTACCTATCCAGAAAATTATCCATTTCTCTTAGATTTTCCAGATTTGTGGAGTGAAGGTTTTTGAAGTACGACCTGATAATTCTCTGGATTTCCTTGTTGTCAGTTGTTATGTCTCTCTTTTTGTTTCTGATTTTGTTAATTTGGATGTTCCCTCTCTGCCTTTTGTTAGTTTGGATAAGGGCTTATCTATCTTGTTGATTTTCTCAAAGAACCAACTCTTTGTTTTTCATTGATTCTTTGTATTGTTCTCTTTGTTTCTATTTTATTGATTTCAGCTCTCAATTTGATTATTTCCTGGCATCTATTCCTCCTGGATGACTTTGCTTCTTCTTGTTCTAGAGCTTTCAGGTGTGCTGTTAGGTCACTAGTGTGAGATTTCTCCAACTTCTTTATGTGGGCATTTAGTGCTATGAATTTTCCTCTTAGCACTGCTTTCATAGCCTCCCATAAATTTTGCTATGTGGTATATGCATTTTCATTGATCTGTAGGAAGTCTTTAATTTCTTTCTTTATTTCTTCCTTGACCCATTGGTGATTCAGTTGAGCATTATTCAGTTTCCATGAGATTGTAGGCTTTCTGTAATTTTTGTAGTTGTTGAAATCTAACCTTAAACCATGGTGGTCTGATGGAATACAGGAAGTTATTCCATTTTTTTGTATCTGTTGATATTTGCTTTGTGGCTAAGTACGTGGTCAATTTTAGAGAAGGTTCCATGGGGTGCTGAGAAGAAGGTATATTCTTTTTTTTTAAGTTTATTTGAGTTATAACATCAGCTAAGTCCCTTATTTTTCTGTTAAGTTTTGATTTGGCAGATCTGCCCAGTGGTGAGAGTGGGGTGTGAAGTCTCCTAGCATTAATGTGTGGGGTTTTATGTGTGATTTAAGCTTTAGTAATGTTTCTTTTACATATATGGGTGCCCTTGTGTTTAGGGCATAAATGTTCAGAATTGAAACTTCGTCTTGGTGGATCTTTCCTGTAATGAGTATGTAATATCCTTCTTGATCTCTTTTGATTGATTTTAGTTTGAAGTTTATTTTGCTGGATATTAGGATGGCTACACTGGCTTGTTTCTTAAGATCATTTGATTGGAAAGACTTTTCCCAGCCTTTTATTCTGAGGTAGTGTCTATCTTTGAAATTGAGTTGTGTTTCTTGTATGCAACAGAAATGTGGGAGCCCATTTTCGGGTTCCTTGTGGCTTTACCCAGCAATTCCACATAGAGGATGATTAGGACCACAGGCTTGAGTGCAGGTGTTTGAGATGGTCTGCACTTGGCTGTGCTGAGGGGGGGGGGCGGTTCTTATGTTCCATCCCCTTGGCGTCCCTGGGGCAGAGATAGTCGGGGCCATTGGAAAAGTTTCCAGGCCCTCTCCAGGCTATCCCTTATTTTCTATCTGTTTATCTCTTGCAAGATTCTCCACAATAAATCCTTCTATCTAATATTTCCTGCTGCTCACACTCAAGAAAACTCTGGGCAGCTGTGGGGTTGGTGGGTAAATGCCCCACACAGAAAGATGGGTCTTGCTTTCATATATTCTGTTAGCCTGTGTCTTTTTATAGGTGAATTATGTCCATTGGAATTAAGGTACATTAATGACCAGTGATTGTTAGTTCTGTTATCTTTTGATGGTAGTGTTGTGTACTTCTCTTCTTTGGGGTTTACTGCTGTGGGATTATCTATTGCCTTTGTTTTTGTGGGTGAATCTGACTTCCTTAGGTTGGAATTTTCCTTCTAGTGCTTTCTGTAGGGCTGGATTTGTGGATAGGTAGTGTTTAAATCTCGTTTTGTCTTGGAATGTCTTGTTCACTCCTTCTATCATGACTGAAAGTTTTGCTGGTTATATTAGTCTAGGCTGGCATCCATAGTCTCTTAGTGTCTGTATTATATCTGTCCTTCTGGCTTTCAAATTGAGAAATCAGGTGTTATTCTGATGGGTTTCTCTTAATAAGTCACTTGGCCTTTTTCCTTTCTGCGCTTAATATTCTTTCTTTATTCTGTAGGTTTAGTTGTTTAATTATTATGTGGCAAGGAGACTTTTTTGGGGCATCTAGTCTGTTTGGTGTTCTATAGGCTTCTTGTATCTTCATAGGTATTTCCTTATTTATGTTGGGAAAGTTTTCTTCTATGATCTTGTTGAATATATTTTCTGTACCTTTGAGTTCGTATTCTTCCCCTTCTTCTATCCCTATTATTCTTAGGTTTGGTCTTTTTATGGTGTCCCATATTTCTTGGACAATTTGTGTTATGACTTTTTTGGCTTTGGTATTTTCTTTGACTGACAAATATATTTCCTCTATTGTATCCTCTACTCCAGAGATTCTCTCTTCCATCTCTTGTATTCTGTTGGTTATGCTTGCATCTGTGTTTCCTGTTCATTTACTCAGATTTTCTATTTCCAGCATTTCCTCTGTTTGTGTCTTCTTCATTGTTTCTAATTCCCCTTTCAAGTCATGAACTGTTTCCTTCACCTGTTTAATTGCTTTTTCATGATTTTCTTTAAGGGATTTATATATTTCTTCCAATTTTTTGTTTGTCTTTTTCTCAATTTCTTTATTGATTTCTTCCACTTTTTTGTTTGTCTTTTCCTCAATTTCATTTTTCATTTTTTCTTGAAAGGCCTCTAGCATCTTCATGATGCTATTCTTTGTGTGTGTGTGTGTGTGTGTGTGTGTGTGTGTGTGTGTATGTATTATATATTTTTAAGTATTGTAAGCATTATAGTTCACAGTCAATAGAGGAAAATGGCAATGGTAAGGGGTAAGGAAAGGGTTAGTCTCCGCCATCAAATGATGACAATGAATTCAGTTTCCTGAGTCCTGTGATTAGGCTCAGAAGGAAGAAATACCATGGTCTATGAACTTAACAATTGAAAGATTATGACATAAATATAGACTTTTAAGAGAATGTTAATGGACAATTTTTGGAGAAATAAAAAAACATTGCATGTTGTTAACTACTTTTTGTAAGCAATCTTGAAAATTGAAAATATTTATAAATAAGAAATCAAATTCTGTGAAAATGCACCCTCTTCCTCTCTCCCCCCATCCCCATTGTGTGCACATACATTGAACTTGAGTTCCTTTTAAGCTTTGAATACTCAGTGGTATTGCAGCTCAGAGTTCTAAATGCTACCACAGTTCTTCCAAAAATAACATGGTCAGCATGTCACAGCACTATGGTCCTGGTACCAATTTCTCTATTAGTTTGCTTCCTTTTGCTGTGATAAACACCATGACCAAAAGCAACTTGAAGAAAGAAGAGTTTATTTCATCTTATAGTTGTAGTTCTTCATGAAGGGAAGTCAGGGCAGGAACTCCAGGCAGGTACCTAGAGGAAGGAACTAAAGCAGAGATCTTGGAGGAATACTACTTATTGGCTTGCTCTCTGTTTCTTGCTCAGTATGCTTTTTTTTTAATTAATTAATTAATTAATTAATTTTTAAATTTTTTAAAATTACACTCGATATTAATCACATTTGTGGTATTCATAGATTACATTCGCAGTATCCATTCAAATATATATATATATATATATATATATATATATATATATATATATATATAAAATATATATATAATTTTAAATGTCGAATGTCATTTCTTGAAGGGAGTAGGAGGTCTTAATTACAGGCTTACAGCACAATGGGAGGAACCCGGAGGGCAGAAGTTCACTACTGATGTTTTACAATCTTGCATCTAAGCTGTTAATGCCCATTATTCATGATACACAGGCAAGGAACTTCCCTTAAGCATTCAGGAGGGTGGAACCTGGCAGGGAATTAGCATTGGGAGGATACATGATGCTATTCTTAAGGTCTATTTCTTCTGCTTCTCCTACCTTGTGATGTTCAGGTCTTGCTGTTGGAGGAGGGCTAGGTTCTGCTGGTGCCATATTGCTCTTTATGTTGTTGTATGTGCTTCTGCCTTGATGGCTGCCCATCTCCTCCTCTAATAGGTATAAGAGGTGCCTGTGTCTGGGCTAGTTGCTCTTGGTCCACTCTGTGCTTGTTGTGTCTGTGTCTCAGGGGGCCCTCTGGGTCCAATCTAACTCTTGGTCTAATTGGAGCAGGCAGATTCTGTGTCTCAGGGAGCTGTGATTGATTCTGTGACTCATGGAGCCGCTCTTGATCGTATCAGGGCTCTTGGTCCAGTCAGAGCTGATAGATTCTGTGTTTCAGGGAGCCTATCTTGGTCCATTGAGAGGTGGCAGATTCTACTTCTCAGAAAGCCACTCTTGTTTTAATGAGGGCTGGCAGATTACCTGTCTTCAGAGTTTACTCTTGGTCCAATGACAGCTCTTTGTCCAATGAGAGCTGGCAGTTTGGTTTCTGAGCCTCAGGAAGTGGCTGGGGTCTCAGGCAGATGGGTATGGGGGCAGGGCGTGTAGATTTCAGGGTCCACTGGGGGGTCTTGGTGAGGGGGGTCTTCCTGTAGGAGCCCTGCCTGCTGGCAGGCAACTGGGGCGGAGTTGAGCAGGTGTTCCTGGGGAATCACTATGTCCCAGGGATCCTTTGTACATTTTCTAAGTAAACAGTTTATACATGGAGAAACTGATTTTGAAATTAAGGTGAGGTTTACAAATATTTAACATACAATTTTATGACAAAATTCAACCTGAATTATGTTCAGTATAAGAATACATGTACTGAGATACTTTCCTCTCACTGTTGGGAGGGGCCATCACAGATGACTGGATGAAACCAGCAAGGATCCAATACACACTAAAACAAAGGCAATTTATAGAAGAAAGAGTTTGTTTTGGCTTAGGATTTCAGAGGGTTAGAATCCATAATGGTGGAGGGAGCAAGCATGACAGCAGGAACAGGAAGCTGAGAGCTTACATCTTGAATTGCAAGCACAAAGCAAAGAGAACAAACAGGAAGTGGCAAGAGTTTTCCAAGTCTCAAAGGCTGCCCACCTACAGTGGCATGCTTCTTCCAACAACGTCTCATCTCTTAAACTTCCTCCAACCAGTGCCACAAACTTGGGATATTCTTCAATTGCCATTTATCATAGGGAACAATTCTCATTCAAAAGCACAATACTGACCATCTTAAGTGCCACTTCATGTTGCCCCAATTATATAGGTTATTTTGTCATTTTTCTATGCTACATGTATATTGTTCTGCCTTCCTGGAAAGCACATTGTAGCATGAATCTTAGAGAGTCTTATTAATAAAATCAAACCTGAGGCCAGTTATTGGGGTAAATACTGGAAGATCAGAGAGACAGAACAAGCCATAGCTAACCTCACCTGGCCAACTTCTCAGCTGATCTTGTTTCCTCAGACTGGAAGCCTCTGAGTCCTCATATCCAAATGGCTCTCAGCTGAACTGTGCTGCTCAAAACCTAAAAGCTTAACCAGCCAAATGCTTCTAGTTTCTGGTCTTCACGCCTTATATATCTTTCCTTTCTACCATCACTCCCTGGGAAGGCTCACTTTCTGGGATTAAAGGTGTGAGTCACCATGCTTGCCTGTATCCTTGAACAGATAGATTTCTGCCTCTGGAATGCTAGGATTAAAGGCGTGTGCTGCCACTGCCTATCCTAAGTATCTAGTGGCTTTTCTGTTCTCTGACCCCAGATAAGTTTATTAGGGTACACAATATTTTGGGGAGCACAATACCACCACAGCACATTCTACATCTAAACCTACCTGTTAAATTATTGGTATTTGTACATCAACTCTCAAGTAAAATGTAACATCTTTTGTAAATTCTTCCCTAATTTTCCTTAGGCATATTTTGGTACCATATTTTTTCTAGCATTTTACCTAACACATGTTGCCATGATATCAACTCTTAAAATATATGATGATAAATTAATTATAGGCAATGTTAGAAAGAAATACAGACTGCTTTACTCATAGACATTAACACAGAAGTTCTAATGATTTTTCAGGATGTTGTCCAGGGTTAAGCTCAGTTCATTCTGTTATAGTTTTCAAAGTCAAAGCCTGGGCTCTCATAACCCCAGTAATTTTGCATGAGACAAAGTTATGCTAAGAAAGGATATATATTGTTTATCTGAAAGTCACATATTTGATGCAGTCTCCTTTTTATTTTGTTCTGGTCACTAACACAGTGTCTAGCCACATTGGTAGCAAAGAAATAGTAATTTTTTTTCTACCTTTGTGGAGTCCACAATAATTTAAAATCATTAACCACCTAGCCCTCTTCTTATGTTGCATGATCCTTGACCCATATTCTCTGCAGTTATGAGAAAAACAGTTGGTTAAAAATTAAGACAGGATCCCAGCTGTGTCGAGAGCTGTGTTAAGATAACTGTAGGCTTGTGTTAGCAAACCCCTTGTTGTGCTTATGGAAATACCTTGTTATCACAAATTGTACTACTAGTTGTAAAATGTTACCACAAATTCCCAGAATGTACTGTCACCCAAGACAACCTCAAATTGTAAAAATTATTTTCTGCATCACTCCTGTCCCCTTCCCCATTGTGCCTTTTGCTTTAAAAAGGGGCTACTCCCTCTGTTTGTGGTCATGGTGTCAGAACTTGACCTGCTGATGGCCCGAACTAGTTAGAAGTTCTGGTACCCTGTGTGATGGAATAAAGTTTCCTCTGCTCATTAACTTTGGTGGCCTCATCTTCAATATCCGTGTGACCCCCAGACCCAACATCTTTCTCCATTTTTGGATGGAACAACTTCCACTAACAGGGGATTAACAAGAGAGAGAGAAAAAAAAAACATCATTAGCATATATACTTTATGCAGGTGACTGAGAGAAATAAGTAAATCTCAAGCCTTGGCTGCTGAAGTTGGAATATGTTCCTCCAAAAGCATATGCAGGAAACTTAACTCCCAATGCAACAATGTCAAGAAGTGGTGCTGATGAGAGATGTTAAAACTTGAGTCTTTGGTCTGGCAGAGGTGGCGCATGCCTTTAATCCCAGCACTCAGGATGCAGAGCCAGGCAGGTCTCTGTGAGTTCGAGGCCAGCCTGGTCTACAGAGTGAGATCCAGGACAGGCACCAAAACTACACAGAGAAACCCTGTCTCGAAAAACCAAAAAAAAAAAAAAAAAAAAAAAAAAAAAAAAAAAAAATTTGAGTTCTCAATCCCCACAGACATCCAAATGAGCCCCTACCACCACCCCCCATCCCTGATACACACATACACACACACACACACACACTCTCAAGTGAATGGGTTAATGCTAGTTATGTAAGTGCTTAAGGCTACAGGTTTATTCTCTTGTTTTCATGCATTGTCTTGCCATGTGATTTTTTCCCCCACAATGTTAGTATGCAGCAAGCAGAGCCTCACCAGAGACAGGACCCCTGATAATAAATCCAGCCTCCAGAACTGTAAAAAACAAATTTCTCTTCCTTACAAATTATCCAGTCCCAGGTACTCTATTATAACAATACCAAAAAAGAAAAAAAAAAAAGATGGTGGCCTAAAATTCAAGTTTTAAATACTCCCAGCCCCTGAAACAAAGAAACAGAAATGTCAGACTCAATGGTTCAGGGGCTTGTAAATCAATTTTAAAGGTTTCCAACTAAACACAGGCTATCAAGTCAGGAGTTTGTAAAGGCAAGGGGAATGGAAGTTTAAGGGGAGTCATGGCTTCATAAAGAATTCCAAGCTAGTATGGGTTATCAAACCTAGCTTTAAAGCAAAACAAAAAGCCAAAAGTGAGAAAAGGAGGAGAGTACTTGACATTTACTTTTGAATCCTTAGAGAGATGTTGCAAGGCTTTATGTAGTGTGGAGAAATAATTAGGTTTGCATTTAAGAAAGATTATGCAGTATACCTTATGGAAAATGGATTTGATTTATAAAGATCTCTAGAAACAAAATGTGTTTGAAGTAAGTTGCAGGTGAATTCTCCATGAGTGGCAGAAGAACACTGTGTTTATTTCAACTTCCTATGACAGTTCTGAAAATTAGTCAAAGAGCATAATTTCATAGTTGATATTAGCCATTGTACCTCTTCAGCAACAATGGAGACCTGATGCTCTGCTACACATTCTAAAAAGAGACTAGGAAGTGACAAAGTGTAAGTAGGGCCAATGTAAACAACTAAGAAGGGAATAATCAATAAGGTCATTTTAGCAAAAACAGTCATCCAGTTCCCAGCACAAAGTCCTATTAATTTCTAGGAAGTAGAAAGGATTTTAAAAGAATTCCACAGAGGTACATTATCTAGGTTTAAAGGGAACCCTGAGATTTAGGAAAACATAATGATAAAAATAAACAAAATCATCAGGGGCCATGATGATGGAGGAGGGAGGGAGGAAGGGATAACACGAATGTTCATATTTTTCATTGTTGATGCAAAATTGGTAGGAATAGCTACCCTGAAGAACCTTAACAGATGCTAAATGCTAAGTTGTGTCACACAAACATGGTGATAGAACACTTTAGGTCTCAGGTGCTAAGGTTCTTGGTGTAATCTGATCCTAAATTAGTTACAGGCAATATGAAAACAAAATACAGACTAGTATTTATCATGTATATAAATACAAGTCTTAATAATGTTTAAATATTGCACTATGGTTAACCTGAGATCATTCTGTTATAGTTTCTAGAGTCAAAGCCTGGGCTCTCACAATCCCAACAATATTGCATGGAATAAAGGTATATTAAGAAAAGATGGTTGTTGTGTATCTGAAAATACATTCAAATTGTTATCATCATTTTTGTTACCATTACTTTATTTCCTTTTGCTAAACCTAACAACCCTGTTTGAGAGAGAGACAGATTCCTTAGACTGACTTGAGCTCAAACTGGCGAGATAGATACCCTAAGATGGGCCTCTTTAAGCACAGGATACAAAGATGTTTTTTACATTGTACCCGTGAAAGGGAAAAATCAGTAGCCATCTTGAGAGATGCTCCCTCCTCCACCTCCTCTAAAGGTATTTGCTGACAAGCAGTTTTAAAAGTGACCAGAAGTTGAACTCATGGGAAGATAAGGCTGCAACAACAAATAGATAGATAGATAGATAGATAGATAGATAGATAGATAGATAGATAGATAGATAGATAGATAGATAGAAAGAAGATAGATAGATAGATAGATAGATAGATAGATAGATGATAGATGATAGATAGATAGATAGATAGATAGATAGATAGATAGATAGATAGATAGATAGATAGATAGATAGATCCTGGACTTGGCCAAAGATATGGGGAGTAATGGACTCAAGTGACCAGAAATTGAACTCATGGGAGAATAGGACTGCAATAATGAATCTGAATGTATATATCCTGGTTTCAGCAAAAGCAGGACATAGGGAGTAAAAATTTATATCTCTGTAGATACCCTGCATCCTGTTAGCCATTAGTAACCTCAGGCTTATAGTTCAGCCAATAACTTCAAAGAACTACCTCACCCCTAGCCCCCTCTTCCAATCCTGAGATATGTAACCCTCTGCACATAAACCTTTCCTATATAAACCCCTTGAAGTGAGTGCTTCGGACCTTCCCACTTTCACCTGCTGTAACATGGTGTCAGGGGATGTCCCTGCCTAGGCTGGAATAAACAAACCCTATTGTTTTTGCATGGGAAGTTGGCTCCTTGGTGGTCTTGTTGAAGGGCTCAGCATGGGGTGAAAATGATGAGGTCCCACCAGTTAGGTATCCAAGTGTCACAATCTCATCATTCTCATATCAGTAATACACATGTTTGCACTCAGAAGGGAGGATGGAATGTTGAAAATTGGGTTGATGATTCTAAAATTTCCCTAACTACTGCTAAACCTGACCTTCATTTAACAGACAAAAAGAAGGAGTGAAGAATGGCTAAAAATTTGAACAAAAATGAGTCAGGTACATTTGACAGAGTCTAACATTCTTCATATGTATTTCTAGTGCAGTCCAAAAGGAGGAGATGAGGGACAGGTAGAATAATGAGTAATTAATATCATATATGTAACTGCTATCATAAGGCTATATGTACTCAGCTTCTAATATTGGTTCCAGCTCTTCCTTTTCTGGTCCCCATGTTCCCTCTCTTACCTTCCTGAGGCTTTCAGTGCTCTCAGGTTGTCTGCAACTCTAGGCTCTGCACTCTGTAGCCACACCTACCTCACCAAGCTGTTACTGAGGTTATCTGCTTTGTACACCTGAATTGGTACTCCCTCATCTTTCAATCATCAGAGAAGTTGAAACTCAGTGCTACCTGACAGGAACTTTGCTACAGGGGATGAGACTTAATGATAATGAAGAAGCTATTATATTAAAAAACATTACCCTCCCAGCTGCCACTTAAAATAAATAACCCGAAGCCTAATGAATTCAGGTGGTCCCTATTGGTGCCATAGAACAAGGAATAGGAAATGTCCATTACACAAATTATCATTTTTATATACTCTAAAGTTTGGGGACAAATGACTAACATATTATTTCACTGGTTCTGGTTATAATAAAGATGCTGGCTGCTGATAACATTTAACAGGGTTTATCTTTCGTGATCCTCTGTAATCACTAACCTAAATGAATGAATTTACTTAATTCAAATGAATAAAACTTAAAAGGAGGTAAAGCAGACACAATGACAAGATAATTGGGAGAATTTCAGGAGAAGCATGCATGGCACCTCAGCACTAACCACACAGCCAGATGTCAAATCTATCTTCCATGAAATAGGGAGCAGGGAGAAGGATAAACCTAAAGCCATGTACCTCCAGCTTTCATGAGGAGTTTGCATGATGTGATACATTAATCACAGAGCCAGATGCCAACTCGGCCAGGAATCTTGGAAAAGGATAGGCCTAAAGCATCCTTTAATGTTGTTCCCTAACACTTTTGGTATCAGAACCACTTTGTACTTGTATGCCGAAATTTACTGAGAACCTTTGAAATTGCAGCCCACATATTAGGGTTCCTTGGTCACATTTCAGACCCACTAACTCACAGAAAAATGAGAAGTTGCCTGTGAGTATTGATTGAAGATAAAAAGCAGTGTGAAAGAAAAATTCCAAAGAAAATTGCCCCACTCAATGTCTGACTGTGACCCAAAACCCTGCTCTTTGTACAACTTCCAATCACACTCCCCTTGCTTGCTTAGTCAGTGTTGGTTTTATGAAACAGAACAATGTTATTCATTAAAAATACTATGACAGAAAAGCAATGAGGTATGACAAAACCCACTATAAGAATTCATTAGGTGAAGCAACAGAGGGAATGTGCTTTAGGCCCAGGAAGGTTGTGCATGGAGAGAGAAGGAGGAGGAGAAGGGGGAGGAGTCTGTGACGCACTTTGAATGGATTCCTCCCACACATGCACATATGGATTCACACAGCTACACCATGCATGCACATAGATTGTGTGATCATGCTGCCCGCAAATTACATCATCACACAGCACACAAATTATGTAGGACATAAGGTCCCTTCCTTCATTACTGAAAAGCACACGTGTGGTCATGTAGTAACATTCCAGACTCTTTGCTTATTAAAAAAAAAATGGTGGGTGAACAGGAATGGGGGTACTGTGTCTCCTGAAACTCCTTCCAGCTGACTCAGTGGGTGTCTGTTAACTCTTGTGGAGTAGCCAGATGTCCTGGGGTAGTGGATTGTCATCTGCTGCTTTGGGAATCATCCAACAACTTCCACTGCTTAGGGCTCTGTGGCTGCTTTGGTCTGACAAGGTGCTGTCCAGTTGGAACCAAGCTGGCTCTGGAGCTTGCTGACCTTTTCAAGTGGATTCAAGCTGGCTGTGGAGCTCAGAAGAAGTTTTTAACATATTAAGAAGCAGCCATGGGGAATTTAAAATCTTGAGCTGTTTGCCATATTATAATATCTAGTACTCTGCTATACTGGTTAGTATTAGAGACTGAGACAGAGAGAGAGAGAGAGAGAGAGAGAGAGAGAGAGAGAGAGAGAGAGAGAGAGAGAGACAGAGAGACAGAGAGACAGAGAGACAGAGAGACAGAGAGAGACAGAGAGAGACTTTGGAACATGCTTTTAATTTTTTTTACCTGAGATAAGCTTTATCTGAGACAGATTTTGAGGCACCTGTTTCCTTTTTTAGTTTACCATCCAGGAGACACAGGTGATCAATTGTTGAGGGCATTTAACAATAAAGATTGTTATATTAAAGTCTGCTTTTTACAGAGTCCAAACCTTTTTGAGTCTGAGAGTATAAATACTTCTGGACTGTTACTGTTTCTTATTGCCTGGGTATACTTTATGGTCCTTGGACTCTGGCTCTATGGTGGTCTTATAACCATTAGCTGAGTAGTTAATTAGGAGAGGTAACCAGGAAGGAAAAGCTTGTGGGATGAAACTTCAGTCTTCTGGAATTGATGACAAGGCAGTGGATCCTGAGGTCCTCTGGGACTTGAGAGAGAACAGGGCCCTGTCTGTGTCACTGTGCATGAGGAGGAGAAGAGGCACTGCTGACAGGTCTGGAGTGAGGCACATGGGGGGAGCAAACAAAACAAAAGCTTCTACCTTAGCTAGAAAATCTCCTCCCATTAGGGGCACAGAGCAGGTTAGCACCACTAAAAATGTGTGGGTGAGAGGGATAATCCTGAAAATACAAAACGTGGTAGGGTCTGGTGAGGTGGGTAAGGCTGTCCTCCTACCCTGACATAGGGAAATGATGAGAGGTGGGTCCCCAAAACTCCCTCAGGATTGAGTAAGTGGCTTGGTGTCAACAACTTCTGGTAAGCAAACTGATATATGTGACTAGAGAAAAATGAGGGAAGTTTTTAATTTAGGACTGGTAGAAAGAGATTAAATTTTCACCCACTCTAGTAACTTAGAAGTAATTTCCCTTCCTAACTTTATTTCCATTTATCATCAGGTAAGACACAACTGAACAAACAACACACTGGTTGATATAATCAAACAAAAGCTGTCTCTTCCTGTTGTTTCTCACTTCTTTCAGTTCTAAGTGAAGGATAAATCTGCAAAAGTATTTTATTAGATGGCTATAGTTTAGTATAGAAGAAAAGTGATTGTCTAGGAGTGTATTTCCCAACAGTAAGTGCATGAATAAACAAAGGGAAGGAAAGAATGAATACAAAGATAAAGGATGGATAAAGAGGCTTATTTAAGCCAAGGTATTGAAGGGGAATAAGTAGCCAGAATAGAAGAAAAACCAATATTATAAAAAAGCAAATCATGACTGATTGGGAACAAGTAAGGTCCCATCTCTGGACTGGGAAGACCAGGTCCCTAGGTCCTAGGCCCCAGGGGCACACCCTGTGGCCCTTCCCCAAGCCATTGGAGTCCCAGGGACCAGCGAGCTGCCTCTTCTTCTGCCCCCTTGCCAAGATAACAGCCCTCTGTGACACTAGTAAAAACCAGAGACATAAGCCCACCCTGAACCAACTGGGATCAGGTAAGGCCTTATCTGCGGACTGGGGGCAGACCAGGTCCCTAGCTCCTAGTCCCCAGGTCCATACCCTGTGCCCCTTCCCCAAGCCATTGGAGCCGCACAGACCAGCCAGCTGCCTCTTCCCCCAACCTCTCACCAAGAAAACAGCCCACTGTGACACCAGTGAAAACTGGAGATATAAGCCTATCCTGCACCAATTGGGAACAGAAAAAAACAGGCACTACCCTGCACTGATTGGGAGCAGATGCTCCCTGAGGCAGGGCCCACTGGTGCCCCTTGGACTAAGATCTGCACCCTGAGACACATAACTCATCAGCACTAATTGCACCAAGAGCCTGGATTAGACCAAGAGCTCCCATTAGACAAAAAGTATCAATCGGACCAAAAGAGGCTCCCTCAGACACAGGCAGCACTTGCACGGAGTGGTTGAAGAGATGGGTAGACACCAGTGCATAACTACAGTCAGCAACATAAAGACCAATATGGCACCATCAGAAGTGCTTGCCACACCAGCAAGACCTGAACATCCCAAAGCAGAAGAAGCAGAAGAAATAGACCTTAAAAATGACTTTAAGAAGATGATAGAAGCCTTTAAAGAGGAAATGAAAACTACCCTTAAAGAATTTGAAGAAAAGGCAAACAAAAAATGGGAAGAAATCAATAAATCTCTTAAAGAAAGCCAAGAAAAAGCAATTAAACAGGTGAATGAAAAAGTCCAAGATTTGAAAACTGAAATAGCGACAATAAAGAAGACACAAACCGAGAGAAGGCTGGAAATGGAAAATCTGAATAAATGAACAGGAACTACAGATGCAAGCATAACCAACAGAATGCAAGAGATGGAAGAGAGAATTTCTGGTATTGAAGATATGATAGAGGAAATAGATTCACTAGTCAATTAAAAACACTAAAGCCAAAAAAGTCATAACACAAAATGTTCAGGATATTTGGGACACCATGAAAAGACCAAACTTAAGAATAATAGGGATAGAAGAAGGAGAAGAATACCAACTCAAAGGCACAGAAAATATATTCAACAAAATCATAGAAGAAAACTTTCCCAACTTGAAGAAGGAAATGCCTATGAAGGTACAAGAAGCTTATAGAACACCAAATAGACTGGATCCAAAAAGAAACACCCCCTCGCCACATAATAATCAAACCACTAAACATACAGAATAAAGAAAAATATTAAGAGCTGCAAAGAAAAAAGGCCAAGTAACATATAAAGGTAGACTCATCAGAATAACACCTGACTCTCAATGGAGACTCTGAAAGCCAAACGGTCATGGACAGAAGTTATGCAGACACTAAGAGACCATGGATGCCAACCAGAACTATTATACTCAGGAAAACTCTCAGTCACCATAGACAGAGTAAAGAAAATATTCCATGATAAAACCAGATTTAAACAATATCTTTCCACAAATCCAGCCCTACAGAAAACACTAGAAGGAAAAATCGAACCTAAGGAAGTTAGATACACCCATGAAAACACAGGCAACAAATACCAAAGAAGGGAAACATGCAATACTACCTACAAAAAGTGACAGGAATTAACAGAGTGGGAGAACAAGGAAAGAAATACCATTATAAATGAAGGCACTATGGGAATAAGGAGAAGCAGAGTATTAGGGAGGTTCCCAGGGATCCACAAAGATGACTCCACCATAGACTACCGGTAGTGGTCGAGAGGGTGCCTGAACTGACCTACTCTAGTGATTGGATAGCTGAATACCCTAACTGTCACCATAGAACCCTCATCCAGTGACTGATGGAAGCAGATGCAGAGATCCATGGCCAGGTCCCAGGTGGAGCTCCAGGAGTCCAATCGATGAGAGAGAGGAGGGATTCTATGAGCAAGAGATATTGAGATCATGACTGGACATAATACAGAGACAACTAGCCAAACTAGTGGAAATACATGAACTGTGGACTAATAGTTGAGGAGTCCCCATGGTACTAGATAGGCCCTCTGGATAAGTGAGACAGCTGTTAAGCTTGAACTGTACAGGGGGCCCCCAGGCAGTGGGATTGGGACCTGTCCCTAGTGCATGAGCCAGCTTTTTGGAACCTATGGTGAAACACTGTGCAGCCTTGGTGCAGGAAGAAGGGGCTTGGACCTGCCTCATTTAAATGTACCAGACTCTGGTGACTCCCCATGGGAGATCTTGCCTTGGGGAGGTGGGACTGGGGGCTGGGCTGGGGGAGTAGTTTGTGGGATGGGAGGAGGGAGGACAGGAGAATCTGTGATTTGTATGTAAAATGAATAGAAAATCTCTTAATAAAAATATTTTTTAAAAGCAAATCATAAGTAAAGATAACAGAGCAGATGGATTAAGTTCTGAAATCATTGTTAAGGCTTTGATATTTTGAAAATGAGTTAGTAAAAAAAAGAAGAAATTAGAACCTGGAAACAAGTACCTAATGGTGAAATGCATGAAAACAAAAACTGTAGAGAATTATTTGGTTATAGTCACTTTTTTCTTTGTCACTAAGATGAAAAGACAGTTACATAATTTCTATCTAACATTTTATTTAAAACATACAAAGTGCTCTAATTATAACTCATACATATTTATATTTATAAAGATAAATATTTACTTATAGTAACATATATATTAGTTACTTTGCTAGCTGCTATAACAAAATACCTGTCAAAAGCTTCATAACGGAGGAAGGATTTATTTTGGCTCAAAGTTTGAGAATACACTCCATTATGGCACAAGTGTAAGATGTCTGCTTACATTGTATCCTCATTCAGGAAGCAGCAAGAGACAAAGGTTGGTGCTCAATCCACTTGCTCCTTTTTATTTTCATGCCCGTGAAATGATGCTGCCCATATTTAGGGTGGATCTTCCTACTTTAATTCATCTAGCTCTAAATACTCACTCACAAGCACTACTGGGTGATTCTTGATCTTATTAGCTTAACAATAAGAATTACCTGTCACAAGTTCACCCTTGCCAACTTGACATATCAAACACATGATTTCTAATATATAACTTTCTACTCTCATCCCCATAGGGCACAGCCATCTCACAATGCAGATTGCATTCAGTTCAACTTAAAGAGCCCCAGAATCTTTGTAGTTCCACCATTGTTTTAAAGTCCAAAGTCTAATTCACTTTTAAGATACAAATCAATCTTTTCACTGTGGGCTCCTATAAAATAAAAAACAGGATTTAGAGTTCCAAATTGTTGTAGCACAGACTAAATATTCCTATTTCAACAGGAAAGAAATATCAGAACAAAGCAACATAAAATTCAGCAGGGAAAACCACACATTCTGATGTTCCATGTCTGTAGCTGAGGCTTGTAATGATGGAATCAACTGGGGTTTAAAGATCTTAAATGGCCTCATTTCTCCAGTTCTACTTCCTACAGTACACATACCTTCTCCTAGGCAGGTTCCATGCCATTCTTATAGTATTTTCTTCTCATTGTTCTGGTATCTCCAGCATCCTTGTATTGCCATTGCAATACAAGTTCTACATTCAAAGCTTCACAGAATGGCTTCTCAAGGCCTTGTTGGAGGAACTCTGACCCTGACACACATTGTCCAGATAAAGTGGCTCTCTAGAACCTTAATGAAAGCCTCGATAACACTCTCAATGTTGGACTTTTTGTACCTACAAAACTATCTTGGCACAGCCAGGCCTCCCCCTGGACCACAACAACATCAGGCTTTGTGTTTATCCTGGGAACATGCTTTCCTAGATGGTTTTTTTAATCCAGGGAACATCTTCATTGTCATTCTCATTTTAAGCTCTTCCACTTTCTTTTAAGATTTTGTTTGGTATTTTTAATTATGTGCCTCTGTCTATTGGTATGTGTGCATGAGTGCAGATATCTAATGAGGTCAGAAAAAGGTGTTGGATCCCCTGGAGCTGGAGTTACTGGCAGTTGTGAGCCACCCAATGTGGGAGATGGGAATCAAGCTTAGGTCCTGAGAGATTTAAAATCCACTAAAATAATATTTTAATTATAGTCATATACAATAAAATATATGGGGTCATAAGTTTTATAAGGATAAAAGATGTTATTTTATTAGTTACATGTGAATTCAGTAAGAAATGGGAAAAACAATATTGGAAGTTCTATTTCCATTAGAATCCCTTAAGTCAACAGTAGCAAATACAAGTAATTTAGTATGAAATGTACATTTCTCTTGAGGTTTTTTGTTAGTTACTTTTCCCCTGTAATTTTGAGAGTCAATATTCTGATTATTTCAATGTTTACTTTCTTGAATCGCATTATATGAATACCAAACAATATTTTTTATGATGTTTATTCTGTCAAATAAGAGAAATAAATTTTGTAAGTTTTCCTTGGAATGAGTGATTTCCAGAGGAAAAAACATAAGCAAATAAGTAATGTTATACAGACTGAACAGGTTGCACTTTTATGTTTATGAATATATATTCATATGTTTACATAAAATATTAAATGTTTTATGTACACACACTTACATATGTTACAACTAATAAGGAGGCCCATGAATTTGAAAAAGAGCAAGGAGGGATATATGATACAATTATAATATCAATAAAAGAAATAATTTTTTAAAACCTGAAAGAGCTCCTCATTTTTGTGGTGCCTCCTAGACAGTGAGTAGGCTCTGTCAACATGAAGTTAAATATCTTCTCAGCCACTGGCTACCAGAAATTCATGTTAATGGGCAATAAATGTAAGCTTCACACTTTTTTTGCGAAGCTCATGACCACAGAAATAGCTACTGATGCTTTGGGTGAAGAATAGAAGTTTTATGTGATAAAAATCAGTGGTGGAAATGACAAAGTTTTCCCATGAAGTAAGGTATATTTATTGACCCAGGAGAGTCATGCTTTAGTATGGGTCATTCTTGTCATAGACCAAAGAGAACTGCAGAGAAGATGTGCAAGTCTGTAGATGCCAATCTCAGTGCTCTTAACTTGGTTACTGGATAGATAGGTAGATGATAGAAAGATAGATAGATGGATGGATAGATAGATAGATAGATAGATAGATAGATAGATAGATGGATAGATAGATGATAGATAGATAGATAGATAGATAGATAGATAGATAGATAGATAGATAGATAGATAGATAAAGAGTGAGAGAAGGATATTCCTAGAGTGACAGATACTACTGTGCCTCAGTAGTTGGGGCCCAAAAGAGCTAGCAAAATCAGAAAACTTTTTAATCTCTCTAAAGTAGATGGTGTCCACAATATGTTATTAGGAAGCCCTTAAACAAAGAAAGTAAGAAGTTCAGGACCAAAGCACCCAAGATTCAGTATCTTGTCGTTGCATGTGTCCTACAACACACTAACTTATGGCTCTGAAGAAGCACAAAGAAAAATAAGAAAGATGCTTCAGAATGTGGTGAGCTTTTGACCAAGAGAATGAAAGAAGCCAAAGAAATGTGCCAGGAACACATTACCAAGCTTTGCACGCTGTCTTCACTGATACCTTCTACTTCTGAATCTGAGTACAGTCAAAACATAAGAGTATCAATAAGTAATCAGACATGGAAAAAACCTGAAAGGAAAGAATATTATGTAACTAAATGTTTACAACTAAAGTCATGTTTTTTATAAAATATATTTTTGTATTATTTAAGAAACAAAAGAAACCTTTTGTGAACATCTTCAGAAGATTATAATATTGAAGAGTTACTTAAGATATGAAAACCACAAATCATTAAAAACAAGTTCAAAATGGACAATTTCAGCTATAAGAAATTTGAAAATTTATGGAAAATAAAGAGCATAAAAACAAGTCTATTAAGGAAGCCATATGTTTGAAGAAATCATTTACAATGTCAATGACTAGGAAAGAATCCATGTGTAAGATTTAGGAGGAACTCTTATGAACACAAACAACCCAAAAGAAACATAAGAAACAAATACACAAACTAGGGAGAAAATATGAGCATATGAGGAAAAATTCAACTTTTATTCCCTACAGATATTTTAAACTAGCCACTGACTAATCAAGGTCAAAGAATCATTTTAAATATGACTACAAGGTTCTCATGGAATAACTGCAAACTAATCACAGAAAATCATCTCATTAAAGGAGTGTCACAAAGTCCATAAACTGCCATACTGCACACATCTAAAGAGCACACTAAATCCATCTGTGTCTGGCTGATGGTCCTGGCGGTGTTCTCTAACTTCCATGCTCACACAGAAGTCACTGAACATTTCTTGAGCTTCAGCTGCCCCTTATACCAAATCATATGATTGATTAGTAAAGCCATTTTAAGTTCAGTCACTGCATTCTTGGAGGCAGGAGATCTTTTCTTTTACAACCAATGATTTTTTTTAATTAAAAAAATTATTCTTTTATATACCAACCACAGATCTCCTTCTCATCCCTCCTCTTGCTTCCCCCACCCCCACCTAACCTCTCCTGCACCCACCCCTCAGCACCTTCTCCAAAAGGATAAGTTCTCCCATGGGGGGACAGCAAAGCCTGGTACATTCAGTTGAGGCAGGACCAAGTCCCTCTCCCCTGCATCAAGGATGCGTGAGATATCTGACCATAGGTAATGGGATCCAGAAAGCCAGATCATGCACCAAGGATAGATCCTGATCACACTGTCAGAGGCCCCTCAAACGAACCCAGCTACATAACTGTCTCCCCTATGCAGAGGGTCTAGTTAGGTCCCATGCAGCTTCCACAGCTGTTGGTCTAAAGTTCGTGAGTTCCTATGAGCTTTGTTCAGTTGTTTCTGTAGATTTCCCCATCATGATCTTGACCCCCCTTTCTCATATAATTCCTCTTCCCTCTCTTCGACTGGATTCCTGGAGCTTGGCCATGGATCTCTGCAAACTGATGATTTCTATTAGCTTCTACCATCCTCCATAATTTGTTTGTATGAAAAACCTCCTTCAATGCTTCAATGAATTATAATCCACCATGGAAACTGGGAAAAAGCTATTGTTCAATAGATACTGAAAAAGAAGTTTCATTGAATGGCAAAGAAAACATTAAAAGGTTGACCTGGGGAAACATTTTACAAATTTTAAATATGAGGAGCCAGTACTCAAATGATTCTTTTGTCTCTCACAACTATATAAGACAGAAAATATCATGACGAAGTCAAATTTTTTGAATTCCAATTCTATTTAGGCAGACTTGGAAAACACAAATAGGAAGCTGGGTTTCATTGGTAGGCCTTTAATTTCAGCTGCTCTGGTGACTGAGAAAGGAAGATCAAAAGTTCAAGGCTAGCCTGCATAATGTAATAAAACTCAATGTCAAAATAAAAATTAGTAAAAAGGTTGGAGTTATAAGTCAGTGGTACAACATTTGTCTAGTGTGTAAAATGCCCTGAGTTGAACATCCCAGAGCAAAAGAAATATAGAAAGAAAGAAAAAGAAAGGGGGGAAGGAAGTGAGAGAGAAAGGAATGGTGGGAGGAAGGGATAGAGGAAGTGTGGTGAAAAAAGGTAAGGGGAAAAACCAGAAATATGTTGTCTTAGTTCTTAAGATGTAACACCATAACCAGGAAATATAAAGCCCTTATTTGGTGATACAGTTTCAGAGAGTTAAGAGTCTATTACGGTGGGACAAACATGGCAGCAAGCAATGGACATGCTGTCTGGAATAGCTGAGAACTCACATCTTGATCCAAAGCAGAAGTGTGCATACTAACAATGACACAAGTCCTCTGAAACCTCAAAATTTGCTTCAGTCTTTTGAAACCTCCGAATCCTTCCCAAAGAGTTCCACCAACTGGTGGCCAAGTATTCAAACATAAGAGTCTATGGGGCCATTCTCATTTAAACCTGTATAAAACAGTTCAGTCTCAGGGTCAGACTTTTTTGGTACCAGACATTATTTGTATGACAACATCACAACTTTCCCATCAACACAAAGTTTTCAATAGTTTTTAAAATGTGGCACTTCATTTTAATCTCAATTTCTATTTACTAAAAGTCTATTAATTAGCATAATACTTATATTTAAGTATTTATTATACATTATAATATAATATTTAAGGATCTTACCTTTACCATCTGGTAGAGGAGCATTGACCTTTTGATGTACTGGTTGTTTAACTGTTGGAAAAGTCTAAAAGTTGGAAGAAAGCCATATTGGTGATTTTTCTCTGTGTATTATATCTATTTTGTTTTTTATACACTTCAAAAACTAGTTTTTACTGTTTTTCAATTCTCAACCCTGAAAGAAGCTTTGCAGGGAGAAGAAAAGAACATCATCATGTCACATGAATGATTAAGAGCCTGAAGAGGGCCTGACTCCCCAGTCAAAACATTAGCATGGCCCTGACTTTGCTTTGCAGAAATCAGTTTTCTGTCAGGAAAGACTGAATGAAATAAAATGTTATAAAACTGCCCATCAAAAAAGCATCATGTCTGTTTTCCGGCACATCTTTCCTTCTTCATCTGAGCAATCTGCTACAGTGATGTTTAAGATGGCATAGGCATTGTGAGCATACACAGGGCCTGTAAAGGTCTAAGCCAGATGGAGTCTTAGCACTGACATGAAAAGTGAACATAGTCCCCATTTCTAACCCAAGAGTTATCTCCAATTGATAACCACTTAGAAAGAAAAAATTATTTTCTCTAGTGGAGTCTTAGTGGGTATAGAGACCACACTAAAGGGCTGGCTCCAAGATCAGCAATAGATAACCAACATAAAACAAACTCAATGGCATTTTTGGAGGTTATTTATCCTCTTTGTCTGCTTTTTTTTTTTAATCTTACAGGGTTTTTTTTTTTGCTTAAATATTATGGTTTATGAAATTTCTGTGTATGCAAATGTGTGACTCTGTGTCAGCACTTGTCTCTTTGCTTTTTCTTTGTTTCTTTTTTTGTTTGCTTGTTTTGTCCTTTTTTGTTTGTTGTTTTATTTTATATTATTATCTATTGTTATTAATTTAAATATCTTTTAATTTTTTAATAAGAGAGCACAGGAAAGGGTGTGGATATCAATGGAATTAGGAGAGGAGTTTGAGAGGAATCTGAGAGGAGTTTGGAGAAGGGAAACTACAGTCAGAATATATTGTATAAAAAAACTATTTTCCATAACAAAAATTTAAAATAAAATGAATTTTAAAAAATGAGATCTTAGAGTTGAAGCATTAGATTTTCTTCCCTCATTAGATTCCCTTCCCCTGGGGACAAAATCTTTTTTAATGAAGTCTATATTTAAAATAGACTATATGCAAAAAAAAGTCACAGTTTTAAACTTTACAGAGAAGTGTAATCCTCAACAATCATCAAAGAAAACTCTTTGCAACAGACACAAACCACTACAAAACAGCACAATCAAAATGCAGAATTGTGGTGCACAGTCCCAAAGGATACATTTACAAAACACTCCTGTACCTAAGACTCAGGAAACATTTCAGAAGAAAGGTCAGAAAGAGTTAAAGAGCCAGAGGATTTGGGAATTTGCTGTGAGATTGTGTCTGATAATAATGTCAGAAGCTATACCGGTAAATGCTCACAAATGTGACTGTTCAAACATTATCCGAATAAGAATAACATCAATGGACATCAATGCCAAAGTGGATAGGAAATACTTAAATGACCTCAACCCAGTACAATCTACAATAGGCAACTAAGGTATTCTGTGAGTCAGAAAGATGGTCTTCCCCTGAAGAGCACACCAATTGGTTGTCCAGTGCAAAATGGTCAGTGCCAAAAACATACAGAGAAGTAACATTATACAGCTTGAGCAAATTATATTTAGGAATTATAAAACAGAAATTTTAGGAGGGCATAGGGTTTGTGAATACTTGCTCTGAACCCCAAAGGACACTGACAGGCTTCTGTAAGTGTAAAATGAAGTCATGGATGCACATGTTCCAAACACTAATACTTTTATAAAAGGACTGTGGTCCATTTAAATCTCCTTCTTGGCAGATAAGAAACTGAATTTATTTTCAGTAGGGAACATCATTTTATAATTCTTAAATCAAGAGATCTAAAGAATGACAGGAAACAATTTTTTAAAAGAACAAATGATGCAGATTTCAATTAACTAAGAATAAGTACTTGGCTTGTAAGTGCAGCTAATCAATAAGTAAAAAGAAATTTTCCAGAAAGCAATGGCTTTTCTTTTTTACCTTGCAGCACGAATAATCCAAATTCTTGGTTTAAAAAATGCAAAGAGATGAGAAAATTGATAGAACACACCACTGTAAAAAGATGTGTCTTTCAGCTCAAAGCACCTTTGGCTTCCAAGAATACCAATAGTGTCTTAATGTTCCTATTCAAACAAAATTAAGAAATAGGAGTTACAAGGTTTTCTCCTTCCTAAAATTTCCCTCTGTAGTCCCTTACACTAACAAAACATTTCTCTTAATCAATTATTAAGCTGAAGTCACATATTCATCTCTTCACAAATATAATTTATCCTTAGACCAAATATATTTTTTCTAGTAAATATCATCATAAAACATTCTGGATAGTTGTCTTATACTTTAGACTAGCTCAATCTTTTGGTGCTGAAAAAGCACTTACAATTTTTTAAATTGCCTATGTTTTTTCCTCTGGAAATCACTCATTTCAAGGAAAATTTACAAAATTTATTTCTCTTATTTGACCAAATAAACATTATAAAAAATACTGTTTGGTATTCATGTAATGCGATTCAAGAAAGTAAACACTGAAATAATCAGAATATTGACTCTCAAAATTACAGGGGAAAAGTAACTAACAAAAAACCTCAAGAGAAATGTACATTTCATACTAAATTACTTGTATTTGCTACTGTTGACTTAAGGGATTCTAATGGAAATAGAACTTCCAATATTGTTTATCCCATTTCTTACTGAATTCACATGTAACTAATAAAATAACATCTTTTATCCTTATAAAACTTATGACCCCATATATTTTATTGCATATGACTATAATTAAAATATTATTTTAGTGGATTTTAAAATACACATGGGTTGGTTTAAAGGAGTGGTCCATGTCATGGTAAAAAAGATCTAAAAGAATAATCATACATTTTAGTATTGAGACTGATGCTCTACAGTTGATCTCAAGTAATCATTGAAAAATCCCCAAGAGTTACATATTGTTATTCTTACAGATGAGGAAATTGCTAACATTATCCAATGCTACACCGTTGACAAATGGCAGCTCAGACAACCAGATCTTCTTGGCCCTGTGAATCCTGTTTTCAATCCATTCCATCCTTCAAGAACCCTTTACAAGTCAGATTTATAAGCCGGGTGGTGGTGGTGCATGTCTTTAATCCCAGCACTCGGGAGGCAGAGGCAGGCAGTTCTCTGGGAGTTCGAGGCTAGCCTGAGCTACAGAGTTCCAGGAAAGGAGCAAAGCTACACAGATAAACCCTGTCTTGGAAAAAAGAAATCAGATTTCTATATTTTGCTGTAATTGTTCTTTCATCTTGGAAAAAAGCAAGTGAGTAGAGCTAAATAGTAAATAAGAAGCATGTATAGCTGTCTGATCAAAAGATCATCTTACCTAGAAATTCCTGTGTACCTTTTCCCATAACCTGTTTGATATGGATCTCCCACAGCCCCTTAAACAAAACACTAACGCAAACTCTGCTATGAATTGTGTCCTAAAAGTATGTAGACATGCTGAAACCCTACCCCACAATGCCTACAAACACAGTGAACATAATCTTATTCAGATATAAGAGCTCTGTGTGAGAGCATAAAGAAAATTTCATAAAATAAGAGCAAATAATATATAGAAAATATGTTATTCTATAGCAAGCTAAGGAACATGTGAAGCCTTTGACAATAGCACAAGTGAAAATTAAGGATCTTTCCCTAAGGAATTTAGACTTGCCCCTTTGTTATAGAAATTCTAGAAGCCAGAACTATGAAAGAATAATTTTATGTTTTACTGAACTACTAAGCACATGGTGACTTGTAACATCTACAGAGAACTAATACAACCTCAGAAAAAATTCTGTGGCTCTTTCTTTACCTGCTTCAGCTGAGAGGCCTTTTCTACTGGTCACCTCAAGCAGCATCTCATTTAGAATTTCATTTTCATCTTTCACATACAAAGGAAAATCTTCTTTCTATTAAGGTACCTATCAATATTTTATAGAGCACCTTAGATCTGCATGTCATATACAGTAACAAATTAATCACACAGGAAGATTAGTAAAGACTGTGAATGTTTGCAGTATGGTAAGAGTATCATTTCTGGTTCTTTTCTTCCTGATGTTTTCAACAATCTCAGTCCTAGATCAGGAATGAATTATATGCTACTAAAAAACAGTTATCCTACCACTAGATATCTAATCTCATCAAAATACAATTAATCCAAATGCAAAAGTCGCCAGATATTCCCATCTGTTGAGATGGACCTAACAGAAGCAAACCTAGACTTAGACTTAATCATTCAGATATTCACCACATGGACAAGGCCACTGGTGGAAATTCTCCAAGCTATTAGAAGTAGTCAGAGAAGATGATCAAGTATAAAGTATATGTTTAATAACTGAGGAAATTCATGTGGAATCATTTTTTATGATTACCTATACTTTCTACTTTTTATATTTATATACATAACTTCACTTAGTTCCATTGGACAATATTATCATTTTGACTTTATAAGTGGGAAATCTGAGTCACAAAAAAGTGACGTACCCAGGATAGAAACATTGGTTAATTCCAGATTTAAGAGCAACTTTTAAGAGTTCTGAGCCCCATTGCTACTTAGTTTTCTGCTATTGAGGATTATGTACATATTTTTTTTCTTTCTTTCATTTGTCAAGAAGTTTTTCTGGGTTACATACATTCTAACATACTGTTTTAGTGATAAACAAGAAAAAATACATCATTTATTTTTCTATCTTCGGGTATTTCAAATCTGCTCTTTCCTTTATCATCCTGGTATCATAGTATGGTGAAAAATAAGCTAATTCTTCAACTTTGTGTTCCTTATTTACCAAGTGGTCTGAGACTGAGAAAGATCACGAGCCTCTTGAAGTCCAGGACTTTGAGAAGAATGATCATGCTGGTGTATAAGGTAACCTCAGCTCAAGCTTTGGC
Source organism: Peromyscus maniculatus bairdii (assembly GCF_049852395.1). NCBI lineage: Eukaryota > Metazoa > Chordata > Mammalia > Rodentia > Cricetidae > Peromyscus > Peromyscus maniculatus. The sequence continues at coordinate 1,507,898 of NC_134858.1, forward strand.
ATATCATGAGTGCTAAAAGAGATATTGGGGAGGCTGCTGTTTCCTTCCAGTTTTCAAGCCTATTTCCATCCTCAGGCACACAGGTAAAGGGACTAAGATCCAACAAAGACAAGATCATAGAATTTTAATAATCCCAAACCCAGGTATCTAGACACCAGTATAAAAGTACAATAAATAACAGTCTCCTCCAGAACCTAGTGACCCTACTACAATAGGCACTGAGAAATGCCACATAGCAAAGGCTTCAAGGGAAAGATAAGGACTTCAATATAGCTATTATGAGTATGTTCAAGGACCTTAAAGAGGATATGAAGTCCATTAATAAAACCTATGAAAACATAGTGAAATGAGATGGAGAAAACAGTTAAGACATGAAAGTAGAAAAAGGATTACTGAAGAAAATCCAAACTGAGGAAAATCTGGAAATTAAAAATTAAAGAACTTGAACAAAAACCTAAAAGCTAAGTTTCACCAACAGAAAATGATAGATGGAAGAGAGAATTGCAGGCATTGGAGAAAATATCGAAGAAATGGATACCTCAGTCAAATAAACTGTTAAATCTAGAAAGATCCAGACATAAAACATTCAATACTTATGGGACACTATGAAAAACCAAATCTGTAAATAATATTAGTCAAATAAAATTAGTCAAAGGCACAGAAAGAATTTTCAGTAAAATCATAGAATAAAATTTCCCTAACCTAAATAAGGAGGTGCCTACCAAGGTACAAGAAACATATAGAACACCAAATAGATATGATCAGAAAAAAAATTCCCATGACATATAATAATCAAAATATGAAATGTATAGAATAAATGAAGAATATCAAAAGATGCAAGGGAAAAAAGACCAGATAACATATGAAGGCAAACACATTAGAATAACACCAGACTTCTTGGCAGGTACTCTAAAAGTCAAAAGGGCCTGGACAGATGTTCTACAAATTCTAAGAGACCACAGATTTCAGCTAGACTATTATTATACCCAGAAAAACTTTTGATCACAACAGATGGAGAAAGAAAAACATTCCATGATAAAACCAAATATAAGCATTATATATCTATAAATCAAGCCCTATAGAAATCAATAGATGGTAAACTTCAATAAGAAAGGCTTAACCACACCCAAGAAAATACAGGGAATAAAAATTCCAGACAAGCAAATGACATGAAAGGGGGGCTGTACCACAGTAATAAGTAACAAAATCAATGAACACTGCTCATTGATAACTTTCAGCATCAATAGTCTCAATACCCCAATAAAATGACACAGAATAACAGATTTGATTTGTAAGCAGGATCTATTCTTATACCATATCCAAGAAACACACCTCAAAATCAAGGATAGACATATGTCCCACAGGGTAAAAGGATAGAAAAGGATATTCAAAGCAAATGTACCTACTGGCGTAGCCATTTTTATATCTGACAAAATAGACTTCAAACCAAAACTAATCAGAAGAGATAGGGAAGGACACTATAAAGGTACATCAAAGACAAAAATCCATCAAGAGGATATTGCAGTTCTCAACATTTATGCATCAAAGTCACCCAAGTTCATAAAAGAAATATAACTACAGCTAAAATCACATATTGACCCTCACACACTGATAGTGGGTGACTTCAGTACAGCACTCTGACCAATAGATATGTCATCCAGACAAAAATTAAATAAATAAATACTAGAGCTAAACAACATTATAAATCAAATGGACCTAGTAGGTATTTCACAGAATGTTTCACTTAAACAAAATAATATGTCTTCTCTGTGGCTCAAAGAACTTTCTCCAGTATTGACCACAGACACAAAGCAAACCTCAACAGATATAAGAAAATTGAAATAACACCTGTATCCTATCTGATCACCACAGAGTAGCACTGGATGTCAACAACACAGAGGCAAAAGAAAGCTTACAAACTCACAGAAAATGAACAAATCACTGAATAAAAAAATGGGGCAAAACAGAAATTTAAAAAGACATGAAAGCATTTTAAATCTCAATGAAAATAAAAACACAACATACCCAAACTTATAAGACACAATGAAGGTAGTTCAAAGAGCAAGTTCATAGCACTAAGTCCATACCAGAAAAAAAAATAGCAGAGCTCACATGTCAGTAACTTAACATCACACATCAGTCTTCTCTGATGCCTTCAGAGTTTGGCCATTTCACAAGATCAGTTCAGCTCTTCATCTCCAAATAGATACACCTTGTGCTTTTAGAAAAAACTGAGATTCCATGGCCCTCCCCCACCAGCCAGTACAGGCCCAGAAAACTGGGCAGCAGATTCTTCCCCCACCCCACTCGCCAAACCAACCATCCTCTGCTGTGGGATGTTCTATATGGCAAATGTGTTGCTATGATTGGTCAATAAATAAATACTGACTGGCCAGTGGCTAGGCAGGAAGTATAGGTAGGACTAAAAGAAAGGAGAAAAAGAAAGAACAGGAAGGCAGAAGGAGTCACTGCCAGCCTCCACCAGGACAAGCAGCATGTGAAGATGCCGGTAAACCACAAGCCACGTGGCAAGGTATAGATTTATGGTAATGGATTAATTTAAGCTATAAGAACAGTTAGTAAGAAGCCTGCCATGGCCATACAGTTTGTAAGCAATATAAGTCTCTGTGTTTAGTTGGTTGGGTCTGAGCGGCTGTGGGACTGGTGGGTGATAAAGATTTGTCCTGACTGTGGGCAAGGCAGGAAAACTCTAGCTACAATCCCCTTGCCACACCAGTGACCACTGGAGCAATAAGCCCACCCAGCATCAATTGGGAACAGGTAAGGCCCTGATCTCTGGAATAAGCAGACCAGGACTCTAAACCTTAGGTCCCAGGGACATATTCAATGACCCTCCCTGTGGCCATTGGAGCTCCAGGGATGGGGCCGCTGCCTCTTTCCCCTGCTCCTAAGCCCAGCCAACCAAGCCCTGCAACACCAGTGACCATAGGAGCCATACGCCCACCCTGCATTTATTGGGAACAGTGACCACTAGAGATATAAACTCCCTCCTGGACCAACTGGGAAGAAGAATAACTGCAGGAGCCAGAGGCCCACCTGGACCAATTGAAAGAAGAGTGACTTGGAGCCCCACCTGTTCAGACTAAACAAAGAATTGGGTAGACAGGAATGTAAGAACACACTAAACAACATAAAGAGCAATACAGTACCACCAGAACGTAGTGATCCCATAACAAGAATTGAACATCCCAATTTGATGATCCAGAAGAAAATGACCTTAAAAACAACTTCATGAAGATGATAGAGGACCTAAAAGAAGAAATGAAAAAATCACTTAAAGAAATGAAGGAAAAGATAAACAAAAAATTGGAGGAAATTAAGAAATCTCTTAAAGAAAGTTAAAAAAAAAGCCAAGAAAAAAAATCAAACACACGAAGGAAGCAGGTCAAGATCTGAAAATTGAAATAAAAGCAATAAAGAAAACATAAACTGAGAGAATTCAGGAAAAGAAAAATCTGAGTAAACAACAGAAACTACAGAGGCAAGCATAACCAATAGAACACAAGAAATGGAAGAGAGAATCTCAGGCACTGAGGATACGATAGAGGAAATAGATTCTTCTGTCAAAGAAAATAATAAATCCAGTAAATTTTTTATCACAAAACATCAAGGAATCTGGGACATCATGAAAAGATCAAACCTAAGAATAATAGGGATAGAAGAAGAATTCCAGCTCAAAATCACAAATTCAACAAAATTATAGAAGAAAACTTTCCCAAACTAAAGAAAGACATGCCTATGAAGGTACAAGAAGTGTACAGAACACCAAATAGGCTGGACCACAGAAATGTCCTCTTGTCACATAATAGTCAAAACACTAAACATACAGAATAAAGAAAGAATATTAAGAGCAGCAAAGGAAAAGGTCAAGTAACATATAAAGGCAGACCTATCAGAATTATACCTGACTTCTCAATGAAAACTCTGAAATCCAGAAGGTCCTGGACAGACATTCTGCAGATACTAAGAAACCATGGATGCCAGCCCAGACTACTATTCCCAGCAAAGCTTTCAATTACTGTTGATGGAGAAAACAAGATATATCATGACAAAACCAGATTGAAACATTACATATCCACAAATCCAGCCCTACAAAAAGCATTAGAAGAAAAACTCCAACCCAAGGAAGCTAGTTGCTACTTCCAAAACACAGGCAACAGATAACCTCACATTAACAAATCCCAAAGAAGGGACACACACACACACACACACACACACACACACACACACACACACACACAACCACCAAAAAGTAACAGGAATTAACAAACACTGGACCTAAGAAACAAGCTGATGTAGCTATCATAATCTCTAACAAAATAGACTTCAAACTAAAATCAATCAAAAAAGATGAAGAAGGGCATTTCTTTTTTAAGTTACTAATGTTTATTGTACTTACGTGGTGATAGTTTTTGCATACTTGAGTCTGTCAAAATGCAGTGAATTTTATACTAAAATTGATTAACTGATGTAGATTTTCGAATCATCTGCAATGGCACAAAATGGCTAGCTTATACAAGAAGCAGTTCTTTTTAGGCTTTTCAACATGGAATACATTTCCTTTTTTTACACTTAAGTCATCTTTTATTCATTTTTTTTCATTTTTCTATATTAAGAAATTTCCTACTCACTCCACATACCATCCACAGATCCCCCTCCTCCCCCTCCCACCCCCCATCCCTTCTCCCCAAGCCACCTGGCATCCCCACATCCCTAAAATCGAGGTCTCCCATAGGGAGTCAGCAGAGCCCAGCACACTGAGCCTAGGCAAATCCAAGCCCCTTCCCACTGCACCAAGGCTACTCAAGGCATCACACCACAGGCACCAGATTCTCAGAAACCTGCCCATAGACCAGGGAGAGATCCCTGATCCTCCTGCCTGGGTGCCCCCCAAACAGTTCAAGCCAAACAACCATCTTTCATATCCAGAGGGCCTAGTCCAGTCCCATGGGGGCTCCACAGCCACCAGTCCACAGTTCATGGGCTTCCACTAGTGTGGCCAGTCATCTCTGCACGTCCTCCCATCATGATCTCGACATCCCTCACCTGCAGAATCCCTCCTCTCTCTCATCAATTGGATTCCTGGAGCTCAGCCTGATGCCTGGCTGTGGATCTCTGCATCTGCCTCCATCAGTCACTGGACAAAGGCTCTATGATGACAGCTAGGGTTTTTTCTAGGCCAGTTGCCAGAGTAGACCAGTCCACGCACCCCTGGACCACTGCCAGCAGACCAAGGTACCATGATGATATTTGATTTGTACCGAAATGTGATTTTATCCATATGTTAATAAATAAAGTTGCCTGGGGGTCAGAGCTAATAGCAAGCCATAGCAGAAGTCTGGCAGTGGTAGCACACGCCCTTTATCTTGATCACATGACAGGCAGAACTCTGTGTATTCAAGAATACCACCAGCATGGAGATACACACCTTTAATCTCAATACCAACCATAGAAGACCTGGAGGTCTGTATAGATGGGCAGTGACAAGGAGGTCATGTGGTTGGGTTTACAACCAATGAGAAGGCAGAACAGAAAGTCTATAAAAAGACAGAGACACAGGAAGGAGATTTCTTGTGGAGGGAAGGACAGGAGTGGCAGTGAAGGGTAAGGTTTTTAGCTCTTAGCTATTGCTCTGACCTCTTGGGCTTTTAACTCTGTATTCGGCTCTGTGTTTCTTATTTAATAAGACTGTTCATCTACAAGGTGCATTCATCCTTGTGGATTCCTGAGAGCCTCCCCAGCACCCCGCCTCTTCCTATTCCGAAGATATCCTCATCTATCATGGTATCTTCCTCCCTGCTCTCTCACTCTGTCCCTGTTCCAGCTTGACCCTCCCATTTCTCTATGTTCTCATCCCCCACACCTCACTCTCTGCCACCACCACCCCACACCCAGTCTGCTCACGTAGATCTCATCCACTTCTTTGCAAGGTCATCCATGTGTCCCTCCTAGGGTCTTTCTCTGTTAGCTAGCCTCTCTGGAGTTGTGGGTTGCAGTCTGGTCATCCCTTCCCTCACATCTAGTATACACTTATGAGTGAGTACATACTATGTTTGTCCTGAAGAAGGGCATTTCATATTCATCAAAGGAAAAATCAACCAAGATGAAGTCTCAATTCTGAACATTTCTGCCCAAATATGAGGGCACCTACATTTGTAAAAAAAACATTGCTAAAGTTCAAATCACACATCAAAACCCACACATTAATAGTGGGAAACTTTAACACCCCACTCTCACCACTGGACAGATATGCCAGACAGAAACTTAACAGAGAAATAAAGGACCTAACAGATGTTATAATTCAAATGGACCTAACAGAAATCTAATGAACATTTCACCCAAGCACAAAAGAATATACATTCTTTTCAGCACCCCATGGAATCTTCTTCAAAATTGGCCACATACTCAGTAACAAAACAGATCTCAACAGAAACAAAAAAAAAAATTGGAATAACCCCCTGTATCTTATCAGACCACCATGGCTAGAATTCAACAATAGCACAAAATGCAGAAAGCCTACAATCTCATGCAAACTGAACAATACTCAAATGAATCACCACTGGGTCAAGGAAGAAATAAAGAAAGAAATTAAAGACTTCCTAGAATTCAATGAAAATGAATCCAAAATACCCCCAAACTCATGGGACACTATGAAAGCAGTGCTAAAAGGAAAGTTCATAGCATTGAGTGCCTACATAAGGAAGTTGGAGAAAGGCTGGATGATGGTGGTGCACACTTTTAAGCCCAGCACCGGAGAGGCAGAGCCAGATGGATCTCTGTGAGTTTGAGGCCAGCCTGGTCTACAGAGTGAGATCCAGGACAGGCACCAAAACTACACAGAGAATCCTTGTCTCAAAAAACTAGAAGAAGAAGAAGAAGAAGAAGAAGAAGAAGAAGAAGAGGAGGAGGAGGAGGAGGAGGAGGAGGAGGAGGAGGAGGAGGAGGAGGAAGAGGAGGAGGAGGAGGAGGAGGAAGAGGAAGAAGAAGAAGAAGAAGAAGAAGAAGAAGAAGAAGAAGAAGAAGAAGAAGAAGAAGAAGACAACGATGACATTGGAGAAATCTCACACTAGCAACTTAACAGCACACCTGAAACCTCGAGAACAAAAAGAAGTAAACTCACCCAGAAAGAATAGACGACAGGAAATAATCAAATTGAGAGCTGAAATTAATAAAATAGAAACAAAGAGAACAATACAAAGTATCAATGAAACAAAGAGTTCGTTCTTTGAGAAAATCAACAAGATAGACAAACCCTTATCCAAACTAACTAAAAAGCAGAGAGAGAATATCCAAAGTAATAAAATCAGAAATGAAAAGGGGCATATAACAAGAGACACTGAGGAAATCCGGGGAATCATTAGGTCATACTTTGAAAGCCTGAACTCCACAAAACTGGAAAATGCAAAAGAAATGGATAATTTTTTGGATAGGTACCATATGCCAAAATTAAATCAAGATCAGATAAACAATTTAAATAGACCTATAACCCCTTAGGAAATAGAAGCAGTCATCAAAAGTCTCCCAACCAAACAAAGGCCGGGGCCAGATGGTTTCAATGAAGAATTCTACTAGAATTTCAAAGAAGAGCTAATACCAATATTCCTGAAATTGTTCTGAAAAACAGAAAGAGAAGGAGCATTGTCAAACTCTTTTTATGAAGCTACAGTTATCATAATACCCAAATCACATAAACACCTAACTAGGAAAGAGAACTACAGACCAATCTCCCTTATGACCATTGATTCAAAACTTCTCAATAAAATACTAGTAAACTGAATTCAAGAACACATCAAAAAAAATCATCCATGATCAGGTAGGCTTCATCCCAGGGATGCAGGGATGGTTTAACACATGAAAATCTGTCAGTGTAATCTACCATATAAACAAACTGAAGGAAGAAAAACACAAGATAATCTCATTAGATGCTGAAAAAGCCTTTGACAAAATACAACACTGCTTTATGATAAAAGGTTTTGGAGAGATCAGGAATACAAGGAACATACCTAAACATAATAAAGACAATATATAGCAAGATGGGAGCCAACATCAAGATAAATAGCAAGAAACTCAAAGCAATTCCTCTAAAATCAAGACAAGGCTGCCTGCTCTATCCATACCTATTCAATATAGTACTTGAAGTTCTAGCTAGAGCAATAAGACAACAAAAGGAGATCAAGGGGATACAAATTGGGAAGGATGAAGTCAAACTTTTGCTATTTGCAAATGATATGATATCCATATAAGTGACCCCAAAATTTCCACCAGGGAACTCCTATAGCTGATGAACACCTTCAGTAATGTGGCAGGATACAAGAATAACAAAAAAAATCAGTAGCCTTTATATATACAGATGAAAAATGGGCTGAGAAAGAAATTAGAGAAACATCACCCTTTATATTAACTACAAATAACATAAAATATCTTGGGGGTAACTCTAACCAAACAAGTGAAATATCTGTATAACAAAAACTTTAAATCTTTGAAAAAAGAAATGGAAGAAGATATTAGAAAATAGAAAGATCTCCCATGTTCATGGATAGGTAGGATCAACATAGTAAAAATGGCAATCTTACCAAAAGCAATCTACAAATTCAATGCAATCCCCATCAAAATCCCAACACAATTCTTCACAGACCTGGAAAGAACAATATCAACTTCATATGGAAAAACAAAAAACCCAGGATAGCCAAAATAATCTAGTAAAATAAAGGAACTTCCAGAGGCATCACCATCCCTGATTTCAAGCTCTACTATAGAGCTATAATAATAAAAAGAGCTTGGTATTTGCATAAAAACTGACACATTGATCAAGGGAATCAAATTGAAGACCCTGACATTAATCCACACACCCACAAATACCTGATTTTTGACAAAGAAGCCAAAACTGTACAATGGAAAAAAGAATGTATCTTTAAAAAATGGTGCTGGCATAACTGGCTATCTATATGTAGAAGAAAACAAATAGATCTGTATGTATTGCTATGCACAAAACTCAAGTCCAAATGGATCAAAGACCTCAACATAAATCCAGTTATACTGAATCTCATAGAAAAGAAAATGGGAAATAGCCTTGAATGCATTGGCACAGGAGACCACTTCCTAAATATAACACCAGTAGCACAGACACTGAGAGCAACAATTAATAAATGGGACCTCTTGAAACTGAGAAGCTTCTATAAGGTGAAGTACACTGTCAATAAGACAAAAAGGCAGCCTACAGAATGGGAAAGATCTTTACCAACCCCACATCAGATAGAGGGCTGATCTCCAAAATATATAAAGAACTCAAGAAACTAGACAGCAAAATATCAAATAATCCAATTAAAAAATGAGCTACAGAGCTAAACAGAGAATTCTCAACAGAAGAATTTCAAATGGCCAAAAGACATTTAAGGAAATGTTCAACATCTTTAGCCATCAGGGAAATGCAAATCAAAATGACTCTGAGATACCATCTTACACCTGTCAGAATGGCTAAGATAAAAAATACAGATGACAGCATGTGTTGGAGAAGATGTGGAGAAAGGTGAGCAGTCATTCACTGCTTGTGAGAACGCAGTCTTGTACAGCCACTTTGGAAATCATTATGGTGGTATCTCAGAAAATTTGGGAATCCACATACTTCAAGACCCAGCAATACCACTACTTGACATATACCCCAAAGTTGCTCAACCACACCACAAGGGCATTTGCTCAACAATGTTCATAGAAGCATTATTTCTAATAGCCAGAACCTGGAAACAACCTAGATGCCCCTCAACTGAAGAATGGATAAGGAAAATGTGGTACATATACACAATGTAGTATTATTCAGCAGAGAAAAACAATGACATCACGAGGTGTGCAGGCAAATGGATGGAACTAGAAAATATCCTGAGTGAGGTAACTCAGACCCAGAAAGACAAACATGGTATGTACTCACTCATAAGTGGATACTAGATGTAAAGCAAAGGATAACCAGGCTACAATCTACAACCTAGAGAAGCTTGGTAAAGAGGAGGACACTAAGAAGAACACATGGATTGCCCCAGGAAGGGGAAAGGGTTAAGATCTCCTAGGTAAACTGAGAGGAAGGAATAGAGGGGAAGGAAATAGAGGGGAAGGGAAGTGGGAATATGGGGAAGTCACGGGGAGGGAGAGCAATGAAGGAGATAACTTGACACAGTGTACCATTAAGGGGATGTGGATTAGTCTGCAGCTAGGGAAAACTCCAGGAACTTATAAGAGTGTCCCCAGCTAAGACTCATAGCAGTGGTGAAGAGGGTTCTAGAACTAGCTTTCCCTTTCACTCAGATTGATGTCTACCCTAACTATCATCACAGAACCTACATCCAGTGGCTGATGGGAGGAGATGCAGAAACCCACAGCTAAACACTTGGCCAAGATTCTGGAGTTCAGTTGAAGAGAGAGAGAAAGAATTATAGGAGCAGGGGGGGGGTCAGAATCATTATGGGAAAAACCACAGAAATAGCTGACCCAAGCTAGTGGGAGGTCATGGACTCTGGACTGACAGCTGGGGAGCCTGCATGGGGCCAAACTAGTCCCTCTGAATGAGGGTAAAAGTTGGGTGGCTTGATGTGTTTGTGGGTCCCCTGGCAATGGGATCAGGACTTACCCCAGGTACACAAACTGGTTTTTTAGACACCATTCCTTATGGTGCAATCCCTTATTCAGCCTTGATGCAAGAGGAATGGGCTAGGTCTGGCCCACAAATGGTATAACAGCCTGTGTTTACTACCCAAGGGAGGCCTTATTCTATGAGGAGGGGATGGGGGTGAGATAGGGGTAGGTGAGGGAAGTAGGAGAAGAGGAGGGAGGGCGAACAGGGGTTGGTATGTAAAAGAAAAGAAAATCATTTTTAATAAAAATTATATATGAAAAATTGCCCTAATAGGAAAATCACAAAAGACCTAACAAAAAAAAGGAGAGAGAATTACATAACATTTTCCCTTATAAACATAGATGCAAAATTTTTCAATAAAATATTTGCAAACTAAATCCAAGAACACATTAAAAAGATCATGCACAATGATTAAGGAGACTTCATTCCAGAGATGCAGGGTGGTTTAATATATATAACTCAATATGTAACCCACCACATAAACAGAGTAAAAGAAAATATTCACATAATCATCCTATTAGCCTTCTCTCCAAATAAAAAGTCTTGCGCACCTCTAACCTAGCAAGTGAAAGACTCATATAATAAAAACTATAAGACATTAAATAAAGAAATCAAAGAAAAATATCAAAAGATGAAAAGATCTCCCATGCTCATGGTTCAGAAGGATAACACAGTGAAAATGGCCAGTCTACCAAAAGCAATCTAATTGAAATTCCCTTGAAAATTCCAACATAATTCTTTACAGAACTTGAAAAATTTTTTTTTCAACATCATGTGAGCCTTACTCACCATTCTGTTGCAATGAGGAGACATGGCAATCTCTTAACTGTAACCTTTCATAAAATTAAAATAAAAATGCACACCACATACTTTCAATATACAATGGCACATGATATATATTATCATTCCAAATGTAAGGGAAGAAAGAGAGCATAGTGAAGAAATACTAGACCAAACAAAGTAAGTTCAAACCCCAACAAGAAAAACTCTTCTAAATTCTACATCTGTCTGATGTCAACGTGCTCTTAAGATCTCCAAAACTTCTTTCAGCTTTGTTGATTGCAACACATTTCTCTCTCTTGGGCTGGTTCTATACCCAGTCTGCTGCTTTTCTGGGCAGGTGTCCCATGACTCTGGCATCTCCAATATTTTGTGGTCTCCAATATAACCAAAATTTCACCTTCACAGCTTCACACAGCAGCTTCCCTGGGACTCCTTGCAGGGACATTCCTGATGCATGCCTGGCCTCAATGACTTTCATAAGCCATGGAGGGAGATTCCACAACCCCTTTCTTATATTCTTGACTCTAAAGCCAGAACCAAGTGGCTGAATCTGCCAAGTTCTGCTGCTAGCTGGGGCTGGAAATTGGCTCCCTCCTTGAATTACATTTGCATCAGCTTTCTTTTGTGTTTGGTTAAGGTTTTCTTTATTTCTCTTTCACAAGTTGGCTTGGTGGGGTCTTACTCTGAGGTCATCACTCCTTTTATTTCATTTAACATCAGGTTTTCTTTAAACCTTTTATCTCCTTGAGCACTAAACTTCATTTCATTACACTTCCTAGTGCTCCTTTTCTTCTCAAACTGTACACTATATATTTTTCCTCACTTAGCTTGTTCCTTTTTATTATAAATCTGCATAAGAGTAATCATTAATATTATGCAACACAGTTAACATTAGGCTCTCTTGAAATCTCTTCTGTCAATGCCTTTAATTTAAAACTCTTCTATTTAACCTTAGGCAGATTTTCAGGATGGGAACAAAGAGAAGCCACATTCTTTGCTAAGTATCACAAGAATGGTTGCTAGTAATATCACTAATATTACTAATATTCTTCCCTTCTGAAACTTTTTGAGCCAGGCCACAATTTATATTGATTTCAATATCACACGTTCCAAGCTTCTACTAGCATGTCCTATTAAGTCCTGTTCAAAGAACTTAACTGCTTTCCTAACCCAAAGTTCCAAAGTCCACATTCCACCAAAATTCAGCATAGTCAGGTCTGTCAGAACAACATGCCAGTCTGGTGTAACAATTTCTGTCTTAGTCACTGTTCTATTGTTGTGAAGAGATACCATGAGCAAGATAAATATTATAAGAGAAAGCCATTTACTTGAGGGCTTACAGTTCTAGAGGTTTAGTTCAATATCATCATGGCAGGAGGCATGGAGGCATGCAGGCAGATGCTGAAGCTGTAGCTGACTGAGAACTACATCCTGATCCATAGGTAGAGAGAGACAGACTCTGGTCTTGGCACAGACTTTTGAAAACCACCTCCAGTGGCATACTTTCTCCAACAATGCCACATCTCTTAGTCCTTGTAATCCTTCCAAATAGTGCCACTCACTAGTGACTAAACATTAAAATATATGAGCTTTTGGGGGGAGGTATGGTATTCTTATTTAAACTACCACTATGTGGAAACACACATACAAACAAAACAAAACAAAAACACAGTAGCTAAAACAATCAATCCTGAATAGTAAAAGAGGTATCTGGAGATATCACCATCCTCAATATCAATTATACTAGAGAGCTATAAGAATAGAAAAAATAGCCAGGCAGTGGTGGTGCATGCCTTTAATCTCAGCACTTGGGCTGAGGCAGATGATCTCTGTGAGTTTGAGGACAGCCTGGGCTACAGAGTGAGTTCCAGGACAGGTTCCAAAGCTACATAGAGAAACCCTATCTAAAAAAAAAAAGAATAGAAGAAATATTGTGCTTTGGCATAAAAATAGGCACATTGATCAATGGGATAAAATTGAAGACCCAGATATAAATCCACATACCTATAGACATAAGTCAGAAATGCACACAGGAAAAAAAGACAGCATCTTCAAGAAATTATGCTGGTCAAATTAGATGTCTGCATGTATAAAATACAAATAGAGACATACTGATCACCTTGAACAAAACTTAACTCCAGAAAGATCAAAGACCTCAATCTAAAGCCAGATACAGTGAATCTGAAAGAAGGGAGAGTAAGGAACAGTCTTGAACTCACTCCATAGGAAAAGACTTTCTGAACAGAACAATGATAGCACAGACACTAAGAACAACAATAAATGGAACCTCATGGAATTGAAAAGCTTCTGTAAAGCAAAGGACATCATCATTCAAAATGGCAGCCAACAAAATGGGAAAGGATTTTTTACCAGCTATATATCAGAAGGCTAATATCTAAAATACATAGAGAACTTATAAAAAACCTAGGTATCAAGCAAACAACCCGATTTAAAACTGTGATACAGATCTAAGCAGATAATTCTCAAAAGGAGAAACACAAATAGCTGAGAATAAGTTAAAGAACTGTTCAATATCTTTAATGATCAGGGTAATGCAAATCAAAACTACTTTGAGATTTCATCTTACACCTGCCAGAATGGACAAGATTAATAAAACAAATGATAGTTCATGCTGGCAAAGATACTATTGGTTGCAAACTTGTACATCCACTATGGAAATCAGTGCAGCAGCTCCTCAGGAAGATGAGAATATATCTATGTTAAGATCCAGGTATATCATTCTTAGGTATATATGCTAAGGACTCAACTACATCCTACTCCAGAGACATTTGGTCAACCATGTTAATTGCTGCTCTATTATAATAGCCAGAAATTGGAAACAACCTAGATGTCCATCAATGGATGAATGGACAAAGAAAATGTGTGCATTTACATAATAGACAATTACTCAGCTGTTAAAAGTACAAAATCATGAAATTCACAGATACATTGATGGCACTGGAGAAAATCATTCTGAGTGGGGCAACCCAGCTCCAAAAAGACAAATACAGTTTGTATGTTGAAGTTAGCTGCTGTCTTAGTTGGGGTTTCTTTGGTTGTGAAGAGACACTATGGCCACAGCAATTCTTATAAAGGAAAAACAATTATATTGGCTTACATTTTTAGAGGTTTTATTCATTGTCATTATGGCTCAACATGGTGGCATGCAGGCAGACATGTACTGGAGAAAGAGCTGAAAAGGAGCTACATCTTGACCCACAGGTAGCTGGAAGTAGGCTGAGTGTCACACTGAGCAAAGAAGACCTCAAAGCCTACCCACTACAGTAACATACTTCCTCTAACAAGGCCACACCTATTCCAACAAAGTGACACCTCTTAATACCACCACTCCCTATGAGTTTATGGGGGCCAATTACACTTAAACTACAACATCCCACTACTTGGCCTCATAAGCTTGTAACAATACCATGATGAAAAATGCATTTAGTCAAACTTCAAGAGTGCCCATAGTCTATCACAGTCTCAACAATGTTTAAAAGTCCAAAGTTAAAAGTCTCTTCTGAGATTCATGCAATCTCTTAACTGTAACCCCCTATAAAATCAAAATAAAAAAATCACATACTTCCAACATATAATGGCACAAGATATACATCACCACTCCAAAATGTAGGGAAGGGAGCATAGTGGGGAAATACTAGAACAAAGCAGGACCAAACACTAGCTGGGCAAACTCCAAACCCTGCATCTCCATGTCTGATGTCAAAACACTCTTCAGGTTTCCAACTTATTTCATTTTTGTTGACTAATACACTTCTTTCTACTGGGCCAATTACACTCCTTGTTATCAGCTTTCCTGGGCAGGTATTGGCTTCTCCAACATCTTGGGTTCTCCAAGGCTTAACTTTACAGCTTTATACTATAGTCTCTCTGGGCCTCCACTCAGGGATACCCCAATACATGCCTGGCTTTGGTGGCTTTCTTTATGCATGGAGGCAAATTTCATAACCCCTTTCTTCTATCCTTAAAGCCAGAACAACCACATGGCTGAAGCTGACAAGTTATGCTGATTACTGTAACTGGAACATCGCCCCCTCATTCAATTACACCTTCACCAGCTTTCTGTTTCTGATGGTATCCTTCACTGGCTAAGCTTACTGTCTTGAAAATGGATCTGTAGACTAGACTGGCCTCAAACTGAGAGCTCTACCAGCCTTTGCCTTCCTAGTGCTGGAATTCAAAATGTGTACCACCATACCTGGCTTAAGCTTTTTTTTTCTTTTAATTCCCTTTCACAAGATGGAAACTTAGCTGGGTATGATCTTGCCCTGAAGTCACTACTTCCTTTATTCCATGTTGTAATCTGTCTATCTCCTTGAACACAGACCTAGCTTCAGTCCATTTCCTGGTGCTCCTTTTCTCCTTAAATTGTACCTTTATTCCATGCCTTAATCTGTTTATCTCCTTTAACAGAGGACTTAGCTCCAATCCACTCCATGATGCTCCTTTTCTCCTCAAATTGTACACTTTGTATTTTTCCTTTCTCAGCTTGCTCCTTTTGTAATAACCACATGGTAGAGTCTATTCTAGGCCAATTACATTCAAATTACCATAGCTGCTAAGTCTTGGATAACAGGCTATAATCCATATAAACACAGTAGTTAGGTATAGAGTAAATGACTAAGGGGGGATGGAAGGATATCCCTAGGAAGGTGAAATAGAATGCATTATTATGGATGGATGTAGGGGCAGACCCGGAAAGAGAAGATCCTATAGGGAAGTAGAGGGAAGAGGAATGTAAGGGAGGAATACAGGGAATGACAGCTAAAACCAAGGGCCATTTGAGGGGTCACATGAAAACCTAATATGGTAGAAGCTTCTTAATATATGTACAAACAGGAAAGAAATCTAAATTGGAATAACCAAATAATAGGCAAGATAAAGTCCCAACTAGATGTCTATCACCACAAAATAAATCTCCAGTATCAGGAATGGATTGCAACTAAGTTGTTGGCCAAAGCATCCCCATGGAAACTCTCAAACATCTCAGTCTATTACTAAGGCTATTGGGTACTCTTCACTAACTGATAATAAGGTCCTACTACTGAAGACAACACCTACATAACTCACTGAACATGGAGAAGTCCATCTTGTTTCTACTTAGAGCCTTCACCCCTACTAACTACTGTTTGTGGTACTAGAAAGTACTTTGCACACTACATATAGAGAAATATAAAAAAAAAAAACAGATACAAACCCTGCAATATATAATGGTGACCCGCCTGATGATATGCTGGTACAATAGTAGCACAGGAGTTGAGGGAGTAACCAAGCACTGTCTGATTGGAATTAAGGCCCACTCAATAATATGGAATCCATGCCTGACACTGTCTAGGTGGTCAAGAACCTGAGACTAGATAGGCCAGGGACCTAGGGGGAACTCAAATACTACTGTTCTTCAATAAAATGATTCTAATAGCATTCTGCCACACTCATAGATCAGTATCTTGCTCAGAAATCATCAGAGAAGTTTCCCCATGTAGTAGGTAGAAACAATTACAGAGATTCATAATTGGACAATGTACAGAGAGTGAGAGGCCTTGGAATACTCAGTCCTAAATAGTATGTCTCTATCAAATCCCTTCCCTCTGGGCTCAAGGAACTCTGTGGAAGCAGAGGCAGAAAGACTGTGAAAGCCATAGAGCATAGAAGACATCAAGGAAACAAGGCCTTCTAAACACAGACATATCAACATACATATGAACCCACTGAGACTATGGCAGCATATGCAGAACCTGACAAGTCTGCACAAGATTGGGTCCCACTGCTGAGATGTGAAATAGATAAAAGCCCCCATTCCAAACCCAGAAACTATCTCCAAATATTTACTCACAATGGAAAAATTCTCTTCAATGGAGTCTCACTGGATATACAAGCTACACTTAAGGCCAGGTACCATGTCCAGCAGTAGATGGACAACACAAAATGAACTCTATGGGTTTTTTTTGGGGGTGGTCTTACAATGCTTTGTGTGGGACTTTTTATTTTTTTAACTTTATAGATCTTTTGGTTATATATTATGTTTTCTGATTTTGTCTTTATGGGTTTTTTGTGTGTGCAAATGTATGTTTCTTTATGTGTTTCTTGGGCTTTTGGGGGGGTGCTATTTTTGTCCTATTCTAGTTTATTTTTATTGTATCCTATTGTACTTTATTTTTCTTGCAAATTTGTATTCTAATAAGATAGAAAAAGAAAAGGCATGGATTTGTGTGGGTGGGAAATTGGGGAAGATCTGAGAGGAGTTGGGGGAGGAGAAACTATAATCAGAATACATTGTATGAAAAACATCTGCTTTCAATTAAAAAGAGAAATATGGCACAAATATACAGTGCAATTTTATTTGCCCCCAAAATAGTTTAATTTGCAAGAAGTGAGCACAACTGGAAAATATATTAAGTGAGGTAACCTAGGCTTAGAACAAAATGTTCTTCCTCACATGCAGATCCTAGCCTCTAACTGCTATGTATGTGCTACGTATGTGTATAATGAATATGGATAAAGGCCTGGATATGGGGGCCGATAAGATTGCATAAAAAGAGGCTTTAAAGGAAGGGGATGAGGAAGACAACAGAACAATATGGAAGGAGTAATAGGGTGTAGGGTACAGTGCAGAAGAGGAGCAAAGAGATGAAGGGAGAAATTTACCAAAATGAAATATATGTGGAAATTTCATATGGAAACATTACTTTTTAAACAAATTTGGAAAATAGTTTTGAGAGTCAATAAAGAAAGAAGAAAATCATCCAAATTGAATGATCCTACTTGCCATCCTTTTATCTGCTGATGATCTCATTTGGAGTACTAACTCATTCAAATACACATAGTAATGACCACTGTGATTTAACTGATACAGTACCCAACCCTGTGCTGTGGACACATTCGACTTTCAGTAAGTGTATTTGAATGAGTCTAATGTGTCCACAGCACAGGGTTTGGTACTGTATCAGTTGAATCACAGTGGTCATTACTCAGTGAGTTTGCAGACTGGATTGTACACAATGTCTACAAATAACATAATTTGGAATAATGTTGACAAGATCAGAGGAGAGGCTCACTGAAAGTAAATGAAAAGTTGGATTTTAACATAGGATAATGAGGGACAATCATTCCAAGTATGGAGATATAGGAACAAAAACTAACCAATGCACAGGAACTTGGACAATATGGGAAAATAGTGTTGATTTGGTTAGGTGCCTGAAGGGCACTTGGAGAAAATGGATTAAAAGGAAATGGGGACAGACCAAGAAAAACCTTAATGACAATTAAATGTTATTTAGAAGACAGTGATGAAGCTCTGCAGTTATTTAATCAAGGGAATAATGCAATCAAAGATGTGCACTGCATAATATTCCTAAGATGTTTATGGTGAATAACAAGTACAGGAAAGTAGCTAACAGAAACTTCTAAGGCTGCTGGTCTAATTGATGAAGGCTAAAAAACAAAACAAGTATTTTTTTCTCTGGCAGCTGATATCAGGTGAGCCAAGATGGGTGCATACAAACACATCCAGAAGCTATGGAGGAAGAAGCAGTCCGAAGTGATGCACTTTCTTCTGAGGGTCCACTGATGGTATTACTTCCATCTCTCTGTGCTGCACAGGGCTCCCCACCTAACCCAGACTGATAATGCATGAATGTTGGGGTACAAGGCCAAGCAAGGTTATGTCATATACAGGATTCCTGTCCTCCATGGTGGCCACAAGTGCCCAGTTCCTAAGGGTGCAAGCCTGTCCATTTTGGAAGCCTTCAATCTGTTGCTAAGTAATGGTGAGCTAGACACCATTGCTGTGGGATGTGCTTCTGTATGCTGTGAATGTGTGTTGCTCTCATTGGTTAATAATAAAGCAGTTTTGGCCAATGGCAAGGCAAGATAAAGTTAGGTGGTACAATCAAACTGAGGACAGAAATAAAGAAGGGTAGAGTCAGAGCAGACTCCAACCAGTCACTGAGGAAGCAAAATGTATAGAAAATGAGGTAACAAACCACAAACCACATGGTAAGGCATAGATAAGAAATATGGGTTAATTTAAATGTAAGAGCTAGCTAGTAATAAGCTTCAGCCATCAGCCAAACATTTATAATTAATATAAGCCTCTGAGTGATAATTTGGGAGGTGACTATGGAATGGGGTAAGACAGTGAAAAGCCTGTTTACATGCTGTTGTGGGGCTTTGAGAGTCCTGAATTCTTACTGGATTGGTAAAGATTCCACAGACAGATTTTTGGAAATTATCCTCATTGATTCATTCCATAAAGCCATCATAAGGAATCCTGGCACCCAGTGGATCACCACACCAGTTCACAAACACAGAGAGATGCGTGGGCCACAAGAGCCATACATAGCTTTGGAAAGGGCACAAGTTCCACCACACTATTGGTGGCTCTGGAGAAAGCCCAATACTCTCCAACTCCACCATTACAGCTAACACACATAATGTGTGTAAAAATTCATGGCCAATAAACAATTTAGGCCCATCAAAAAAATAATCAGAGGATGTGCTGAAGTGTGTTACGATACATAGAGAACTGTAAAGCCATAGCATCTGTGAGATAGAAGTATTCACTGTAGGCAAAGACAGAAGGATTAGGGAATCGCTAAGTGTAATGGCATTAAAAGCAAAAGGATAGCTTCCAAATACAAATTTTAAAAATGTTTCAGAAGCTACCAGGGTGGGTCAGAAGTTAAAGACGCGGGGCTGGAGAGATGGCTCAGTGGTTAAGAGCACAGACTGTTCTTCCAAAGGTCCTGAGTTCAATTCCCAGCAACCACATGGTGGCTCACAACCATCTGTAATGATATCTGGTGCCCTCTTCTGGCCTGCAGGGACACATGCAGACAGAACACTGTATACATAATAAATAAATATTAAAAAAAAAAAGTTAAAGACGCATTCTAGAATGTTCATGGTAAAATAAGAACTAAGTCCTGCAAGTTTTCCTCTGATGTAACCACACATTAATAGCCGTAAATAAAATATATATATATATATATATATATATATATATATATAATATTTTAAGTATATTTCAATAGTGTTTTTGAATTATTGCTGTTTCATAGACACTGTGTGGCTCCAAAACTCATACATTGAAACCAATCCCTAGTGAGATGGGATTAAGATGTAGAACCCATGCATGAATGATATCACCATCTTTATAAAGGAGATCCCAGAGAACTCCCTTGCTTCTGTGATATGAGGATATAGCAAGAACTTGAATGAAAAAGTTGGATGTGGATCTTTTGTGCCTTGATTTGAACTTCCTAACTCCAAGATTGTAAGAAATACTGTTAATCTATTTATAATACACAGTTTATTATTGTTCTATGGCAGCTCAAACAGAATATGACAATGTTTCTCTGTGACAGAACACTCAGAAATCTAAAATAAGCGCTCTGACTGCCCCACTGTTCTGGATGTAGAGATCAGAATGACATTTTCACTCATTGGCTGACGAGTCCAAAGTACTACATCTATGAAACAATGTCCTAAATCTGGCTACTGTTTCTGAGTCCCTTGAGGCTCCCTTAATACACCCTGCCACGTCCTTCTCTAGTATGAATATATTCCCTCCTCTAAGAGGCATCATTATCTGCATGTAGGTTGTCACATGTGTAATATAACCTTGTCATTCTCCCAACTGCCAACTTGTACCTAAATCAGGCAGATCCCAGCAGCTGCTACCCAGATGCAGCAATAACACTGAGGTCTACATCTCATAAATACTGAGGATGAAATAGACTCATATGTTAAAATCTACTTTTACCCTTGCTTAGTATTCCCATGTTAGTTGTGATAGCCCATCTGTCCAGATTTTCAGAGTATAATAAATTGTCTGAGAAGCTATATGGGTGATTAAGGCTGAAGAACATAATCTCTGGACATAAGCCCAAATTCTGCCCTTAGAAAACTGGGAGATGAGTGTCTGTATTTGTCAGCTGTGAGTCATTGCTTTAGAAACCTGAAGAAGGGAAGTTTAACTCAAAGTCCTGAGTTTTGAGGGCAAACTCAACAGAATTCAAGGAGATTTATAACAGATTTTATTCTCTGCTGACCGATATCAACAGAGATATAACCCACCCCTTCAGACTGCGTAACAATGAGAAAATGGAGTTGTCTCAGAAAGAGCACCTTTCTTGTAACTATGAGGGAAATTAATCAACCTTGTTGCATCTGAGGAAAAGAGAAGTGAAGAGGTGAGAGTGCATTTAAATTCCCTGGAACCTCTTCCAAAAGCCAATGACTGAAACACAAATTGGTGGAACACACTGTGCAGTAAACATCCATTCCTCTGACTCCATACTCTGGATGTTCAAGATCTTCAGTTTTTAATTTAAAAAGATATTTTTAAAATAAATTCAGATACAAACTTATGTATATTAAAAATAAAGTTAATAGAAATTTTAGAATTAGGCATTTCACCAGTTTGAGTTTGAATTCCCACTTAAGTTTATATGGTTTCTATAGTTCATATCTGAAATGCTTACATTTAAAGATATCTTAGATCTGAGGGGTTTCTTTTCAAATATTGGAACATTTGTCTCATAATAAAATAGTTTTGAGACTGTAACCAAGTCAACAAGAAGCACATTTATATTTCAGGTACACCTTCTACACAAAACCTGAAAATATTATACAATATTTTTTAGTGTCTCAGACCTTTGATATTACCTACACATGAGCTCAACTATTGTATTTTCTTTTCAGTATCGTGGGAATACTCAAAAGGTTTTTTTTTTTTTTTAGCTTCTTTTCTTTTCTTTTATTTATTTTACAATACTATTCAGTTCTACATAGTAGCCACAGATTCCCTTGTTCTCTCCCTTCCTGCCCCCTCCCCTTCCCCCCAGCCCACCCCCTATTCCCACCTCCTCCAGATCAAGGTCTCCCCCGAGGACTGGGATTGACCTGATAGACTCAGTCCAGGCAGGTCCAGTCCCCTCCTCCCAATTGAGCCAAGCGTCCCTGCATAAATCCCAGGTTTCAAACAGCTAACTCATGCAACGAGCCCAGGACCTGGTACCACTGCCTAGATGCCTCCCAAACAGATCAAGCCAATCAACTGTCTCACCTATTCAAAGGGCCTGATCCAGTTGGGGGCCCCTCAGCCTTTGGTTCATAGTTCATGTGTTTCCATTCATTTGGTTATTTGTCCCTGTGCTTTATCCAACCTTGGTGTCAACAATTCTCGCTCATATAGAAATGGATGAGATCTACATGAACAGCCTGGGCATGAGTGGGAGCTATGAAGGGCGAGGGTCGAGGGAAAGGTAGCAGGAGATCCTAGCTGGATCAAGAAAAGAGAGGGAGAACAAGGAATAGGAGACCATGGTAAATGAAGACCACATGAGAAAAGGAAGAAACAAAGAGCTAAAGAGGCCCACAGAAATGCACAAAGATACCCCCACAAAAGACTGCTGGCAATGGTCGAGAGATAGCTGGGACTAACCTACTCTGGTGATGGGATGGCCAAACACCCTAATAGTTGTGCCAGAAACCCCATCCAAGGACTGAGGAATCTGGATGCAGACACCCACGGCTAGGCCCCGGGTGGAGCGCTGGGAGTCTAATTAATGAGAAAGAGGAGGGTTTATAAAAGTTTTTATATTTCTGTACAGATCAGATTTTTGGATCTCAGCTGTTTTTCTCTCAGTCTGTAATTTTTTCAGGCTCTTCAGAGCTTTTCATTTCACTGATACAACAGTGTCTCTTCATTAAGCACTTAACAATTCACGACATCTCTTTCTACTCTGAAATATATATTTGCCTTTAATGGCTTATCTCTCAAGGCTAGTGATGAAGCTCAGTTGGCAATGTGGTTGCCTAGCATTTATGGGGTCCTGGGTTTGATCCCTAACACCAAATAATTTAGGTGCAATAGCACATGTCTGTAATCCCAGCCACCCTACAAGTTAAAGGTCATCCTGAATCTACATATAAGTCTGGTATTCTGAAAGTAATAAAGAGTTTAGGTTTTCTTTTATGATAGCAAATTCAACGATAGCCTGTGATATATGAGAGCCTATGTCCCCCATCCCTTAAAAATAAGCAACAACAACAAAACAACCATTTTTCTCATTTTCTCTGAGTATGAGTTTCAGTGGTACCAACCATTACAAGTACCACATGTGAATCAGACAGAAGAATCTAACTATCTAGCCCAGTGCAGTTTGTTTAAGTCAGTACACATACAACATGGGACTTTTGTTTCATAGTTTCAAAGCATCTACTTGATGCTTTACATGTGAACAAGAAAGAATATTATTATGGTTATATCAGTTGTCATCTTGTAACCATCAAGTGTTAGCATGTATGAGGAGACAGGACTCCAGTGGAAGGAGAGCCAGCCAGCACCAGATCCCAACTAAATCTCTGAGCTTTATAATAATGTAAGGGAATACCTATACAGTGTGAGATGAATTTTTTGATATCTATAATTAAACTATCCTAAGGCAGAAAACTATAATCAAGAATCAGATCACAAAGTATGCTTAGAACTTGTAAGTCAAGTGGGTTTAAATAGAAAGATAGCAGGAATGTCAGCTTTGACCTTTAAACTTTAACCTTCATCAGAACTGGCATAATAGAAGGCATGCTTCTACAAAATATACTTTCAGTGAGTTTAATTGTCTGCTCATGCACTGATGACAAGACTTTGCTAATAACCCTACTTCCTAAACAGCATTTATACATATAAGCATCAAGCTCATTTGTAAATCATTCCTCTTACTAGAGGTTAACACCACCAAATCAGACTAATTAGCAATTCATACAAAGTTCTCAAAAAAAAAAAATCTCCTGATTAACTGCACCCAAAATTTAGTCAAGAACTCTATGTGGATAAAAATGACTTTGATCTTCCTACTTAGGTGATTTGATTGTGAAGATTCTAGTGAAATTGTCCTTGACACATTTTCCTGCTCTTCAATGCCTTGTTTGCTGCACTTCCAAAAGGTGTTTTGAATCTATGCACTTAACTTGATCTCCCCTGTTATCTCCTTAGGAAGAACTGTCACCAACAATCACACATACCACTGAATATATGTCCTGTCTGTCACTTATGTTCTTACCCCCATCAGCAGCCAGAATGAGCATGATGGAATAGTAAATCTCATCCAATTATCGCAGACTCACAAGTCTCCAATGGTTCTACAATGAGCTCAACAGCAATGACAGAAGCCTTAATCTAACTCAAAAGACACTACAGGGTTCGTCCCTTCTGGGTTTCTGCTACATAACAATCAACATCATCTCCACCCTTGTGTCCTGCTCCATCATGCACATAGTCCATAATGTCCATCTTCCACAGATACACCTTCCTTTTGTAAGGACTCTTTATAACCATCTTCTCCCTGGACAAGTGTTTTTGTGCCTTCTCTGCCATTAGCAAAATTTTTTTTTCTAGATTCAAGACAGTATAACATTCTCAAGGAGAATGAAGCCCTTGGGATATAGTAAGCCCACATACCACCTGCTTTTGTATCATAGGTGCTTTACTGTCATGTTCCTTTTATGCTCATTATATCTTTATTTGAGTAACTGGGAATTAGTATTTGTATCTCCTACTAGTAAATGGACTTTGAAAAAGCAGGGGCAACAGTGGCTGTTTGGCTCTGCATTTAATCTGAAAAACTATCATAAACTTGAATCATTCTGAGCATTCCATTGAATGAATATGCAAATAATCCTGGATAAGTCTTCTAACTTTTTAATTTATTTTATTTTTTATTTTCAGGCATTTTGCCTGAATATATGTCTATGCACCATGTGCGTGCAGTTACCATGGAAGCCAGAGACAGAATCAAATTCCCTTGGAACTGTAGTTACAGATGGTTTATTAGTCACCATGTGGGTGCTGGGAATTGAACTCCAGGTCCTTTGGAAAAGTAATCAGTACTCTTAGCCATCAAGCCATCACCCAAGCCCCTGTGTAAGTCTTTATAACAAATATTTAGTCATGCTTTCTTGAGTGCTATTTCTGTGCTACCCACAAGATCATGTGTTATGGAAAAATGTTCCTCTTAGCTCTTCCAGGCACTGGTAAACTATAAAGTGAGTCACTTCTCAACCTTACTTTATTTCTCTTTACCTGTTTTTTCTCCTCTTATCTTAGGAGCTAGACTCTTCTGTTGCTCTTGCAAATTTTACTTTTAAATTTTATACATTTTTTCTGCCATTGCTTTAGTTGCCCATAAGAGAAATTGATCTTGCTTTTATTAGTACCAAGTTAAAAATTGAACATCATAAAATCTATTTGACAGAAGCCATTTGCTTCTTTTCTGTATTTTCTATTCTTTTTTGCATTTCTGAAAGTAAAAGATTATCTCAAAATGTGTATATATATATATATATGTTTATATATATATATGCATAGATATATATTTGACCATCTCTGTAACTATGGCAATAAGCAGACATGAAAGCAAAGTAAAAATGCAACAGTGGCTTTTGTTTAGAGTAAGGAATGAGCTATAGGGAGAATTATGCTCAAAATCATGGCCTTTCTCAAAGTGGAATTAAAATTTGTAGTATAATGATTTTGTTTATTGTATACCTTTTTAATTTTCTTATTAAGAAGAGAATCCCAGTAAATCATTCACACTTATTTTTACATATCATGTAAGCAGAATACACTCTATAGGTTGGGACTTTCTACCCTTATTTTCTATATGATAGTTAACATTGATTGTTCTACTTGACAGGAACTATAATCATCTAGAAGAAAAATTTGTAGATACATATTATGAGAAATTCACATGAGTCTGTTTAAGGGGGTAACAAGGATTTATTAAAGTAATAAGGAGAAGATACACTCACAAACACAGAAGCAAGTGAACAGCCACTGTCCATTCTGCCTGGGAGCAAAGGGATCCAGTTGTCTGAATCCACCCTAAGAAGAAAAAGAAGCAAGAGGAGGAAGAAAGGAGGAAGAGGAGGGAGGAGGAGGAGGAGGAGGAGGAGGAGGAGGAGGAGGAGAAGAAGAAGAAGAAGAAGAAGAAGAAGAAGAAGAAGAAGAAGCCACAACGCCCCCCTCTCCTTTTAAGAAATCACATATATGGATGAGAATCCATGCCCTCAAAGCTAATTGGTGGAATGAATTCCCACTATACTTCCCCTTTCTGTCTAAATAAGAAGATTCTAAACCTAATACAAAATTATATACAATTAGAACAATTATCAAGTAATGTCCAGGAGAAAGAAAGGGTAATAACATAAACAAAAATTGAACTACAACCAACAAGAACAACATCACGCAAGAAACACATTCTAGCTGTCCAGAATATACAGAACATAGGTAGATGGCAAAGTGCAGAGATTACTCCAATAGCTGTCCCATCCTGAAGAATCTAACTCTAGTACCTGATATCTTAGCAAGATACAAGAGGAATATAACTGCAACCATCTAGTTTTCAATGCCATGAAAGACCTGAGAAGTAAAATAATATTACCTGTGAACAAGAAGTGCAAGCAAGCAACTTTAAAAAAATATAAGAAATGACAGAGACAGCTGGCTGCCTGGACAGTCACCCAATATTTGTCTGTAACATTGGGGCATCCATTTTTGGCTACAGGCCTAGAATATCTAACAGACCATTTCCAAAGCTGAAAGTTCTGAAAGGTTGTCCTACCCTGTCATGGCAAGGTTCAACAGTCTTTTTTCCTTTTTTTTTTCTGTTTCTCCAGATTGGACAGTGTGCTTACTGTCAGCAGTGGAGGCAAGGGCAGCTCTTTGTCCAACAGGCAAATTATGCCAAGAAGAAGACAAATTCCATATAGAGTGTCGTTGATGACTGACGTTCTCTCAGGAGTAGAATGGTGCTGCCATGAGCAATCATGTCTCACGTCAACAGAGTTCTAAGTTATTAAACATTTAAATGCCATATTCTCCAGGTCAATGAAGTGTTTGCAGATTAACTATTTATCTGATATACATTTCTGTATATCTAGAAAACCTAATTAACATAACTAAAAGTATGACAAGCATGAGTTACTTATTAACCTGTAATTATTATCAACCTAAAAAGCCTAAAGCTTCATATTACAAAAATAAACAATCTATAAACAGATACACAATATAAAAATAATGACCTCAAATTTGTATCTCAATCAGATGTAGAAATGTGTAGTGCAATATAACAATATGTATCACTATACAAATTATCTTAAACAGAAATAGAAAAATAATTTTACATTTCTATCAATATGCAAAATCCACACAAATGCAAATTATCTAAAGCTGATAGTTTGCTAAATTAGTTTATAAGTAGATACAATAATCTACCTTATTATCCTATCCTATCTAGATAAATCTCTTTTTTCTTTTCCAAAGAGATTCCTAAGTCTAAACTTTATTGATCCATCCTCAACTCAATTAACTTAAAACCAGCCACTAACAAATGACAATTGTCCATAACCCTGAGAAAACAAAACCTGTTGGGAGAGGATGCATCATTTTCTTAGAATGGCTTCCTGCTATCTAGGGGGTGATGGTATCTCTGTGGGGTCCTGTAAAAATTAAGGCAATGCTTAAATCCCATTATGACTAGCTGTAACATTTGTAGTCAGTCTCAGAGTAATGGGCAAGGCTTATCTGAAGCTCTGGATAGGGGTATAAGATGGTAGGCCATCTCAGCCAGCCACCTTGGAATTGTCTTGAGTAGTTGTAGTCCAAGGCCAATCTTTGAGTGGTGTTTATCGGTACAATGGCATCATTATGAACCAGGTAGAGTTGTTGTTGTGGGGCCTCATCTTCCTTCTGGAGATATCAGAGATCACTGTTAAGAAAATTTTATTGAGCTGGGCGGTAGTGGCACATGCCTTTAATTCCAGCACTCAGGAGGCAGAGGCAGTTGAATCTCTGTGAGTATAAGGCCAGCCTGGGCTACAGAGTGAGTTCCAGGACAGGCTCCAAAGCAACACAGAGAAACCCTGTCTCGAAAAACCAAAAAAAGAAAAAAGAAAAAGAAAAGAAAAGAAAGAAAAAAGAAAGTTTTATTTTTCACTGTGGAAAACTTAGACATTATTAATATCAAAATAGAAAGTTTAAATTTTATATCATTATATCTAAAGAAGGGTTCAGAAGAGTCAAGAATAAGTATGGGGAGAAGTACAATTTCAACAACAATAATCCCTAAATTTTTGTTTTTTTCTGTCCCATACCAAGTGACTCTTCTGATATGAGACAGAAACTCTTAATTTTTTTTAATAGTTGCTCCAGTAGGGGTGTGTGGGGTCTTTTCATGTGGGCATCACTTATTACAAGAGATCCATGTGAGTCTGTTTAATAGGGTAACAAGGATTTATTAAAGTAATAAAGGGGAGCACACTCACAATACACTCACAAACCAGATGCAGGTGAACAGCTGCTCTCCATTCTGCCCGGGAGCAAATGGATCCACTCCTCTGAACCCACCCCAAGAAGAAGAAGAAAAGACCATGACCCTCCCTCTCTTTCTTTTAAGGGATCACATGTGTGGATCAAAAACCTTGCCCTAAGGCTTATACCTCAAAGCTAATTGGTGGAGCAAATCCCCACTACAAGTACGGCTGTGAGGGAGTTTCTAGAGAGGGATAACTGAGATGGATATTACCTTAACCTTGGGTAGAACCATCCTGTGAGCTCTGGTCCCATATTAAATAAGAAGAAAATTAGCTGCACAGGGGTATTCACCTTTTTCTGCTTCGTGGATGCAAATACAAGTGTGACCAGCTGCCTTATATTCCTATGTCTGTGGTTTGTTGTAAGCCAAAATAAACTCCCCAACCTAAATTCAATTTTGTAAGCTATTTTGTTGCCAAAAATTGAGAAAAATAATATGCTACAATTATACACCATTAGCAGCTGCTGAACTCATGTTAGGGGTCTTTAATTATGTTCTAATATCAAATAAGAATAAGCATGTCTTGTAGACAGAATGCAAATATTTGTTGTAAGGAACAAAATGCATTTAAGGTAATGCCCTCTGCCTTTTATCCTGGAGTCTTTCACAGTTTCCCAAGGCATTCACCATGTACCATTCTTTTGGATGCGTTCTGACAGTTCCTCTCACTCTGATTTAAACAAATGGAACCCTTATGAATACAGTGAAAAATGCAAGGTTTAATGAAGTAAAACAATATGTCAAAAACTGTACTGAACTTACTTTACCTTAATGATTAAATCATGACTTCAAGGTGTGCATTTATTACCCAGAGAAAGAAGAAGGTAGAGCTCAGAGTGCTGGAGCATAGAAGGACAGGAAGGTAGCCATAGAGTACCATGGAAGTATAATGTTTTATTGGAATCTCAGAGGAAAACTAGAATGTTCTAATACTTTCTCATTGCTATGGTAAAAAAATTCCTTGACAAAAGCAGCTTAAGGGGGAAGGAATCCATTCTGGCTCACACTTCAAGGAAGTAAAGCAGCAGGAGCTTGAAGCGTTGGTCACATCACATCACAGTCAGAAAACAGGAAGGAAGAAATGAACGCATGTGCTAAGCTTGCTTTCTTCATTTTGTACAGTTCAGGACACCATGCCCACGGAATGGCCTACCCATCTAAAAATGTTCCTCACATCAATCATTGAAGTTGAGATATTCCATCACAGATCTCCTCAAAGACTTACCTTAATCTAGATGATCCCTGGGTGATCCCAGATGATCCCTGGGCCAATCTCATGGGTGATTCTAGATTCTGTCAAGCTGACAACACTAGAAATTACATAAGGTTTGTCTAGAAAAGATGGAATGGGTGCAAGAATAACATCCAAAGTATTCTTCAGCACATAACCAGAGTGTTGAATAGCTAATACTCAGTTCTGTAGCAGTCTCTGGGAACTCCCACTGCCCCACTCTTTCATGTGCTTGACTTGTTATACTTTGGGAGCTAAAACAAAGAATCATGTGGGAAAAACTAGAATAAGATAACTTAAGTCCTTATAAGAGAGTATTTTAACATATTAAAAACCAATGTGGCCATTTTTGTCAAATATCCATCCTGCACTTGGGACAAGCTTGTGAACAAAGGAGACCATCTTGCTCCTAGATGAGGAAATGTCTCAGTTCCTTCAAAGTGACACCATGAAACACAAAACACAAAGGAAAAGATGCTAGTGAGGAAAACTGGACTATTGCTGAAGGACCGTGTTATCTAGCAAGGAGGTTAACCCTTCGAAGGAGTGATCTTGATATAGAAGACATGTGGGAAAGACAGGATTCAAGTCTTAGAAAGATCATTTTTTGTCTTAGAATTAGAATTGAATTAGGAAGAGCAGACAACTAAAAGCAAAGAGACACAATGAAGATTCCATGGGAGCATTCTAACTTCAAGGCCCCAGCTAATGAGTCTCTAAAATCTCCTTTTTCTCCAATATGACTAGATATTAGATGAGTTACAGTATTAATATTTCAATGTGTTACTAGATTCACAAGATAATAATAGAAATTATCAAAAATAAAAACCAAATTGTGTGGTTAACAAACAGAATAGTCAGGAGTGGGGTATTTTGGAAGCAGAGGTTGAACAAAGCAAAGGAGTCCAGCAGGTAAGTCCACATTCAGTCCCAGCTCACAGAATAAAATCTACAACCTTGATTAACTAGGCCAGTGTGTATTGAATTATACCACTGATATGTCAAGTTACCCAAGTTATCCACCAACTTTACACACACACACACACACACACACACACACACACACACACACACACACACATCATTTTGGAATTGAATGTGTTCAGTGTGGTCTCCTCCTGTTGAGTTTAATTGTTCTTTATAATTATATAGCAGTATCCTCCCTTTCACAATATTCCATCTCATATGAATATAGCAAATTAATCTTTCTTTAGGTGTTTTTGGTCATGTTTTATTTTCTTCCTTTTCTCTCAGCTGTTCCAAGTCCTTACATTTATGTGTTTCTCATCTAGAGCTAAGCAACTTGTTTTCCAAATCCATATGAGAATCTTTCTATTTTAATTAGTGAGCTTAGTATCCTTATATTTGCTGTAATTAGTGATGTATTTGACACATTTCTTCTCTCCTAGGTAGTACTTTCTATTCTCCATACTATTTATGTTGCCTTCTTTTCTTTTTTCTTGGAATAATAAAAATGTTTGATTTTTGAAAGAAAACAAGGTATTTCTGAGTAAGATATAAAGTATTGAGCTGTAGGTCACCCAAATGCAGGACATACTCTGCTCTCTTCCACTTGCCTAAAGCAGGATAAACTAAAGATGGGAAACAAATTCTACTTTTCGTTGTTAATATGCTCAGTCCTGGCCTAGAGGAATCTTAGAACAGACTTAACCTCCTTCCTATAGTTTGGTCATCTTTAGAACCCTGGAACAGCTTTCTTTTTTGTCCTGTTTACACTTGGTTGACATTATTATATAAGCCATGGCAGTAGCCACTGCTTGGATCGTCACTTTTGAGTAGAGGATTCTTCTTATGCTGTGAACTGCCAGCATCAAAACCTTTGCCTGCTTTTCTCTAGTTTTGTTTCTGAGGTCTTAACTACGAACTTAGGAGAGTTGGGAAAAAGAACATGTCTCTCCTTCCCTTCATATTTCACTTTTTTCTTAATGATTTAGATGTTCTGGAACCTATTTCTATTATTTAGTGGCCACCTTTTAAATATACTAATACAACACATGTTTAGTTTTTGTCCAATTTTCTAGCACAGGACTAACAAAGATTTTTCCAAATGCTAACATATCTTTTGTTATTCAGAGTGTGCTCTTTTCATCCATGAGTGAATTTACCCTTATGTGACTTCTTCTGGGTCTCTGGCATAGCCTTAAGTTGGAACTGGTCAGCAAAAAGACCAGCTGACCAAAGGTTTGAAATATTCTGTTGCACCTACCTGAGGAATGCTGAAATCAAGGTCTCCACAAAACTCAGTGAGATTCTGTGTGCATTCTAGACGGTATGAGGTCCCACAAGTCATACCCTCTTTGCCCTATGGATAAGTTCCATTCAGCTGTTCTTGAGTTGTATCCCTTTAATAAAATAGTAAATGACT
The DNA here is from genome assembly GCF_049852395.1 of Peromyscus maniculatus bairdii. Lineage (NCBI taxonomy): Eukaryota > Metazoa > Chordata > Mammalia > Rodentia > Cricetidae > Peromyscus > Peromyscus maniculatus. Next base: position 1,540,336 of record NC_134858.1, read on the forward strand.
GTGAGACGTTTCTCTGATTATCAGATTTGAAAAGGCATCTCAGAAAGCCCTGATGAATAGTTGGTTGGTCCAAAGTGTGTAACGCCAGTCTCTCAACTGACATCCTCTGAAGTAGGCAAACAAGGAGGAGCTGATAGGAACTGATAGGAACCAAGCAGTATCAGAACTGAATTAATTTGGAATTTATTTGAATTTCTAGACATTCCGTGTGTGTCCATAAGTTACACAATTGGGTTAGTGTCCCAAATGGTTAAAACATTTCCCTACAAAATCAAAGAAAGACATTAGAACACAAAATTCTAATTTCCCACTTATAACATCACTTTTATTGTTCATGTAAGAATAATATTTAAGTTATGCTTAAATTTAATGTTGTTGCTCCCTATTGATTTTTTGGACCTCCTTCTGTTTTTCCTAATTTCAAAATATATTTGTTATTATAATTTTCTTCATTGGGTTACCTAGTAATAAATATTCTTGTTTTTTTATAGTTACCTCACTTAGCTGGCATTGAAGGTAGAGCCAATCCTGTTATCAACTGTTTGTCAGCAGTATAGGACCTACTCTGATCCAGTATTTCATGATCCAGGTTTTCTGTATTATTTAAGCAAGACTTTGAAAGGTCTTATTATTTGAACAAGAAGCACAAGTTCTGTGAGATATGCTAATTTCACACTGTACTAAGTCCTGATATAGCAAATGTGAAGTTTAGAATTCTTGCTTCAAAACATGATAAGAGATACAGGGAGGTTTTATGAGTACCATAAAAAAAAATGTTTTTCTTTCTAAGAGCCACAGAGATGGTGTAGTTTTAAAATTAGATGGAGTCTTGGATCTGGAGTTGCTTAACTAAATTACAAATGGAGTTCACAGCCCTGCTGGGTTTCTGTTAAAAGTAGAACATTTACTATGAAAATGTGGTAACCTGTGATTTTGGATAATCTTGATGAATCTGAATTCCCAGAACTTGTGCAAGCTGATAAATCTCCCTTTCCAGTAAAAAAAAGAGTCCCTCCTTCCTTTTGTGAATAATGGGGTCCTGTCTTCATGAAAATTCTGTAATGTTGTAAACTATGTAAACCTGGCCTAATGGCCATCATGCCCAAGGATGGTGGTTATTCTTATGCCTAAAACCTACTATACTTCATTTCTACATTGCATCCAGAGTACACCCCAGAGGGTTACATACACAGGAAAGGAAAGAAGACACACTCTGGATAATGGAGGCCCCACCCAACACACTGACTGTCTGCCCACTCTCTGCTGTCCCACTATCTCTCTGCCTACTGTCTGCCCACCTACAGTCTCTCTGCCCACTATCTGTCTGCACTCCACTACTTTCCTCTCATGAAACATCTTCACATCCTAAGACCCTTGAGATGCAGACTTGGGATAGACCATGTGCTTGGTCTCCCTCAGGGCCAGCTTCACATTAAACTGTTCCCGTGCTCCACCTCCAGAGATATCAGTATAATGGTGAGCATTAAAGACCTCATGTTCCAGGAACAAAACTATTTTGAACCAGTTAGCAAAAAATTTTCAAGATCACCATAGTGTTGAAGAAAATCAAACTGACTGCCATTAGCCTTTATTCAAGACCATTTTAGTAAAGGAGAAAGATGAAACTGAACTCCACAGAAACAAAAGATCAGGAGATGTTTAAGAAATGGAGTAAATTACTGAAAACATGCTGGAGACTGGAGGGATTAGGGGAGACTGGTCAAGATGTGCAAGCTACCTGTAACTGTGAACTGTTGTTTTATGATCACATGTGGGCATTTACCCTTCCACAGAGGAATGAGACTCAGGGTTTTCAGTGACTGTATTTCCAAGGCATGGGTCCCTGATTCTTTCAAAATACCCCATTACTATATTGTAAGAATGGCAGGAGCCTGGAAGAAATTTACATCTCTGAGGAACAGAACAAGTTTCTGTAAATTCTCTTAGTCGAAGAGAATTCACTTCAAATCTTAATCAAGCTGGGTTTGTGGACCCTAAGCCAGAGAAGCCCTCTTTTTTCTTTCCTTTTTTCCTTTTTTTCTTTTTCTTTTCTTTTTTTTTTTTTTTTTTTTTTTTTTTTTTTTTTTTTTTTTTTTTTTTTTTTCCGAGACAGGGTTTCTCAGTGTAGCTTTGCGCCTTTCCTGGAACTCACTTGGTAGCCCAGGCTGGCCTTGAACTCACAGAAATCTGCCTGGCTTTGCCTCCCGAGTGCTGGGATTAAAGGCGTGTGCCACCACTGCCTGGCCTGAGAAGCCCTCTTATTATGGTAGGAGAAACAACCTCACACTGGAGCCCAGGTCCTTGCAGACCTGACTAAGCTTGAAGCATCTGGAGGAAGTTGGAGGCTAAGGAAAATAAGCAAGATTTCAGTATGGTTTTCTATGTTTTTGTATCAAAATTATTCCATCAATGGAAAATAACTTTTCTTTAGAGAAACAAATGCTAACTCAAAATATGTTGGTTTTAGTGGATACAGAATATCTCACCATAGTCTCAGAAGTGAGGGAGAATTATGTTCTTCCTCTTGAGTTCTACATGTGTTGACCACAAAGCCATAAGATCAGACTTGCACATCAGCCTTGCCACCAAGGGACCATGGCTGAATATGACCACTGGATTTGTTTAAGCAGAAATTTGGGGCATATGTGAATTTAGTGGCACATAATTTATTAGTTCTTGGCTGTAATGGAATTCTAGCCACAGTAATGTTCTTGTGAATAAATTAAATCATTATGACCACTGAATTGTGAAGAACAAATTAATTATAATAATAAAGGGCTTAATAAATTATCCAAATTTTCGAAGTGTAATAACTTAAAAAAACTATCTCAGAGGTTCTACATTAAAAATCTTTAGTGGTCATATTTTTTGATGTTCACAACCAGTTATGATCTACAGGACATCCTTAAGATTCATGAATGGCTTTTCTTCAAAGATTTCCCCCATTTGCAGTCCCTGATAGTAAAAGAGGATTTGCTTTGTGAAGTCTGCATGCATTCAGGTAGTGATTTTTCTAAGGAAAACTAAGCAAATACTTTCTTAATATATTATACTATGTTTCTTCTAACAACTATCTCCACATGGATAAATAAAACTTGTTATGATATACTCATAGTTCATATTTGATAATTCATAATTCATGTTTGCCAGTCAGCATTAAAAGCCTCAGATGTCTATGTCATGCTTGTGCATTGAAGAGGTCAACATAGCCAAGCTGTGGTCCTGGCAATGTAGAATCACAACTCAGAAGGGATATAGACAGGTAAACAAATCCATCTTCATTTGCTGCAACAACTGACTAAGAGGATTATATACAAATACATGCACCACATGTAGTTTTAATTCATATTTTGTTCCTATTTAAAAAATAAGATGTCAGAGCAATGGATCTCAACCAACATTGTTAATGAACAAAACCTCCAGGAAATTGTCACTTTTATCCAATATATCCACAAGTATGTTTTTCTGTGAATTTTCACAATACATATCAAGCATCTCCACTGAGCCAATTGCAAGGAAAGAGAAACATACTCCAGAATGTTCCAGATCTTGGGATACTCCCTAGTAATACGCCCCTATAATATAAACAAGAATGAAGCTATGCCATTTTCAAAAAGTGTATGGAACATGAAATCATATGTTTTAAGTTAATAAACCAGACTCAGAAGGAAAAACATTGAATATTTTCTCTTAAATATGGAATCTAGGAGAAAACATAAGTATGTAAAGAGGAGATCTTGGGAAGAGAAAGGAGACCAGAAGAAAGAGGGTGGAACGATAGAAAATTTTAATGGTGTAGATGAAAATGAGCAAAGTATGAACACGTGGTAAGGGCTGGAGAGATGGCTCTGTGGTTAAGGACAGATGGCCTGGGTTCAGTTTCTACCACTCACATAGTGACTCACAACTATTTGTAATTCCAGTTTTAGGTAATTTGATCTCTTCTGACCTCTGTGGGTACCAGCAACACTTGTTGTGCACATACATACATGTAGGCAAAACATTCATATCCAGAAAATAAAATAAACCTAAAAAATTTAAAAGAACATGTCCTAAAGTTGCCCATTATCTAATACAATGAACATATACTATCATAATAACCATAATAACCATAACTAACTCAGTTCTTTTGCTCTCTCATATATGTTTTCTTACCCTTCTGCCTTCCAACATATAATGACATAACAAGAAGACCTGCTTTGATTTACTTTTCAAATGTCAATCTCCAACTATCTGTTGTGAGACTTTTCCTGGGGAGACACAATACACATGTCTATTCACTCCAGACAGGGAATATACAAATCAACAATGATTTTACTAAAATTATTGGTGAACCAATAATTTTTCATGGAATTACTACCAGGAGTTTGGTGAGGGGTTACTTACAGGAGCAGGGATGACTCAAATGCAGCCACATCACCTTTCAAAGTTCCAGCCCATTTTGGCCGATGGCTCACAAAAGCTGTAGGCATCGTTCTATATACATGACTTGCAGACAGTTCAGTAACTCTAAAGATATCCTATTTGGCCAATCTCATCTCCTCCAGCACCGATGGTTCACTACTTCCATAACCTTGGGAACTTGTCTTGGTGAATCATGTAAGTTTCAGCTTCCAGATATATGACACTTGCTGACTTCCTGACTCTCAAGGGCCAATCTCCTCCTTTTTGGAGGAAATATTTTAATTCATAGGAAATTGCTACTTCCCATTATCTGATTCCCTCATTAGAATTTCAGCCCTATGTAGGATAATATGTTATCTGCTTTCTGCATGGCTTCATCTTCAAACAATGTTGGCACAGGGTAGTCTGACAATTAAAATTAGTTGAATGAATGAACACCTTCATAGAAGTGAAATTCATGAGTACATCTGGAAAGAAGACTATAATTTCAACAGTAATAGACTACACTGCCCCTCCAAGTCCCATTCCTCTCACCTGCCTCTTCTTATTCTAGATACACAATTCCCATGCCCTCACTAACATGTACATGCCATGGAGTACCCCTACACCATTCAATTCACTGAAATTGTTCAATCAGGGTGATCCTGAAACAATATATTTGGTTTATTTGCATTATGTCATTCTGTCCCTCTAAAACCACATCATGGATTTTAGAAGTGATTCTTCTCATTGCTGAGCCTGACCTCAGTGCTGTGTCCTGTGGTTCTTCACAGTATGGAACTGTAACTGTTTCCTGTCTGTTCCTCTATATGCTATCCTTGTGTGTGTGCTTTTCACACTCACATGGAGTGATGGGTGTAACACACCCTGGTGTTCATGTGGAGGTCAAATAACAAAGTCAGGCATCAGTTCTGAGCTTTCACCTTTTTTGGAGACAAGGTCTCCCTTTTCTGGTTATCATTGCATGTGCCAGGCAGCAGGCACACAGGCTTCTGAGGATTCTCCTGCCTCTGTCCCCCCCCAGTCTTACGTAGGTATTGGCTCCTTAAACTTTCACTGCAAGCACTTCACCCACTGAGCCACCTCCTCAGTCTACGAGAGAGCTTTTATTTGCAACCATTTTTTTAAACTTCATTATACCTGAATAAAAACAAAATCCTGAGGCAGGCATGGTAGTAAACACATCTAATCTCAGGATGTGGGAGGCAGAGGCAGGTGGATCTCTGTAGACTTCAGTACAGCCTGGTATACACAGCCAGTTCTAGGCCATCCAGGTTTTCATGATGAGAAATTATTAAAATTATAGTGATGATATATATACACACACGAAAACCCTAGGTACATTTAAAATAATACACTCATGCTTTAAAATTAAGCTATTAGACATATTGTAATTACAGTTTGATGCATTATCTTACTTAAAAATCAAATCCTTTTGTTTTGATGTTGAATTGGCAGCAGAGAAGTTACCACAAACTCATCCTACAGAAATTTCAACTGACACCACTTCAAGTTAGACAACCCTCCTTTGCACTTTGTAGAAGCTGGGTCTTCTACAGAAATCTGCTCAGGAATGCACCAGAGTCTCTACCCAGTGGCTTTTCTGTCACCTTATTCTCTTCATTTAATCTTGATTTCTGTCACTAGCAGACCCATTTGCATTCAGCTCCACTCTCCATCTTACCTCTCACTGCTTTCCTTGTGACCATAGCCACCGTTAACTCAGCCCCAGTATGTCCCTACAGTGCTGTGGATATCGCTGTATATAAATAAAACACTGATGGCCAGTGACCAGGCAGGAAGTACAGGTGGGACAAGGAGAGAGGAGAATTGGGGAAACAGGAAGAAGGAGGGAAAGACATGGCCAGCCACCGCCAGGACAAGCAGCATGTGAAGATGCCGGTAAGCCACGAGCCATGTGGCAAGGTATAGATTTATAGAAATGGGTTAATTTAATATATAAGAACAGTTAGTAAGAAGCCTGCCACGGCCATACAGTTTATAAGTGATATAAGCGTCAGAGTGATTATTTTATACGTGGGTTGTGGGACTGCGGGGCTTGGTGGAACCTGGAGAGAAGCCCTCCAGCAACAAATGGCACCCAACGGCTCGAGTTTCCACCTGAAACCTGAGAATATTTAATAACCAATTCTAAACAGAGCCAAAAACAGGTTCCTGCTTCATGTCTCATACTGGCATCTAGACACCAGGTTTGAACACTGGCGGGTTCCTGGCGCTTACGTTTGACAGGCAGTATGGTGGGAATGAGGCGTCTGCCAGCCACACATTACTCTGTGTGGTAGATTTAGTCTTTACTAGTATTAAAAAAAAGAGAGAGAGGTTTCTGGGCTACACGCTGCTTTGATAAAAGCGTAGACCCACTATTTCTGAGACTTGATGGCTCACAGAACTGGTGGAAAACGTACCACTGCCATGTTGGGAAGCTGAAGTGGGCAGAGCCAGCAGCCACAGTGCTGTTTCAGCTTTGAATGCTGCAGTTTAAAGCAATAGTCTCACAATAAGACTGATTCAGATAAAATAGTTTACAATATATGTAAAGTATACATAGGCTTGAAAGAGACAAAAAAGATAAATTAATATAAAAAAGCCACATAAAGATGAATATTACACAGAGAATCTGGATTGTGTTGTCTTTGGGATTTTTAACTGCAAAAAAACATTTGATCGAGAGCCAGGAGTGGGAGAGGAAACCTGGGCGGAGGGGAGGGAGGGGGTAGGGTGGGGTAGTGTTGGGAGGGAACCCGTCGGTGGCAGCGTCATGGCACGCCTGCTGCGAGCATTGCGGGGCTTGCCCTTGCTGGAGGTGCCTGGGCGGCCAGCTCGGGCTTGTGCGGGGTCGGGACCCGGGGACTCAGGGTAGCTTACAAAGTCCAAGCTCTCGCTCAGCAGAGGAAACTGACCCCCGAGCAGTTCTATGTCACCAGAGAGAAGGGAACTGAAGCGCCTTTCAGTAGAATGTACTTGAACAACAAGGAGACAGGGATGTACCATTGTGTGTGCTGTGATAGCCCACTCTTCAGAGAGTTTTATCACAGCCACAGAAAAGCCGGCTAGAGCACTGTGCCTCTGAGGAAGACATGTTGAGGCCTTCATCTCCAGAAGCTTACGTGGAAGTACGGTCACTGCAGATGGAATGTGTTGCTTTACTCCAATGTGACTGGTGTCCTGATAGGAGGAGAGGAAACAGGACCAAAGAGGAGACTGCACATGAAATGGACACAAAGAAATGGAGAGGATTGCCGGTCACTTCCAGATTTGAAGAGGAGGAACAGAGAGGGCTTCCTGGGGCCTTCTGGGGACATGGCCCTGCAGAGGTCTTGATTTTGGACTTTCAGCCTTCAGAACCATAAGCGCATCCCACCCATTTTGTTGTAGTTTGTTAACACCACCCAGGAAGCTACTGCGATGTGCTCCAATCAAGCTCCTTGGCTCATCCACCCATAGCAGCTTCTCTGCTGCTGAGCAGCCCGGCCTTGCTGATGTCGCCTGAAGACTTCGGTTATGAAGTCCCTGTGGATAAGTAACAGAAGTCATGTTTTTAAACTCTTATCTTTTTAGGAAATATCTTTATTTTTATATATTTTAAATTATTAGTATATGTATTTATGTACACACCTGAGTACAAAGAGTATGTCTGACCCCCTGGAGTTCCTGCTGATTATGAGCCTCTCTGAGAAAGAAGTATGTGTTTTTAACTGCCAGCCATCTCTCCAGCTTCTTGGACACTTGTCCTAAGCATGGGGTTCAGTACAATGCAAGCTGTCACCTGCGATGAGGAGCCGCATGCATCCGTGTAATGCTTCAAGTCTTTAAAGAACTTGCTGAAGGCCCTTCTGCCAGAGTCCTTTGTGTTGCTGACACAGAACACCTGGTATTGGTTACTTTATTGAGCAGTTCATTTGGGGCCTCGGGAGACTGAGAAGTCTGAGAGGATGATGCCATATCCCCTTGGGTTCAAAACAGAAGGCCGAGGGTTGAGCAAGCACACAAAGATAAAACACAAGAGTGGCCTTGTTTTACCAACTTGCTGTCTTGTGAACTGGCCTGAGCCTGTGAGAACTTCAGTATTCTCTCTTAAGATCTAATCACCTGTCAGCACTGCCACGGGGCAAGGAACTTTCAGCTTAAACTGAAGTCATGTTCAGACCCCAGGAGTCATACATCTGTTAAGTGCTGGCACTCAGTTCGCATTTCACAGGAACTGGAAGTGTGTCCGCACCAAGGTCACCACCACCTGCCTGACAGTTTGCTGTGAACACCCTCACTTCAGCAGAGACCTCAGCAGCTCTCGGTGGTGGTCTCTTCTCATGTGAGGAACTGAGGCCTGGCAAGGTTTAAATAGCTTACCCAGGATTCCACTGCTGCCAGACTGCTGCTAGGCCTCGCTTTATTACCCAGGTCTCTGTAAGCTGTTCAGAATGCTTTGACTTGGTGTCTTCACCTTCTGGTGCCAGCCTTCCAAATCACAGCCACAGGTCCCTAGGGAGACACTACCAGCCTCTCAAGTTCCGAGAAGAAGTACTGCTCTGGCACTGGGTGGCCTTCATTTTCTGAGGCTCACGGCACAACAGGTTCAGATGAAAGTCATGCAGGGATCCTGAGACGCCTGGACAGTTCCTTAGGATGTGCTCACGTGGAGGTAGTCTGCAAGCAGTGTGACGCTCACCTCAGCCATGTGTTTCCCGATGGACCCGAGCCCACTGGCCAAAGGTTTTGCATGAACAGTGTGGCCCTGAAGTTCAAACCAGGCAAGTACTGACCATCTCCAGGAGGCCCGTGCTTTGCCCTCCACCTTGTAGAGCCTTGGTTCTGAAATTCAGATGGACGCCATGTTTTGTTCACGACACATTTAGGCTAAGGTTGTTACTGGCTGCACAGGAACCACAGCTTCTTAGTCACCTGAAATCAACTCAACCCCAACTTCCTCTTGAGCTGTGGAATTTCACAACAGCAAAAGGCAGCCCATTCTTCAACTGGCTTCCAAGGCTTCAGGTGGGACCTTCACAGGATTTGAACAGGTTCGTGGTTTGATGAACACCTAGGGCTGAAGGGTCCCTTAGCACCTGAAGTGACCTGAATTGGTCGTTGCAGTTAATTCCTTCATGGACGTCCACAGGTGAGGGTTCATGGGGGAAAAAAAGGAAAGGGTGGCATGGATGAGATCCCAGTGCTGAGAAGGAGGACGGGAGTGGCCGAGCATGGGAATCAGGTGCAGCAGTGGGTAAGATTTGTGGTTTCCTGTCAAGAATCTCACCGACTCAAACATTCGACTTCCAACCTTACAACCCACAAGTGGGATACGTGTGAGTTGAACTTCAAGGAACAATGCTCTCCCTCAACTCTGTGCTACAACACTAACCTTCAAAGTACTCAAATAAAATATTGACATTGATGTTCAAAAAAAAAAAAAAACATTTGATCAAAAAAGATGTTAAATTAAACCAATATGTATATTTTAAAGGTAACTTGACTTCAAAATTTGGATATAAGGCTATGTTGCTTTGGAAAAGAGGTTCTGCTTTTGTTTCCACAGAAAGCCAGAGGCTATGGATTTGTTCCAGATTAAGATACATCAGGTTTCACCAGCCAAGACCCCCTGAAAGGTCTCCGATGACACCATGGCCCAGATAATCTAACATCCAGAACTGTTTCAAGGCAACTGGCTCACATAATACAGCCTCATGGACTACCCCATAAGCCTAAAATTTTCTTTGCATCCCCATAAGATACAGTGCCCTCCTCCAGCAGGAAGTAGTAAGAGATGCTACACCCAAATTCCCAAATATACCAATCTGGCTTTAGAGGTGGAATTGACTCACTCCCCCTCTAAACCCAGACATATTGCTTTAAAAAAATGGTTAAGAGATTCTTGTGTCCCAAATCAAAAGAGCCCTCTGGTGTCGGACAGAGAAAAACCAATATTTTTATTTAAAACAGGTTAATTATAAATGTGATCTCTTTCTAAAATAGAAAAGGGAATATGATATAGATATATAGGAGAATATAGAGATGATAAGATAAAAGGGTAGATTAATGAACCTACTTTTAAAGAACAACTTGTTTTATTGGTATAGATTTTAGTTTATGTTTAAAATGTTTTACATTGGTATAAATTTTAGTTTATTGATACAAACTTAAAGTTAATTTTGTTATACTATATATATTTCTATTCTTGTTTGAGGTGTTATGTTTATGTAACTCATTTAAAATTGTAATGGATAATTAAAAATAGATTAATAATTAGTCATCGATGATAATCATATTTGTAGCCATGTTAGTTAAGTCTTCTAGGTATACATAGATATATTTCAGATAGATAGGTAGTCTTCAAACACTTCAAAGACCTACAGAATATGGCATTTTAAATATTTTAAAAATTTAGATGTTCTGGACAGTGAGACATATCTGCTCCTGACAGCACTGGATTTATTTTGGAGAGGAGGATGGGCATCAAAAACACTCCATATGAAGTTTATCTTCACCTTGGCAAAGATAGCCATTCAGGCAAGAAACTGTCTTGCCTGGACTGCTTGATTGGCTGGACATGCAAGACCCATAGAAGGATGACCACTGAACATTGCTTGATAAGATGGTCCTTCAGGTTCCTGCTTCGCAGAGAAAACTGCCAGACATTCTACAGGACACTGAAAAAAATGAAGGAGAGACTCTAGCCCTGTGAGCTGAAGACAGATGCCCCAACTTTACAAAGGAACATTAGGTGACCGTCCAGGCTGTCAGCTGTCTCTATCTACCCTGCAAGACTCCCAAAAGTTACATACATCCTTCTCCCATTTCTCGGGTAATATTATATCCTTCTGAGGTCTTTGATGTGGTTGAAGACTAGATAGTTGTAATTTCCTCATTTATGATAAAAGATAAGTTAGATATAAAACCTTAAACTCACAAATATAAGTAAGATAGATAAGACATCTTTAATATTGTAACTGTAATTCTTGCTTGATAATTGTTTTGTTATATGTAATTTTACTGTGTTAAAGTTAAAACCTTCCTTTTTAAAAAAAAAGAAGAAAAGGGGAAGTGCTGTGGATATTGCTCTATATAAATAAAACACTGATGGCCAGTGACCAAGCAGGAAGTACAGGTGGGACAAGGAGAGAGGAGAATTGGGGAAACAGGAAGAAGGAGGGAAAGACATGGCCAGCCACCGCCAGGACAAGCAGCATGTAAAGATGCCGGTAGGCCACGAGCCACGTGGCAAGGTATAGATTTATAGAAATGGGTTAATTTAAGATATAAGAACAGTTAGCAAGAAGCCTGCCACGGCCATACAGTTTATAAGTAACATAAGCGTCTGAGTGATTATTTTATACATGGGTTGTGGGACTGCGGGGCTTGGTGGAACCTGGAGAGAAGCCCTCCAGCAACACTATGGTTTCATGCATGGTTGTTCTTATGAGGCAGAAGAGGGTCTGATGCCTTTATTTACATAGGTAAAGCTATCCCTAAAATTCATAGTAAATCAGACCTGTGCATAAGGGACACAAAATTATTCCAGAAACAATTAAACCAACATACAATGTAACTTTGATTCTGTGTCTGCCCAGCATTTTCTAAGGAATCCTTAAAACAGAGAGGACGTCAAATATCCCAAGTTGTTTTCTGTGAAAGCAAGTGATCGCTGGTTGAGAAAGTTCAAGCTCATTTCACACATGAAGCCAGTGCAGCTGCAGTTGAAATCCTGTGTCTCCCCCACTCCTTGTAAATTCTTTTAGCAAAAGTAAATGAATAAATAAAGAGAAATGTCTTTACAGTGCAGGAGTTCAAAACTTAAAAATTAATTTGTTTTGCAGAATACACTAATATCAAAAGGACACTCTCATTAATAATTTTCTCTGAAAAGGATAACAAGATGCCAAGATCCTTTTAACATGACAATGGCCTTTTATGTAGGGCTATGGATTCTGATTCTTCAGATGACATAGGTCAGACATGGTGATATATATTCTAGTTGGGATACAGAGTATCCCCCAAAAGCCCATGTATGAAAGCTTGGTCTCCAGTGTGTGGTAGTGCTAGTGGAATCTTCAGGAGGTGGGGCTTAATGGAAGGCATTTACATTGTTGGAATGTGTCCTTGCTCTTGGTTCCCTCTTGTCTTGCTTTGCTCTACCCATGTGGTCTCACCATAATGTTCTTCTTCACTACACATGGGCTTTGATCTGTTGAAAAGCTACTTGAAAGGGTTCTCAGCATCTCCAGTGGAACATGGTAGCAGTCCAGCCTGGCAGGGAGAGTAACTTCTGAGTAGTATTATTATCTGAATAATTTGCTCCTACAGTCTTAGCAAAACAGTTCAAGCTACAGTATGAAAAAAAAAAGATTTCTCTAGCTGCTAGGAAATAGGTTTAACATTAAATCCAACTCCCATTTTGGTTAGGTGGTTTTGATTTAAAGTTTAACAGAACTTATTCAGTGCTTTGACTAAGCTACAAAAAAAAGAAAAAAAAAAACAATTCCTGTGCCTGATGTTACTTGTTTAGACAATAATGATTTTTTAATTAAATATTTGTTAAGAGAAGTAAAAGAAATCCATGAAGAGTTCTTTAAACACAGCATAGAGCTTGCCAAGAGCTCAGTTAATATTAGTTTTTGACATGCAGGTTGTCTCCTATGGGCTTACAGAAAGCACTTTTTCAAAACTATTTCTAAACATTGCTGAAATTTCTAGATTATTCAAACAGGTTAGCTTCTTCGTTGTCTTTGTATACAAAGATCACAGTTTGGCAAGGAGAAAAAATAAATCTGAAATAAAAATGTAGCATCTATTTTCAAACCTTATTAACAGTAGAATTAGATTTTCCAGTCTTTGTACATTTTTATTAGACAATAATATTCATGAAACATTTGCAATTCTCCTAGGTTTTATGGCTATAATCTCACTAGTAAAATGAAGACAAATAAAACTAAAAATACTATTAAATACTGCTGTTTTCAAGGCCTACAGAAAGTTCTAGTCTCTTTCCTTGGGGTTTGATATCTTTCCTCCCTCATAAATGTGTTTTCATCATAAGGCTAAAAAGGGCCACAGACTTTGAGAATTAAACATACTTGAACTTGAATTCCACTTTTATTCTTTACTTATGTATCAGATGTGCATAATAGCTCCCTCACATGAATTTCAGGGAGTTTATGAGCGCATCTATTTATGCTCATCGCCTGAGCTGTCTCTTGAACTATGCAGATGACTAGGCTTGAAAGGCTCAACATGCCTTTAGCTGGGAGTTTACTATAGCCAATTTTGGAAAAGGAAAGAAAATAAAAAAAAAATGGTTAGTAAAAAGCAGTTTTTATTTTGGAGATGAAAAATGCCCAGGCTGCTGCAGGATTGCTAAGGTTTTCATCCATGCTCAGCCAGGGTTCTCTGTGATAGATTGTTCTGTGGTGAGGTGCCATTCCGCATGCAGAAAGTACAGACTCAGGGGTGACTGCAGACTAGGGAGAATGCTGCACTGATGACTCACAAGACTTCTGAAAGCCTAATCATAAAAGCTTATTAATGCTAGTTAGTAAACCAAGAATACCTAATTGTGTTTTATTTAGAAGGTAAACATTAATTGCCTTCTTTTTTATGCCAATTTTTGTTTTGGTTTTCTTTGTTTTAGAGATGGGGATACAGCTGTATCACTCAATCTAGTCTGAGCTCAAGTACTCCCCTTGTAGCCTCATGAGGACCTGGGAGAGTACAAGTATGCACAACTGTACCTGGCTTTTTAGCTTTTCTTTAACATCTTTTCCTCACTTGTTAATAGATTCAGACAGAATTCAAAGTTTCACTGTAGTTATTAAATTAGCTTTGCCATAAATTATACTTTTCCATCCTTCTCCATCACAAAACTTTCCCAGTGATATCCATAAATGAATCTTTTAAGGATCCACGAGAACCTCTATCATGCTGTTATCTTTGTGTAATATGTGTTTATATGCATTATTCTGAATAGAAGGCCCATAGATTCCATAACAAAACTTGTGCAAAAAAGAATATTAAGAATAGAATGTTTAAAATACTTATCTCCCACTTATTATTTCACAGCATTGTTAAATGTGTTTTAGTATTGAGGTAGAACATGGTTAATAATCACATAACTAATTAATAAAGCATGTCCATGCTATCTTCACTCTAGTTCATTACACTTCTTCCTTCTAATACAAAAATCAAGTCAACAAGAAACACACTCACAATGGCTCAGTAGGATTTGTTATGTGGCCATTCCTTCAGCTCACAATATTTATGCTTTAGCTGAAGGCACAAAATTGCAAATATACATATAATTAATTCATTTTTATATCTTTTCCCCCTAAGTTTAATCCAGAAACATATATTTATTTGAATGAAATAGTTATATTATTCTACTTATGATCCCAACTATAACTGTAATCCAAACACTTACAAAAATAAATAATTTTTAGAGCAACAGTGACATTTGATCTGCTTTATAAAGCTGCAGATATTTTAGTCAAAATGTCTTTTGTTTTATCAGTTTATTAGTTAATTTATTCATTCAGTATTACAGGCTAAGAGTTGACCATACATAAGAAAGTAACAATTTTTCCAAACACTTATTTTAAGAATAATGGGCAAATAAAGTTTTATGTATTTAAGATGTACACCATGATATGGTGCACACTTACGTTGTGAAGCTATTACCACAATCAAGCAAGCACCTTTCATCTCAGAGGGTTATTTTTGTATAATGAAAACAAAAGCTGTAGATATACAATTCAACACTGTTAACCATAGTCACCACACAATAATTAAAATCTTCAGAATGGTTAATTTCCAAAAGGAATTTCCCCTAATTAATGAAGTAGTGCACAATAGTTCATGAGTATATGCTGCTGTTTGCTGTATCTTAGGATACAGTATGGGAGAAAAGCTAGGAAAGGGGTGTTAGTTAAGACTTTTGAAAACGTCCTTGCAGCAAAATGAGTCAGAAAAATCAGAGCAACAAAGAATTATCAAATTTGATCTGGAAAGCCCATATTGTCATTGAGGGTAGAGAGCGGACTTGTTCAGAATAAAACAGAGGGTAGACACATTTTTGAAACTTATATTTTCATATGTCAGAATCTCTGTTTCATGGAGAAATCCCAGCAAAAGAATGGAATCCCTTATCAAAGATGACTCACCAACAAGAAATCTTTCCCTTGTTCCAAAAGATCAAATACCTTAAGATTTTGCATAGAATAACTCACACCAGTGGTAGATAAACAGTTATATGCTTCTTTTTGAATAGGTCATTTCAGAAACAGAGCATTTTCACTTATCTCTTTCTATGGTTTTAAGATGGAACCTTAAAGATAGAACTAAAGTGATATTTGGAGAAGAATTTTCCCTGTGCATTTGAGCTCCACACCTCGGGATTTGTTGTCTTCAATGCCTACAATAAAAAGCCAGTGAGTAATGTGCTTTTAACTGTGCTTGGCTGACTGCATTTTAACAACAAAAGTTCCACCTTGGGAGCTCCCATCCCAGCACAGCTAACACAGAAGACCAGGTGTGCTTGTGTCGCTCCACAAACACACACCATCCTCAGGACTTTATCCTCGGCTCAACTATTGCCTTTGGTTTGTAGAGAAGACAGAAAAAATGAAATGAGCTTTTGCTGTCTGCCACAAAATATGAGAACAGGTCACTGCTGACAACCTCACTGAAGACTTAATCTTAAACTCCCACAAAGAACCAAAGTGTTCATTAGTTTAAGAAGGAAGCATGAAAGCTAACAGTCTCTAGAATAGCTTGTATGTTTGATGGTCAGCATGCAACTGTTAATACTGTCCTTACACAGCTCTGAGGAGTATTAGCAGGGCTTGAGTCTCAAAGGCCAAGGCACAATCTCTACAAATAGATCAAATTTGTACTTTTTGCACAAGTAGTTTATTCACATTTATATCAAATGTATAGTTTTTGCCCAAGTAGTTTATTCACATTTATATGTATATTTTTATTGGGGGAAAAAAGCTTTCAAAGAATTCCAGGAGAAAACAATAAAGTAAAACAGAGCAACCAAAACTACACTCGTAAAATACAAGGGCCAATGAGATGGCTCAGTGGATAAAGGGGTTTGCCAGTAATCCTGACAACCTGAGTGTGTTCCACAGGACCCACATGAAAGAAGAGGATAGACTCCTGCAAATTGTCTTCTGACCTTCAGAATTATATAGAGATGTATATATATATATATATATATATATGCCTGTCACATATATGTTATAATAAATTTTATAAATTAAAATAGTAATATAAAGCAAAATTAGGTGCCCATAAGACCCTTCCCTCCTCGGTGAGCTAATCAATCACATTAATGGCTGCTGGAGGGGGAGGGTGTTGTTTTCTCTAAGGTAAACAACTGTGGGACTATGTGAGAACAAGAAGGGTTTGTTCAGAGGAAAAGGATGAGGATGCCAGAGGTAATGAGGAGTCAGGTAATTATAATACATTGTATATATGCATGAAACTGTCAAAAATAAGGAGGAAATGTCTTACAACACATTGATTTTGTTTTGTTTTGTTTTGTTTTTTAAGCTGAAAGGAGAGAAATCCACTTAGTGAGCATCTGTAAGTCCAGTGGTGGGGGGTGCATGCTTTTAATCCCAGCTTTTGGGAGGCAGAGGCAGGTGGATCTCTGAGTTTGCGGCCAGCCTGGTCTACAGAGCAAGTTCCAGGACAGCCAGGGCTACTCAGAGAAACCCTGTCTCTAAAGAACAGCAACAACAAAAAGCAACACTAAACAAAGCAGTGGCTGACCCTGGCAGAAAGCTTCAAAAAAGAGAAGAAATGGCTCAGAAGCTGATCCAGACTCTGTAGAGGCAGCATTTGAAATCATAGTTTAGCCCATCAATGTGGCTGGCAGAGTCAGAGTGTTAGAGCAGAGATGAATTCTCCTATCTCACATATGCTACACCACATCACACACATGAGGGTAGGACACAGATAGCCTGGGACAGGAGAGTCAGAGGTTTGAGTGGTCCTAGTCTATACAGTAAGTTACAAGCTACCCTTGGTTCCTGACAAAGCCATGTGCTAAAAACAATTAAACAAAATGACAAGACTTTATCATTCGGATATAGAAAAGGCTCTGCTGACTCCCCTTGGGAGACCTTAACTTGGGGGATGTAGGGATGATGGGGGGGTGTGTTGGGGGCGAAGGCTGGGGGACAGGAAGAGGGAAGAGGGTGGATCTGTGGTTGGTATGTAAAATGAATAGAAAATTTCTTAATAATAAAAAAAAGAAAAAGAAAAAATAACTCTTACAGATGAATAAATTTGTATTTTTTCCATTAGGAAAAATGGGTATAGACATTGATTAACCCATTTGTTTAGTTAGCAATTGTTGGTTATAAATTTTGTATCCAAACTTCACATCATCAAAAATAGAAGCATTTTGGGCAAGTAGTTTAGCAGACAAGGCCACTTGCTATTCTGCCTGACAACCTGAGTTCAACACCCTGTACCTCCAAGGTGGAAGGCCAAAACTAAGTCCTGCAAATTGTCTGTGACCTCCACATGCACATACATACACACTCACAAACATATACACATAATAATAATGATGATGATAACAAATAAAAATTTTAATTACAAGGTTCTAATTATTTATAGTGAAGATATTATATGTACAAGCACAGATTAAAGGGTGAAGAGAAAATATAAACCAGGTAAATAAATCATGAAATAAAACTTAAGACAGGAATTGGCATGGGATGAGTAAAAGATTCCCAAGGGAGATCTTCCTTCTTGAGAGACCCCAAACCCAAGGAACACACCGAAACCACAGATCAGATGCAAAAGCAAGAGGGTTTATTTAGACCAGGTACCTGGGGCGAAGTCTCTTGGAGGACTTGCGCGCTTTCCTAGGGCAAAGAGGACTTTTTATGGGATTCCAGGGGCAAAGGCGCGGTTACAGAAGCGAGAAGCATAGTTACAGGGTCCCTATTGGTTGTTTCAAAGAAGGCCAGGGTGAACTTGGGGTCGTATGTGTGTGGCTGACTTGGCCGTGCTCAGGGTATAGTGGGTGTTTTTCCAGCCCAGCTGCTTATTCCTTAAGGCCAGGGGGCCAGCCATAAAATAACCTGATTTGACTCAACTGTCTTTCTCCCAAGGCCGCCGACCACAGTTATCTCTCTTCCAAGGCTGGATGGCTGGCCATAGTTATCTCTCTCAAGGCCGGGTGGCTGGCTACGGCTGTGAACTCCTGTTTTTCTGATTCCTTCAGAATGGCGTTTCTTAGGCTAAGTTATTGGGACTGGGGGGGGGCATTTCATCGGCCCAATGCCCCATGTCCTCATAATGGAGTGGGGGTCTTTCATGAGAAGCAATTATGTTGCTCAAAACCTGCTCAGGAATTAAGAAGATGAAGTCAAATGATTAATTTCTAAACATTTCATAGGAATTGAAAGAAATGCAAAAATGAACATTGGAAAATAGTATCCTTTCTTTCAAAGTAGTAAGAATTGGAAGAAATTGTGAATCCAGCATTAGTCAGAGGCAAGGAGATTAGCACATACAGAAAGGAAAAACGTTGAGGAGAATTGAAACTTTCTGTAAGAAGAAAAAGAGGTGAGTATGATACATCCTTATAGTGCACTTTGGAGTTTTTGATATTGCAGTTAGGCTCTTTTTAGTTGATTGTTATGATGCTTATAAATATTGTAGACTATAGAGTAGATTTTCAAAAGACTTACCTTATTATTTATTTGTTTGTATGTGCATGCAGTGGCCTGTGGAAGCCAGAAGAGGGGGTCAAATCCCCTGAGCTGAAGTTAGAGGCAATTGTGAGCCACTTATTGTGAGTGATAGGAATGTAACTTGGGTCCTCTGCAAGAGCAGCAAATGCTTTTAATCACTATTTCATATATTTACCTACCCATTTATGTTACACATTTTACTGTGTAGCAATGTACCTGATGTTATATTGACCCAATTAAATGTCAGTGAGTGAACACGCACTTCCCCTTTGTCAGATGCCTACATCTTTGGTCAACAACCAACAGCAGGACTGACACTTCTTTCCCAAATATGAGCTCTGCTGTCCACATTCCCTCACAACCATTGGTGATCTAGTAAGAGCTAACTAATTCTGACTCTTTTCATAAATGATTTTTACAAAATGGATTTAGTTTTAATATTACAATAAGCCTCCATGTGTCCTGTGTGTACATTGCCCCTCAAAATATTGGCAGTATTATTTATAAGCACACCTAATATAAAGACAAGACATACTGCATAGCCATGCAGAATTCAATTTAGAGGAGAAAAAATCACATGAATTTCAGATATACTTTATAGATTTTGGGGGGTTTTCCCTTTAATAACAAAGACAAAATTTGCATAGGACTGGCAAACATATCATTTACTGTCATGTCTTGATTTCTTAAATGACTAAACTAAACAGAAAATCATATGGTTCAACATTCTTTTTGTCATTAATTAGTATTTGAGAATTCATAGAAAACACTGCTAAAGATTGGAACAAATGACTATTCATACATTTACATAGTGTGAGAGGTTTGCTATAAGTTGGCTGAAAGTAAAAATCATTTGTCAGTGTATGGTATTTGCCATGCTCTGCTCCAAGAATCCAACAGCTTTTCTTGAGCTATAAAAAGGAAGAAGTATTGGAGAACTATTTTCAAAGAAAAAAACACACTACAGAAAAATTCTTACAGCATAATTACTATTGATACAACTAATTCTAGTATCTTATTGTTTAATTGTTGCAAATAAAATAACAGCATATTTGAAACCAATTCACTCTATCCATAGTGAGTCCTTTTGATATACAAGTAGAATCCAGACTTTTATAAAGAGTTTCAGAATATTATTGTTATTGTTAGTTTTATAGTTTTGAGAAGTAACATAGTTTGTCATGATTGTCACTTGGTTAATAAATACCCAGGAGTTGAGTGAGACACATTTATGGGTGTGATTATGATGCTATGTTTGGAGATAATTAGATCATAATAGGTTTCCTGACCCCTTGCTGTTTCTATAATATGATATTATATGGAGGTGACAGAAGTTAGAAAGAGGAGCCTAGATGAAGGAAGGTCACAGGGACATGTTCTTTGATTATGTCTCCCTCTGTCTTCTTTTGATAGTTCCAATTTTTCACCTCTTTCATTGTAATGATGTCAATTGATCTGCTCTGCCACATACTTCATATCATGGTGGACTGAATCCAACATAAAGGTTTCCTTCCTTAAGCAGTTTTGGTCAGGTATCATCATCATGGCAAAAAAAAAAAAAAAAAAAAGCTAATGTGAAATCTGCACCAGTAGAGTCATTACTGTGTGTGTAAACCGTGTGTGTCTTAGCCTTTGGAGAGCTGGTTGACAGGAAGATTTTGTGGGGGGAAAAAGTAGAAAAATCCTAGAACACTGTACAGAGGTCTTAATAAGTGATTCTTGTAAGACTCAGAAGGCCAGGATGCCAATAGAAATGTAGACAGTAAAGATCATGCTCCTGAGATTTCACAAAACAACAGGGACCCAACTGGGAACTGGACAATGTGACATTCATGTCACCTTCTAGCAAAGAATTTGTCTTCCTACACTTTGTCCATGTCTATAACTTTGTGGAAGACTGAGTTTAAAGACAATAGACTGAAGCCAGGTGGTGGAGGCGCACACCTTTAATCTCAGCACTTGGGAGGTAGAGGCAGGCAGATCTCTGTGAGTTCCAGGCCAGCCTGGACTACAGAGTGAGTTCCAGGAAAGGTGCAAAGCTACACAGAGAAACCCTGTCTCAAAAAACCAAAAAAAAAAAAGAAAGAAAGAAAGAAAGAGAGAGAGAGAGAGAGAGAGAGAGAGAGAGAGAGAGAAAGAAAGAAAGAAAGAAAGAAAGAAAGAAAGAAAGAAAGAAAGAAAGAAAGAAAGAAAGAAAGAAAGAAAGAAAGAAAATGAAAAAGATAATGGACTGAGTAATTTTTTATAGGACATTCCAAGACAGTGTTGCATTTAAATTGTGCTTTAGTTATTGCTGGTTGCATTTAATGAGATTTATAGTGAGAATAGTGGGCAAAGAGCAGAGTGAACAGATTTGAGGGGGAAAAAACATACTTCTTGTCTATAAAATGAGTGAATCACAATGTGTGTAAATGAGAGTGGTAGTCAAAAAAAAAAAAGAATGATATTAAGGATAATCCAAGGAGTTTTTCCTGAAACAATAAAAAAGAAAAGATGACTTGATTCTTATCTCAGAAATTGTAAGCTCATTTGAAAGAATTCCTCTTGAGAATAAAAGGCTTCCAGAACACTCTGATAACATCAGCAGTTGTTTCCACTGATTCAATAATCCAGGCACTCATGGGTGACTGCATCTATGGTCCAAGGAAACCTAGGTACAGCTTGAGTTGTTGGCAGACCATTTTATTATCCAAGAGATGTTAAGTATGCAGATATACTGAATATATAGCAGCTTGTACCGTGATTTTAAAAGACAGCCTGAAACTTCGGAAATATATAGCAGGTTCAGATTCTCTGAACACAGACTCTAAAATAGTAATGCATAAGAGAGAATCCTGAACCACATGGAGAATCCAAGATATATGTATAACAGAAACAGGGAGTATTTACTGAGGACCAGCGAAGAGAAAAGTTATGTTGGTACCAACAGCAAAGTCATTGGATATGCAGTTTCCCAAACTATTTGGAATTCAAATACAACACCAATCCTTTCTTCATACTCTCCTCCACTTCATGTTTGCAACAGAAGTGTCTATTTTTGTCATTGTATGTTGTAAGTATACAATTTGTTAAATTTGATTATACAAGGACTCATAGCTACAGTTGGCTTGGATCTCAGAGGATACTTTGAATTTGGGCTTTTGAACAAGAATGAGATTGCTAGACTATAGAAAGTCTTAAAGAAGGTCTAAATGAATTTTACAATGTGAGATGAATATGAGGGTTCTTTAAGGAGGTATGGTATTATGTTTTAATAAGATGTGTTTGGGTGTCAAGTTGACAAAGGGTCAACTTGTGATTGCCAACTTTAATTGAAAAATTGTTTAGATTAAGAAACAGCTAGGATATTTGTGAAGCATGTCTCTAGTTGCATCTGTGATGGTGGTTCTGGAAACAATTAGATAATAAGGAAGTGACCAAAACAAAGGACTTATTCACTTATTGTGTCATAATGGAATAGAATTAAAAGGGTAGTGAGAGATAGAAAGTAGAATCTAGTTCAATTAAGAAGGTTATTGGTGGCCACAATACTTATAGCTGTATTTTGCACTTGTCCTTTTTATGTGTTTTTTCTCTCTCTCCCCCACCAACTAAGAAGGGAAGAAGCTCTTCTACCATACTCTTTTACTGCCTTGGTGTTTTCCCCAAGCATATCAAAACACATTGTATGAAATTCTCAAAGGACTAATTTAATTTAAAAACAAAAAGAAATTCATAATGACAGAAAGCAGATTATTTGAGAATGGGCTGGAGGAAGGGATAATTTTTTAATAGACAAGGAAAAGCTTTTTTGCTACAGAAATGTTAATTATTGCTGTGTTCATCATTTTAAACTTGAGCAAAATGAACAATGTCCAAGATATTGCACCTGATTTAAAGTTGTATTATGGAGCCACATTAACAACATGGTCATGGGATAAAAACAGACATGTAGGTCAATGGACGAGAGAGGGATTTCAGAAATAATTCTGCCAATTGCCTATCAAGAAAGAGTCCATTTACTATTCTCCCCAGAGGCCACACATCCAAACACCATCATATTGGAGATTACATTTCATAGAATAAATTTTGGGAGGATACATTTTGTTCATTAGAGGAAGGAACCATTATGAATTCTGTTTTAAGCATGCTGACTTTAGAACATGCTAACATTTCCAGTGGTGTGGGTTTCTAGGGAGAGAGAAGGGCATCTGAAAAGAAATGAAGATGTGGACTTCAAAGAGGTCTCTTCAAAGGAGAGTCTATCTGGAGAGAAAAAAAAATAAAGGAAAGAAATATAAGGAAATCCAGAGCTAGAGGAAAAGCCAAGAGGTGGAATATGTGTGCCTCTGAGTCACAGCAGCAGGAATAATGAGAACTTTCCCATTCTAGTTTTGTTAAGGAAGTGAAAATATATTTCCTATGGCACCTAGAGTTTATGTCAAAAGGATTCCAGGAAATCGAAAAGGTTACTACTGCTACTCAAGAAGTCATCACTTTACCTCATCTTTGTTTCAAACCAAACTCAGAACATTCTCAATAAGGCCAGCTTCTTCACTCCAACTTATGATTCTTTGCTTTCTCAAAGATACCTAGACTCCAAGGTAAATTTTCTCAGCATGGATGATCAGCTGCTAGAAAATGAAAAGTATTCTCTTCAAGCTCTGGGTTAAATTGTTCTCTTCTTGGCCCAATAGCTTCCTGGTTTTCAACTACTAAAGTAACACTGGTAACTGTGTACCTCCTCAAGTATCCTCTTTTTGCATTCATCACAAATGAAGTAGGAGGTGCAACTTTTATTGTTCATTTGATGGAAGACAATGAGACTAGAGACAACACAATTAGTATGTGGAAGCACAAACAATGGCATGCTTCACACAGATTCTAGAGACAACCTTAAAATTCTTGTTAACATTATCCTTTAGGTGCCTACTGGCTGTGAATCTGTGTTGGTATATGATGACATATATTTTCAACATGCACATTAGGTACTTGCATTTTCAATCAGGTTTCTGGAAAACAAAGGGTATGTGGGTGTGTCTTAGGGTTTTTAATTACTGTGAAAAGACACCTTCACCATATCAACTCTTATAAAAAAATATTTAATTTGGGTGGCTTGTCTGCAGTTTCAGAATTTCAGTCCTTTATCATCATGATGGAAAACATGGCAGTGTACAAGCAGACATGTGCTGGAGCTAAGGCACAGGCAACAGGAAGTCAACTGAGACACTGGGTGGTATCCTGAACAAGGAAACCTCAAAGCCCACCCAGCCATACAACAAGGCTATACCCACTCTAATAAAGCCATAACTCCTAACAGTGACACCCCATATGAGATTATGGGGAACAATTACATTTAAAGTACCACATTCCACTCCCTGACCCCAATAAGCTTGTAACAATATCACAATGCAAAATTAATTTAGTTCAACTTCAGAAGTACCCATAGTCTATAACAGTCTCAAACATATTTAAAAGTCTGAAGTTCAAAGTCTCTTCTCAGGTTCATGGAATCTCTTAACTGTAATCCCCTGTAAAAATCAGAATCAAAAAGCAGATCATATACTTCTGACATACAATGGCACAGATTATGCATTACCTTTCTAAAATGTAGGTAAGTGAGCATAGCGAGGAAATGCTGGGCCAAAACAAGACCCAAAACCTTCTGGGCAAACTCCAAACTCTGCATCTCCATGTTTGATGTTAAAATCCTCCTCAGGTTTCTAACTCTGTTCATCTTTGTTGGCTGAATCTGAAGAGACCTAACTTAATATTAGTGCAGCCATGACAGGCTGCAGACTCACAATACTGGGACTACACCTCACCCATACAATAACCAGGAAGCTACAAACTGTACCCTGTGGAGAACCAATCAGAAGTGAAACAAACAAGTACCAAATGCTCTAGAACATAAAGGATAGCTTACATAATTTGTATATAGATTGCCAATTTCCTTACAGCAATGCCAGTACTGTTTGACAAAACTATTTGACACTGTTTGACAAAACTTCTGTTACCACACTCCTGGCCAATTAGGAGTTCAACCCCCATCTGAATCCAGAATTCCCTTACCCCTCATCCTTTACTCCTTAAAAACCCTACCATACCTGAGATCAATGCTCTCCCTGATCCAACCCTGGTGTCAGAATGGATGGGAAGCCCAAGCTTAAATTTACAATAAAGGATCTTTGCTTTTGCATATGAACTTGAACTCCTGGTGATCTCTGTGGGGCTCGTGACAGGGGCATAACAAGAACATACTTTCTTTTGGGCTGGCTCTACTCCCAGTTAGTAGCTCTCCTGGGCAGGTATCCCATGACTCTGATTTCTAACTCCAAGCCAATCCAGGCTTCAACTTCACAGCTTCACAAAATGGCTTCTCTAGGCCTCTATTCAGGGACACCACAGACACATGCCTGGCCTCAGTGGCTTCTCTTAAGCAGAGAGACATAACCCATTTCTTCTGTCCTTAATTCTAACGCCATAATGACATGGCTGAAGCTGCCATGTTCTGCTGCTTGCTGTGGCTGGAATATGGACTCCTTGTTCAGTTACATTCACCAGCTTTCTGTCTTTCACTGCCTGAGCTTGGCTGTCCTTAAACTGGCTGGCCTCATACTCAGAGATCTGCCAGCCTCTGTCATAGTTCTGGGACTAAAGGTATGCAACACCACACCTAGATCTAAGAATTTCTTCAATTCTTTTCCAAAAGTTGGAAACTTACCTGTGTGGGATCTTGCCCTGAGGTCACCACTCCCTTTATTCCATTTCTTAATCCCTTTACATCCTTGAACACAAGTAGTGTAATTGGCTCCCATAATCCCATAGGGAGTAGCACTATTAGAATATGTGGCCTTGTTGGAGTGGGTATGGCCTTGTTGGAAAAAAAACATGCCACTGGGGGAGGGCTCTCAGGTTTCATATACTCAGGATACTGCCCAGTATGTCAGTCAACTTCCTGTCACCTCTGAGACAAGATGCAGGGCTCTTAGCTCCAGTACCACATCTGCCTGCATGCCACCATGCTCCCCACCATGATGACCTCTGAAACAGTAAGTGAGCCATCCTAATTAAATATTTTCCTTTTAAGGGTTGCCATCATCATGGTGTCTCTTCAAAGCAATGGTAAAACCCTAACTAAAACAAGATTTAGCTCTATTCTACTTTCTGGTGCTCTTTTTCTCCTCAAATATTTTTTTATGCTTGGTTTGCTTTTTTTCATTATAAATCTTCATCAAAGTGATAGTCACCAAAATATCACAAGAATGCTCTCTAGGCAACATGCCAGAAGAACTAGCATTCTTCTCTGAAAACTCTTGATCCCCACAGTTCATCAAATCACATTCAGCACTACTGTCTTCCACATTCCTACTAGTGTGGTCTATTATGTCTATTCAACAACTTAAAGCATTCCATTGCTTTCCTTACCCAAACTACTAAAGTCCACATTACTCCAAGTAAAAACATAGTTGGGCCTTTCACAGCAATACTCCAGTCCCTGGTATCAACTTCTATCTTAGTTATGTTTTTTATTGTGGTGAAGAGATACCATGTCCATGCAACTCATAAATAAAAATATTTAATTGGGGTGGCTCACTTAGAGTTTTAGAGGTTCAGTCCATTATCACCATGGCATGGAGAATGGCAATGTGCAGGCAGACATGGTGCTGGAGAAGTAGCTGAGAGTCTTGCATCTTGCAGGCAACAGGAAGTCAACTGAAACATTGAGCAGTATCCTGAACATAGAAAACCTCAAAGCCTGCCCTCACAGTGACGCACTTCCTGTAAAAAGCCATACCCACTCCAACAAAGCCACACCTCCTAACAGTGACACTTTCTATGAGATTATGAGGACCAATTATATTTAAACTACCACTGAATGTATATGCACATGTGCGTTCATGTACATAAAGATCAAAAGACAATTTGGCCTCCCTTGAATACTCAACAAAGGCTGGCATACCAAGTTGGGACTGGATCAGGCCCCTTCTCCTTGCATCAAGTCTGAGTAAGGCATTGTACCATAGGGAAAGGGCTCTAAAAAGCCAGCTTGTGTACCCAAGATAAGTCCTGGCCCCATTGCCATCAAGTCACACAACTTTCACCCACATTCAAAGGGCCTACTTCGGTCTCATGTAGGCTCCCCAGCTGTCTTTCCAGAGTCCATGAGCTCCCAAGAGGAGAGGATGTAGGGGGGAGTGGGAGAAGGCAAGGGAGGTGGAACAGGGATTGGTATGTAGAAGGAAGGAAAAAATTAAATGAATAAATAAATAAAGACAATTTTGGATATTTGTTCTCAAGGAGTTCATATTTTTTTCTTGTTTGTTTATGTGTTGTTTAGATGAGTTCTCTCACTGTCCTGGAGCTTACAAAGCAGGCTAAGCCAGTCAGCCAGCAAACCCCAGGGATTGGGCTAGCAATACCTCCCATGTACCACCAGACCAGAAATATTTTTACATGGTTTTATTTTAATAAATTTTGGTTCTCATGCTTGCAGGGCAAACACTTTACCAGAAGAGCTATTGCCCCAGCCTCTGAAAACCTACAAATTATATGCATTAAAATGTGACTATGTACCATGTAGTTATGAGATATTGAGTTTCCTAGCTTCTTCACTTATAAAATGAATGATATTCAAGACAGACTTGAATTTGGTAGTAATTTTAGATATAGGAAAGGATGGGGTGCTGGGCAGCACATGTGGTACACAGCCTTGAAACATTGCACAGTGTCATTTCACAGATGTTCTTTTTTCCAGTTTAGTACATCCCTGCTAATCATTACTTGTGTTTGAAAACTAAAGCAGGTACTTAGAGTGTGATTCAGTTTGGATTATGCAGATGGAATAATATATACATATATATCTGTATATATAAATATATACTAAGAGTGACTTAATATAAAAAATACTATAATATGAGCTTCTTGGCCAGAAAGAGCTGATTTCATATCCTGATTCCATCCTTTACTTGGGGAGATAGAGCTAAGGTAATATCCTCAAGCCTTTCTTGGTTACCTAGATATAAGAGACCTTATTTGCAAAATCTTTGGGTGAACTAAAAGTATTGTATGTAAACATATTCACACATCTTGGCATTGTAGAATATAATTGATGTTAATATTAGTATGTAGGAAGTTCTAAAACTAATTCAAGACATTATATGAATGCTCATTTGTTCACACATTTGAAGTTTTTTAATGCTGCCTGTTGCTTTCAGAAATATATCCAGGGTGAGTTTCAAGTGTTGGACATGAACATGCTTGTACTATGCTCCAAAATATCCTTGCATAGAAGGAAAGCTTCTTGGTGTGTAGAACCATTGATATAGTCTTTGATGCTTGTAGATGAAATTCTAAATGGTCTTATTAAATAAGCAACATAGAGCCAAATGCAGAGTTAAAAGCCCAAAAGATCAGAGTACTAGTGAAACTTTTAGCTTACCAGTCGTTGCTGTCCTTCCCCTGAGAGAGAGCCCTTCTCCAGTGTGACTCATCTTTTTATTGCCTTTCTGTTCTACCTTCTCATTGGCTTTAAACCCAACCGCATGATTTCCTCGTCGCTGCCTGTCTATACAGACCTCCAGGTCTCTATAGTTCGTACTGAGATTAAGGGTTTGGGTCACCACTTGGCTGTGTCCTTGAACACACAAAGACTCTGCCAGCCATGTGATCGGATTAAGGGAGCGTGCCACCACCACTGGACTTCTGCTAAATGGCTTGCTTTTAGCTCTGACCCCCAGGCAACTTTATTAACATACAAATAAAATCACATTTCACATTTCAGCACAAATAAAATATCACCATAGATGCTAACCCTTTCTTTTCTAGTTACAGACAAGTGAATGTGTGTGTGTATGTGTGTGTGTGTGTGTGTGTGTGTGTGTGTGTGTAAAGCCAACACAATACTTGTTCCAGCCCTTTGTTACAGACCCACCAGATAAATGGTTTTGTTTGAATCATATGTCTTCATGCTGAAAGCATGCTTTGTTTGAGACTAAATAAAAAGAGTGGGAGTATTGGCTGGATACAGTATTTATCCACTAAAGTGTCACTGTACACTTGAAAAGAAGAGTCATTAATGAGAACTAAGGCCCTTTAGATCAAACTGAAGTGTGTCAGGCCTCTGTAAACCAGATTAATAAAAAAACCTTAGTTATTGATCAAAACATAAAAAATAGCTAGCCGAGAAGCTTTGTAAGCTGAGGAGTAGGGAGGAGTTGCTAGGGACTGCAAGAGGCAAATAATTTTCCCACCTCTGCCTTATATAGCTTTTTATATCTGTAAAGTGGGGAAAACCATTGCAAGCTTCCATAAGCCGTAAACATCAAGAGAGACAGAGAGTTGAGAAGTTCAGTGACTATCAAGTGATGAAACACAATTAAAACAAAATGATATGCTTATGAAATCAAGGTGAGCCCTGATTTGGAGGTCACTGCTGATGGCCTTTCTGTTGTATTTTTCCATGAATAGTGACAGCCAACCTCTCTTACTATGTCATATTTCAAAAAAAATTTTTTTCAATTTAAAACAATTATGTCAGAGCTGGAGCTGGGCAGCCAGGGGTGGTGCATGCCTTTAATCCCAGCACTAGGGAGACAGAGCCAGGCAGATCTCTGTGAGTTCGAGGCCAGCCTGGTCTACAGAGAGATCCGGGACAGGCACCAAAGCTACACACAGAAACCCTGTCTTGAAAAAAAAAATGTGTCAGTAAGAACCTCAATATTTATAAGTCACATATCCCACAAGAGTAAGATACAATCCACTGTTTAAAAAAAAGTTTATGTAAGAATAAGTAGTAAAAACAGGAAGATAAATCCATTTTGATAAAGAGCTAGTTAAGAGGAAAGGTATGGAAACTGAGATAAACACAGGAAAAACTAAAAGAGAAAATTCCAGGCACGTGACAAGGAAAGCAGCTGTTCTAGACTGCTTGAGTGTTAAGATCAAGAAAATCTGAGAAATATCTTCAGCAGGAATAAAAACAGGAGCACACATGACACTGAGTTCCTCTCCAGTAGCTAGAACTTTCTACATGGAGATAAGGAATCAGACTAAAAACCAGGTCACGATTGTCCTCTTTACTTTAAATGGCAGACTGGCAGTGTATTTATTCATTTGTAAGTTGAAGAGAATAGAAGATCTCCAGGGTTGGTTATAAGGCTGACATGACCTGTTCCTGTATGTTAGCAACTGCATGCATCTAAACACTTCCTTCCTATAGGTACCTGGCAAACAGCAGTAATCAGTCATAATGCTTTCAAACTAAGCTCAGATATATAGAGCCTATAAAAGGAGATGGCTAGTAGTAATCTATCTGAGTTAGCCATGAGGTGAAATCCATTTGCCATCAGTCTTGTGTGTATTCATGTTCCTAAATTATCTCAAATACTCTCAAAAATGATGACAGTTACTTCAAAAATGGAGTTTCAACCTTTTTCCAGAAATGAAATAAATTCCTGGAGATACTTTTGAGTAGAGTCAAGCACTGTAAGTGGAGAAAAAGCAAACTGACTCAGGTGATACCTGCAGAGATTTGAAAAAGTAGTGAGCAGTGTTTTCCTCCTTTGTTCTTTACTTCCCTGCAACTATGACCTCATTCTAATGTTTAATGTTTCCTCTGAAATGGAAACTACCTAGAAAGGATTTAAAATGTAGGAATGAGTGCAAGGACTGCGGCCACACCTGGCAGTGAAGAGGTTCACTGAGAACTTCTAAGCATTAGTCTCTATATCCTGTGAGAATAAGTTAAAATATTTCATAGAGTTGTTTAAAATATAAATATAATAGCATAGGTAAAAATGTTTTGAATGACAGATAAAATATTTACACAGAAATATTAGGTTAGAAAAAGACCTGCATTAAATATCCCTTTAGAAGATCTATTTTATAGCCAATTAAAAAATAAAATGAATACAAGATAGATATCTTGTGTTGCAGAATATTTGTTTGCACTATAAATATGTATCTTTGCCAAGGCACCTTCTGATTGATTTTAAAAAAGAGCTAAATGGCCAATAGCTAGGCAGGAAGAGGTTAGGAGTGGTTTCCAGAGACAAAGAGGACTCTGGAAAGAAGAAAGGGGAGATGCCAGAGACAGAGAGAGGAAATAGGAGGTGTAAGATAAAAGAAAGGTAAAAAGCCACATGGTAAAACAGGTTAATAAAAAATAAAAAGTAGGTTAATTTAAATTATAAGAGCTAGTGGAACAAGCCTAAGCTAAGGCTGAGCTTTCATAATTAATAATTAGTCTCCATGTCATTATCTGTGAGATTGTGGCCACAAGAAAAATCTAACTACACTCTTGGTACTGAGGAAAGAAAAAGACCATAATGGGAGCACAGAAAAATATAAAACTGGTGTTCCACCATGCTGTCATTTCCCTTCCATCCTCAGTGGGTTATCACTGCATCATCAACAATGTGATTTTGAGGTTCTTTTAGAAGAACCTCCAAGAGCTTAATGTATCTTTTAAAACTTAGGAGCTTAATATTCTATAAATCTTGCTTCCTGCCTACCTTTTTCTCACAGTGCTGCCACAGTTGACAGAAAACATGTGAATTCCCAAGGACTGGTAATTTCTGTAAAGGCAACTGAGACTATTTGGGGTTCTAGGACATCAATAAATGTTCTTATGGAATACTTGGGGTGGGGAGATTTAGAAATTCAGCTTTGGCCTGTGACAATGGGTATTCTCTGTGAATTCACTTTCCTATCAGATTTAGAAATTAAACCTTGTAGTACTGAAACAATCTACACGAAAGCTGTGTCTGTAAGAAAAGCCGAGCAAGAATTCTTTCCCTACCTTATTAGCTGTGTGTTTTATATGATGGGCAAGATAGAAGTGCCTTGGAAACTTGTAGGGGAAACAACTATTAATAATAAAGTGGGGAGGGAAATCAGATAAAGGAGATAAAACCACTCTGTACTATTACAAAAATATAGAGAAGAACTGAGACACAGTAATTTAAATAAGTGAATCATCACAAGTTCTTTATGGTTCTGAGACTATAACATAAAATTTTCAGAGGTAGAGGTCTTGCAGCAAAGATACTCATTATCTCTCAACTTTAATAATCACTGAATGGGAAAAAACTGATCACTTAATCCTCAGTCTTGCATTAGTTAAGATAAATAGCATTCCTCTTTTATTGTCAAAAGTATTGAAGCCCAAAGAGGAAGTAACTAGCTCATGGTGGGCAGTATTTTCCACCACTGTATCATGATATAAGAGAACAAAACTTCAACAAAGGCAGACAAAAGAGAGGTAGGAAATGAGAGAGTAGAGATGTAGCTGCCTGTTAGTGTCACCAATATGGATTTTGTTGTTGTTTTTGTTAAAAGGACATACACGCCATGTCTTTCAGAGAACTGAAGGACACTTCAGAACTCTAATAACTTACTCATTCCTGCCATCTGTTTTCATTCTTGACAATGCAATTTGTATAGCAGAGATTTCAATGTAACTATCTATTTTGGAAAACACCACATCAACAAACCTAAAATACTCTGAAGATAAAATTAAGAAAATATTAAATATGAGATCACTTTATATCTGTGTAAGGTTATACCATGACTAGAACATTATTTAGCTATCACTTCTCAGATTACCAATAAGAAAAATATGAGCTCTTAGACATTAGTTCACTTCCTAGTAGTAGCTCCCAGGGACTGACATTTGTGCTAGAAAGAGGATGGAGAAATCACTTCCATATTCATTATCGTAATAAAAAAGTAAACTTTCTAAAATATGTCTAAAGTACAAAATAGAAAGGTATCTTCTCATCTTAGGGGTTTTCCCATTCATTTTTGTACATGACATGTATCAGTAACCAGATTGATACATGAAGAATCATAGTAGCATGCAAAGAAAATCCTGAGTTGGAGTTGAATCAGGGGTGTCACTTGCCAGATGCATGACTAGGAGTGGTTGACTGCTACCTACCAACATGGGAGGGGAAAACAAATATCTGTTTAACTTTATTTTGAATGAGATATTTGTGTGTACAATGGGTTTTAGTAATGGATAATTGGTTGGTTGAAGCTAAAATGTAATATTTTGAACATACTGATGAGAGTTGAAGCACAAATCTCATTGTTATTATTTCTTTATTGTTGATGATGGCAGTGTATACTGTTCTTAAGTTTTGTGTGCTTAGTATTCCAGGATAGTATTTTAGAAATCATTCCTCTCTGAAAAGAGAGACAACCAACAGACAAGAAGCAGACTCAAAACCAACTCCTTTATCATCTAGTCATTTTAATGTTCCTCTAATTTGAGGTTGTCTTATAGCTACTTACATGCCTAAAGCAAATGCCTCAAAGAACAGACTGAAGACTATCAAAAAAATATGTAGTGGGTATTGGTTTGCTAATTAAGTTTTAGGAGTGAACAATTCCCAAAAAAGACCCCCTCAAATTGGAGTAATTATTCTGTTACTCTATGTTGTATCATGTGGAAAAGATATGAAATGAAACCAATTTACACTCTGGAACATGACAACACACACACACACACACACACACACACACACACACACACACACACGAGGCTTGCAGATCTCTTGAAAGTCACATACAATATATTTCTAAGAAAGAAAGTCCTTGGTGTAGCAACAGCTAGGGCCCAGCAAACCCAGAGTGACCTTGACCCAAAAAATTCCAGTTTCCTAAAATAAATCCAAAGGCTTTAATAATCATCCAAAAGCCTGCACTAAGAGATAGGGTTCAGCTTTGTTCTTTTTCTAGATTTTAAAACCCTAATATCTAAAGCTAATGAACACAGCTGAATTCAGAGTCTAGGATAAAAGTCAAGCATCAGACCAGAAAGAAGTCTGTATTTAGTTCATTTGTATTAAAATTTTAGGTCTCTGAATGACATGTGCTATTTCTTAGTATCCTTTGAGAATATATTTTAACATATTATTAGATATAAGTTATAACATGACCTAAAATTGCAATCTTTTTTGTGGATTAGGACTAATTGGGCTTTGCATTGAATTTTTCTGTGAAACTGATGGCCTTACTATCAGTAAGGAGCAGACTATTTTTAACCACAAACAGAGAAAATGCATTGCAAAAGTGAAAGAAAATCTTTACAGCAACATACACCAGAATGTTGAATTTCTATAGAATTTTTTTTTCTGCATGAGAATGCCAAGTGCTAACTTTAGAATATGACTTGTGTTCAAGGACAAAGGCAATCTTTGCATGATTAAACCACTTCAATCCACACAACATGAACTTGAACAGGCAAGTTGGCTTTGAGCAAGTCCTTTTCCTTTTCTTCTAGCTTTTGTGATTATCTATGAGATTAAACTTATTTCTGCCACCTAATATACCTTAGCACTTGTCAATCAACCTCTTCCCATTTCTGTCTTCCTCCTTCTCTTTCCAAATCCTGGTATCATTTTTTATTCTTAATATCCATTTTTATTAATATCAATAGTCTAAAGTTTTCCACATATGCAAGAGATCATGTGATATTTCATCTTTCTTGTGCATAACTTACCTACTTGACATAATGACTTCCAGTTATAACCATATTACTTCCTATGGCTTAAAAACCATTGTGATTTTGAGTATTCAGAAGGATGAATGTGAGCATAGATTTTCCTGCCAGTACAGAAAAAAAAAATAAACTATTCATCAGTTAAGATTTTTAGTTAATAAAGAAAAATGATTTTAAAAAATAATTTATCTGGCTGTGGAGATGTTTCAGTATAAAAAGTATTTCCCAAGTAAGCATGAGGATCTAAGTTCAAGCACCAGCAGAAACATAAAAATCTAGATGTGAGGAGGAAGACACAGGAGGATCCCTGGGGCTTGCTGATCAGCTAGCCTTTTTATCTCAGTATGTATATAAACATGTGCAGTAACCACAGAGGCCAGAAGAGGGTGTCAGAGCCCCTGGAGCTGGCTTTTCAAGCAGTTCTTCGCTGCAGTGTGGGTTTTGGACACTAAACTCAGGTCCTCTGTAAGAGCGTCCAGTGTTCCTAACCACTGATTCATCTCTCCAGCCCTAATCAGCCAGTGTTTCTGAACTGTTGAGAGACCCTGTATGTAAAAATAAGGTAGAATGTTATAGAGCAAGATACCTGGCATAGACCACTAGCCTACACACAGCACACACAGACATACACACAGACACACACACACACAGACACACACACACACATGCACGCACGCACGCACGCACGCACGCACGCACGCACGGGGGTGCATGCACAATTACTGACCTGGTCTTTTACTATTTGACTGTAAAGGAGATACTTATCAAAGATTTGAAGCTTCATGTCTTAACTATACCAACCCCTAACTTCCTTCTGTAGGAATAATGGCCTTCCTTAGCAGAAACTCAATGCGCAGTCCTGCCAAAGAGGACTTAATCACTCTGTTAACCCTCAGCGTTGATGGTAAGAGTATTACAGTTAGCTGTAAGATGAATCTTAAACTTAATAAGTTGAAAACCCAGAGCCAGATATTAGGGTAAAAACTGAGGGATCAGAGGAACAGGACAAGCCACAGCCAACCTCACCTCACCAACTCCTCAGCCTCCAGAGAGAGCTACTTCCTGTATACCTATGCCTATATGCCTTTCTGTCCTTGCCCTCTTACATCCTTTCTCCGCCCAGCTATATCACTTTCTTCTTTCTGCCCAGCTCTACCACTTCCTGTCTGTCTGTACAGACCTCCAGACCTCTATGGTTAACTAGTGCTGTGATCAGAGTGTGTCACCATGCCTAGTTCTGTTCCCAATGTGGCCGTGAACTCACAGAGATCCAGATGAATCTCTGCCTCCTGAATGCTAAGATTAAGGGCATGTGCTACCATTGCCTGACTTCTCTGTTTAATATAGTGGCCAACTTTTCCCTCTGATCCTCAGATAAGCTTTATTAGGGTTCACAAATAAAATATCACCACAGTTAGTTCTTCTTTAGAAGTAAAAGAACCAGCTGGGCAGTGGTGGCGCATGCCTTTAATCCCAGCACTCGGGAGGCAGAGCCAGGCGGATCTCTGTGAGTTCGAGGCCAGCCTGGGCTACCAAGTGAGTTCCAGGAAAGGCGCAAAGCTACACAGAGAAACCCTGTCTCAAAAAAACAAACAAACAAACAAAAAAAAAAAAAGAAGTAAAAGAACCAAGATTCTTTCTAAGTAAATTGTCCAGGAAACCTGAACTTGAGATCTGGCTGACTGGGGAGTCAGAACACTTCTTCCCTCCATAGTCCACCTGCTACACCATCATTGCCACATGAGCATGTCTTGCTGAAGGATAAACTGTAGCAGCAGGAGGGAAAGTGAAACAGAGATTCTCTTATTGTTCCCTGGAGGGAGATAACTAAAGACTTACTTGAAAGAAAGAACAAGTGCCAAAATAAAATGACATGTTT
Source organism: Peromyscus maniculatus bairdii (assembly GCF_049852395.1). NCBI lineage: Eukaryota > Metazoa > Chordata > Mammalia > Rodentia > Cricetidae > Peromyscus > Peromyscus maniculatus. The sequence goes on from NC_134858.1 coordinate 1,576,832, forward strand.
ATATGAACCTGGGACATGTTTTTTGCTCTGTAATTAATTAGTCTGTGAACACTGATAAATGCACATTTCAGGACACCTTCAGAATGCTGTTTGCCTAACAATTACTCACTATCATCTCAGAGGCTTAAGAATTCAGAATTTAATTAATGTGAGGACTATCACTGAGCTTCTAAACTACATATTTTCAAGGGAAAACTATCAAAGCCTAGGTTTGCAGCTGGTGTTAGAAGCCTGACATTGGTTGGATATGTGCAAATCAGATTGGTAATTCACATTACCAGAAGAGTGGCATCTTATATACAATAAGATAGAGTTGGATCAATCAGTAAAGGCTTATTTGCTAAATCCCTTCGATATGCCATATATTGATCTAGATACACATTCTGACCCACCTTGTGCAACTTTAGTCAAAAGACATCATCTCTCATATTTCAGCTTCTTCTGCAATGTGAAGATCATAGGATTTGACTTCAAAGTTTGCCAGTACTTTAGCTGCACACTTACACTCACCAGCATAGAGTAGGTGCTCAGAGCAGTTACACAGAGAGAGATGCCTATCATACTGTTTGCCTAAACCTGTGTGGGCTGAATATGAGAGAGTTGCCTCAAGTATGTTGATTTCCTTTCTCCAATACTGCTTCCTCGTATATTAGAATTTTAACAATAGTCCCTGCAAAAGCCTGGTGAGAACTAGATTACACTAACCATGTGAAGCACCTAGTTTACTGAAATGTGCTTTGAATTTTTTTATGTTAAAAATGTTTAAAAAATAATTATTTTTCATATTTTTCCAGTTTTGTAGAACTCCATATACTACTGAAATCAGGAAATCAGGTCATCTCATTGAACTCATGGAAATTAACTGAACTCATGGAAATTCCTAATTCTTTCCATCCACCTCAGTTACAAAAGACTTTTATTAAGCATTTCTTATTCTCTTAAATGGGCTAATAGAGAACCCAATCAAGTTTCATTGACTATTTTAATGACTAGCCCAATGGGATGGTTTGTTCTCATCATCAGTTAAGAGAATTTAGAATCACCTAGAAAACATACTTCTGGGTATGTTTCTAAGGGTATTTTTAGAGAGGTTTAACTCAAGAAGGAAAGCCCACTATGAATGTGTGTGGCATCATTCCATCAACTGAACTACAGACTGCATTAAAGAGAAAAAAGGAGGAAACCACCTGTGTAATGGTATTTGCTCTGCCATGACCCTGGGCTATATGGCCCAAAGGAGGCAGTGCTTCCTGCCTTTGTACATGACCTCTGATAAGGAATTGAAGAAAGGTCACATGGCCCTTCTTCCTGCTCCTGCCTTCAAGGTGGATTTGCTCCACCTTGAAGTCAGTCAGATGAGAGGACAACGTGTGCTGTCTATTCCATTCTATAATTGTGAGTGTATTGCTTCAATTTATATTTTAATAAATTGTTACCCATTTAATAGACTCATGTGGATCGATCATAATAAGTGGTGCCCACGTGACAAAAAGACCCCACATTCCCTGTAGCTTCTGACCTCAGCCACTGTGGCAGCAGCAACAGGTTGGCTCAGAAGTTTGTGTGCTCACTACAGGTCAACCATGTTAGCACCCAAGAGCTAGTCTCAACCATGTGGATCTGAACCCCTTGTGTCCCTATCAGGGCTACTTGCATGACCAAACCCTAAAGTACATGGGTGGCTTCTGGTGAGATTATCTTCCCTGCAGCGCCCATGCAGCCCAAACCCCCAGGAAGGGCCTGACCCCTACTCAGGTTACTAGCTGCATACAGCAGCCCAGTGCCTGTAGACCAGGCACCTCACATGCCATGTGAATCAATCACTTTCTGGCCAGCTGACTCACAAAGCAGCAGATAGCACACATAGAAAGGTATCTGCACTAGGTGCCTTTCTATTTCCATGCTTTTAGCAACAGGATTGAGTCATAGTTCCTTGCCTGTTTAGGTTACTTGCAGACGGTTCCTTTATTTTTAAAATTGTTCAGTGTAGCAGCTGCCAATTCCAGACACTCTGGGATGTCACACTCTGCCCTTGAGAGCATGCCTGCCTGCCCAACCACCCACCAGCTTCCACCACTCCACCTAAGTCTGGTCCAGTGCCACACCTTCACCTGCCATCACCAGCCCTATAGCAACAACCAGAGAAGCAGCTCCTGCCAGGTGCATGAGTGTGCCTGAGCACTTCCAGCTCATTGGTGTATTGCCTCATTGTTGTATAAAATCTGTTGTGGTCTCAGCAAACCTACCTAGTGCTCAGGGGTTGCCTGGGTGAGTGCTTAAATTTACAGGAGCCATTCAGGGACCTCAGTCAGCTTGCACCAGACCTACTTTAGGGCTACACTGGTAACACCTGCTAGCTGAACAATGCTACTACACCAAAAAAACCATCACAAGGACTTAAACACCAGCAATCAAGAATTTCATTCCAGGTAAGAGTACTTGATAATTTTACATTTAAAACTGATTAATAAGTAAACAAATTAATAAAATATTCTTCACAAATTTTGAATATTTCACAAAACATAGCAGGAAATATTACTACTTCACAAGAATTTGAGAAGTTTTTTGCTTGTATGATGAATGATATTTTACAGAAAAGATATGACATTCTTGGGACATATTTGGTATGTACCATTTTGGCATTTAGCATAATAACACATAGTATTGAAAAACTAGTTTAATAATAATGACAAAGATTAGTCATTATTGGGACTGACACAGGATTTACAAGGTAACAATGAAGACTTACATAAAAAGATTCTTTCTCTGGAATCTGCTAACCAGGATTTATAAGGTTGTAACATAAAAAGCTCCTTAGTTTGGAATCTGCTAACTTACTACAAGAAATTCAGTCCATTAATAATAAATGTACAAACAGATTTGATTTTATTGATAGTAAATATGGATACTTAATTGATAGAACAATAGCTCTCCAGGGTGAGGTTGTTGCTGCTCAGACACTTTATAAGGAAGAAAGATTATCGTTAACTGATAAAATAAGGTCTATGGAATTATATGTTTTAGAAGAACATAAAAGGTTGCATGATTCCATGAGAAATCGGGGATCCCTTGCAGCAGAGGAGATTTACTCACTGGGACAGACCCTAGGTACTTGTTTGCAAGCCCTGGAAGAAACTCTCAGTAAAGATGACAAGGGACCTAATAAGCAGAATGGCAAGACCATACAAGTTGTAACATCTCCAGATGGCTCTCATACAATGGCTTATCCTGTCATCATCTGTGAGAGGCCAGCAGATGATAGACACCCTGAGCCATATATGGAATATACAACCTATTCCAATGAGAGATTTTTAAAAATATGAAGGAAGTGGTAGTCATGTATGGCATTTACTCAACATTTGTAAAACAAATGTTAAATTCATAGTCTAACTCTAATAGAATCATACCAGATGACTGGAATCAGTTAATTTCAGCTGTTCTAGAATATAGCCAGCAGTTGCAATGGAAAAGCTGGTTGAGAGAGGAAGCAAGGAACCTGGAACAACAGGGTAAGATCAGAGTTTTGAGATCGCCCAAGATCAAGTTCTTGGTGAGGGACATCTCACTGATAGGAATGTATAAGCCAATTATGATGAGAAAACAATATCCCTATGCTGTAGAGCAGCTCAAAATGCTTGTGAAAAAATTCCAGAAACAAAACCAACTGAAGTATATACAAAAACATTCCAAGGACCACAGGAACCTTTCACTGATTTATTACATAGGCTGACTATAGTTATAACAAAAGCTGTGACAGATAAAGAGTTAAGACAAGTATTAACTGAGTTCTTGGTGTCTGACAATGCTAATACAGAATGCAAAAGAATATTTATGCCATTAAAGGTCATATCAACTCCTTTGGAAGAATAGATTCAGGATACTAACAGTGTTGAGTATTATAACCATAGTAATGAGGCTTGGATAAGAGAGTCTGTTTCCAGATGTAGAAGAAGGACCTGGAATACCAAATGCTTTAACTGTGGTACACCAGGTCATATAAGTAAAAACTGCCCATTGGGTGCTTCTAGAAGTAATACTTCTAGAAATAACCCAAACAAAAGACCCCAACCTTCTGCATTATGTAGAAGATGCAGGCGGCAAATGCCGACATTGGACCAATGAGTACAGGTCAGTAATAGATATACAAGGCAACCATTTACTGGCAGAAAAAGCCTCAGGGGGCCTCTTACAGGCCACCAAATCAAATGTGGTCCAAACATTTCTATCCACTGTGGAGGAAATTCCTCACCAGGACAATTAATTAACTTGGTGTCTAATGTAAAGAATGATACTGCACTGAATGATAGGACAGCTCTGATAGATGAAGCAAAAGTTCCAAAGAACACAATAAAATGAATATTTTGGCAGGTTTCCATAAATGAATGAAGACCAAAGTTTAGAATTCAAATTAATGGCATTGTTCTGGAGGGCCCGGTAGACACAGGTGTGAATGTGACTATTATTACACCAAAATGATGGCATCTGAATTGGCCTCTTTAAGAGGTAGATGTCCAATTTCTAGGGATTAGAACCCTATCTCAGACAAAACAGAGTTCAAGATGGATTGAATGTATAGGGCCAGAAAGAGAGGAAGGTTGAAGCCATATTTGGCAAATGTAGCAATGAATCTTTAGGGCTAAGATCTATTACAGAAGTAGAATACCCACATTAAAATTCCTACAGTGTCAGAAAGGGTATACAGACCAATGCATATTTCTAGGAATAATATCATAACATGCTATAAAAAATAGTCACCAAGCATTCCAGCTGTACATAAATAAAGCACAACTGCTGCTGAACTCTCAGAAGTACCAACAACCCTAGCTTTAAAATGGCTAACTGATAAACCTGTCTGGGTTGGACAATGGCCTTTGACAAAAGAGAAACTATAAGCTTTACAGCAGCTGGTTCAATAGCAGGCAAATGCTCAACACATTGAAGAATCTACAAGCCCTTGAAATTCTCCTGTATTTGTTATTAGAAAAACGTCCAGTAATTGGAGAATGTTGACAGATCTGAGAGATACTAATAAAGTAAATCAGCCTGTGGTCTTCCTATAGACTGGGATGTTCTTTCCTCTTTGCTACCAAAAGAATGGCCTATAATAGTTACTGACTTAAAAGACTGTTTCTTTACCATACCTCTACAAAAAAAATGATAGAGAAAATTTGCCTTTCACAGTACCTAATTATAACAATTTCCAGCCAGTCAACAGATATCAATGGGAGGTCCCCCCACAGGGAATGTTAAACAGCTCTACCCTCTGTCAATATTTTGTGCAAAAACCATTGGAGATAATTTTTGTGAAATTTCTACAATACATAATTTATCATTATACAGATGATATCTTATTAGCTGATCCAAATTTAAGTATATTAGAAAGCATATTTAAAGAAGTAAAAAAGATTTTGCCTCACTGGGGACTACAAATTGCTCTGAAAAAATACAAAGAAGAGATTCTATTAATTACTTAGGATATAAGATAGAGCTACAAAAAATTAGACTCCAAAAGATACAACTAAGGAGAGATTGATTGCAGACTCTTAATAATTTTCAAAAATTGTTAGGAAGCATTTCCAACTTACTGGGTATCATGGGAATACCTAAACATGGACTACAAAATTTGGCTAATACTCTAAAAGGGGACAAGGACTTAAATAGTCCAAGAGAATTATCAGCCGAAGCTGAGAAGGAATTGGCTCTAGTGGAAAAGACAATATGGGAAGCACATGTGGAACAAGTGAATTTAGAACTTAAATGCATTCTGGTCATACTGCCCTCCAGACATTCTCCCATGTGTATTTTGATACAGATGAAAGATATTATATTGAAATGGATATTTCTACCATGTGAACCAAGTAAGAAGTTAAAGACTTACGTAGAAAAGTTCTCTGATTTGATTCAAAAGGGAAAATTAAGACTTTGCCAGTTGACAGGAATGGACCCAGCAGAAACTGAAGTACCTTTAACTAATGAGGAAATTTCCTTACTATGGAAAGATAATGAATACTGGCAGAGAGCCTGCAGTGACTTTTTGGGAGAGATTAACTACTGTAATCCCAAAAGCAAGAGAATAGAATTCATAAAGAGGACTGAATGGGTCCTTCCTCATATTGTTTGACAAAAGCCAATTTCTGGAGTCCTCACATTCTATACTGATGCAAATAAATCTAGGAAAGCAGGATACTAATCAGGAGACTTAAGTCAAGTGGTTAAATTCCATACAACTCTGCACAAAAAGCAGAATTGTATGCCATTCTAATGATACTGATGGACTTTACAAAACCACTCAATATAGTCACTGACTCAATATGCAGAGAGATTTGTTTTACGTATTGAAATTGCTGAATTTATTACTGAAAGTACAGAATTAACTTCATTATTCATACAATTGCAGGAAATCATCAAATAAAGGAAACATCCTATATATATAACACATATCAGATCCCATATGGGTCTTCCAGGACCTCTAGCACAAGGTAATGATGAGATTGATCAATTACTAATATGCAAAATGCCAGGAGCCTCAGAATATCATAAGAAACAGCATGCAACTAGTAAAGGTTTGAGAATGATTTCTCTATCACTTGGCAATAAGCCAATGGAATTGTAAGAAAATGTCCTACTTGTTCCTTCCATAACCAAACTCCATTACCCACAGGGAGCAATCCAAAACGTATACAAAGAAATGAAATTTGGCAGATGGATATGTTTCATTTCACAGAATTTGGAAGATTAAAGTATGTAAACCATACCATTGACACCCATTCAGGATTTCAGTGGGCAACTCCTATGAGTTCTAAAAAGGCTGATTCTGTGATTACACACCTATTAGAAGTTATGGGTGGCCATCATGGGAATACCTGTACAAATTAAGACTGACAATGCTCCAGCATATGTCTCTGGTAAAATGAAACAGTTTTTTGCTTATTACAATATAAAGCATGTTACAGATATACCACACAATCCTACAGGCCAATCAAACTTCAAAGGATATGCTAAATAAACAGCAACAGGCAATAATGACTCCTAGCAATAGATTACATAATGCTTTATTAATCTTGTATTTTCTCCATGCTGATGGAAAGAAATAACAGCTGCAGAGAGACATTGGATGACAGACAAAACTTCTCAGTTAAACCAATCAGTTTATTTCAAAGATGTGTTGACCTCAGAATGAAAACCAGGATACATCCCACATTGGGGAAGAAGTTTTGCCTTTATTTCTGCAGGAGAAGAAAAGCTATGGATACCAACAAAATTAATAAAAATTCAATTTGAACAGGAGAAACCCCTTGATGAGAAGTGAAAGCTCATCCACTGATGTGGCATCTCTACAAGTTGGAAGAAAAATTTAACAGACAAGGGTTGGAACAGGGTTCTATTTTTTTCTTTAGAGGATAATAGAAACGTCCATCTTCCAGAAATTATAAGGCCTTGTCTACAGCAGACAGAAAGAATCTATTGGTACCAATCTACACAGGGTAATATCTTACTGCCTAACATCTATATCTCTTTAACTCTAGAAAAGTTGTCATTCTGATTCAATTATATATCAAACTGGCTTTGGAGTTAGAATTTGGCTCCCTCCTTCTCTAAACCCAAGCATATTCCTAAAAGAAAAAATTAAGAGATTCTATCTCATATCAGAAGACCCACTTGGTGTTGGACAGAAGGAAACCAATAAAAAGGGACTATTGTCAAGATTCTATTTCTGTTCATGCTTATTCATGAGTTTTTAGAATTCTTTCTTACATGTCATGTCATCTTTAGATCCAAACTTTCCATTTTTATATTAATAATGTTCAAGTTTTCCATAATAAAAATAAGTCTTGTCAATAGCAATCTCTGACATCTCCACAAGGAACATGGAGCTCCACAACAATGACTCTACTCAGTCCAGAAAGATGCCATGGTACCTAAGAATATTACTCAGTGATCAGCTTTGGACTGAAAACTCTTCAGGACAGTTTTATAATGATATGGTCCATCATACCATACTTCTATCCAGAATCTCAGACAATCTTATCCATTTCTAAGAATGAGTGCAGACCCTATGGATAGCCCTATTGAGACCTAACAATCTAAGCTTTCTTACAGGACCCCACAGAGTTACCATTGCAACCTAAATAGCAGGAAGTAATTATAAGAAAATTTCACCACTTTCCCAAATGTTTCATTTGTCTCGGGGTTATAGATGGATAGGTGTAGGTTTGGGGGCAGGACAATAAAATTTCTACTCAGTATTCTTTTTTAGAAAAGAAAAAGGGGAATGGATAGGTATAGGATATTAAGGTAGATTATTGTATTTATTGGTAAACTAATTCAGTAAAATATCTGCCTTAGATAATTTACACTGATATGGATTCTTGTATATTGATACAAATGTAAACTATTCTTATACTCCTACTTAAGATAACTTGTATATTGATACAAATATAAAACTATATTTGCTGTATTATACACTTATTCCTTGTTGGTGCCAAAATTCGGGACCGAACCCAGAGAGTTGCAACAAACTTACACTTTTGGTGCTGAAACCTAGCATAGACTCCCCTGGTGCCTGTGCTCTCCCCTTGTGGTCTGAGCCACACTAGGATTCTATCCCTCATCTCCAGTCCATCTGCAACGGACCAAACTTCTGACTCACAGACTGCTCGGTATTCCACCCAACAGCGGCAATTAGGTGAGTTCTCCTTTTGATCAGTGTAAATGTTTCCCTGGATCCGAGAAAGTGACTGTTGAGTGTCCGGCACCCCTCTAGTACTCTTGGAAGTGGAGGTACCCCCCAGCCACAGTCTCTAAGGCTACAGCTGGCCCTCTTCACCTGACCATATGCCCCCATCCTCAGAACTGCAATCAGGCAGTTAGACACATCCCTTCCTATGTTCTCCCATCTTCCCACAACAGCAGCCACAAATGTCTCCCTTTTTTTCCCCCGCCCTTTTTTTCTGGGTGAGTCTCTCCCCTTAGAGCTTTGTTTTCTCTCACTCTCTCGCTTCTATAGGAGCCCTGGTAACAGGCTAAGCTAGACCCCCATTGAGTTGGGTGATGACCCTCTGAATTACTTGGTCCCTGTTCGTTCCTCCATGAGTCCAGGGGATGCCCACAACTACAGGCTGCAGTAACTATTTCACTCACCTCTCATCCATGGGAACTCTACACTCTATACCCTCCTGTTACCCCTTGGGATGCCTCCTTAAAAATCTCAAGCCTTTTTACCTGGCACCTGATTTGAAAGGTCCTAAACTTGTTCACCTCTGCAACAAAATTTGGCCTCAATATCCTTTTGATAATCAGTCTAAATGGCCACATAACAGCACACTAGATCCCAATATTATTTGGGACTTTTACAACTATTGTGAGTGATTGGGGAAATGGAAAGAGAACCTCTATGTTAAAGCCTTTTCTTACCTTCACTCCAAGCCTTCTCTCTGTGCCTCCTGTTCCTCCACCAAGCTCTTGCTAGCTATGAAGTCAGAAAAGGACGAACCAATTTCCTTTGATCCAGCTAATGAGCCTCCCACTTATAGACCAAAGCCAAAGCCCACACTTCCCTCTCTTCCAGTCCCTTCAGTCTCTCTTTTGCCCTCCTCAGTAACAGGTCACCCACTAAGTCAACTCTCCCTGGCACCTACTTTCAGCTCACCAACAGCCCGTAGTCCCCCTGCTACTCATTCCTACTCTACCTTGAGTCCTCCTGTACCCCCAGATCTAAACCAGCCCCAGTTCTCCCTTTGCAAGAGGTTGCTGGAGTGGAGGGTTTAGTCAGCGCAAATGTCCCCTTCTTGTTTTCTGAGCTCTCCAAAATAGAAAAAAGGTTAGGGTCCTTTACTGACAATTCTTCCACTTTCATTAAAGAATTCCAGTACATTACCCAATCATATGACCTTACAGTTTATGATGTTTATGTGATCTTTACCAACAATCTCCTACTAAAAGAGCATAGGCAAGTCTGGGATCAGGCTAGGGTTCATGAAGATGAACTCCATCAAATGGATAACACCTACCCAGTGAGGGCTAAGGCAATCTCAGAAGCCTAAATGGGATTACAATAATCCAGGAGACATCCTAGCTAGGAGTAGATTTATATCTTGCCTCCTAGATGGTCTCCAAAACACTGCCCTTAAGGCAGTAAATTATGAAAAAGTCCAAGAGATCATCCAGGGAAAAAAAAAGAAAGTCCATCTCAATTCCTTGACTGCCTTACAAAGGCCCCCTTACAATATACCAACTTGCATCCTGAGACCCTAGATAGAAAATACTTAATCCAGTCACTCACAGTCCCTTCTACAAAGGATAAAATCCTATCTTTGCTAGGAATGGCAGGCTTCCTATGCTCTTGGATTCCTTTCTTCTCTCTTCTTGCTAGTTCCCTATATAAGGCAGCCCTTGGCCCCTTACATGAACCTCTTCTAGCCCCTGTTATCAAGCCATTTTGTAAGCTTCAACAAACTCTTCTCCAGGCTCCAGCCCTACACCTTCCAGACTTAATTCACCTCTTCTTTCTCTATGTTACAGAAAAAAGAGATATGCCCTTGGGGTCCTGGGTCATCACCTGGGACCTTCCTTTGCACCTGTTGCATACCTGTCAAAAAAACTGGATCAGACTATTCAAGGTTGGGCAACTTCTCTGAGAGCTCTGGCTGCAGCTGAACTTATACACAAGTCAAAGAAATTAACCTTTGGGTCACCCTTTACTGTCCTTTCTCCTCACCACCTGTAACATCTTTTAACATACAAGGGCCTTCAAACATCACCCACCTCCTGAGTTCTCTCCCTTCAGGTAGCATTTGTAGAGGACACAAAACTGACTTTTCAACCATGTCCACCTCTTAACATTTTAAATCTTTTTCACCAACCAGTCCTTAAATACTCCCCATCACACTCATGTATTGAAACTCTAGAAAGTTACTACCTTATCTGATACATATGCAGGAAGGAGCACTACCTTAGGCCACTTATGCATTGTATACAGATGGCAGTACCTTCCTATATGAAGGAGTACATGGAGTAGGATATGCAATCATCTTAAACACCATAGTGGTCAAAACACAAGCTCTTCCAGCCCATACCACAAATCAGCAGCTTGAATTGATAGTTCTAACCCGTACTTGTCAATTAGCAAAGAGACAATCCCAAAAACTATATACAGACTACCAGTCTGCCTCTGGTCTCACAATAATGAGACCTCATCAACCTGTCAAGGCTCATGCCACACCCTATTAGGTCATGCCCTACTTCTTCTCCTTCTATTTCTTCCCACTCATGCATACTGCTATCAAACTCTACATTTGGAGATTTAAGGTTCAGGAGACATATGCCCAGTCATTCAACCAGACCACTGATGTAGTAGTAGGGTCTGGAGACTGCTGGAAACATAATTCATATGCAGGAAAATACTCTGCTTTTTATGAAGAATGGGGAATCTTTTATATTCTGATTAAGGGCCCATGGAATGCTAAATGGAAAATGGGAATCATTGGGAAGTTTTACTATAGCATCTATCAAACCTGCCCAACAGATATGCTCAAAATATAGGGGGCACACATTCCACTCTCTCAACCCATAGGAATGGATAGAGTAGAAGAGGTCCAGGCTCCTCAAAGGCTCTTACATCCTTAATGTCATCCATTTTTGATCCCACCTCCTTGTCACACCATCTCTTGTTTCAGACCCTAACTACTGCATATCAGCTATTGAATGATGCTCAGGCGGGCCATTTTGGAGAATGCTGGTTATGTGTGCCCCCAGGGTCAAATGCTCTCGCCCACCATTTGTGGCCTCAGCCATTGTCCTATTAGATTCTCTCACCTTACCACTGGTTAAATGCTCCAAGCCAAATGTCACTACTACCCCTTATCTCTCTCACATTCCTCTCTTCAGCATTACAGACTGCTTTAACTCCTCAGGAATACACTTTGTGGGTACTCTGGATTCTTCAGACTGCAATAATACCATTACCCTTGGTACTATCACCCAGCCCCTATGTCTAAACATTCACAATGCCTCTATTCTCTGTGGTACTCAAGTTTATCATTGTTTACCAGCTAGGTGGTCTGGGACTTGTGCCCTGGTATTCCTGTTTCTTAGATTAGGCATGGTACCTGATAAAGAACCCTTTCAGCAAGACATGACAAATGAGCCATCCAAGTAATACCCTTTCTAGCAGCCCTGGGCATAATTGCAGGTATATCCACTGGAACAGCAGGGCTAACTACTTCCTTAGCTATTTACCATCAGCTTTCCCCCAAATTCATCCAGGATTTCCAATGGGTCACTCAGACTATCCTTACTCTTTAGAAACATAGACCCGCGGACCACTGTAGTACTACAAAATTGGAGAGCATAAGCTTTATTAACAGCAGAAAGAGGTGGTCTTTATCTCTTTCTTGGGGAACAATGTTGCTTTTATGTGAATCAATCAGAGATAGTGAAAGATAAGATCCAACAACTCCAAATGGATCTTCAAACTCAGAAACAGCTTGATACCTCTAGCCAGTGGATCACTAATGGTCAGATATGGAAATGGGTGCTACTCTTCTTATTCCCTCTTTTCTTTCTTTTCTTAGCCCTACTAATTGCACCTTGCCTTGTAAATCCCTCAGCTAGATTTCTTTGGTAACAGATCCAAAATATTTCTAACCAAACTCTGAACCAGTTAATATTACAGGACTACCAGCCCCTATCAACAAAGCCAGAGATCTGCAGAACCTGATTATATCCTGAGGAGGAAGATCAAAATTGTCTCAAGAACCTCAGTGCCCCAATTCAGCAGGAAGCAGTCTAATGATAACTTTGCCCCATTTCCAAGCCCAGCTGCTTATTACTAAACAAACAACTGGGGGGATATAGGGAAAAAGGGCTGGCTAAAGAAGCCTACCTTGATCCTGGAGCCAAGAACTATGAAAAGATGGCTCAGATCAGGGCAGAAATAAATACAGTTTGGCTCAGATCAGAACCATTTTTGCCCCTGGCCAACTGACCTATGAAACCAACCAATCACAGAGCAGGAAAGTAGCACCCTGGCCCGGGAGCCCAGGACCAGGGAAAGAAACACAACATGAGTTTTGGACCTGAGCCAGAGAAATGAACACTTTATCCCCAAACCCAGAGCCAAGAAATCATGCCCTGACTCTGAAACTAGTACCAAAGTAAAACTCTTGGCCCCTAGATTCAAAGTCAGTGAAAGAAAGGTACCTGGCAGACAAGACTGATGCTGTCCTGACACCTGTCCTGCCAACGCTATGAAGACTACAGGAGCCTGGGATGATGGCGGTCTGGGTAATGGATAGTCTGTCATTTTTTAATAGATTTGGAAGTCTGCACTCAGGTACAATGTATCCTTCTCAGATCTCTGATGGCACTGACGACTGGGCTCCCTATAGCTTTGTCAGCTTAGCAACATCAGACAACCAGAGTCTTCCACAAGCTTGCAGCCACCTTATTAATTGATCAATTAATTAATTAAAGCTACTAAGTCTCTTAAAATAAGAGAAACAGACAGACGGGTTCAGAATATGGACTTACAGATGTTCTTCATTGAGCCAAGGATATTTCAGTCCAATCTATACCTGGCTATCTAGATAGAAAAGAATGTACATGATTTTTAACTCAAATCAATAGCCTTTTCTAGAACTCAAAAATATGAGTCTACTCCTGCTGTTTTACAGATATCTGTTACAATGCAAATTATAATACTACCGTTACTGAAAGTTCCAAATAAGTTCATAAATTTTAACTCCTGTTCCTAGTTTGTGTCTGTCTCAACAGGTTTCCACTTAGCTGACACATCAAAGCTTCATTTGATGACAACCCCTGAACTTGCTGAAAGCTGATATGTGCCAATCCAGCCCTTGTCTCAACTGCTGACAGTACGAATACTGTCCCTTCTGGATGAACAGGACACAAAGAAAAGCAACTACTGAACTCTGCCAAGACAGGGTAAGATAGTTGTTCAAAAATACCTGCTTCTGAAAATGATCTGTCAGATATTCTAGGCCTGTAGTCAAAATGAATGCTGAGAAACTTTAGGTGACTGTCCGTCTACCAGCTCTCTCTGTCTACTCTCGCAAAACTCCCTAAAGTTGCTTGCATTTTTCTCCCATTTCTTAGGTTTTATTATATTATTATATTCCTCCTGGGGTCTTTGATGGAATTGAAGACTTATAGTTATAGTTACAATCTTCTTGTATCTTAGCTAGAACACATTATGTATTAGATTCAGGTTCTTCATACGACACCTTTTGGAATGATCTCTATAATGTGCCATTTACTAATGCTCTAGACTTCTCTGAATTTTAATATGTGTCTCTTGTTTGATGTTATTCTTGTTGGTTGCAGTTCCATTTTTGTTTGTTATTACACTTTGTTTTTGCTGGACAATACTTGATAATTATTTTTATTATATATAGTTTGCATTGAGATTAGAACCTTATTTAGACAAAAAGGGGAAATGTAGTGGTATTTGCTCTGCCCATGACCCTGGGCTATATGCATCCTGCCATTGTATGTGACCTCTGATAAGGAGCTAGAGAAGGGTCACATGCCCTTTCTCCTTGCCCCTGCCTGGGACGTGGATTTGCTCCCAGTCAGATCAGAGGATGACTTCTGCTGCCTACTCTGTTCTTTAATCATGAGTGTATTGCCTCAATTTATATCTTAATAAATTCTGTTACCCAAGTAATAGATTCATGTGGATTGATCGTAATACACCTGAGCACCCACATTATTTCCATCTGCTTACTAACTACAGACACCATGCAACCAGCCCCTCATCCTATCATTCCTTTCTCTCCACAGTGGACTGCATCCTCATTAAGTAGGATGTTGAGATAAACCCTTCCTTTCTAAAATTGCTTTTGTCGGGTATTTTGTCATAGCATTAGAGCAAAGTCGTTCATCTAACTGGCAGCTCTTAAAAGACACAAAAGTCTTAGAAGAAAATATAAGGCAAAAAATAGAATTTCAAACACTTCATTTGACTCTCTTTCCATATATAAAAGTGGCAGTTATGCTCTGAGCTTCACCAGTATTATGTTCATATCTTATGATAACTGACAGATATATTTATCTATTTCATGTCTCTTAACTTATTTTTTGAGACATGGTTTCTCTATGTCACCCTGGCAAGACTGAAAAATCACTGTATAAAACATGCTGTTCCCAAATTCAAGAGACCAGCCTGCCTCTGCCTTTTGAGTGCTGGAATTAAAGGCATGTGCCACTGTGCCTATGTCCTTTAATTTTTAAAAAGTGGAAAATGTTGTTCCCATTTTACCACATTATTAATTAAAAACTGAACAATTAGCCCCTGTGGTCACAGTCACACAGCTGGCACATTGTAGAACATCAAGCCTTTGACATCAAAGTACATTGCTGCTTCCTTTCTTATGCTCCTCATGGTAACTTATACCTGAAGACCTCTGATGTCTTTACAACCTCACCCACCTCATTCATGGTGTTTGCTGGGCAGCCTATTTTGAGAATAATTCACTCATTAAATGCATGTTTCATCTCTGTATTTGTTAATATACTAACACTGGAGTTATAATTATAACCATACATAATCATAATTGAAAACTGTAACTTAGAGCCATGGTTTGAGTTCTTGAAGTATAGGATACTGCTCATGTATGATGAGTGGTGAGTATCTAAGCTGGGACATGGGGTATAGGAAGAGAAGATGCTTCCAGATAAGTTGGCAAGTGAATTGAAATCTCAAAATTAGTGACAGCTAACCAGATAACAGGAGAGCAGGAAAGGTCTCGAGAGGGTGTTCCTAAGTTAAGAGCTCTTGTTGACCTTCCAAAAGACTTAAGTTTGATTTCCAGCACCCACATGAGGTGGCTTACAACAGCCTGTAAATATAGCTCCATGGGATCAGATTCCTTCTTCTAGCCTCTTCAGGCAACCAAACATATATGCTATGCACATATACAGACACACACACACACACACACACACACACACACACACACACACACACACACACACACACACTTTCTTTAAAACTATTGCTGCTTTTTAAGCAATGGCTGTCCTAATCAACAACTGCAACCTGCAACTCAGCTGCTATCAGCATGTTTGGGCTGCAAGACCGACAGCCTGAGGAAATTCTGTTCCCTCAGGCTCTGACTCTTTCAAAGCTGTGAATGGAACTTATCTAAATCTCTGTCCCTCTGTCACAGACTGACCCATCAGGGGTACCATGACCATAGGAGAATCAGGGCTTGGGTAGTCATGAAGGCAAGCATTCGGCTAATGACAGACAGACAACACACTCAGAAGTGGTTTGAATCTGTTGAAATTTTATTTTTGTAAATCAGTAGTTTATATACAGAAAAGAAAACTATCAAGTCATACAAGGAACAACAAGAGCTTGGCAATAATTCAATTACATCATCTTCAAAAAAACAGCAAGCACACAATTATTAATCAATGCTAGACATATCCCTTCACCCATAAGAACTTTATGACTCAAAGAGTAGTCTGTGTTTTTTAAACTTAGTATAGTCCTGAGACTTGTGTAGACTTCTTTGTGGTTGTAGCTGTGTCTTTTATCTTATCTAGTTTATTATGTACTTTTATTTTTTATTTTTTTGGTTTTCATGACCCACGTAGCCAATATGGATGCTGTAGACCCTCTCTAAGTCTTTCTTTAGGTTTTTTTTTATCACATATCTATTTAAATATAAAACCTTTTTATCTGTTAGAATATGGACTCTTGTACTTTTATGCCTGTAAGGGGAAGCGGTTCAGTTGTAGTCCTTAAGTTTCCCATGTTGAACTTTTTCAACAAAGGGGCCAACCATCTTCTTCCTGTGAGATAAATTTTTTTTTTATCATAAATCACTTTAGTTGGGATTCCCAGTGGGTGAGTGTTCATTCCCTAGAAGTGCCTGAACTATTATACTTTCTTTATCTAGCAGCTTGGGGTCTTTAAAAAATAGTTCATTCTGTTATATCCGATTAAGAACCATGTCCAGCTTCCCCTCCCCTCCATAGTTCACATCCCTCTAAAGAACTCAAGATTCAAAGGTTGAGATGGAATTCTGCTCCTCAAAGAGGCTGAATAGCAAGTAGCTCACTTCCTCTCCTTGCTTGTGTCTCCCCAAAAGCCACTCCTTCTCCCAGCCCCAATTAAAAGCCCTTCTCTACCTGGTTCCTCCCTACCACTTCCTGTCAGCTAGTTGCTGACTCAACACCCTGACTGCAGGTTAAGTTTGCATCATTAAACAAATGTTCCAGAGCATAAACAAAAGTAACACACCTTAAAACAATATTCTACCACACACATATAAATAAAAACTTAAAAATAAATATATTTTTCTCGAGATTATTCTGGGTGTAGGAAATAGCATGTAGTAAAGACAGAGGAAGGGATGGATTATGGCAACTGAACTAAAGAAAGACAAAGGAAACTCGAGCAGAAACCAAGATATTAAGGAGAAGTAAAGTGTGGCATAAGATAACCAGTAATATAGATGTGCTTTTAAAGATTAATTTTAATTTTATTTTATTTGTATTTGTGCACATGTGTGCAAGTGCCTATGGAGGCCAAAATGTGGCACCAGTTATAGGCACTATGTGGAGGTACTGAGATCCAAACTCTAGCCCTCTTGTAGAACAGTAAGTACTCATAACAACTGAGCTATCTTTCCAACTCCATGGTTGTTAAAGACTACTGTTTTACATCCACAAAATAGTTGAATATAAGGTAGAGATATCTACATGCTCTCTTTCTTTTCACCTGCACCTTTTCCTTCAGCATCAGTATCATCCACAAGAACAGCATATTTGTAATATTTAGAGCAGCTGATGAAATTGTTCTGCCCAGATTAGAACCCCCAAAGAGACCACTGGAGACCAAAGATGTCCAGAATGCAAGAGCAAGGTTTATTTGATTCAGTGCACGTGTGTAGTTCAAGCTAGCAGGGAACCGTCATCCACCACATCCAATGCAGCGAGGCAGGGAGGAGAGTTCCTCTTTCTTGGGGAAGTTAGTTTTTATAGGCAAAAACCACAAAATTCCTTAGAGGGGAGGGGGTTAGTATGGGTCCATCCTTGATTGGTCCAGTTTTTCCCAGGCTTGGACTTTGTCTTATTTTAGCTTATCTGTTTGCCCTGTCAGGAGTTTTACAACCCATCTCTGGGGTCTGGTCATGTTATCTCCAGAGAGGGGCATCTTGTGGTTAATCAGTCACAACCAGACATACTGACTTTGTTCTTTTGAAAACACCTGACTTCACCCTCTCCAAGAAGGGGAAACTGACTCAGTTCTGTTTATTTTAAGATATTTCTTTCCTCAGCTCTTTTGGGTTTCTAGAGGAACTGTGTCTGGGCCTTTGGTGTGTGTGTGGGGGGGGGGGCTTTCATTCCCTGATGTGGGATGGTCTGTATGTCAAATTTCTCTGATTGGTCAATAAATAAAACACTGATTGGCCAGTGGCTAGGCAGGAAGTATAGGCGGGATTTAACAGAGAGGAGAAAAAGAAAGAACAGGAAGGCAGAAGGAATCACTGCCAGCCGCCGCCAGGACAAGCAGAATGTGAAGATGCTGGTAAGCCACAAGCCATGTGGCAAGGTATAGATTTATGGAAATTGATTAATTTAAGCTATAAGAACAGTTAGCAAGAAGCCTGCCACAGCCATACAGTTTGTAAGCAATATAAGTCTCTGTGTTTAGTTGGTTGGGTCTGAGCGGCTGTGGGACTGGCAGGTAACAGAGATTTGTCCTGACTATGAGCCAGGCAGGAAAACTCTAGCTATAATTCCCCACTTCTATTGGCCCTCGAGGGGCTCAATCATGGGCCCCTAACTTGTTCTAATTTAAGATATTCCTATGTTCTCACTTCGGGGTCTGCATACGACTCATATTCGGTGGTCCTGACTTGAGTATAGCCCCATTGTACCATGAGTTGTATGGTGCTTAGCCTCTGTTTCATAAATTGTACTAGTCTGTTAAGGATACAGGACCTAAAGATGAGTAAGATAATGAGGATCACGATGGGCCCTATTAGACTGAAAATTAGTTAGTAATGGCCATTTTGCCTCTATGTCAAGGAGTTTATTTTTTCCCCAGCATTTCAGCCTTACCTGAAGAAGGAATATGAGACAACGTATTTTCTTCTGGAACTGCTTCGAGCTGGCATTGGGGCACAATTGTCAGGGGCCCCCAGAAGGCTGAAAAGCTGGTCAAAGACTGGGCAAGGAACATTTGTCAGAAGCATGTAGCTGCCTGACCCCATAGGGACAGAGAAGAATCATGTTAGCTGGGCTGGTCCACATCAGCTTTTAGCAAGTCCTCTGGACCAGTGTAGTCAGCAACTGAAGCTTGGAGGTGACTGCCAACCAAGTGAAAATCTGTTGAGACAAATTTAAACTAGGAACAGAAGTTAAAATTTATTAACTTATTTGGAACCCTTAGGTGCATACCCTTAGTAATGGGAAAAGCAGTAGTCCCAAGACCAGGAGAGAGGAAAAATACCATCTTTAGAAATACTTATCTGGGGTCCTTTTGACGTCTGTGAAGTGGGTCTAGGTTTTATGACTCTTTTGATCCTTTGAAACCTACTTACAAAATGACATAAAAGTTTTAGTATTACCAATATATACTGGAATTTATATTACAGACAAAGCAGGTAATGGATATCTGTAAAACAGCAGAAGTGGACTCATACCATTGAGTCCAGACAAGAAATACAGATTTGGGTTAAAAGCTTGTATATATTTTTTTTGTCCAGAGAGCCAGGTATAAATTGGACAGAGATTTTTTGGCCTGATGAGAAGCACTTTTAGGTTTACATTTAGATATATTTAGATGACATCTAAAATAAATCTAAAATGTTGAGCTTGTGACTGAATAGTAAGTAGTCATTGCTCTACCAGTTCATCAGGACTCCTAAATGTTAAGCTCTGAACCATTATATCATAGAGCAGGAAAGTAATCTGAAACATATCTCATCTTAGACTCATATCTGAACCTTTATGACTTACTTAAACTTTTTATCTTAGAACATTTTTTTAAAGTGAGCTAACAACCTGGCTATAGCCTTGCAGAAGGACCTGGTTGTCTGATGCTGCCATGTTGACAAAGTTAGAGCTAGCCTGGCCATCAGTACTATCAGAGATCTGAGAAGGATAAACTATATCTGAATGCAGACCAAGCAGCTTCCAATCCTATAAATTACAGGGACCAATTCCTACCCAGGTCTCCATAGCGTTGGAGGCACCAGAACAGCATCAATCTTCTTCTGCCATAGGCCTATAAGGCAGAGTATTTTTTCTGTGGAATAGGGACATGGAAGACTGACCTCGATTTGTCCAGACAAAAGGGTACAATCAATTCCAGTGTCCTGCTGCTTGTCCACAATCTGGGCTGGGTCCTGGCAGCAGGCATTGCATTGGGGGTATCTTGCCCTGTGGTCAGAGTTGCCATAATCCAGGCAGAGACAGTTTGGTGCCTCGTACATAATCTTCTTTGGAGACTCTGGGTCATTGCTAGGATCTGGAAGTCTGTCTGATATAATAAGCTTTTAGATCAACATTTAAATGCCATATTCTGTAGATCTCTGAAGTATGAGGGCTGTCCAGGTATATCTGAACTAACTTTGTTTCTAATTACTTGTTTCAAGCTCAACCCTGAAAACAAATGAGCAAATGAGTAAACTTATTCCTGTAATATTACATCAGTACTTACTTACCTTGGCTGACTATTTATGTTCTCTAACAGTCTACAATAAGTAGCCTAAAAACAATGCTTTTAAGAACAAATTTAGCAAACACAAGAAGGCTAGACAACTTTCTTAAGCCTGAATGTACCTTGGGTGAGGATAAACATTTTTAAGTCATTGGTTTTTAACTATAAAAACTGTTCTTAAAGGATTAAGATATCTCAAATGTCTTCTGTGATATCAACAATAAAGTGTTAAGGGGGAGAAAACATGGCATCACCACAGTCTGTATAAAGTAAAACCAAGCTCCAAAGTGTAAACAATCCCAGAGTTCAATATCTAGGATTTATTTATAATCCTTTTGGTCCTTTTACTTAGAGGCTTGGATGATTTCTTTGACTCCACCTTTGGCAGCACATACATAGCCTGCCTGTTTTATTTTATTATGGCAAGTGCTTCCAGTGATCATCACCTGGCACTGGCATTTTTTAAAACTGCTAAAGTCCACTATTGCAACTAGACTCTTTTTAGAACTCTAGCACTACCATACATTTGCAAACCTCAGCTGTTTCCTATGATTCCTTCATGTCTTTAAAATTATTATCATTTTACATGGGTAAATCTTAAATTACAAAGTTCAGCTGCCAGAGCAAGGTATATTCCTGTGTATAAAAGCATTGAGGTGTAGCTTTAATATTTATCAGATACCTTAATTAAACATATGTTGCCATCTATTTAAATTCTCTAGAAATTTGCTGTTTAACACTTGGTAAAGACATAAGTACTTAGTTAACCTAAGTAGATCTGTATAATCTTAGTAAAAGATGGCTGCCAGCCACATGGCTGCCTATGAGGTCACCAGCCAAGATGGAGGAAGCCATGTGGTTGCTGTTTAAAGCACATTTTTCTAAAGAATAATTACTTGCATGCATACACACAGTTGGATCCAAGTTACACACATACATACGTACAGTTAAAGCTTGCTTACATTTCCAAGTCACATACCTGTCCACATACACACATAAGCAGTTTGCAGAATCATTAGCCATTTTTAAGATGAAAACCAACTAGAATTAACTTTTAAATTCAGTATTTTCAGGTATAAGAAATCATAACAAAAAGTTTATATCACATCCCCTCTGACTTTCTACAACCTTCCATGTACCCTCAGTCCATTCCTTTGATCCCTTAGACATTTACTTTAGACAAAATCTGTTTTTTTTCTTCTAAGACAGAAACTCTTACCAAAGTCTTTCTTGTGATTTCCCGCAGTAATCTAGAATATATTGTAAAGTTACAATATTTTAAACAAAAACAGAAATACTTGCATATACCATAAAAAGAATAACTCAATTTGCATCAGCACTGTACCACAGACAAGAAACTTTTGGTTAGTTTTATAACAGCCTCAGTAGCTTAGCAACCATAGGCAGTGACATTCCATTCTTGGAGCCAGAACTTGATCAGGTTTTAGCCCCAGGGCAGGTCTTGGGAGCCCCACCCAACAGCATGGAAGAGAAAGAGGATGACAGGATGATGGGGAAGGAATGCACCATGGGGACAAAAGATTGCTGTTAACCTCAGATTTTCAAGTACACGAGAATGGCAGACTGAAAGTGACTCCATGCCCTGGCTGGGCCCACAGACTTGTAGGCCACTCCTCAGCTGTGACCCTGGAGGGGCAGTTAGTTCTCCATCAGCCCCTACACTCTGAGCTCCTTGAGGCTCCTGCTGGCTCCCACCAACTCTGCCCTGTGTCCACACCGGAGCCCATCCAGAACCTGCTGTCCATATCTGGGCCTCACAGTGCTCATAGCCCACCCTAGCACACAGCCATGCCTAGTTCCCATGCAGCCTCTGGGTCAACTTAGCTGCCACTCGCATTGTGTTGTAAAGCCTCTGCTCCATAGCTCTCTGAGTGAGCTGGAGCCTGGAACCCGCTGTGTCTAAGCCCTGTGAGGCTCACAGTCTACCTAGCCCTCTCAGTGGCACCCTGAGTCCCCAAAGTAGCAGCTGTGCAGCCGCTATGCCAGTGAGCAAGGGTTAAGTCTAGGGGTGAAAATGGGGTATTCCCCATAATAGAGTGAAAAAGTCAATGATGAAAACTAACAAAGAGAGAAAACAACAAAGCCACAACCACAATAAGATACAAAAAGACACCAACAATTTTCCGGGACAAAGTACAAGTCGGCACTCCCTCCTCAGGCAGGGAGAGATACCCAAAAACATTCCTAAAGGGTCGCCTAATGCTCAGGAGAGGCTCCTGATCACTCCCTGGGGGAGGCTGCTGAAACCAAACAGTCACCTCTGAGGTAGCCTCAAATGGCTCAGGACCAGGGGGTTCCTTGCCCAAATCGGGGAAAGAGGTGTCCCTTTTTCCCTCCAGGATCACTGTCTGGACATGTCTGTCCCAGTGAGAGCCTGCAAAAAAAAAAAAAAAAAAAAAAAAAAAAAAAAAAAAAAACCACACACATGGACAAATTACAAGTACTGAAAGTCCATTGTTTACAGAGGACTCACTCTGTCATTGTACCCATGAGGCTATTCATCACTAGACTATTAAAATTACCTAATTTTCTTTTTCCAGTTTTACATACATTACTTGCTATTAAAAGCTCCTGTACTCAAGATTTTTGTATCTTACTAGAAATAGGACAAACGAGTCATTAAAATTCAGTTGTGACTGAATTAAACAGACATAATTGAAAGACATTGTGATGGTTAACTGCCATTGTCAATATGAGTGGATTTGAAATCACCTAGGAAATACCCCACTTGTATGCTATAAGGGAACTTCCAAAAAGTTTAAACTGAAGAGAGAAGACATTAATATTAACAAAGATGGCATCATCCTATGGGCTGACCTTCCAGACTAAATGGAAAGGAACTGAGTCCAGCCTTTAATATTCTCTCTATCCTGTCTGAAGACCTGATATGGCCAGACACCTCACACTCGTGGCACAAGGGACTTTATTCCTCTGAACTACTGTGAGTCAAACTAAGCCCTTCCTTCCTTAAATTGATTTTGTCAGGTAATCTGGTGATAGCAACAAGAGAAGTAACTAAAACAAATAGTGATTCCAGATAGCATTAGCTGGAATCTAAAGACCTGTATATGTTAACCAGTATCTTACAAAACAAGACAACAGAGTAGAAGGTCTACAGAGAAAGGTAGTGTGAGTAAAGCTGTAGAATAGAAGATGAAGGGTCTTAGAGATGAAGCTAAGGTCTGAAGTTGGGGCTAGTATGCATCTCATATATCATGTTAGGGAAGGTACAATCTAGCCAGCAATGACATTGAAAATAGATTGATACCAAAGAAGGTAGAAACATACATGAGAAATCTGTTACCATACACAAGACAAGGGTGATAATGATCAAACTGGAGTGTTCAAAGACAAGACAGAAAGAGGTTGAAAGTAGGATTAAAAGCTCTACTCTTTGTCTAAACTCATTTTGCTTAATCACAAAGTCTCCCATGCCTGTAGCTCCTTCTAGTGGGAATGACTCTACCCATGTCTCCTAAAGAGACAACATAATTTTTACCATATGATGCCACCACTTATAGAGTCAAGGGACTAGGAAAGAATCCTTTCAGCATCTGACTCAAAACTGAACTATCTACTGCCTGTCTTGTACTGTGTCCAATATGTTACTATCTGATTTATTTATTTATTTATTTATTTATTTATTTATTTATTTATTTATTTATTTATTTATTTATATTTTATTTTATTTTACAATACTATTCAGTTCTACATAACAGCCACAGATTCCCTTCTTCTCTCCCTTCCTGCCCCCATCCCCTTCCCTCGAGCCCAACCCCCATTCCCACCTCCTCCAGATCAAGGTCTCCCCCGAGGACCAGGATCGACCTGATAAACTCAGTCCAGGCAGGTCCAGTCCCCTCCTCTCAGTTTGAGACAAGCATCCCTGCATAAGCCCCAGGTTTCAAACAGCGAACTCATGCAATGAGCCCAGGACCTGGTACCACTCCCTAGATGCCTCCCAAACAGATCAAGTCAATCGACTGTCTCACCTATTCAGAGGGCCTGATCCAGTTGGGGGCCCCTCAGCCTTTGGTTCATAGTTCATGTGTTTTCATTCTTTTGGCTATTTGTCCCTGTGCTTTATCCAACCTTGGTTTCAACAATTCTCGCTCATATAAACCTTCCTCTTTCTCACTAATTATCCTCCCAGCACTCCACCCAGGGCCTAGCATCCAGATTACTCAGTCCTTGGATGGGGTTTCTGGCACAACTATTAGGGTTCAGTCATCCTTGTTCCACATCTAGCATCCTCCTATGAGTGAGTACATACCATATTTGTCTTTCTGAGTCTGGGTTATCTCACTAAGGATGATTTTTTCTAGATCCATCCATTTACCTGCAAACCTCATGATGTCATTGTTTTTCTCTGCTGAGTAGTATTCCATTGTGTATATGTGCCACAATTTATTTATCCATTCTTCGGTTGAAGGGCTTCTAGGTTGTTTCCAGGTTTTGGTTATTACAAACAATACTGATATGAACATAGCTGAGCAAGTGCTCTTGTGGCATGATTGAGCATTTCTTGGGTATATGCCCAAGAGTGGTATAGCTGGATCTTGGGGGAGATTGATTTCCAATTTTCTAAGAAAGCACCATATTGATTTCCAAAGTGGTTGTACAAGCTTGCATTCCCACCAGCAGTGGAGGAGAGTTCCCCTAGTTCCACATCCTCTCCAGCATAAGTTGTCTTCAGTGTTTTTGATCTTAGCCATTCTGACAAGCCGCATCAGGTGGTATCTCAGAGTTGTTTTGATTTGCATTTCCATGATGATTAGGGATGTTGAGCAATTCCTTAAATGTCTTTCAGCCATTTGAGTTTCCTCTGTTGAGAATTCTGTTTAGTTCTATAGCCCATTTCTTAATTGGACTGTTGATCGTTTTGATGTCTAATTTCTTGAGTTCCTTAAACATTCTGGATATCAGTCCTCTGTCAGATGTGGGGTTGGTGAAGATCTTTTCCCATTCTGTAGGCTGTCGCTTTGCCTTGTTGACCGTATCCTTTGCTCTACAAAAGCTTCTAAGTTTCAGGAGGTCCCTGAAACAATTGATTGATTGTTTCTCTCAGTGTCTGTGCTACTGGTGTTATATTTAGGAAGTGATCTCCTATGCCAGTGCGTTCAAGACTACTTTCTACTTTCTCTTCTAGCAGGTTCAGAGTAGCTGGATTTATGTTGAAGTCCTTGATCCACTTGGACTTAAGTTTTGTGCACGGTGACAGATATGGTCTATTTGCAGACTTCTACATGTTGATATCCAGTTATGCCAGCACCATTTGTTGAAGATGCTTTCTTTTTTCCACTGTACACTTTTGGCTTCTTTGTCAAAAATTATATGTTCATAGGTGTGTGGGTTAATGTCAGGGTCTTCAATTTGATTCCATTGGTCCACATGTCAGTTTTTATGCTAATACCAAGCTGTTTTTATTACTGTAGCTCTATAGTAGAGCTTGAAGTCAGGGATTGTGATGCCTCCAGAGGTTGTTTTATTCTACAGGATACTTTTGGCTATCCTGGGTTTTTTGTTTTTTCCATATGAAGTTGAGTATTATTCTTTCCAGGTCTGTGAAGAATTGTGTTGGTATTTTGATGAGGATTGCATTGAATCTGTACATTGTTTTTGGTAAAATTGCCATTTTTACTATGTTGGTCCTACCTATCCATGAGCATGGGAGATCTTTCAATTTTTTGACATCTTCAATTTCTTTTTTCAGGGACTTAAAGTTCTTGTCATATAGGTCCTTCACTTGCTTGGTTAGTGTTACCCCAAGGTATTTTATGTCATTTGTGGCTATTGTAAAGGGTGATGTATCTCTGATTTCCTTCTCAGCGTCTTTGTCCATTGTATATAGGAGGGCTACTGATTATTTTGAGTTGATCTTGTATCCTGCTATGTTGTTGAAGGTGTTTATAAGATTTATCAGTTCCTGGGTGGAATCTTTGGGGTCACTCAAGTATACTATCATGTCATCTGCAAATAGGGAAAGCTTGACTTCTTCCTTTCCAATTTGTATCCCCTTAATCTCCTTATGTTGTCTTATTGCTCTGGCTAGAACTTCAAGTACTATATTGAATAAGTATGGGGAGAGTGGACAGCCTTGCTTCGTTCCTGATTTTAATGGAATTGCTTTGAGTTTCTCTCCATTTAATTTGATGTTGGCTGTT
This sequence comes from Peromyscus maniculatus bairdii, assembly GCF_049852395.1. Lineage (NCBI taxonomy): Eukaryota > Metazoa > Chordata > Mammalia > Rodentia > Cricetidae > Peromyscus > Peromyscus maniculatus. The sequence continues at coordinate 1,603,718 of NC_134858.1, forward strand.
GGCTTGCTGTAAATTGCCTTTATTATGTTTAGGTATGTTCCCTGTATTCCTGATACTCCAAGACTTTTATCATGAAGGGGTGTTGGATTTTGTCAAATGCCTTTTCTGCATCTAGTGAGATGATCATGTGTTTTTTTTCTTTGAGTTTGTTTATATGGTGTATTACATTGATGGACTTTTGTATGTTGAACCACCCGTGCATCCCTGGGATGAAGCCTACTTGATCATGGTGGATAATTGTTCTGATGTGTTCTTGGTGTCTGTTTGCCAGTATTTTATTGAGAATTTTTGCATCAATGTTCATGAGGAAGATCGGTCTGTAGTTCTCTTTCTTTGTTGTATCCCTATTTGGTTTAGGAATCAGGGTATTTTTAGCCTCATAGAAGGAGTTTGGTAATGTTCCTTCTGTTTCTATTGTGTGGAACAATTTAGAGAGTATTGGTATTAGTTCTTCTTTGAAGATCTGGTAGAATTCTGCACTGAAACCATCTGGTCCTGGCCTTTTTTTGGTTGGGAGACTTTTAATGACTGTTTCTATTTCCTTAGGAGTTATTGGACTATTTAAATAGTTTATCTGGTCTTGATTTAACTTAGGTATGTGGTACCTATCCAGAAAAATGTCCATTTCTTTTAGGTTTTCCAGTTTTGTGGAGTAGAGGTTTTTGAAATATGACTTGATAATTCTCTGAATTTCCTCAATGTCTGTTGTTAGGTCCCCCTTTTCATTTCTGATTTTGTTGATTTGGATTCTCTCTCTCTGTCTTTTGGTTAGTTTGGATAAGGGCTTGTCTATCTTGTTGATTTTCTCAAAGATCCAACTCTTTCTTTCATTAATTTTTTGTATTACTCTCTTAGTTTCTAATTGATTAATTTCACCTCTCACTTTGATAATTTCCTGGCATCTATTTTTCCTGGGAGACTTTGCTTCTTCTTGTTCTAGAGCTTTCAGGTGTGCTGTTAAGTCACTAATGTGAGATTTCTCCAACTTCTTTATGTGGGCATTTAGTGCTATGAATTTCCCTCTTAGCACTGCTTTCATAGTGTCCCATAAGTTTGGGTATGTGGTGTCTTCATTTTCATTGACCTCTAGGAAGTCTTTAATTTCTTTCTTTATTTCTTCCTTAACCCATTGGTGATTCAGTTCATGAGATTGTAGGTTTTCTGTAGTTTTTGTTGTTGTTGAAATCTAACTTTAAACCATGGTGGTCTGATAGAACACAGGAGGTTATTCCAATTGTTTTGTATCTGTTGAGATTTGCTTTGTGGCCAAGTATGTGGTCGATTTTAGAGAAAGTTCCATGGGGTGCTGAGAAGAATGTATATTCTTTTTTTGTTAGGATGGAATGTTCTGTAGATATCTATTAGGTCCAATTGGGTCATGACATCAGTTAAGTCCTTTATTTCTCTGTTAAGTTTCGATTTGGGAGATCTGTCCAGTGGTAAAAGTGGGGTGTTGAGATCTCCCACTATTAATGTGTGGGGGTTTATATGTGGTTTAAGCTTTAGTAATGTTTCTTTTACATATGTGGGTGCCCATGGATGTCAGCCCAGACTAATATACCCAGCAAAACTTTCAATCATCATAGATGGAACAAACAAGACATTCCAAGACAAAGCCAGTTTTAAACAATACCTATCCACAAACCCAGCCCTACAGAAAGCACTAGAAGGAAAATTCCAACCGAAGGAAGTCAGATACACACTCTAAAACACAGGCAATAGATAAATCCACAGCAGTAAACCCCAAAGAACAGAAGTACACACACACTACCACCAAAAATAACAGGGATGAACAATCACTGGTTGTTAATGTTTGGGGCATAAATGTTCAGAATTGAAACTTCATCTTCATGGATCTTTCCTGTGATGAGTATGTAATGCCCTTCTTGATCTCTTTTGATTGATTTTAGTTTGAAGTCTATTTTGTTGGATATCAGGATGGCTACACCTGCTTGTTTCTTAAGACCATTTGTTTGGAAAGTCTTTTCCCAGCCTTTTATTCTTAGGTAGTGTATGTCTTTGAATTTGAGATGTGTTTCTTGTATGCAGCAGAAAGATGGGTCCTGTTTTCGTATCCATTCTGTAAGCCTATGTCTTTTTATAGGTGAATTAAGTCCGTTGATATTAAGGGATATTAACAACCAGTAATTGTTCATCCCTGTTATTTTTGGTGGTAGTGTGTGTGTACTTCTGTTCTTTGGGGTTTACTGCTGTGGCTTTATCTATTGCATGTGTTTTCGAGTGTGTATCTGACTTCCTTCGGTTAGAATTTTCCTTCTAGTGCTTTCTGTAGGGCTGGGTTTGTGGATAGGTATTGTTTAAATCTGGCTTTGTCTTGAAATGTCTTTTTCATTCCATCTATGATGATTGAAAGTTTTGCTGGGTATATTAGTCTGGGCTGACATCCATGGGCACCCACATATGTAAAAGAAACCAGAACCTGGGGCCAAGCAGGTCTTCCCGGAGTGGCTAGTGCCCAGGGATGGGGTCCAGGTTGGGCCTGGATATTCACTTCTGGTCCAGAAAGGAAGTCGGGGGCAGGATGGGAGTTGGGGGCCAGTCTCTAAGTCTCAGGAAGTGTCTGGGGTCTCAGGCAGATGGGCGTGGGGGCAGGGTGTGGAGATTGCAGGGACTCCTGGGGGGGCTTAGAAAAGGGGATACCTCCAGGTGGGGCTAGAAGGAGACCTGCCTGGTGCCCAGAACCTGGGGTCAAGTTGGTCAGGTCTTCCCTGAGTGGCTGGTGCCCAGGGATAGGATCCGGGTTGGGCCCGGATACTCACCTCTGGTCCAGAAGGGAAGTCTCGATATTTTTATTAATAAATCCAGTGTCTTTAATGAGGATTAAAATACAGAATTACAAGGAGAATAAGGTATATAATCTAAAATGATGAAGTAAGCAAGACACCTGGAAAGCAGCACTAGGAAGCCTAAATGAAAAGCCATATATATGTTGAGCTGCAGAGATGATGTAACTCATTGTAGTCCCAGAGCCACCTTGCAGAGCCATCCTGCTCTTTATGTTATTCTGCACTGTCAGAAACCTCACAAGTGTATCTACAATAAATCCACACTTCTTTAGAAAATCTGAGTTTTTCTTAATTCCTTGAAGCAAAGTCATTCTAAGTAAAATATTCTATCATGCATCACTTAAGAAGGGTCATACATGAGCCATCCTCAAAAGTACTGCCACAATGGGATTTTTATTTCAAACACCATTCCTAGAAAGACCTCTGTGTAACTGAGCATTATCCTCAAGTACGTGCAGGAAAGCTAAGTAAGGTTCAATGACAGTGCATGATTGTTCTGGATTCCATTGAGAAATGAACAATAAGAAAAGAGACTTCAAAGAGAACTATAAAAATTCAGATCAGACTTTCCTTGGCAGTAATGGACTTAAAAAAAAATGACATAACAAATCTTTTCAGTGAACAGAGTAGAACATCATGGAAGAGAAAGCAGAGATTTTCATTGAAGACATGGCCTAACTTTCTGAGAATGGCCACTCTAAAAATTTTCAAACTAAATGCAGTTACTATATAGGAAAGTGTCAAGTAAATTTCAGAGCACTACATGATATTGTCACAGAAAAGCTTTCTTACAAAATAAATAAAACTGGTGAAACTCAGATGGCAAAAGAGATTGCTAGTTAGAGCAGGTCACTAACCCCTTGACATTGAACAACTGACTTAATCATTCCAATCCTCAATTTAATCAGCTATAAAATTCATTAAATGACATGATGCAATTTTAAGCTGATGTAATTTTAAGTAAAAAAAAAAATTCTCATGGATAAAGCATTGGACCCTGCAAGTGTTCTCTTTGTCTACTATGAATGTCTTTCAATAGTCCAATAGAAGCATTAACATTTTAAGTGCTACTCATAAGCAGATTGTCATACTGCATTTCCTATGCCTTTGCTCAAGAAGTAACTTAGAACTGACAATGTTGACTATGAATCTAATTTTTAAACATTTATTTATTTATTATGTATATAGTATTCTGCCTGCATGTGTACCTGTAGGCCATAAGAGGGCATCAGATCTCATTATACATGATTGGGAGACACATTGTAGTTGCTGGGAATTGAACTCAGGACCTCTGGAAAAGCAGCCAGTGCACTTAACCTCTGTGCCATCTCTCCAGCCCTGAATCTAATTTTTATACATCATTCATGTGGCAAAGCACTTCCTGATTGGTAACTTCCCATACAATGAATAAATTAAAATTAAATATAGCCATCTTTTTCAGCCAACTGCATGTAATTTTTATATTAGCAGAATGGAGAACTAGTGGGTCATAATAAGAAAACATATTTCTTTAACCCCAGTGTTCAATCTGTTGTTTGTAATCTCCTGATTTACTTGAGAAAACAAAATCTAACTGAGGAAAATATTCTATGCTATATTAAATCAATACATTCATTCTTAGAGACTGTAATTTCAAATCTCATGTTATCAAAATTTTCCCAGGGGCCTGCTCTGAGAAGATTTCTCCCAGAGTCCTGGAGAAGACAGTCCGGCCAGAGATGGGGTAATCTGAGGGAAAATAATCTATTTACATCAGTTTCTTACATCCATTTACTTTTGTTCTCTATAACAAACTTCTATCTACACAGCTTCAGTTCCATTCTGACACTCAGTTCCTCACTATCCCTCTTTTTCTGTCCTCTCATAGCCCTAATTAGGCTCTTACACTTTTGATCTCATCTTCACCTTCAGTTTTGCCATCCATGCTCATTTCTTCTCTTCCTACTCTCTTGACCTGACCCAGTCCTTATTCTCTACAAAAGATCTGCCTTGTTCCTTTCTCTTCTGCCATGTGACTCTGCCCTACCATCTACAGAAACTCTGCCTTGTTCTCTTCTCCCTGGCCATATGATTCTGCTCAGACCAGGAATTCTCCCCCACCTTCCTTGAACCTGGCTATGCAGAAAACCCTTTGTTCTAAGTCAATTACTCTGGAATGCCATTTGGTCAGTCTGGGGAAGGAAGGTCTGGGCTTCACTTGCACAGGAAACAAACCTATGCATCTACAGTCTGCCTGTCTCCTAGGCTCTGTAGGGGTGTTACCTAGTTCAGATCAGCAGTAGGCCTGAGAAGCTTATAATGCTTGCTGCTATGGCCTAGTAGTATTTGAGAACACAAGAAATTCATAGCAGAAGACAAATGATATATTAAAAGCAGACTAACAACAAATATTCCCTGATATATGTCTTCCCTCTAGAAAGATTCCTTGACCTTTCTTGCTATAGCTTTATTGTATACAGCTGAATCTCTATAATATATTCTTGTGGCTTCCAGCACCATGTGGAATATTGCTTTCTTTTATCTAGTTATTCTAAAAATATTTATCAGTGCTAGATTAAACATGGATTAATAGGTAGTAAGCAAGATGCATACATCCCTCCCTTTAACAGCCAATAGCCTCACTGAGTATACAGATGAAACAACTAATAATCACAATCCTAAGTTTAAAAGCTATGATACGTTGGGCTGGGGAGACAGCTCAGCAGTTTAGAGTACTGGCGACATGGATTTAATTCTCAGCATACACAAAGCAGCTCACAGACATTGGTAATTCCAGTTCCAGGGTCTCCAGTGCCTTCTTCTGGCCTCTTCAGGCACCAGGCATGCATATGGGGCAGACAAGACACTCATACATGTAAAATGAAAGGCAAAAATTTTTAAAGAAACATTTAAAAAAAACTTATGATATGAAAATTTGCTTTCTGAGTTGGGAGAACATGTGTTTTAGACTCATGAAGAAATAATCCCATTACACAAAGATGCCATTATTTTCTCATCTTATCTATATGATCATGCTTGGGTTTTCATGGTAGAATCTGGCTTACTTGTCTCTGCATTCTCTGCATTACCACAGTTTATTTTCCATAGGTAATTGCTGATTGATTTATAATCACTCAACTTCTATCCCAACCTCTGTATGCTAATCAAAAGACTGGAAGATGAAATACATCATTTCCCAGATTCTCTTGCCTGCTTATGGCTGTGGCTTAAATTATGCCAGTCAGAATCACATATAATTTGTTTTGGAAATATAGTATATGAACATATTCATGGAAATTATAGTAAACACATGGATGGGACTAGAGCCATTATCTTTCAAAGTGTTTTCTTGGCTTGCCATTAAGGTGGTAAGAACCTGAGTCCAGCTATTTGAATAGTGGCTTCCTCATTCCCTGGTTTTTAAACTGTGACAGGATGGCAATTGTCTTGGGTGACAAGTTTCTACTGTCATTCCCAGAGGCCAAGCCTAAGAATAGCTTCTGCATAGTTGGAGCAATGTCATTGCAGACTTCTCTGTATTGGCTCACAGCAGCTAGAACAATGTCTACTATTCTCAACTGCACTTTATTGTATTATTTTAAGTAAAACTGAATTTGTTAAAAATACATACTGGGTTCCATATGTAGTATATAAAACATACACAGTGATGAGAAAATAGTAACAATAAGTGACTACATTAAATAATCAGCTTGTTGGCAATTTGGAGTAATACAAAGGCAATCAATGTGTTTGGGCCTTTAGTGGTCCAGAAAGAAGTCAATGAGCATTAACGAATCAGTGTCTTCAACACTTTTTGAGGAGATTGAGACCTGATAAGAAGACAAGAGTGCCAGCTTTCCTGAGATAGTGTGATTCTATGGCATGTATGAAGCATGGTAGGAAGAAAGGAAAGTTTATGAAAGAGACAGAAGCCTGTCTCTTTTTCACAAGCTAAAAAAGGAAGAATTCCAGTACAATTAAGAACATTTGCTATAAAAGCTCCTGGCATAAAAATATATTCTTTATGTTAAAATAGCACAACACAAGCTTAAAGCCAGAACTTAGGTAGAGCCTCATTGTTTTCCCCAGAAATTTTCTTAGAACCTTAAACAAAACTATTAGCTTTGTTTACAATGAACATAACCTACAATTACTTTTCCTATTGCTGTGATACAAGTCCCTGACAAAGCAACTTAAAGTATTCATCTTGGCTAACAAGTCAGAGATCATCATGATGCAGATATCACAGCATCAGGAATTTGAGGCATCTAATCACATTCTATCAGTAATAAAGAAGCAGAGAACAAGGGCTAGGGAGATGGCTCAGGGGTTAATACTAGTTCTTGAAGAGGACCAGAGTTCAGTTACCAGCATCCAAATTGGGTGGCACACAACTGCCTGTAACTCCAGCTTGAAGGGTCCAAAACCTTCCTCTGGCTTCCACTCACATGAACAATACCCCCACCACATACTGAACATATACCTATACATATACAATTAAAATTAATAAAAGAAGCAGAAAGGAATGAATGCTTATGCTCAACTCATTTTCTTCTTTGTATATTATCTAGCATCTTGGCTCAGAGAAGGGTGCCACACATAGTAGTCTTCCTACTCAATTAACCTAGTCAAGATAATCCACAGAAAGGTCCAGAGACCTATTTCTCATGTGACTCTAGATTTCATTCACTCCGCAATTGAGATTAATTATCACACTTACCCACTTTTACTCCTGTGATGGAGACTTTACCTTATTAAGTATGATCCTGATAGATATGCCTCAGGAGCCACCCCATAATCTCATTTAGGTTCTTTAGAAACTAGTTAAATATAATATCTTAAAAATCACAAAAAAAGAACACTATACATGCCTAGTGCAAAATCAGTGAAGTATGAGTCTCTTAGGGAAGCCCACACTGGTGCTTATCTTATCCTCTTCTGAGTACCTCTCTTCCTCTTAAACCTCATGCTTATAACTATATTGAAGTATCTATATTAAACTACAACTCTGCTTCACACTAACAAGTTCTTTTATGGAAAATTCAAGGCTGGGAATCCCAGATGCTTCAGTCGATGTCTCTAAAAGCATAAATTCTCTTAATCTGCTATGGGCATGGATGGAGCTGTGCCTCCTTTCATGCCTCCTGCCTCCCCTCTCCCAGATAGTATAGAATAATGAGACTTCTATTAACAGATGGTCTAATTCTCTTGGGTCTAGGACATATTTATCAAAGATTTGCTAAACTATTTAGCTAGCTGCCATTCACCTGGTATTTTATCTATATAAATGAACTTTCTTTTTTCACATAAACCTATAAATCCTTCTTATAAGTAAAAATTCTTAGGATCATGAAGAATAAGTAATACACCATAGGTCATATAGCCAGTAGATGGCAGAGCCAGAATTCATTGGCTCTAAAGCTCTTGAATACTTTTTATGTTATGCAGCTTCATACAATAAGTTTCCTTCCAAAGAAAGAAAAAATTGGCCAACTGACACAATTTTCATGTCTTCTTGCCAATCACAGTTGTCCACAAAATGAACAATTGTGTCTGGTTATTAAACATTCCCTTCTGAGTTGGTAGAGTGTGATAGAACTCATCTGCTTCTCCAGATGTGATCCATAAATTACATCAGTTTTAAAGATGGATCATTGAGAAGTAGATAAAAATCATGTATGCCTCACCCACTAAAACTGTGCTAGTCTGTGGCCCCAGCTTGGAGATTTATCTCTTATGTACTTAATCTACAGTCTCCATGTCTCTTTCTTCTTCCACTATTCTCAAGAGGCTATTGAATTCCGTACATGAAGCACCTAGGTATCCAGTATAACTGCACAACACAGATTTCTGGGCTTTTCTAGGGAGGGAGAGGCTTGTTCCCATGGTGTTCTCAAATGAAAGATTTCAATAAGGTTTGATATCCCTAGGTATCAGTCCCCCTTCACTGGTCTTCTAAATTTGTGATTTAGTGCCATAATTTGAGGGTAAACATGAAGACAACTTTGACCACAAAAAAATCTTGTTTCTATCTGTTCAATGATGTCTAAAATCTAGAGCTTTATTCATTTAAATTGTGACACCATGCATATCCAACAACTCAAATGTCCCAAGAGAACTAATATAGAAAGTTTATTTGTTGTTAATATCTGTATTCATTATCTTTGCTGTGATAAAATAGTATAACCAAATGCAACATTAAAAAGAGTTTATTTTTGGCTTCTAGATCCAGAGGATTGGAATCCATCATGGCAGGGAAGTCATGGCAACCATCAAGAGAAGCCAGCAGGTGGCAGAAGACTGCTGGCTAATAACATTTTTATTCATACACAAATAGCTCAAAAAGGTTGGAAGGGAGAGGAGGAGCAGAAAGTGAGGTGAGACTGCCCCTTTGTAACATGATTTCTCCACTAAGTCTGTACCTTCCCCAAACAGAGCCACCAGCTCAGGACCAATTGTTCAAATGTGTGAGCCTAAACATGTCTCACTCAAACCACCATAATATGCTACTGTCTAAGTTATTGGTTTTTCTAAATGTCTTTTAAGGAGATTTTCCAAGAAGGGAAGCATCAGAGCATAATTCTGTATTTAAGATACAGAACAGGGCCGGGCGGTGATGACGCATGCCTTTAATCTCAGCACTCAGGACAGAGGCAGGCAGATCTCTGTGAGTTCAAGACCAGACTGGTCTACAAAGTAAGTTCTAGGACAGGCTCCAAAGCTACACAGAGAACCCCGTGTTGAAAAACAAAACAAAAAAGATACAGAACAAAGATGGGATATCATCTCTCTCAAATATGAGAAAATGAGAAACTAATCTGCCTCCATTTTAGGCTTAAAAGGCATCTTACAGTAAAGACAAACTGGTTCATTACTGTTATGATTAAGCCTCTGTTTGTCAGGACTGGCCTATGCCTCACCTGGAACCTTAACTACAAATGGTTCTGCACTGCCTGTTCGAGGAATGGGAATAGTGTCTTTGTTTCAAAAAGTTGCTTATAACCATATTTTGCAACCCTTCCTTTGTTTTGAGAAGGTTTTTATGGCTGCCTTTTGTTAGGACCTCCTTGCAAACAGGTCTTTGTTTCAGGAAGTTGTTAGAACTAACTTGTTGTGCTTATGTTCTGCTCCTGTAACCCCACCTGTTTTGCTTGCAAATCCATCATTTGGAAGCTTCCTACCCCTGAGCTATAAAAACCTGTCTTCCTCACATTCAATGCTGACCTCTCAAAGCCCATCTTAGAGGGAGGCAGCCCATGTACACTAATTTTAAAAAGCTTTCTTTAATTAATTGCTTGCTTTAATTAATTTGGCCATGATGATTGTGTCAGTGGCCTTTCTCCTCCCATCTTTGAGATTAACAAAAACTATACCTCTGTTTTATACATATTATAGTTTGAACACACTTGTCATTACAGAGGCTCACTCTATTTAGCAAAGTTTTATGTTACCTCTAATCTAAGTCAACTACAGATTTAGGGCAATGTTTTATCTCTCTACCTTCACCTTTGAAATGAGAGGAAAGTGGTTAGACAGACACTCTGAATAATTGTCATGCCAAACTGCAGAGATAATCAGCTGGCCCAAAATAAAGGAGACACATTCTAAAGGAAAGCCGAGTATCATGCTTTCTATCCAGCTTTGTTTATCCTGTAGGTTGAGGTAAGGGAGGAGTCAATGCTTTTTAACGAAAAAAAAAGTGCATGAAAATGTATTACAGGTACCAAATTGTGACAATTCCATGGGGTATTCCTTAAGATCTGGCTTGCCTACTGGATCATTCTCTGTAGTGTGAGTGAAGTCTTGCATCATGATGAATAACTATGCTGTTCTTTTTCTTTTAGGACATGGCTCTTATCAGACAATAGGTTCACATTCAGTGTCTATATGGTGCTACTGTCCATGAAACCCTCCTATGACTCAATCTATACTAAGTATTACCAGAGTTTGCCTCATGGAAGACTCAACATAATACTTTCTCAGGTTTCTGGGCTTTCATTCTCCATGACATGATGCAACTACCTTGTATAGAAACAAGGCACATCATTCCCTTTGTAGCACTCACACCCATCTTTAGGAGTGCCCTATCAGGTGCTTCTATCACTTGGAAATTATCCAGGTCTTAGAAGTTCTCTGCCTGGAAACTGAGGAAAAAACCATATGAGAAGAAAATTTCCCAACCACTGTCATCTACAAGGATATGCAAGAATATGCCAGAGACACCGATGGATGGCAGAGTGAGGTCTGAAAGGCCTGACAAAATGCTACAAAAATGGTGGTTAGCAGAGATGATTGCAAATATCTGAGCAAGGCCAGCAAGTAATAGAGCATGAGAGAGAAAGCCTGTCCTGTGCAGAAAACCCACAAAAGCTCCAGTCCTTCCTGCAACATCTGGCCTTTCTTCTTTCACTGGCTGGTCTTGGCCCTCAGAACTGTGGGGTTTTTGTTTTGCTGTTATTTCACATTCTCTGTTTCATATGCCTCCATCTAGTTCCTTTCTACTTTCTGGATATGGCTCTGGAAATCTGGAAGGTGCCCACCTGATATCTGTTGATTGTGTTCACCCCAAAGATGGGAGGATTAAGACCACTGACCCAAATCATCATGGCCAAATTAATTAAAGCAAGTTTCTTTTGTTCATTCATGTATACAGGCTGCCTCTCCTTAAGGCAGGGTTTGAGAGTTTAGTGTTGAATGTGAGGAAGATAATGCTTTTATACTTTAGGGGTAGATATTAGGAACTGCCCACATCCAGAACCAGGCCCTCCCCAGGCCCACCTTCAGTGATTCAGCACTAGTAGCCACATCATCACCAGTTACCAAATGCAACACACACACTACTTTAAAAGATCTCTGCCATCATAGCATGCTCTCTGTCTCTTTGTCTCTCTCTGTCTCTCTCTGTCTCTTTCTCTATCTCTCTGTCTGTCTCTCTGTCTCTCTCTCTCTCCCTCTCTCTCTCTCTCTCTCTCTCTCTCTCTCTCTCTCTCTCTCTCTCTCTTTCATCTCCACTACAAGGCCTTTTGTTCCACCCCCAAATAAATATCTTTCATGAGATCTGTTGCATGGTATGATTTCTGAGGGATTCCTTGGCCTTGATCCACTAAGGTACTCTTCCTTAACAGAAACCCTAACCTTGGTCCTGAGGTAGTATATCATGGTGCCTGCATGCTCCCCCCTTGGGGGTCTAGGCTATACTAGGACCCTATCTCTTATCTCTATTCCACCTCTAACAGACTCACCTTCTGGTTCAGGATCACTGTGCACCCAGTCCAACAGCAGCAATTGGTAAGTTTTCTCTTTGGTCTGAGTAAATGCTTCCCTGGATCCAAGGGAGTAACCCCTGAGCATTCAACACCACTCTGATACTCTTGGAGGTGGAGGTACTGCCAACCTCAGTTTTAAGGCTATAGTTGACTCTTTTTGCTGACCTCACCTCTAGCCCTTTCCCTTGGGTGAGGCTTCATTTTTTAGCTCAGTTTTTAACTTTTGACTTCATTCAAGAGTTCTGGTACCAGGCACCCTGTCTTCTCAGGCTTTTAGCCTTTGATCCCTGTCCAGTGTAGTGAAGATTTATGGAACAGCTGTGTTTTCCACTTAGATCTTCCCTGAGACCTGGGGATGCCTTTCACTTCAGGCCTAGAATTGTCTCTTCTTCCTCTGCCATGGAAATGGTGTCATCCCTACATTGTGTCTTCCCTTTGGGATGCATCTTAGAGAACCCCTAACCCCTCCACCTAGCACCCAACTGAAGGGTCTCTTAAGTTATCCACCTTTGCAGATGTATCTGGTATCAATATCCCTTAGATAATCAATCCAAATGTGGCCAACTAGTAGCATCCTAGATCTTAATATTATTCTGTACCTATACAAATACTGCAAGTGATCAGAATGAAAAGGGATTCCCATTTCCTACCCCCTCCCCCACTCCAAGCCCTGTCTGGTCTCCCTGCCTCCACCCATGACATTGTGTAAATGTTCTTCCTGTCTTTAAGTTACTGCTAATGTATCTGTAAGTTTGTTGTAAAGTGCAAGCTGAAACCAGACCTAGCAGAAAGGGTAAAAAGCATAGGAGTATGCAAGCTGCAGTGTGCACATGCCCAGCACACACCTATTCTTCACTCCAGCCCCACCTCTAAACCAAGATACTCATCTAATTCTTTTAAGGTATGTATGGATCATTTGTTTGTGAATTTGATTCTAAATTCTAGAGACTGATTCTTCAGCTGCTTCTTCCTGGCCTGCTGTGCCCTCCAAATGGGAACCTATGTGTTTTGTTTCTCTGGCTCCTGCCAGCCTGCTTCACCTCTGGCTTACTGCACTCATGTGGACATCTCCCTTCTCTCCTGCTCTCTCACATCTCCTACAGCAGAAGTCCCACCTGTAGCAGCCTGGAACTGTTTCCTTTGTTTCTTACCACTCAGAACTACCTGCTCTATCTCTCTTTGTGCTTTCTAGGACCTATCCTTTGCAAATTTCTTTGCCTTCCACTAGGAGCTGTCTGCTAATTCCTGCATCTTCTCTATATGGCTTCTACAACATTGGAACCCTCCCTCAGGTGAAATTCCTGGTTGTTTCTCCTTGTCCCTTAAACATTCCTCTCCTTGTCCTATGCTGTAAGTGTTTCTCTGGCTCCTGGAGCCAGCTTCTATGCCTTTGGAGCTCCCACCATGTAGGCAACATTCTCTCTTGACGTTGGCCTTCTGGATCTTTCTACTAAACACACTTCCCCCTGTATGCTCTTGACTATTTCTTGCTCCAGCCTGCAATCTTACAGCATCAGTTCTCAGCTCCCTCTTAGAGCTTATAGGAACACTGTAACTAGAGTTTCTCTGTCCTTCCCCATTCCACAGCTCCTTCCAAATAATCACTCAAAGTCTTATATTAATTATAAATGCTTAGCCAATGGCTCAGGCTTATTACTAACTAGCTCTTACACTTAAATTAGTCCATTATGTTTATCTATGTTTAGCCACACGGCTTTTTATCTTTTTCCAGTTCAACATTCTCATCTTGCTTCCTCTGTGTCAGGCTGGCAACTCTCAACTCCATCCTTCTCCTGCCCAGTATTCTTTCACAGAGATTTGTCCTGACTGTGGGCCAGGCAGGAAAACTCTAGCTACAAATGGTGCCCAATGTGTTGGCAAGAGTTTCCACCTAAAACCTGAGTAAAAAGATTCTGAAACGGAGCTAAAAACAGTTCCTAGTTGTCTCTTTCAAGCTAGTGGCAGCCTGCGTGTTTGAGCTACTATGGTGGGTTCCTGGCGTGCGCTCGACCTACAGTATGGTGAGAATGAGGCCTCTGCAAGTGGCACATTAAGCTGTGTGGTGGATTTAGCCTTTGCTAGTACAAAACAAAAAGAGGTTTCTGGGCTACATGCTGCTTTGATAGAAGCATAGATCCACTATTTCTGAGAGTTGATGGCTCCCAGAACTGGCAGAAAACGTACCACTGCCATGTTGGGAAGCTGAAGTGGGTGAAGCCAGCAGCCACAGCGCCAGCACCATTTCAGGCTTAGAAGGCTGCAGTTTAAAGCAATACGCTCAAGGTAATATAAAAAATAAGCCACGTAAAGATAGCTACCACACAGAGAATCTGGATTATGTTCTCTTTGAAATTTGTAACTGAAGAAAAACATTTGATTGCAAAAGCTGTTGAGTTATGCCAAAATGGATATTTTAAAGGTACCTTGACTTCAAAATTTGGATGTAAGGATATGTTGCTTTGGAAAGGAGGCTCTGCTTTTGTTTCCACAGAAAGTCAGAGGCTATGGATTTGTTCCAGATTAAGATACATCAGGTTTGACCAGCTAAGACCCCCTGAAAGGTCTCCGATGACACCATGGCCCATATGATCCAACATCCAGAACCATTTCAAGGCAACTGGCTCAGATGATACACCCTCATGGACTACTCCATAATCCTAAAATTTCCTTTATGTCCCCATAAGATACAGCGCCCCCCTCAAGCAGGAAATAGTAAGAGAAGCTACGCCCAAATTCCCAAATGTACCAAGCTGGCTTTGGAGATGTGTAAAAGTTAAAACCTTCCTCTTTAAAAAAAAAAAAGGGGGGGGGAGTACTGTGGGATGGTCTGTATGTCAAATGCTCTTATTGGTCAATATATAAAACACTGATTGGCCAGTGCCAGGCAGGAAGTATAGGCGGGACTAACAGAGAGGAGAACAGAGAAAACAGGAAGGTGGAGGGAGTCACTGCCAGCCACCACCATGACAAACAGCATGTGAAGTTGCTGGTAAACCACAAGCCATGTGACAATGTATAGATTTATAGAAATGGATTAATTTAAGCCATAAGAACAGTTAGCAAGAAGCCTGCCACAACCATACAGTTTGTAAGCAATATAAGTCTCTGTGTTTACTTGGTTGGGTCTGAGTAGCTGTGGGACTGGCGGGTGACAGAGATTTGTCCTAACTGTGGGCCAGGCAGGAAAACTCTAGCTATAATTCTTAGTTTGGCTTTCTTGCCTAACTTCCTGCCCAGCTACCAGCTGTCAGCTTTTACTTAACCAATGAAAGTAATACATATTCAGAGTGTAGAAATGGATTGTTCCACATCATTTCCCCCTTTTGTCTAATTGAAAAGGAAAGTTTTAACCTTAATATAGTAAAACTATATATAAGCCCCCCCCGAAAAAAAAACAGTTATTAAGAATTACTGTGACACTATCTAATCCATTTGTATTTGGCTGAATTAGAGAAAATACTTATCTATCTTACCTTGTTTAGTCTAAAGTTTTGTATCTAATTCATCTTTTATCATACCTAAAGAAAGCTATATTTATAACTATCTAGTCTTCCACTCCATCAAAGATCCCAAAAGGGTGAAATATTACCTAATGAAGGGACAACAGGCTACCTGAGCAGTCACCCAAAATTTCTCTGCAACAACGGGACATCCATCTTTGGCCTACAAGCCTAACATGTCTGATAGAGTTTCCTGTGAAGCAAGGAATTTTGAAAGACTGTCATACCTTTTCTTAATAAAGTTCAGCAGTCACTTTCTTGCATCCTGCTGGTCTAGCTTGGATGGTAACTGTCAGCAATTGAAGCAAGGGAAGTTTCCTTGCCTGCATGGCTTTTGCCATAAAGAAAACAAACTCCATATGGAGTTTTTTCAATGCCCATCATCTTCTTGGAAGTAGGTTAGTGCTGCCAGGAACAGACATTTCTCACTGTCATGAAAAGCCTAAGTTCTTAAAACATTTTGAATGCCATATTCTGTAGGTCTTTGAAGTATTTGAAGATTGCCTATCTATCTGAAATATATCTCTGTATGACCTTGAAAACACATCTAAGATGATTATAAGTTTGCTGTTATTGATGACTATTAATCTATAATATTTTTTAATTATACATTACATGTTTAAATAAGTTGCATTAACATAATACCCTAAAAAGAGTAGAAATATACATACAGTATAAGAAAATTAATTTTAAATTTGTAACAATAAACCAAAATCCTCACCAATGCAAAGTATGTAAAATTAATAGTTGTTTTTTGGATTAAAGTAGATTCAATAATCTACCCTTTTCCCCATTTTTTTTTATCATATCCTCCTTTCGTCTTTTTGCGATTGCCCATTGACAATTTATAACCAACACCCCTTAAGTGAAAAGAAACCTTCATTAACAATATTTTAGAAATTTGGGCATAGTTATCTAGACTATGATTGGGAGTGCTGATAATCTTATGGGGATCCTGAGAAAATTTGGAATAATGGCCAAGTTGTGGGCAGCTATCACCTTTGTTGATAGATATCACCTGTCAAGGTTCAGAAGATTTCTCTTGATCAAACCTGATCCATCTTAACCTGAAACAAATCCACAGCATCTTGTTTCCTGTGAAAACAAAAGCAAAACCACTTCTCTA
This sequence comes from Peromyscus maniculatus bairdii, assembly GCF_049852395.1. NCBI lineage: Eukaryota > Metazoa > Chordata > Mammalia > Rodentia > Cricetidae > Peromyscus > Peromyscus maniculatus. Next base: position 1,620,396 of record NC_134858.1, read on the forward strand.
AAACAGTGAATCTTTTAAGTTCCATTTTACAAATATATTTTTTGACTTGTGTTTTAAAGTGAAGGCATTCTTAAATGTCCAGGCTGGTGTGTTTCATCATTCTCTCAATCCCACGTCTCTCAGCAGCTGTTGTTTGCTTGTCAACATTCAAAGAATTCAAAATCAACATAATACTATACATGATCTGAACTACTTGTGCATTTCCTATCTCTAGGTGGCTTACTATATTTTTAATTACTCTGTTTCTTTTTTAAGGACTTCCTCTACCCTTTTTCTTTTTTCTCCATGCCTACATATATATTTTAAGCATACTATGACCCATTTAAAGGCCTTTTTGTCTAAATCTGTTCTTACTGTGTATTTCTTACCTTTTTTCTGTCTGCAAGAGCAAAAGCTCTAAATCCACCACACAGCATGCAGCTGATTAGTGTCTCTGTACTCAGGCCTATGTGAGACTGTGGAAACCCACCAGGCTGCTTAGCTCATGGTAGCTTGTGGCTGGCTCCAGTTTGAAGGCACCTGTTGGGAGACAGCTCTCTGTGTTGCTCTTGGCATGAGACTGTGAGACTAGGAAGCCTAGTAAAGCTCCATTTCTGTGCTTTTAGAATAATTTTTAAGCTTTCTTGGGTCTTATGTGAAAATTCCTGCCCCATGTTGGGCACCATATGTAAATGGAGGCTTTTCTCTGTCCTGCCCTGCCCTGCAGCTGCTTCCAAATAATCACTCAGAGGCTTATATCAATTATAAATGTTTGGCCAATGGCTCAGGCTTATTACTAGCTAGCTCTCACATTTAAATTAACCCATAATTCTTATCTAAGTTTAGCCACATGGCTTGGTAACTTTTCTCAGTTCACCATTCTTATCTTGCTTCCTCTGCATCTGGCTGGTAACTCCTGACTCTGGCCTTCTCCTTGCCAACATTCTCATTTTGGCTTTCTCACCTGACTTCCTGTCCAGCTACCAGCCTGTCAGTTTTTTATTAACCAATGAGAATAATACATATTCATAGTGTACAAAAGGATTGTTCCATAGCAGAACACCCCAACATGATGTTTCATTTTGTGACCTTCTCTCTCTTTCACCACAGGCTAATTTTATTAAGAAAGCCTGGCTTCAGTACAGATGAATGTCCAAAAATTGGTGAACCTGATTTCCAAATTCTCACACATCATAACCACTGATACTGCACAGGCAAATGACCCCAAAATATCTTATATCTAAACTTGCTCTGCTCTGTACTTTTGCTACTTTGTACTCTTAAAAATCTTTTGTCTCAATGATTTCTCTATGCTCTGCTCTCAAAAATAATCTCTTATGATTATGCTGTAAACTCTTATCTCAGATTTTATAATCTTCATAGGGTATAGCTTAAAATCTATAAAATCTGTGTGTGTGTGTGTGTGTGTGTGTGTGTGTGTGTGTGTGTGTGTGTAACTTGAATTCAACTCTCAGCCAGATGGCTATGTTAAGCCACATGTGACTTAACTACATGTACATGACATGTGACTTAACTGTCATCTTCAGATAACTACATGGCAAAGAACAATAAGTGTAAAATGTAGCAGGAATCTTAACAGGTCTTTATTAATAAAATCAAACCTGGACCAGGTATTGGGGTGAATTCTGGAAGATCAGAGAGACAGAAAAAACCACAGCTAACCTCACCTGGCCAACTTCTCAGCTGGTTTTGTTTCCTCGGACTGGAAGCCTCTGTGTCCTCATATCCAAATGGCTCTCAGCTGAACTGTGCTGCTAGAAGTCTGAAAGCTTAACCAGCCAAATGCTTACCCAGCCAAATGCTTAACCAGCCAAATGCTTCTAGTTTCTGGTCCTCTCGCCTTATATACCTTTCTGCTTTTTACCACTACTCCCTGGAATTAAAGACACACTTTCTGGGATTAAAGGCATGTGTCACCATGCCTGGCTGTTTCCAATGTGGCCTTGAACTCAGAGATCCAGAAGGATTTCTGCCTCTAAAATACTAGGATTAAAGGTGTGAGTGCCACCATTTTCTAGCCTCTGTATCTAGTGGCTGATTGTTCTTTGACCCAGATAAGTTTATTAGGGTGCACAATATTTTGGGGAACACAATACCACCACAGGTTGCCTTATTCAGGATAGTCTTTTTCTAGTTATATCCATTTGCTTGAAAATTTCATGATGTCATTTTCTTCTGCTCTCATGCCCTTGGGGCCAGCTCACCCACACACACACACAACACCAGGGCCATCTCTATTGTCTTTCTCGGGCATGGTACAGGGTCTTCTCTCCTAAGAGCTTCAGTTGGTCAAGTACAGGGACAGCTGTCTTACTCTCATGCTTCAAAGGCCAGCTCACTCAGCTGCTGGAGGTGGTAAGGGGTAAAGTGAGAGGGTCATCACCCATGCCACAACATGGCAAATGGGGTGGTAGGGTCAGCTCTCCTGCTCTCATGCCTTCAGGGCCTGCTCACCTGTGCTCTGCCTTCCATATCAGCTCTACAATGTTGCCCAGGCAAGGTGCAGAGCCTGATTTCCTGAGTGCTGCAGCATGTGAGTGGCAGGATCAGATCTCCTAGGCTCACGATCTTAGGACCAACTTTCTCACATGCAGTAGGTGGTAAGGAGCATAGAGGGCATCTCTCCCTTGCCCACACCACTACATAACAGAAAGAGTGGGGCTAGCTCCCCCATTCTCATGCCTTCCTGGCTGGCTCACTTGCACCTCCACCAATGGAGTCAGCTCTACTCTGCTGCCCAGGTGAGTTTTCCCCCGTGAGAGGTGGGGCCAACTCTGCAGCCCTATCCTCACTGTCTTTGGTGGTAACAGGAGACATGGACATCAACATAGACTGAGGTTACAACCAGGCCATGGTATAAGATGTATCCTTTGGCAGCAGCCCAGGCCAGGATGACACTGTGGCCCTGGGTGGCAGCACAGCCCTCTCAGATCTGTATGGCCCCAGCATCAGCACAGCCCTCAGACACTAACTTGGCCCTAGGTGGTAGACCAGGCTCCACATGTCTGCGTGTCTCTTGAGGCCATGGATATCAACATGGATCCCAACTATTGTTGAACCATTGACCCAGACACTGTCCTTGTCAACAACCTGGGCCAAAATGTTGCCATGGCCCCAGTTAATAGTGCAGGTCACTCAGAATGGTACAGGCCCAGTGGCTGCATAGCCCTCAAACACCAACATGTCCCCAAGTGTTGGCCCAGACTCTGGGCATATACTAAGCCCTTGATGGCAACAAGAGCTCCAGGTATTGATGCAGTCCCCAGACATGAGACCCAGCTTGAGCTCAGCCCATAAGATACATGGCCTCCATTGGCAGCACATGTCTTTCAGGTCTGTATGGTTCCAGTAGCAGCACAGCTCTCAGACACCAACCTGGCCACAGGTGGTTGCCCAGATCCTGGGCATCCATGTAACATTTGGTGACAATATGGGCTATGGACATCAACACTGCTGCAGTAGGACCCCAGACCAAGACTGGTCCCTGGCAGGAGCCATGCCCCAGATGTCATCATGACTCTAGCTATTATCACAGGTCACCCAGATCGATATAGCCCCAGTGGCAGCATGGCACTTGTAGGCCAGAACCAGGGCATCTGCTTGGCCTTGTACAGTAACAACAACCACTACATCAACACAGACATGGCCCTTAACCTCAGTTCAGGCCCAGATATCACCATGGACCCAGGTTGCAGCATAGGCCTCTTAGATCAGCATGACCCCTATTGGGGCACATCCCTCAGACACTAACATGGTTACAGGTGGTGGCCCAGCCTCCAGGTATCTGCAGGGCCCTCAGTTGTAACAGAAACCACAGACATCAACACAGACCACCAAGACAAGGCCATGGACCCAAACATGGCCCTTGGCAGCAGCCCAGGCCTAGACATCACTATGTCTAGGTACCCAGGTGGCAGGCAGGCCTCCCAAATCAGCTAATTTCTCACTGTCCTTGACTCTCTCCTCAGAACATGAACCTTCTCACTCCCACTCTCTCCCATTTCCCCACCATACACTTGCTCACCATAATGAAGCCTGGCTACCCAACACCATAGGCTTGTGTCCTGGGGCAGAGTGGTAGCTACCCTGCTGGTGCTGGGACCTTATGGCAATTAATGGCTTGTGGTTGATCTCTACCCACCCAGGGAAAGTGTCCTGGTGCTGAGCTATAGCTCTCCTCCTAGCACCCAGGCTTTATGAATTTCTGTATATTATTGTATCTTCTTTTTATACTACGAAAGCAACAATAAGTCTCCCAAAGGGTTTGGACTGGTATGGATTTTTGTATGATAATAAAAATTTAAGGTTTTTTTTTTCTTAGTTTGTGTTTTTATTTATGTGAATAAGCACTATGACCATTGCAACTCATAAAGTAAAACACTTGATGGGTGTGACCCACTTAGAGTTTCAGAGCTTCAGTCCATTTTCATATGGGAGGTGAGAGGTAGGGAGAATGGTAGTATGCAGGCAGACATGGTACTGTAGCTGAGAGTGCTACAGGTTACAGACAACAGTAAGTTGACTGACAATCACCCTGAGGGAATCTTGAGCAAAGGGATCTCAAAGCCCACCCCTACAATGACACAGTTCCTCCAACAAGGCTATACCTCACACCCTTTGGGGGTCATTTTCTTTCAAACTACCAAAATTGTATTTGCTACAACATACTATATATATGATTTAACTCTGGTTTAGAATATACTGTTGTGATGATAAAATTTTTAGGTTATAAAGGTCTACCAAGATTAACAGAAGCTGATTTAAGATGTTTGTTTAACTACTTTTTTTGCTAATTGATCAATACCAAGCTGCTAGAAAATTTAGATAAGTAAGAAAATATGTTTTATAAATAAGGTATATTTAGTAAATAATATTTAAAAGTCCTAAGTTCTACTCAGGTTCACAGTACAATTAAAAGTTTTATTTTAGGCCGGGCGGTGGTGGCGCACGCCTTTAATCCCAGCACTCGGGAGGCAGAGCCAGGCAAATCTCCGTGAGTTCGAGGCCAGCCTGGGCTACCAAGTGAGCTCCAGGAAAGGCGCAAAGCTACGCAGAGAAACCCTGTCTCGAAAAACCAAAAAAAAAAAAAAAAAAAAAAAAAAAGTTTTATTTTGACTGAGCCTCTAGGCTTTAGTCCCAGGGGCACAGCCGTTACAGGCCATCAGACAGGACTCCTGCAGGCAGGCCTGACTACTACCATCCCCTAGATGGTGTAACCTACATGTAACCTACAAGCCCCAATCTACCCCCACAAACCCAAACATCCTCCAGGACTGCAGCTGCTCCCTGAGACAGAAACTCCTCTAGTTCCAATTGGACCAAGAGACCACAGCTGCTGCCTGAAACACAGACTCCCCCAGCTCCAATTGGACCAAGAGCTCTGATTGGACAAAGAGTGGCTCTCTGAGACACAGACAAGAATACATTCAATAGCATAAAGAGCATTATGGCACCACCAGAACCTGGTGGTTCTATATCAGCAAGATCTGAAGATCCCAACATAGAAGCAGAAGAAAATGACCTTAAAATGACTCTAAGAAGATGATAGAAGCCTTGAAAGAGGAAATGAAAATTTTCCTTAAACAAATTGAGGAAAAGATAAACAAACAATTGGAAGAAATCAATAAATCCCTTAAAAAAGCCAAGAAAGGGCAATTAAACAGGTGAAGGGAACAGCTCAAGACCTGAAATATGAAATAGAAACAATGAAGAAGACATAAACCTTGGAATACTGGAAACAGAAAATTTGAGTAAATGAACAGGAAGTACAGATGTGAGCATAACCAAAAGAATACAAGAGATGGAGGAGACAATCTCTGGCATGGAGGATACAATAGAGGAAATAGATTCATCAGTCAAAGAAAATACTAAAGCCAATAAAGTCATAACACAAAACATCCAGGAAATCTGGGACACTATGAAAAAGCCAAACCTAAGAATAATAGGCATAGAAGAAGGAGAAAAATACAAACTCAAAGGCACAGAAAATATATTCAACAAAATCATAGAAGAAAACTTTCCCAAACTAAAGAAGGAAATACCTATGAAGATAAAAGAAAGATACAGAACACTAAATAGAATGGACCCCCAAACAGTCCCTCAACCACATAGTAATCAAACTAGTAAACATATAGAATGAAGAAAAAATATTAAGAGCTGCAAATGAAAAAGGCCAAGTAACATATAGAGGCAGACCCATAAGAATAACACCTGACTTCTCAATGGAGACTCTAAAAGCCACAAAGTCCTGGACAGATGTTATGCATACAATAAGAGAACATGGATGCCAACCCAGACTATTATACCTATCAAAACTCTCAATCAACGTAGAGGGAGTAAACAAAATATTCCATGATAAAACCAGATTTAAAAAATACCTATCCACTGAGATCTACATGAACAGCCTGGACACGAGTGGGGATAATGAACGGTGAGGGTCAAGGGAAAGAGAGCTTGGGGGAGCGGAAGATCCAAGCTGGATCAAGAACAGAGTGGGAGAACAAGGAATAGGAGACCATGGTAAATGAAGACCACATGAGAATAGAATAGGAAGAAGCAAAGTGCTATAGAGGCCCACAGAAATGCACAAAGATACCCCCCACAATAGACTGCTGGCAATGGTCGAGAGACAGCCTGATCTGATCTACTCTGGTGATGGGATGGGCAAACACCCTAACTGTCATGCTAGAAACCCCATCCAACGACTGAGGGATTTGGATGCAGAGATCCATGGCTAGGCCCCAGGTGGAGCTCCGGGAGTCCAATTAGCGAGAAAGAGGAGGGTTTATATGAGCGAGAATTGTTGAAACCAAGGTTGGATAAAGCACAGGGACAAATAGTCAAAAGAATGGAAACACGTGAACTATGAACCAATGGCTGAGGGGCCCCCAACTGGATCAGGCCCTCTGAAGAGGTGAGACAATTGATTGGCTTGATCTGTTTGGGAGGCATCAAGGCAGTGGTACCAGGTCCTGTGCTCATTGCATGAGTTGGCTGTTTGAAACCTGGGGCTTATGCAGGGTCGCTTCGCTGGGCCTGGGACGAGGGGACTGGTCCTGCCTGGACTGAGTCTACCAGGTTGATCTCAGTCCTCAGGGAGGGGGAGGCTTTGCCCTGGAGGAGGTGGGAATGGGGGGTGGACTGGGGGAAAGGGAGAGGGGCAGAAGCGGGGAGAACAAGGGAATCCATGGCTGATATGTAGAACTGAATTGTATTGTAAAATAAAAAATGAATAAATAAATAAATAAATAAATGCCATTCAGAATGAAAAAAAAAAAGCCTATCCACAAGTCCAGCCCTACAGAAAACACTGGAAGGAAAAAATCCAACCCAAGAAAGTTAGCTGTACCCATGAAAACACAGACAATAGATGATTCCACACCAACAAATCCCAAAGAAGAGAAACACACACACACACACACACACACACACACACACACACACACACACACTACCACCAAAAATAAAAGGAATTAATAATCACTGGTCATTAATATCCCTTAATATGAATGTACTCAATTCACCTATAAAAAGACACAAACTAATAGAATGGATAAAAAATACCGAATCCATCCATTTGCTGCATACAAGAAACACACCTGAACTTGAAAGAAAGACACTACCTCAGAGTAAAGGGCTGGGAAAAGTCTTTGAAATCAAATGGACTTAAGAAGCAAGCTGGTGTAGCTATCCTAATAGCTAATAAAATAGACTAAAAACTAACATTAATCAAAACAGATCAAGAAAGACATTACATATTCATCACAGGAAAAATCCATCCAGATGAAGGCTTAATTCTGAACATTTATGCTCCAAATACAAGAGCACCCACATATGTAAAAGAAACATTACTAAAGCTTAAATCACACATCAAATACCACACACTAATAGTGGGAGACTTCAACTCCTCACTCTCACCAATGGACAGGTCTGCCAAACAGAAACTTAACAGATAAATAAGGGAACTAACAGACATTATGACTCAAAGGGACTTAATAGGCATTAAAACAAAACATTCCACCCAAACACAAGAGAATATACCTTCTCAGCACTCCATGGAACCTTCTCTAAATTTGAGCACATACTCAGTCAAAAAGAAAAATCTCATCCAATACAAAAAAATTGAAATAACCTCCTGTATTTTATGAGACCACCATGCCTTAAAGTTAGAATTCAACAACAATACAAATTACAGAAAGCCTACAAACTCATGGAAACTGGATAAAGTTCAGTTGAATCAGAACTGGGTCAAGGAAGAAATAAAGAAAAAAAATTAAAGTCTTCCTAGAATTCAATGAAAATGAATGTACAACATATCCAAACTCATGGGACACTATGAAAGAACTACTAAGAGGAAAGTTCATAGCGCTAAATGCCTACATAAAATTTGAGAAATCTCACACCAGCAATTTAACAGCATATCTGAAAGCTCTAGAAGAAGAAGCAAACTCACCCAGGAAGAGTAGATTCCAGGAAATAATCAAATTAAAAGCTAAAATCAATAAAGTACAAAAAACAAAAAGAGCAGTACAAAGAATCAATGAAACAAAGAGTTGATTCTTTGAGAAAATCAACAAGATAGACAAACCCTTATCCAAACTAACTGAAAGGCAGACAGAGAATATACATTTTAACAAAATCAGGAACAAAAGGTAGACATAGCAACTGACCATGATCAAATCCAGAGAATCATGAGGTCATATTTCAAAAATATGTACTCCACAAAGTTGGAAAATCTGAAAGAAATGGACAGTTTTCTGGAGAGGTACCATATACTCAAATTAAATCAAGACCAGAAAAACAATTTAAATAGACACATAATTTCTATGGAAATAGAGGCAGTCATTAAAAGTCGCCTAACACCACCCCCCCTCCAAAATAAATCCAAACTCTTTTTATTAGGCTACAGTTACCCTGGTACCCAGACTACACAAAGATGCAATGATGAAAGAGAATTACAGACCAATGTCCCTCATGAACATTGATGCAAAAATACTCAATAAAATACTGGCAAGCTTAATCCAAGAACACATAAAAAAAATCATCCATCATGATCAAGTAGGCTTTATCCAGAGATGCAGGGATGGTTCAACATATGAAAATCAGTCAATGTAATCCATCATATAAACAAACTGAAAGAAAAATAAAAAACATGATCATCTCATTAGATGCTGAAAAAGCCTTTGACAAAAATCTAACACCCCTTCATGATAAAGGTCCTGGAGAGATCAGGAATACAAAGAACAAACCTAAACAGAATAGAGGAAGTTTACAACAAGCTGACAGTCAACATCAAATTTAATAGAGAGCAACTCAAAGCAATCCCACTAAAATCAGGAACAAGACAAGACTCTCTACTCTCTCCATATCTATTCAATATAGTATTCAAAGTTCTAGCTACAGCAATAAGACAACAAAGGGCAAGCAAGGGGATACAAATTGGAAAGGAAGAAGTCAAACTTTTGCTATTTGCAGATGATATGATAGTATACATAAGTGACCCCAAAAATTCTTCCAGGAACTCCTACAGCTGTTAATCACCTTCAGTAATGTGGCAGGATATAAGATTAACTAAAAAAAAAAAAAAAACTATATCAGTAGCCCTCCTATACAAAAATGGTAAATGGACCAAGAAAGAAATCAGAGAAACATCATCCTTTACAATAGCCACAAATATTATAAAATACCTAGCTAGTATTTGGGGTAACTAACCAAACAAGAAGGACCTGTATGACAAGAACTTTAAGCCTTGAAGAAAGAAACTGAAGAAGATATCAGAGAATGGAAAGATCTCCCATGCTTATGGATAGGTAAAACCAACGTAATAAAAGTGGCAATCTTATAAAAGTAGTCTATAGATTCAATGCATTTGCCATCAAAATCCCAACACAATTCTTCACAGACTTGGAAAGAACAATACTCAACTTCATGTGGGAAAACAGAAAACTTAGGATATCTAAAACAACGCTTTACAATAAATCAACTTCTGCAGGCATCACCATCTCTGACTTGAAGCTCTGCTATAGAGCTATAATAATAAAAACAGTTTGGTATTAGCATAAAAACTGACATGTGGGCCAATGGAATCTAATTGAAGACCCTGACATTAAGCCACACACCTATGAACATCTGATATTTGACAAAAAGCCAAAACTGTACAATGAAAAAAAGAAAGCATCTTTAACAAATGGTGCTGGTGTAAATGGGTGTCAACATGTAGAAGATTGCAAATAGATCCATATCTATCACCATGCACAAAACTCAAATCCAAGTGGATCAAAGACCTCAACACAAATCCAGCTACACTGAACTTGATAGAAGAGAAAGTAGGAAGTAGCCTATAAAACAATGGCACAGGAAACAAGTAGCACAGACACTGAGAACAATTAATAAATGAGACCTTCTGAAAGTGATGAGATTCTGTAAGGCAAAGAACACAGTAAATAAGACAACACAACAGCCTACAGAATGGGAAAAGATCTTCAACAACCCCATATTCAACAGAGGGCTGATCTCCAACATATATAAAGAACTAAAGAAACTAGACATCAAAATACCAAACAGTCCAATTAAAAAATGGGCTACAGATCTAAACAGAGAATTCTCAACAAAAGAATCTCAAATGGCTAAAAGACATTTAAGAAATTGCTCAACATCCTTAGTCATCAGGGAAATGCAAATTAAAATGACTCTGAGATACTATCTAACACCTGTCAGAATTGATAAGATCAAATTATTGATGACAGCTTATGTTGAAGATGATGTGGAACAAGAAGAACAGTCCTCCACTGTTGGTGGGAGAGCAAACTTGTACAGCCACTTTGGAAATCAGTTTGGCAGGGTTCTCAGAAAATTGGGATTCAATCTACCTTAAGAACCAATGATACCACTCTTGGGCATATACTCAAGGGATGCTCAATCATACCACAAGGACACTTGGTCCACTATGTTCATAGCAGCATTATTCATAATAGCCAGAACCTGGAAATAACCTAGATGCCCATCAACTGAAGAATGGATAAATTGTGGTGCATTTAAACAATGGGGTATTACTCAGCTGTAAAAAACAATGATATCATGAAATTTTCAGGCAAATTGATGGAACTAGGAAATATCATCCTGAGTGAGGTAGTCCAGACTCAGAAAGACAAACATGGTATGTACTCACTCATAAGTGGATACTAGAGTTAAAGCAAAGGATAATCAGACTACAAATCACAGCTCCAGAAAAGCTAGGAAACTAAGAGGACCCTAAAAGGGATGTACATATCACCTTGGGAAGGGGAAACAGAGGAGATCCCCATGAGTAAACTGGGGAAGTTGGAGGGCAATAGAGGGGAAGGGATGGGGGATGAGAACATGAGGGAACAGGATGGTTGAGCTAGGGGAGGTTCAGAGTGGGAGAGCAATGAAAGAAATCTTGATAGAGGGAGACATTATGGGGTAAGGGAGAAACCTAGAGCTAGGGAAATTCCCAGGAACCCACAAGGATGACCCCAGACTAGCATACTAGCAATAGTGGTGAGGGTGCCTGAACTTGCTTACCCTGGTAATCACATTGGTGAATACCCTAACTATCATAATAGAACCTTCATCCAATATCTGATAGAAGCAGATGCAGAAATCCATAATTGTGTACCAGGCTGAGCTCCAGGAGTCCAGTCAAAGAGAGGGAAGAGGGATTACATGAGCAAGGGAGAGGGGGTCAAGATCATGGTGGGGAAATCTACAGAGACAACTGAACCAAGCACAGAGGAACACATGAACTTTAGACTGACAGCTGTGGAACCTGCATGGGACCCGACTAGACCCTCTGCATATAGGAGACAGTTGTGTAGCTGTCTCTGTTTGACAGGCCCCTGGCAGTGTGATCAGGATCTATCTCTGGTGCACGAACCTATTTCTAGGACTCATTACCTATGGTTGGACACCTTGCTAACCCCTAATAACTCAGGGACAGGCTTGGTCCTTCATCAACTGAATATACCAGGCTTAGCTGTCCCCCCATAGGAGAACTTACCTATTGGAGGAGGGAATTGGGGGGAAGGTGTGAGGGAGTGGGAGGAGAGATGAAATGGGAATCTGTGGTTGGTATGTAAAGTGAATAAAAAAAATTTTAAGGATCATATGGCTAGTCAAGCAAGAGAGGAGCTAAGAATGAGAGCTGAAAAAAAGCTACAGATTTAGAGAAGCAGAAGAATAAAAAGCATGCAATGAAGTATGATAGGAACAGATTCATTCTTCAACCCTCAGATCTAGTTTTCTTCACTGATTGTAGAGCCTCCTTTTGACTTTGAGAGAAAGTCTTTAAGGGTGAACTTTAAAGGCATTCATTACAAAAAATTTTAATTAAAAAATAAATCAAATAAAATCTTAATCTTATAAAAGTTACTAATTTGTAAATTGTTAAAGATAATTAAGACATGAAGTTGCTGGTCAGACACCTTATAAATGATTAAATTCTTTAATGTACTCAAAACTGTTTCTAGTCATGCTAACTAAGTACAAATGTAATTCATTTATAGGGACAAGCTTTAATCTCATGTATATATTGTCAACTTTAGGTCTAAAGCAAATAACTGAAAGCAAGTAAAGTTTGTTAAATATAAAATAATGTTCAAAATCAGGTACTAGATGATGCCCCTTAAAATTCTCAGAGAGATCTGCTGAATATGTGTTTAATGGAAGTTAGAAGGAGTTAAAAGCTTCCTGTGACAGGCAGCAATACCAGCTTCTGGCAGCAGCCCTGAGCCACCACCAAAGAAGATGGGGCACCAATGGACTACACCATGGATATACTTCATGTAGGATGAATTGCTAAATGGTCTTATTAATTAAAAAAAAACCAAAGCCAGATATTGGGGCTAAAACTGAGAGATCAGAGAAGCAGAAAGGAGCCAGCCACATTCTTACCACTAGCAAATCCTTAGCCAAAGAGAGCCACTTCATGTATACTCATGCCTATATCCTTTCTGTGCCATGCCATCTCACTTCCTCTCTCCACCCAGCTACATCACTTCCTCTTTCTGCTCACCTCTGTCACTTCCTGTCTGTCTGTACAGACCTCCAGACCTCTATGTTTAACTAGTGCTGGGAAATAAAGGTGTATGCCACCACAACTGGCTCTGTTCCCAGTGTGGCCTTGAACAGAGATCCAGGTGAATCTCTGCCTCCTGAATGCTAGGATTAAAGGCATATGCTACTGTTGCCTGACTTCTACATTTAATAGAGTGGCTGGCTTTTTCCTCTGATCCTCAGATAAAATTTATTGGGGTGCACAAATAAAATAACACCACAACTTAAAGTATGGCAACACTAGCCACTGAGCTTAGAAATGCTCCAAGCCTCACCCACCATTGGGGCACTGCCCAAACTTTGGACAGGTAGGGCACTAGAGGGTCAATTGTATCACCCTACCTCACAAAGGTAGATCAGTCCCCTAAATTCCTCCTCTACAGGAAAATCACTCAGATCTTCTGGGCCTGGAAGCCAAAGACTGATGCTGCCCTGAGATTTATGCTCTTAATAAAGTCATCAATATTACTATGAAGGAGCCCAGGCTGACTGTCCAAGTATTGGGTAAGTCTGTGACATTTTTAATTTATATAGAGGCCACTTGGTCTATACTTCTTGCTCACTCTGGCAAAAAATATGTTCCTCAGAGACCTGTGATGGGTGTGAGTGGGCAGCCCCTTTGACTCAGGTTTAAAGGGCCTCTCCTCTGTTCTCTCAGGGGCCACCTGACCACTTACTACTTCCTCATTATGCCTAATTGCCCAACCCAGTTTTTAGGCAAGGGTATCATGCCTAAATTTTGCTTTTTTCTTTTCTTTCATCCAACTCCTTCCTGAATTTTCCTTTTTATCTTAGCCTCTGAGGACTAGCTGCCCTGTGGTTTAGCTCTCTTTTAAATACAAATTGAGAATAATTTTCTATTTCATATCAAATAAATAAATTGTTCCTATCATGACAAAAAACAGAGATACTTTGATATATACAGTTTTTGGTACTTCATCTGGTCAAATTTTCAAAGTCTGCTTTCAGCTTAAAAATATTCTCACTAAAAAATATTCCCATTTTACAATAACTTTGGGTTATTGTAAAATGGATGTCTTGCTTGTTGATGATATAAATGAGAGCTTTTTTTCATTTATTTCTTCACATTTTTATTGAATATAAACTTTTTTTCATTTTATGCTCACATTTTATTAAACATTATTCACTGAATACAAATAACTATTATGAGTCCAAGACTGCTTGTGTTTTTTCCCACTTCTTGATTCTTACCTTTTCTTTTTTTTCTTCATTTTTCTTTATTAAGAAATTTTCTACTCACTCTACATAGCACCCACAGATCCCACCTCCTCCCTCCTCCCACCCCCAAGCCCTCTCTCCCAAGCCACCCCACATCCCCACATCCCCCAAATCAAATCAAAGCCTCCCACGGGGAATCAGCAGAACACACTGAGCCTAGGCAGGTCCAAGCCCCTCCCAACTACACCAAGGCTGTGCAAGGCATCACACCACAGACATCGGATTCCCAAAAGCCTGCCCATGCACCAGGCATGGATCCCAATGCTCCTGTCTGGGTGCCCCCGGAAACAATTTGAGCCAAACAACCATCTTCCATATCCAGAGAGCCAAGTCCAGTCCCATGGGGGCTCCACAGCCACTAGTCTACAGTTCATGGGCTTCCACTAGTGTGGCCAGTCATCTCTGCACATCTTCCTATCATGATCTCGAAGTTCCCTGCCTGCAGAATGCCTCCTCTCTCTCATCGATTGGATTCCAGGAGCTCAGTCTGGTGCCTGGCCATGGATCTCTGCATCTGCCTCCATCAGTCACTGGGCAAAGGCTCTATGATGACAGTTTGGGAATTCACTAGACTGGTCACCAGAGTAGACCAGTCCAGGCACCCTTGGGACCACTGCCAGCAGTCCAACGTGGGATCATCCTGGAAGATTCCAGAGAGTCTCCCCAGCACTCTTCCTATTCCCATAATGTCCTCATCTATCATGGTATCTCACTCCTTGCCCTCCTACTCTGTCCCTGTTCCAGCTAGACCCTCACATTTCCTGATGTTCTCATCACCCCCTCCTTGACTTCCACCATCCCCCACCCCCGAAGCCCAGTCTGCTCATGTAGATCTCATCCACTTCTCCTTCACTAGGTCATCCATGTGTCCCTCCTCCCTGTTAGCTAGCCTTTCTGAAGCTGTGGGATGCACTCTCGCCATCCCTCACATCTAGAATCCACTTATGAGTGAGTACATACTATGTTTGTCCTTCTGAGTCTGGGTTACCTCACTCAGGATGATATTTTCTAGTTCCATGCATTTTCCTGCAAATTTCATGATGTCATTGTTTTTTACTGCTGAGTAGTATTCCATTGTGTATACATGCTACATTTTCTTAATCTATTCTTCAGTTGAGGGGGATCTCAGTTGTTTCCAGGTTCTGGCTATTATGAATAATGCTGCTATGAACATAGTTGAGCATATGTCCTTGAGGTAACATTGAGCATTCCTTGGGTATATGCCTAAGAGTGGTATAGCTGGGTCTTTAGGAAGACTTATTCCCAATTTTTTGAGAAACCGCCATACTGATTTCCAGAGTGGCTGTACAAGTTTACATTCCCATCAACAGTGGAGGAGTGTTTCCCTTGCTCCACATCCTCTCCAACATAAGTTGTCTTCAGTGTTATTGATCATAGCCATTCTGACAATTGGTATCTCAGAGTTGTTTTGATTTGAATTTCCCTGAGGACTAAGGATCTTGAGCAATTTCTTAAATGTCTTTTAGCCATTTGAGAGTCTTCTGTTGAGAATTCTGTTAAGCTCTGTAGCCCATTTTTCAATTGGATTGTTCAGTATTCTGGTCTAGCTTTTTGAGTTCTTTATATATTTTGGAGATCAGCCCTCTGTCATATGTGGGGTGGTTGAAGATCTTTTTCCATTTTGTAAGCTGTTGTTTTGCCTTATTGACTGTGTCCTTTGCCCTACAAAAGCCTCAGTTTCAAGAGGTCCCATCTATTAATTGTTGCTCTCAGTATGTGTGCTAATGGTGTTATATTTAGGAAATGGTCTCCTGTGCCAATGCGTTCAAGACTACTTCTTACTTTCTCTTCTACCAAGTTCAGTGTAATTGGATTTATGTTGAGGTCTTTGATCCATTTGGACTTCAATTTTGTGCATGGCAACAGATATGGATCTCCTGCATGTTGACATCCAGTTATGTCAGCACCATTTGTTAAAGATGCTTTCTTTTTCCCATGGTACACTTTTGGCTTCTTTGTCAAAAATCATATGTTCATAGGTGTGTGGATTAATGTCAGGGTCTTCATTTCTATTCCATTGGTCCACATGTCGGTTTTTATGCCAGTACCAACCTGTTTTTATTGCTATACCTCTATAGCAGACCTTGAGGTCAGGGATCATGATGCCTCCAGAGGTTGTTTTATTGTACAGGATTCTTTTAGCTATCCTAGGTTTTTGTTTCTTTTTTTTTTTCATATAAAGTTAAGTATTGTTCTCTCCAAGTCTGTGAATAATTGTGCTGGGATTTTGATGGGGATTGCATTGAATCTGTAGATTGCTTTTGGTAAGATTGACATTTTTACTATGTTAATCCTACCTATCCATGAGCATGGGAGATTTTTCCATTTTCTGATATCTTCTTCAATTTCTTTCTTCAGAGACTTAAGGTTTTTATCACACAGTTCTTTCACTTTCTTAGTTAGAGTTACCTCAAGGTATTTTATATTATTTGTGGCTATTGTAAAGGGTGATGTTTCTCTGATTTCTGTCTCAGCCCATTTATCATTTGTATATAGGAGGGCTACTGAATTTTCTGAGTTAATCTTGTATCCTGCCACTTTACTGAAAAAGTTTATCAGCTGTAGGAGTTCCCTGGTAGAATTTTTGGGGTCATTCATGTATACTATGATATCATCTGCAAATAGTGAAAGTTTGACTTCTTCCTTTCCAATTTGTATTCCCTTGATCTCCTTTTGTTGTCTTACTGCTCTAGCTAGAAGTTCAAGTACTATGTTGAATAGGTATGGGGAGAGTGCACAGCCTTGTCTTGTTTCTGATTTTACTGGATTCTCTTTGAGTTTCTCTCCGTTTAATTTGATGTTGGCTGTTGGCTTGCTGTAAATTGCCTTTATTATGTTTAGGTATGTTCCTTTTATTCCTAATCTCTCTATAACCTTTATCATGAAAGGGTGTTAGATTTTGTCAAAGACTTTTTCAGCATCCAATGAGGTGATTATATGTTTTTTCTTTCAGTTTGTTTATATGGTGTATTACATTGACAGATATTTGTATGCTGAACCATCCTTGTATCCCTGGGATGAAGTCTACTTGGTCATGGTGGATAATTTTTTGATGTGTTCCTGGATTTGATTAGCCAGTATTTTTTTTTTTTTTTTTGGTTTTTCGAGACAGGGTTTCTCTGTGTAGCTTTGCGCCTGTCCTGGAACTCACTCTGTAGACCAGGCTGGCCTCGAACTCACAGAGATCCACCTGGCTCTGCCTCCCGAGTGCTGGGATTAAAGGCGTGCACCACCACCGCCCGGCAGTTAGCCAGTATTTTATTGAGTATTTTTGCATCAATGTTGGTGAGGGACATTTGTTTGTAATTCTCTGTCTTTGTTGCATCTTTGTGTGGTTTGGATATCAAGGTAACTGTAGCCTCATAAAAAGAATTTGATAATGTTCCTTCTGTTTCTATTGTGTGGAACAATTTGAAGAGTATTGGTATTAGCTCTTCTTTGAAAATCTGCTAGAATTCTGCACTGAAACCATCTGGTCCTGGGCTTTTTTTGTTTGGGAGTCTTTTAATGACTGTTTCTATTTCCTTAGGAGCTTTTGGTCTATTTAAATAGGTTATCTAGTCTTGATTTAATTTTGATATGGGGTACCTATCTAGAAAATTGTCCATTTCTTTCAGATTTTCCAATTTTGTGGAGTACAGGTTTTTGAAGTATGACCTGATGATTCTCTGGATTTTCTCATTGTCTATTGTAATGTCTGCCTCTTCATTTCTGATTTTGTTATTTTGGATTCTCTCTCTCTCTCTCTCTCTCTCTCTCTCTCTCTCTCTCTCTCTCTCTCTCCCTCTCTCTCTTCTTTTTGGTTAATTTGAATAAGGGCTTGTCTATCTTGTTGGTTTTCTCAAGGAACCAACTCTTTGTTTCACTGATTCTTGGTATTGTTCTCTTTGTTTCTATTTTATTGATTTCAGTTCTCAGTTTGATTATTTCCTGGCATGTATTTCTCCTGAGTGAGTTTGCTTCTTCTTGTTCTAGAGCTTTCAGTTGTGCTGTTAAGACATTAGTGTGAGATTTCTCCAATGCATTTAGAGCTATGAATTTTCCTCTTAGCACTGCTTTCATAGAGTCCCATAAGTTTGGGTATGTTGTACATTCATTTTCATTGAATTCTAGAAAATCTTTAATTTCTTTATTTCTTCCTTGACCCATTGGAGATTCAATTGGGCATTATTCATTTTCCATGAGATTGTAGGCTTTCTGTAATTTTTGTTGTTGTTGAAATCTAACTTTAAGCCATGGGGGTCTGATAAGATACAGGAGGTTATTTCAATTTTTTTGTATCTGTTGAGATTTACTTTGTGAAAAAGCATGTGTTCAGTTTTGGAGAAGGTTCCATAGGGTGCTGAGAAGAAGGTATATTCTTTTATGTTAGGGTGGAATATTCTGTAGATATCTATTAAGCCCATTTGAATCATAATGTCTATTAGTTCCCTTATTTCTCTGTTAAGTTTCTGTCTGGCAGACCTGTCCATTGGTGAGAGTGGGGTGTTGAAGTCTCCCACTATTAGTATGTGGGTTTTGATGTGTGATTTAAGCTTTAGTAATGTTTCTTTTGCAGATGTAGGTACCCTTGTATTTGGAACATAAATATTCAGAATTGAGACTTCATCTTGTCAGATTTTCCCTGTGATAAATATGTAATGAATGTCCTTCCCAATCTCTCTCGACTGATTTTAGTTTGAAGTCTAGTTTATTAGATATTAGGATAGCTATACCAGCTTGCTTCTTAAACCCATTTGATTAAAAAGTGTTTTCCCAGCCTTTTATTCTGAGGTAGTATCTGTCTTTGAAGTTGAGGTATGTTTCTTGTATGCAGCAAATGGATGGATCTTGTTTTCCTATCCATTCTGTTAGCCTGTGTCTTTTTATAGGTGAATTGAGACCATTGATACTAATGGATATTAATGACCAGTGATTGTTAATTCCTGTTATTTTTTGGTGGTAGTTTGTATGTTTCCCTTCTTTGGTATTTATTGTTGTGGAACTATTTATTGTCTGAGTTTTCATGGGTGAATCTAACTTCCTCATGTTGGATTTTTCCTTCCAGTGTTTTCTGTAGGGCTGGACTTGTGGATAGGCATCTTTTAAATCTGTTTTTTTTTTCATTTATCTTTTTTTAATTTTATTTTACAATACCATTCAGTTCTACATATCAGCCACAGGTTCCCCTATTCTCCCCCCTCCCACACCCTCCCCTTACCCCCATCCTACTGCCCATTCCCAACTCCTCCAGGGCAAATCCTCCCCCAAGGACTGCAATCAACCTGGTGGACTCAGTTCAGGAAGGTCCAGTCCCTTCCTCCCAGAATGAGCCAAGTGTCCCTGCATAATCTCCAGGTTTCAAACAGCCAACACATGCAATGAGCACAGGACTTGGTCCCACTGCCTAGTTGCTTCCCAAACTGATCTAGCCAATCAAATGTCTCACCTATTCAGAGGGCCTGATCCAGCTGGGGGCCCCTCAACCTTTGGTTCATAGTACATGTGTTTCCATTCATTTGGCTATTTTTTTTTCAATAATTGAGTAGAACCGAAATTTATTATAAGCCACAGTCATCCTAGGAACCTCCATAATATATATATATATCCTCTATGGTTCTATGGGCTGTGGTCTGATTGTTCTTTATTTTATATCTAGAATCCACTTATGAGTGAGTACATACCATGACTGTCTTTCTGGGTTTGGGTTACCTCACTCAGGATGATTTTCTCTAGTTCCATCCATTTGCCTGCAAATTTCATGCTTTCATTGTTTTTCTCCATTGTGTATATGTACCACACTTTTTCCATTCAGTCTTCCGTTGATGGGCATCTAGGTTGTTTCCAGGTTCTGGCTATTACAAATAGTGCTGCTATGAACATAGCTGAGCATGTATCTCTATGGTATGCATCAAAATTCCTTGGGTATATGCCCAAGAGTGGGATGGCTGGGTCTTGAGGTAGTTTGATTCCTAATTTTCTGAGAAACCGCCATACTGATTTACCCAGTGGTTGTACAAGTTTACATTCCCACCAACAGTGGAGGAGTGTTCCCTTTGCTACACATCCTCTCCAACATTGACTGTCATTAGTGTTTTTGATTGTAGCCATTCTGACAGGTGTAAGGTGGTATCTCAGAGTTGTTTTGATTTATATTTCTCTGATGATTAAGGATGTTGAGCATTTCTTTAAATGTCTTTCAGCTATTTGTGATTCTTGTTTTGTGAATTCTCTTTTGAGCTCTTTAGCCCATTTTTTAATTGGACTGTTCAGTATTTTGATGTCTAGTTTCTTGAGTTCTTTATATACTGTGGAGATCAATCCTCTGTCAGATGTGGGGTTGGTGAAGATCTTTTCCCATTCTGTTGGCTGTCTTTTTGTCTTATTGACTGTGTCTTTTGCCCTGCAAAGGCTTCTCAATTTTGAGAGGTCCCATTTATTAATTGTTGTGCTCAGCATCTGTGCTGTTGGTGTTTTATTTAGGACATGGACTCCTGTGCCAATGCGTTCAAGAGTGCTTCTTACTTTCTTTTCCATTAAGTTTAGTGTAACTGGATTTATGTTCAGGTCTTTGATCCACTTGGACTTGAGTTTTGTGCATGGTGACAGATATGGATCTATTTGTAATCTCTTACATATTGAGATCCAGTTATGCCAGCACCATTTGTTGAAGATACTTTCTTTTTTTCATTGTATACTTTTGGCTTCTTTGTCATAAACCAGGTGTTCATATGTGCATGAATTAATGTCAGGGTCTTCAATTCGATTCCATTGGTCCGTATGTCAGATTTGATACCAGTACCAAGCTGTTTTTATTACTATAGCTCTATAGTAGAGTTTGAGGTCAGGGATGGTGATGCCTCCAAAGGTTGCTTTATTGTATAGGATTATTTAGCTATCCTGGGTCTTTTGTTTTTCCATATGAAGTTGAGTATTTTTCTTTCCAAGTCTGTGAAGAATTGTGTTGGGATTTTGATGGGGATTGCATAGAATCTGTAGATTGCTTTTGGTAAGATTGCCATTTTTACTATGTTAATCCTACCTACCCATGAGCATGGGAGATCCTTCCATTTTCTGATATCTTCTTCAATTTCTTTCTTTAGAGATTTAAAGTTCTTATAAAAAAGGTCCTTCACTTGTTTAGTTAGTGTTATCCCAAGGTATTTTATATTGTTTGTGGCTATTGTAAAGGGTGATGTTTCTCTGACTTCTTTCTTAGCCCTTTTATCATTTGGGTATAGGAGGGCTACTGATTTTTTTGAGTTGATCTTGTATCCTGCCACTTTACTGAAGGAGTTTATTAGCTGTAGGAGTTCCCTGGTAGAGGTTTTGGGGTCACTTATGTATACTATCATATCATCTGAAAATAGTCAAAGTTTGACTTCTTCCTTGCCAATTTGTATCCCTTTGATCTCCTTTTGTTGTCTTATTGCTCTAGCTAGAACTTCTAGTACTATATTGAATAAATATGGGGAGAATGGACAGCCTTGTCTTGTTCCTGAATTTAGTTGTATTGCTTTGTGTTTCTCTCCATTTAATTTGATGTTTGCTGTTGGCTTGCTATAAATTGCTTTTATTATGTTTAGAAATGTTCCTTGTATTCCTAATCTTTCTAAGACCTTTATTATAAAGGGGTGTTGGATTTTGTGAAAGACTTTTTCAGCATCTAAGGAGATGATCATGTGGTTTTTTTCTTTCAGTTTGTTTATATGGTGTATTACATTGACTGATTTTTGTATGTTGAACCATCCTTGCATCCCTCGGATGAATCCTACTTGGTCGTGATGGATGATTGTTTTGATGTATTCTTGGATTCGGTTTGCCAATATTTTGTTGAGTATTTTTGCATCAATGTTCATGAGGAAGAACATTGTAGTTGTTCTTGGTCTGTAGTTCTCTTTCTTTGTTGCATCTTTGTGTGGTTTGGGTATCAGGGTAATTGTAGCCTCATAAAAAAGTTTGGTAGTGTTCCTTCTGTTTCTATTGTGTGAAACACTTTAAAGAGGATTGGTATTAGTTCTTCTTTGAAAGTCTGGTAGAATTCTGCACTGAAACCATCTGGTCCTGGGCTTTTTTTCGTTGGGAGACTTTTGATGACTGTTTCTATTTCTTTAGGGGTTATTGGTCTATTTAAATGGTGTATGTGGTCTTGATTTAATTTTGGTATGTGGTATTTATCCAGAAAATTGTCCATTTCTTCCTGGTTTTCCATTTTTGTGGAGTACAGGTTTTTGAAGTATGATCTGATGATTCTCTGGATTTCCTCGTTGTCTGTTATTATGTCTCCCTTTTCATTTCTGATTTTGTGAATTTGGGTGCTCTCTCTTTGCCTTTTGGTTAATTTGGCTAGGGGTTTGTCTATCTTGTTAATTTTTTCAAAGAACCAACTCTTTGTTTCATTGATTTTTTGTATTGTTCTCTTGTTTTCTATTTCGTTGATTTCAGCCCTCAATTTGATTATTTCCTGGCATCTATTTCTCCTGGGTGAGTTTGTTTCTTTTTGTTCTAGGGCTTTCAGTTGTGCTGTTAATTCATTGGTATGGGATTGCTCCATCTTCTTTATGTGTGCGTTTAGAGTTATGAATTTTCCTCTTAGCACTGCTTTCATAGTGTCCCATAAGTTTGGGTATGTTGTACTTTCATTTTCATTGAATTCTAGGAAATCTTTAATTTCTTTCTTTATTTCTTCCTTGACCCATTGATGTTTCAGGTGGGCATTACTCAGTTTCCATGAGTTTGTGGGTTTTCTATATTTTTGTTGTTGTTGAGGTCTAACTTTAAGGCATGGTGGTCTGATAAGATACAGGAGGTTATTCCAAATTTTGTATCTGTTGACATTTGTTTTGTGGCCAAGCATGTGGTCAATTTTTGAGAAGGTCCCATGGGGTGCTGAGAAGAAGGTATATTCTTTTTTGTTAGGATGGAATGTTCGGCAGATATCTATTAAGCCCATTTGAGTCATAACATCTGTTAGGTCCTTTATTTCTTTGTTAAGTTTCAGTCTGGTAGATCTGTCTTTTGGTGAGAGTGGTGTGTTAAAATCTCCCACTACTAATGTGTGGGGTTTGATGTGTGTTTTAAACTTTAGTAGTGTTTCTTTTATGAATGTGGGTGCTTTTGTATTTGGAGCATAAATGTTTAGAATCGAGACTTCATCTTGGTGGTTTTTTCCCGTGATAAATATTTAATGTCCATCCTGATCTCTTTTGATTGATTTTAGTTTTAAGTCTGATTTATTAGATATTAGGGTAGCTACACCAGCTTGTTTCTTAGGTCCAATTGCTTGGAAAGCCTTTTCCCAGCCCTTTACTCGGAGGTAGTGTCTGTCTTTAAAGTTAAGGTGTGTTTCTTGTATAGCAGATGGATGGGTCCTATTTTCTTATCCATTCTGTTAGCCTGTGTCTTTTTATAGGTGAGTTAAGACCTTTGATATTGATGGATATTAATGACCAGTGATTGTTAATTCCTGTTATTTTTTGTGGTTGTGTTGTGTTGTCCTTCTGTGGTGTATGTTGGTGTGGGATTATCTATTGCTTGATTTTTCATGGATGTGTTTAGCTTCTTTGGGTTGGATTTTCCCTTCTAGTGCTTTCTGTAGGGCTGGGTTTGTGGACAGGTATTGATTAAATCTGGTTTTATCCTGGAATATTTTGTTTACTCTGCCTATGGTGATTGAGAGTTTTGCTGGGTATAATAGTCTGGGTTGGCATCCGTGGTCTCTTAGTGTCTGCATGAGATTTGTCCATGATCTTCTAGCTTTCATAGTCTCTATTGAGTAGTCTGGTGTTATTCTGATGGGTTTGCCTTTTTATGTTACTTGGTCTTTTTCCTTTGCGGCTCTTAATATTTTTTCTTTGTTCTGTGTGTTTAGTGTTTTGATTATTATGTGGTGAGGCAACTTTTTTTTTTTTTTTTGATCCAGCCTATTCGGTGTTCTGTAAGCTTCTTGTATCTTCATAGGTATTTCTTTCTTTAGGTTAGGAAAGTTTTCTTCTATGATTTTGTTGAATATATTTTCTGTGCCTTTGAGTTGGTATTCTTCTCCTTCTTCTATCCCTATTATTCTTAGGTTTGGTCTTTTCATGGTGTCCCAAATTTCCTGGACGTTCTGTGTTACAACTTTTTTGTCTTTAGTGTTTTCTCTGACTGACGAATCTATTTTCTCTATTGTGTCTTCAGTGTCAGAGAGTCTCTGTTCCATCTCTTGCAATCGGTTGGTTATGCTTGTTTCTGTAGTTCCTGTTTGTTTAGTCAGGATTTCTATTTGCAGCATTCCCTCAGCATGTGTTTTCTTAATTGTCTCAATTTCATTTTTCAGATCTTGGAATGTTTCTTTCATCTGTTTAATTGCTTTTTCTTGGCTTTCTTTGATTTCTTCCCATTTTTTGTTCGTTTTTTCTTCCATTTCTTTAAGGGAGTTTTTTATTTCCTCTTTAATGGAGTTTTTCATTTCCTCTTTAAGGGAAGTTTTTATTTCCTCTTTAAGGGGGTTTTTCATTTCCTCTTTAAGGGAAGTTTTTATTTCCTCTTTGAGGGAATGTTTTATTTCTTCTTTAAGGGCCTCTATCATCTTCTTAAAGTCATTTTTAGGGTTGATTTCTTCTGTTTCTTCTGTCATGGTATGTTTAGATCTTGCAGGTGTAGAATCACTAGGTTCTGATGTTGCCATATAGGTCTTTATATTGTTGCCTGTATTTTTGCACTGCCATCTACTCATCTCTTCCTGTGTGCGGTGCAGGTGGTGTCTGTGTCTGAGAGTAGCTCTCTTGTTCTAATTTTTAGTCTTGGTTTAGTAGGGGTTCTTGGTTAAATTGGTGCTTTTGGGTTATTTCTTCAGAGGCAGCTGATCTCAGTCGGTGAAGTATATACTTATGATTCTGGTGATCTGGTTTAGTGGCTGGGTAGCGCCTTCTTCTGTGTTCCCAGGTCACGTTTTGTTCATTTGTCAACTCCTCAGCTGATCTTGTTTCTTCAGACTTCAAACTGTAGGCATCTGAATCCTCTCCCAGATGGGTTTCAGCTGAGTAGGGTAGTCTCACCAACACCTCCAAGTTGTTGGGTTTCTCAGGATCAGCAGCTGGGCCCTGGGTTGTTCTCAGATGGAGTGTTCAGATTTGTTCTGGTTCTGTCCCACGGAGATAGCTTCTTTCCCAGGTGTTGGGATTAGAGGCGTCCCTGTTCCATGCTGTGTCTGCTTGTCTTGTCGCTGGGCCTGTCTACCTCTGCGGTCTGCCGCCAGGCCTATATGTCTCTGCAAGCTACCACCGGGCCTGAATGTCCCTGTCAGCCGCCGACGCTGGGCCGATCTACCTCTGCGGGCCACTGCCACGGGCCTACTTGCGTCTGCTTGTCTCCGCCACCTGGCCTGTCTACCCCCGTGTTTTATTTATATAGAGCGATATCCACAGCAGTTTTGGGTCCCACAGTCCTGAGTGGACAGAAGCAGGTTAAATCTGGTTTTATCATGGAATATTTTGTTTACTCCCTCTATACTGGTTGAGAGATTTGCTGGGTAAAATAGTCTGGGCTGGCATCCATGTTCTCTTATTTTCTGCATAGCCTTCTGGAC
This sequence comes from Peromyscus maniculatus bairdii, assembly GCF_049852395.1. NCBI lineage: Eukaryota > Metazoa > Chordata > Mammalia > Rodentia > Cricetidae > Peromyscus > Peromyscus maniculatus. The sequence continues at coordinate 1,646,278 of NC_134858.1, forward strand.
CTTCTGGCTTTTAGAGTCTCCATTGAGAAGTCAGGTATTATTCTTAAGGGTCTGCCTTTATATGTTATGGGCTCTGTCTCAGGGAGTAGCTGCAATCTTGGTGTGGGTGGGTTGGGAGGGGTGGGGCTTGTGGGTTACAGGGTCTGGTGGGGAATGGTGGTAGTCTGACCTGTCTGCAGTATGTCTGCCTGCTGACTGGCCTGAAACTGGAACTGCAATGGGTGGTGGTGTAGGGATGCAGGGTTGTGCCCCTGGCCCAAAGCCTTGGGCCTAGGGTGTTCAAGTATGAGGATAAAGACTCACCTCTTAGTCCAATTGGGTGCTGGTGGGCTCTGTCTTGGGGAACAGTTGCAGTCTCAGAGGCTGGGTCTATAAATGAGAGCTTTAAAGACAAATTTAAATTAAATGAGTCTCTTAAGTAAAAAACAACTTCAAAACTGAGGCTCAATTACATGCCAGCCTAAAATGGTTATAAAAATACAAATTCTGATTAAACCTATAACTATTTCAAGGGTGAAAGTCAGGCCTTGCTTTTTTCTAGAGTTAACAGGCTTTCTATTGAAAAAGAGTAACTCAAAAACAGGTTTTGATGACATCACAAGCTCAAAACTACCAGCTTGTTGTTACTGACTGAATGTTTTCTTTTTACTATTCCTTTATGCTCCAGTGATGATTTAAAAATATTTGCCTTTTCAATGACTGCTCTCAATAACCAAGTACCTATATCTCATGGTAAATGACTAAATGTTTATGCAATTTATAAAAGTTTAAAAAGTGGTTTAAGGTATATGAAAATGAGATTTTAAAATGATTCATATATTAAAACTTGAAAATCCAAAGTTTAACATATTAATTGAGTTCTTATAAAATATTAATCTATTCTTGGTAAGAGTTACAAGCACTGGCTATTAAAAGATAATTAAGATTATCCTAGTCACAGGCTCAAATTTTTTAAACTTCCTTTGGCTGCTTTGTTTTCTAAACATAGAGTTTTAAAAGATTGGCTTGAGGGATAGATGGAGGGGGAGAGTCATGAAAGTGATTACTTGATGGGGGATATTTTGGGGTCGTGTAGAAACCTGATGCAAGGGAAACTCCTACATATCTGCAAGGATGACCCCAGAAAAGACTCGTAAAAATAGTGGATAGGTATCCTGAACTGACCATCTCCTGTGATCAGATTGGTAACTACCCTAATTTTTATTGAAGAGCCATTGTCCAGTAACTGATGGAAACAGATGCAGAGATCCACAACCAAGCACTGGACTAAACCTGGAGAATCCTGTTGCAGAGAGGGAAGGATTGTATAAGACATGGGAGTCAGGGTCATCACAAGGGAACCCACAAAAACAACTGGCCTACTCTTGGGAGCTCACAGACTATGGACCAGTGGCTAAGAAGCCTGCATGGGACCAGCTTAGGCCCTCTGCATATGTGTGATGGTTGTATGACTTGGTCTACTTGTGAGACTCCTTGCAGCTGGAGCAAGGCCAGTTCTAAATGCTTGGGCTGGCTTTTGGGAACCTGTTCCTATGCTGAGTTGCCTTGCCCAGCTGTAATACAAGGAGAGGAGCTTAGTCCTACCTCAACTTGGTATACCATACTTTGTTGGCAATTATGAGAGACCTGCCCCTTTCTGAACAGAGGTGGAAGAGGGATGGATTGGAGGAAGGTGGAGGGGAAGTGGGAGGAGAGAATGCTGTGGTCAAACTGTAAAATAAATGAAAAATTTTAATTAATTAAAAAAATACTTCCCCTTGTGCTGAATATATCTCTGTCCAACCTATATCTACCCAGCCCTCTTCATGTAGTGATGTGAAGACAATAGGCCAGTGGAAAGAATGTCCATGTTTCTGTCCCAGAACCATCTTCCAGGCCCTCAAACTTTCCCTTGCCTTTGTGTTCTTTCCTGCCAGGAAGTTTCTGTCTTTTTACAGATGAATGTTTATGTTTATGTTGATAACTTTTCAGGATTTATTTTTGCTATGACTCTTTATTATTATCTTTATCTTTATTATTATTATTATTATTATCATTTAGAATAAATTATTCCAGAGAACAAATTATAAGCATACACAGAAAAAACTAACAAACAGCCATTCTCTGTGGAGAGAAAGAACAGTTTTGTTGCGGTAATACCCATGCTATCACCACCCATTCACCATGTCCGAGTGAGGGGCTGTGGATCAAAAAACAGAGACAAAAGACAGCGGGTCATTCACCCCAGCAGAATGCTGAATGCCATTTAGTGAAAGAGGGAGGAAACCTTAAATACAGGCTTACGGCACAATGGGAGAACCCTGGAGGGCAGAAGTTCGCTACTGAATGTTCTACCTAATGTTCTGGCATCTAAGCTGTTTACACCAAATGCAGGATACACAAACAAAGAACCTCTGGTGAGTGTTCAGTAAGGAAGAACCCGGCAGGGAATCAGCATAGGGAGGACATCTGGACAAGGTTAGCAAGCAAGGCAGCAGCTACCCAAAATGGGGGCCCAGGGCCCTACAAGTTTAATAAAAGAAATCCTGTCCAACTGCCTTGGACAATGGAGGACAGCAGCAGTTACCAAAGCTTGTTGGTTTTCTATGGGTTAATGGCAAGGAGAGGCTGCTCAGGTGGTTAGCCAGGGGGACCCAGGTGGTTAGTTTGGAGATTCTGTCAGACAGATGAGGTGCTGAGAGTTGTGGTCAGGAGTGTTCATAATGCTTCTAAAGGAAAGCAGTTAATAAGTGTCTTGCAAAAAACTCAAGCGGGTTCATTCCTTTGAGTCATAGCAAAAATAAATCCTGAAAAGTTATCAACATAAACATAAACATTCATCTGTAAAAAGACAGAAACTTCCTGGCAGGAAAGAACACAAAGGCAAGGGAAAGTTTGAGGGCCTGGAAGATGGTTCTGGGACAGAAACATGGACATTCTTTCCACTGGCCTATTGTCTTCACATCACTACATGAAGAGGGCTGGGTAGATATAGGTTGGACAGAGATATATTCAGCACAAGGGGAAGTATTTTTTTAATTAATTAAAATTTTTCATTTATTTTACAGTTTGACCACAGCATTATACTCACAATAAAATCATTGTATGATGATGATACAAAAAAAGTTTATTTTGTACTAAATGAGCTAAATCTAACAGAAACTGAATGTAAAGTCCTAATCTTATAAAAATTATAAACTTTTTGTAAACTGTAAGGACAGTTAAGACATGCAAGTTAATGATCAGTCACTTAATAGTTGATCAGATTCTTTAATGTGTTGAGAACTATACTTGTAGTCATGCTAAGTACTAATGTAAATAATTATAAGAATAAGCTTTATTTAGCATCCTGTAAATGTTTTCAAAGTTAAACCTAAATCAAGTAACTAAATCAGATATTTTTAATAGATAGATCGTCTTCAACCTCTTCAGAGATCTGCTGAATATAATATTTAAAATGTATCATTTTTTTAAAAAAAGCATTTTGTGATAGAAAAAAGTGCCAGCTCCTGGCATCATACCTAAGATCTCCTCCAAATATGATGGGGGTACATAAGGACTCCACCTGGAGCTTGCTTTAAATGTGGCAAAGCCAGTCACTGGGTGAAAAACTGCCATTTACCTCATCTGCCACCAGGTTTCTGTCTAAACTGTGGATAAGCGGGACAATGGAGAGGTGACTATGCCACCTTGCCCAAACAAGATAGGCCCGACCTCAAGCTCCTACTCCACAGGAAGTCTGTCAGATCTTCTGGGCTTGGAGGCCAAAGGCTGATGCAGCCCTGGTAGTTCTGCTGCCAACCACCACAGAGGAACCTAGGGTGATTATTTAGGTGGCCAGTAAGTGTCTGTCATTTTTAATAGATTTGGGGGCTGATTGGTCTGTACTTTCTGCTTAACTCTGGGGCAATTTCTCTTTCTCAGATGTCTGATGGCATTGGTGACTAGGCTAATGATAATAGCATTGCCAGTTTAATAGCAGCAACCAAGGGATCAGCTGCCTTCTTAGTTCTCTTCATAAGTAAAAATCAGGCCTCAGGCCTCACTTTCCTAGAGCTACTATTAGGTCTAGACACAGTTTACCTTGCTACCAGACTCTTGAAAAAGTAAAGTCACAAAACAGACTTCATTATAACTTTTTACTATTCCTTTATTTAAAGAAACTGGCTTTGCAATGACTTCTCTTAGCATCAACCACCTGTGTCTCATGGTAAATGATTGGATAGGAAAAAACGTGTGACATTTATATAAGGTCTGAAGATAAGAAAGCTTACATTATAAAGGCCTAAGAAAGTGTTCTAAGGTATGTTAACACAAGTTGTAAAGGTCTAAGTATGTAAAAGCTTAAGTTCTGAGAGTCCAAGAAAGTTTTTTTAAGGTATTTAAATGCAATGTATAAAGGTATAAAAAGTGATTTAAGGTATATAAAAGTAAAAGAAAGTTTCAGATTTCTTTCCCTCTCTATGCTATTAAGACCTCAAAAGTTCAGTTTTACCATTAATCAGTAGAGTTTTAATAAGCTATCAATCTAACTCTGGTGAGCACTGACTACTATTATCATAGTCACAAACTCAAGATTTTAAATTTTCTTTGGTTGCCTTCTAAGTATAGACTTAAAAATGTTTCTCATTATGCTAAAAACTTCTGTTTAATTTATATCCACCCAATCTTCTAGATAAGGGAAAGATTATTCATGCTTTTACTCCAGAATCATTTTGGGTCCCCAAGCTTCTACTATGACTCAAGTGTGAGTCTCCTGCATTTTCAACAATATGGATTTCAGTAAAGATTGCACACAATGGTAATGCTAACATGTGTAAAACTTACCTCTTTTTGTAAACTTAAAATATTGTTGTATCAGGAAACTGACTTGAATCCACCTCTCATGTATCAAATGGACTTCAGATAAGTACTATCAATCAACCGCCTATTTTCTCACCTGCCTATTCTGCTTATTCCAGAGGATGGAATCTCCACCTCTCTTTCCATAGTCTTGGGACTTCCTTCCCACAACTATCAGACCATGGGCCTATGAGTTTCAAATGTCTACTTAAGAAAAATGTTTCCCCCTAAATGTCTTAACTTTACCTTCTGCCCCAAATATATATCTGTTCTAGCAACCTGCCAACTCCAGATATTCCCTCAAAAATCTGCATCTTGGACAGTTTCAAAGCAGCTAGCCCTAGAAGGTCCAGTTTCACAGATGCTGCCTGTATTTCCCTAGCCCCAAATGGCCTGCAGAGCCTGGACAGTAGGTAAAACAGCCTGCTCTTCCAGGATTAGCCAGCTTCCCAGCTTTTTTAGGTTCCTTAAGATATCAAAACCCTCAGAAAGCAAGAAGCAGTCTAAAGAGCACAACACCCCTATTCTTCCCTCACTAGCCACCTTTCCTATTTCCTCACCTTTGATAATAAACAAAATGAAGAAATGTTAGCAACTGCACACATTCTAGAATCAGATTTGCCCAATCCCATCTTCATTGACTAGCCACCAAATGTGACAAATGTATCCCTCTAAAAGATCTCTGCCATCACAGCCTACTCTCTGTTCCTGTCTCTTTACCTCCCTCTCTTTCTCTGTCTCCCTGTCTCTATCTCTTTGGCTCTGTGTCTCTGTATCTCTTTGTCTTTGTCCCTCTCTCTCACTCTCTCTCTTTATTATGCCCAGACCACAGGGACCCCCAAAAGACCACCACAGAGCCCAAATCCCATATGTAAATGTAAAGAGCCTATATTTCAAGCTTGAACTTGCTCTCCATCTGTCCAATGAAGCAGTAAGAGCAGAAAGCACTGAACCCAGGCAGGGTAGGTTTGTTGTTGTTGCTGTTGTTTGTTTGTTTGTTTTATCATAGTAGAGGTTGGGGTGAGGGGATTTATAGGGTTCAGGACCCTGATTGCCTGACATTTGTCTGAGGGTGTCTTGGCAAAGGGGGAATAGGTGTGTGCTGGACATCTGGTGATTTTACATAATCTTATCTAATGGTTGGAATGTTTAGAATGTCAGATACTTCCCTTTCAATGCTGGCCCTCTTTTTGACAATTGGACTTTAGAGATTTTTAGCTTTTAGAATTTGGGGTGTACAGGATTTTTATTTTTCAAGACTGTAAGTAAATGATCACAAGGAAAATTGTCTGCCCACTGTGAACATGGATATTGCTCTTACCATAAGCAAGAAATAAATCTAAGTTCAAGTAGTGAGATTTTCAAGGATGCTTTTCTTACCATAAATCATTATAATCTTTGCATTCCAGGCCTTTTCTAACAAAGCAGACTAAGGATTATAGAGAAAACAAAAATACATTTATGAAAAAGGAGGTGTGTAAAAGGCTGCCTTGGAGTGGGGATGAGATAGATGAGAGCAGGAGACCCAAGCCTTGATACAAGGAGAGGAGCTTGGTCCTTCCTCACCTTGATATGCCATGCTTTGTTAACTCGAGAGGACTGCTTCTTTCTGAATGGTGTCAGAGGAGGTTAGAAGGGAAGGTAGATGGGAGGGCAGATGGGAGGTGGGGGAAGGCTATGGGAGGAGAAGAGAGAGAGGAAACTGTGGTCTGTATGTAAAATAAATGAAAAATTGTCATAAAAAATAAATTTTAAAAAAGTATCTCCGCTGCCAGTTATTATGTCTGTGTTTCTGTGGGCATGGCAACACTGTCACACAGCTTTTGTAGGTGGATCTTCTTCTATTCTCAGGTTTGGCTTTTGCCTCAGTTTGTAGACATAGAAATTCTAAGACTTTATCATGATTTTGCTGAATGACAGGCGTATCTGACACAGAGTTTCTAAATCCCTTAGAATTATCTGGGTGATGGGAGCATCTTTTGTTCTAATGAGATCACTCTGGGCTCCTGGAGAGCTCCTAGCTGGTTGCTAGGGAACCAAATATTTGATTAGAGGGTTGGAATTTTCAGCCTCAATTTCCAACCTCTTGGGAGGGGAGAGGGACTGCTGCTTGGTGATCACTAACAGCCAACAATGTACCCTCCACCCTTGCTGAGGGCTTAGGTATTTGAGGATAGATAATGCCCTCTGAAAAAGGAGCCGGGAGCTCCCCCTCCTCTCCGATTTCTGTTACTTTGCCACTGAGTAACCTCAGCCTTTGTTATAACATTTATAATAAACCTTTGAAGATAAGTGCTTTCCTCTGTCCTCAGAGTAACTCTTGCATTTTAATTAAATCCTAGGTGAAAGCCATTTACAACACAGATTTTAACCTGCCACTTGGAAGTGGCAGAGAAGAGGAGGAATTTTAGGGAACCAAGTCCTTATTCTGTGTGAAATGACTGTAACTCAGATAAACAGTGCCAGGATTGAATTGAATTATATTATAACATATATCGGTAGCTATATATGTATCTGTATGTATTTTAGTTTCTACACACACACAGAGAGAGAGAGAGAGAGAGACAGACAGACAGACAGACAGACAGAGACAGAGACAGAGAGAGAGTTCTCAGCATAGAGCTTCTATAACCATCTTAGAGAACTATGGCGCACGTGTCTAACCCCATTCAATGTCAAACATTTTGTGCTGTAGCAGAAATGGAAAAAAACACATTGGTGAATTTCTCTTACAGACTATTTTGTTGCTGTCATTGTCAAACTGTTAGTTCATCAAGAATCTCACTCCCTTGATAGCTGAGCACTATCTGCATCTGTTTTATATTCCTTATCCTCCACAATCCTCCAGTTCTCCCTCACTGTCTTCATTAGCAATGCTGCTAAATCAGTTTAGCCAGAAACAGACTTTCACTTGCTGGTTCTCATAATCATTTTCTATCCACTCACCCAACCCTAATCCTTAGCTGTGAGTCTTCATTTCCCAGGCTGCATTCTGAGGTTTGCTTGTTTTTTTCTCCCACACAGAATTCCACTACTATGGAATCAAGGCCTGTCCCAGTAGACCAGAATCATCTTCCCTACTGTTTCTTAATAAATAGCATTACATAAGTTTTTCTTTGACATTATATAATGGTAAGATTATCTTCTGGAGCCAACAACATTTTACCTTGCAATATTTGTGTGATTTCCACTCAGTCCCAGCCAATTTTAGTAGTTATAGACTTCTCTATGAAGCTGTTTTTTTAAGATTTAAACTAATAAAGATTTATTAGTTTATCTTAAGAATTGGGACTGCCAAACACAATGGCTACTTGAATTGGGCAAGGGACACTTTACATCGCTTCAGGAATACTTCAAGTAAACCAAAATTGAGTCACAAGGTTTATCTAGAACCAAAACAAGCAGCCATGATGAAGGATGAAAACTCGGTGATGTTGACCTCCTGACTTGTGCAATCCGCTGCTTGCAGGAAAAAGCTCCCTTCATTTATTCTTCTCTGCAGTAATAAGATTTGTTCCAATGGCCATCCCCTGGTGTTATGTGGCAATTTTCTCCAGATTGAAATACTTTCTCCAGGAGTATAGTATGAGGCTCAGGAGGCAGGTAAGCTTCACACAACTGGAAAACCGGACCTTGAAAGATTCAGGTCACTATGGTTATAGAAGTAGTAAACAATTGCTGGAAGAGGAGATATAACTACCAGAGCTGCCCAGAGGAGATTTCTCAGACCTACTGAGCTTCATGAAAGGTGTTCAAGTTTGCAGCTGCATTTGACTCACCCCTACTTCTCTAAGTAACCCCAGTAATAACTCATTGGTTCACAAAGTTAGACTTTGGTCAGTAGTGGGTTGTGTCTCCCCAGAAACAGCCTGTCACAACAGTGTCTGGGCTGAGTTTTTCTGAGTTCTCAGTGTCTTGTTAAAACAACTTCAGACATGGATGAGAGACAGAGACAGAGAGAGAGTTTGGAGCTTGCTTTTATGGATCTAAAAGGAACTAGAGTTGGTTGCTAAGGGGTGAAATGAGATGATTTTCTGTTTAGGCCAGGTAGGTAAGGCTTTGTGCACTGGACATAGCCTGTCCTGTGGTGCATCTGATTTTGGATCAAATATATTCCCATAGGTGTAATATAGTAAAGAGAGATTTTCCCTCAAATTTTACTCAGGGAATACAATTTGCTTTACTGAGCATACTCTTAAAACTAGTCCAAGGTATACTATAGAATTAGTTAATACTCTTATTTTATAAATGAGGCTCTGACATCAGAGAAGTCAATTAACTTTCTCAAATGTACACAGTAAGTTAATTTGAATGCAGTTGTGACTTTTATGTTAAAAATACATTTTTTTTCATAAAATATATTAATCTCTCACAACTAATCCCGGATCCTCCCCACTTCTCTACCCACTTAAATCCATACCCTTTCTCTCTCTCTCATTAGAATAAAAACAGATACCTAAAATAACAATAATAATGATGATGATGATAATTCAAAATAAGAATAAATAAAAACAAATATACTAGAAAAAAAGAGCCAAAAAAGCATAAGAAGTGCATACAAATTCTGAGACACAGAAAACCCATAAAAGCAGAACTATAAACCATAAAATATAAGCAAAAAAGCTATAAGATTTTTTTAAATGCCTAGACAAATATTACGAGACCAAAAGAAATAAAAAAAAAAGCCTCCAAGAATACCAGAATTCTTTTTCTTTCATGTTGGTCATCAACTGCTGAGCATGGGGCCTATATACACAGTAAGACTCCATCAGAGCCAGGCAGCGGTGGCATATGCCTTTAATCCCAGTACTTAGGAAGCAGAGCCAAATGGATCTCTGTGAGTTTGAGGCCAGCCTGGTCTACAGAACAAGATCCAGGACAGGCACCAAAACTACACAGAGAAACCCTGTCTTGATAAACACAAACAAACAACAACAACAACAAAACAACTTCATTAGAGAAAACTAGTTTCCCTAGGCAAGCAGTTATCAATTGGAGAAAGCCTCTGTCTTAGAGTTGGGGTCATGTGTCTACCTCCCCTGCCAGCTCTGGCACCTCATCTGGCTGAGACCTGGGCCTGCTGCCACAGTCTCTATGAGTTCACATATGCATCGGCCCTGTTGTACATAGACTGCATTTTTTCTTTGGCATCATCAGGTGTGACTGCTAACTTTTATATTATTCTCTGGACAGTAGTTGACTGTAGGTTCAATAGAAATCTAAATACACAAGGATCAGTTGCCCTGAAATAATTAGAGACAGTTCAGTGTTCATACCCAATCCTTGGTTGGGACTAGAAAATGGAATAATTTAATACATGAAAGATTAGAGACAGAACTTTTCAGACAAGGAGAAATCACACCAAGAGACAATCCCTGAATGAACTCCATGACTATAAAAGCCCAGCTAGAAGGCTTTCCTAGTTGTTGCTGAAATTCATGACTTATACCTCACTCCCATGAGATTAGTCTGATTTTAAATGTATTTTAATTGTGGTTGAAAGGGGATGATAATGTTTATATTGCAGAGAAATTACTTCTGCGCTCTTCTTTCTTAGATAAAGAGCAAAAAAAGATGTCATACTTGTCACAAATCAGCTATTACATCGATTTTAGTGACTTCTAGTTGCAATTAAGAAAAGTTTTTTTAGCAACATATTTAGTATATTGTGAGATTTCAGCTTGAGGTTTAAAATGATAAATGCTTTAAGATGCCAAAAATGTATAATTGAATTGAATATGGTTTTCAGATGTAAGCAGTCTGTGAAGTCTACTGGCTTCCTAGATTGTTTCCCCTATCCCCCATGGAGATATGAAATATATTTTTTCAAGCTGCTCACTCTGAAATAAGAAGAGAAAGCTGAGAAACAGATGTCTTCAGCCTTTGGGGTACAGTAAACCACCTAGAAAGAGCCAAGAGAATGAAGTTTCTGGAATGCCACTGACAAACACTGAGTATGAACAACAGGCAGGGCTGGGTGTTTTCTTCAGGTTGTTACCATTTCCAATAAGAGAACATGGTTTGAGGGTCAAGGAACTGTTTCAGCAAGAAAACACTTGTTAGAAAAGCCTAAGGGCTCAGGTGAGAACCCTGGAGCCCATATCAAAGTGGGCACTGAAGAGTATTTCTGTAATCCCAGCTTGTATGGTCAGATGGGAAGTAGAGACAGGAATGTCCAGAAACTTGTGTGCCAGCTAGTCTAGCACATACACAGACAAATGAGATCTCATCTCAGAAACATAGAAGGTAAAGACTGATGATTAAGCTTATCCTATGATCTCCACACACCAGCTGTTGGATATATACTGAATATTTACAAGCATACATGGGGGTTGTGGGATAGGAAGAGAAGAAAAAGAAAAGGGGTCCTGGAAAGATAGCTCAGTGACTAAGAGTATCTGCTACTGTTACAGAGGACCTGGGTTCACTTCCCAGCACCCACATGGCAGTTCACAACCATGTATAACCCCAGGGCCAGGGGATCTGATGCCCTCTTCTTACTTCCACAGGCATCAGTTGCACACATGATGTGCATACGTGTATCTAGGCAAACATTCCTATACGTAAAATAAAATTTTAAAATCTTTAAAAACAAAATAAGCAAAATCTAAGAAATCACAGCCTGAACTTAAGTTCTCCAAATTCTTACAGAAAGTGTGAGCAGAATCAGTGCTGTAGACTACCTTGCAGTTGTTGGAGATTTGTGAAACACTGACTAACCATTATTTGTTTCTCCACTGGCCATATGCTCCCCAGGATAGAGAGGAGTACGGCCCAACACAAAACCACTGCCTTAAAACATTATGAAACCAGATTTGAGACATCTAGGAGTTTTGTTTTTGTTTTTCTGTAACTTGGCTGTGTGGTTCTTAAGCTTGAACTTTGTAATTGACTATGTTGTGGCAATGTCAAAAGGTTGGATATACCTAAATGATAACCAAGAAAGCCAGCATTTGAGGAACCAAATAATGATCAAAGTACTCATCCAAGCTAGCTGGTACGACAAAACTTCTTGGCAGTGCATAGTGACTCTTCTTGTCTCCCTGCCAAAAAAATAAAAAACAAAAACAAAACAGAAGAATCTGAAAAAGCAACAGAAGCCTCTAACCCATGGAAGTGAGAAAACTTAAGAGCAGACACTTGATGTAGCTGCCAGAGACTCAGTCTGCACCATCTTCGCCTCAAGGAGAAGGAAACAAGAGTTAGCACTGCCTCTGCTGTTCGCATCCAATAGAGTACCTATAACACGGCTTGCTGGTCCTCTGAGTGCCAGCCACTCCTCCAATGGGGATTTACAACCCAGAGGTAAATGTCACTGTCCCTAAAACAAAAATGGAGTGGAAGTCCTTTAAAGGAATGAGAAAAGAAATGAAATGTCCCTCAAGAAAATGGAAACAATATTGTCACTGTATTCATAGCCTTGTGTCCTTTCTGTAGACAAATCTTTGTCTTTATAATGGAGCCAGAAGCCCAGGTCACGCTCCACAGCATTAGGAGCTGTGCAGAATTACTCTTTTCACGTGGGAAAATTATGGTGGGGAACATTTTTATTGTGGCATTTACTTTTAGTACTTAATATAATAATAAACAATTTTCTTATCTGTGAAGAATCAAGTTGTCTTGCATAAATATTATAAAAAACAATCTGCCTTGATTTTCTTAACAGCTTTCCTACCCAGGGAGACTGGAAGTAGGTTTTCATTTGTGTTCTGCCTTTGAATGGTGGTTCTGTAGTGTGGTCTAAAAATGATGTAAAGATCAACAAATGAGTATCTGCTTCATCAGCATACCACACATCATGGAGGAGTGCTGAATTAAATAGATATGGATGGCTTATTTAAAAAGTGAAAGACATAGGACTGGGAGGGAGTCTCTGGTTCTTAAGAAGCCAGTTTGATTCTCTAAGGATTTGATGAGATTCAGGCCAATATTATTTTTGTGTAAAGAAAACATTGTGCCTTCCTCCAGTTCATTGCTCAAATAGTCTACGATCATCTGACCTACATCTTTCCCTATTTGTCTAAATCTTCAAGCAGCTGATACAGTTGTTTTATTGTACATAGCCTCTCTCCAGCTTGACACAGAACCATACTTTGCTTAGTGACTTTGTCTCCAAAACTAGAGTATCTAATGGCACCTTCAAAGTAGCATGTTTTCTAGTTTGCTCAGGTCTCTGGGGCCATCCTTATCTTTATAACATTCTCAGCAGAAATAGCTTGATAAAAATTGGTGGCCAGAAAAAAATGCACTTTCTATCCCCCCAAAAATGTAGGTCACCATTGGATAACTCATACTTCCTTCTCTTGATCAACTTGTAGCCACACAATTCATGCTGATCAACTGACTCTGCTTTCAACTACTTAAATCTAGAAACATTCATTTCTCTACTTCAAACTTGAATTCTTTCTATAATTTAATAACATCTAGAACTCAAAATTCATTTCTTCTCCTAATCACATCAATGAGATTGATCAGTAATTCTCCCTTTTCTAGCTAGAGCAAGCACATTATTCCAACCCAAGGAATCCTCTTGCAGAGTCCAGGCAAGGAATTCCTATGGATGTGGCACATTATATTAAAATTTGGGGCATAGGAATAAAATAGGGATTTAAATCACAGCAATGTTTTAATATATTTTTTGAGTTTATTTTACATATAAAAGACATCTGAACAAAAACTACAGAGTTCAAAAATATTTTTCCTGTTGTATTTATATTCAATTTTTATTTTTGAAGGTTTGGCTTTATAATGTGCTCAATTACACATAGTTTTAAAAAATAAGTTTTGGAAGTAAATGCAAAATTAAAATGCAAAATTTCAGTAAGGCCTGGAAATCTGAACAAGTGAGTTTATTCATCACTGATTCAGGTGAAAGGTTGGGAACCATGTGCCCTAGTTTTAGATCAGCATATGAATGTGTTTCCAACTGGTCTCTGAGAGGAAAAGCCTGTGGAGATGGTCTCTTCCTAGTGAAGGGCCAGTAGACCACAGGACAGCACAGAATACTGATGGAACTGCACAACCTGCACACTCTCTTCTCTCCCATAATGGTGGTGATTCTCTTGGCAGTTATTAGTTTCACTTCATCAGTCATGCATGGGATAGATGTGGTCATTCCAAGAAACCCCATTTTTTAAAATATTTTCCCCTAAAATTCTTTGGGAACTGATGCTTTTCAGACTTCGTATCTGGAAATAGCACCTGTCACCCCAGACCCTGGGAACTTTTCTGATTCAGTACTGATGGGTTCAAGGGCAATAAAAGTCAATGGCACATAGAAGAAAGCAGCACAGGGGACATTAACTATGTCTGCTCATTCTGAGGAGAGAAAAAAATTAAGATGGAAAAAGACTGCCTTATCAACATTCACCCTTTGTAGACAGGTTTAGGCATGGAGGACCCTTTTGTAGGACAATGGAACAGGTAGAGAAAAACAAGCTAACTGTATGCATTCAGTTTATGTCAAATCACCTCTATTTCTGTACATATGCTTTGTTAGGTTTTGAATGATATTGTTGTTCTTGAGAACGTGTATCTGTGTTTATCATCTTTTAGCTTTGTAAGGACAGGATGTACCTGGCTCGATATTTAGTGAAGCTAACAAAGTGCTGAGCATTATTTTTGGTTTGTATGTTGTTTGATGTAAAAGTTGGGGAGAAAAAACATATTTTTTTTCTGGCGGTTAATACTGAAGTGGGTAGAAATATGTTTGTTTTTGAAGTATAAATAAAGATGACTCAAGCTATTCAGGGCTGGCCACTGGTGTGAAACTCATCTGGTGCTCAGACACTTCTTCATGCTGATGCCCCTTTGCTGTGGTGGCTGTGGCGGAACTGTGGCAGTGAAACAGATGGAACCTGATGTCCCTACCTAAGTGATGTTCCCATAGGAATATGGGACAGAACATTTGACAACAAGCAAGGACAAAGTTCAGAGTTACACTGTGCAAGTTTTGTTTCTTTTAGTGTCAATCTGAAGACAAAGATCATGAAGAACTTTCTTTTAATAATATGAAATAATACTTATTTATAATAATATTCAAATTGCTCAGTGCTTATTAAAAAGTGAAGGCTGAATCAATTTTGTATTGTGTGATTTTTCTTGAGTGGAAAAACAGACTGATTGTCTAGATTTGAAAAAGGAAAAAAAAACTAAGTGAGCTAGGTAAACTGGGAATCTGAGCACCAACCTCATTAATTTACACATGTGCTTTTAATTAAAATTTTAATTTAGAACTCTTATAGGGTATTAAGAGTTCAAAGCACTCTGGAGATGTGAGTGGAAGTTACTAATATTCTTCTTTAGACTCTCAGTAAGGGCCTACTGGTGTGGAGGGAAGGAGAGAAACAGCAAAACATTATCGATCTTTAAAGTGCTTTCTGTATACAAAGATCAGGGAATTCTAGAGACAAAAACTTAGTCACCAATATGATGCTTATAAATATGTCTGTGTAAGGATTATTAAGATCAATCCATGTGAATCTATTTAATGGGTAATAGGGATTTATTAAGATATAAATTGAGGAAATACACTCACGAATACAGAACAGAGTAGACAGCTGAAGTTGTCCTCTGATCTGACCGGGAGCGAATCCATCTTGTAGGCAGGAGCAGGGAGAAAGGGCATGTGACCTTTCTCCCTCTCATTTTAAGAGGTCATGTACAATGGCAGAACGCACCACCTCCTTCGGGTTCTATAGTCCAAGGTCATGGGTGAAGCAAATACCCAAATAGCACTACAAAGGATCATGACAACCATGAGCCATTTCAGCTTCTTGTACAATAATGCTCTTCTCTCCCAACAGACAACCCAAGACACATGAACATTCTAGCAAACAGAGTAAAAAGGATTTTATAGATACAATTAAAGTTCAGGTTTGAAGAAAAGGAGGTGTGTGCTGGAGAGGCAGATTAGTTGGTAAAGTGCTTCTCTTGCAAGCAAGAAAGCTAAATTTGATCCCCAGCACCCACATAACAAAAGTTGGGCATAGTGTCTCATGCTTGTAACCCAGCATTGGAGAGACAGACAAATAGACAGATGCCTGGACTCACAGATCAGCCAGCAGAGCCTACTTGGTGAGTGCCAGGCAAGTGAGAGATTCTGTTACTCAAAACAATTAAAGTGGTATCATCTTAGGATCAACACTTGAAGTTAACTGATCTACACACACAAACACACATGCACACATGCATGCACATATACTGGGTGAGTTCAATAATCCTTAAAATATGAAGCATTTTCTCTGACCAAAGGCAGACTAATAATTGATACCCAAGGAAAGCAGATAGGGCTAGAGAAGCAACTCAATGGTTAAAGGCATACATTGGTCCTGAAAAGGGCCACGTTCAATTACTAGCACCCAAGTCAAGCAGCTCACTACAGTCTATAAATCTAGCTCCTGTAGATCAGAGGCCCCCTTCTGGCCTCTTTAGGCACATGCATACACACACACACACACACACACACACACACACACACACACACACACTCACATATGCATTTTTAAAAATAAAATACATCTTGTTCTAATTAGAGGAAAGGCACCTAGTAGATAAGGAACCTGGATAAAGGAGACAAGGAGACAGAAGAGGAAGCTATTAGGGAGATTCAAAGTCTCCCTATCATTTGGAGAAGACATGGCAGATAATATTACTGTGATTTATGCCTGGAAACAAAGAAAAATGAATAGAGGAAATAAAGAAAAACAAAAAGAAATATAAATGTGTGTGTGTGTGTGTGTGTGTGTGTGTGTGTGTGTGTGTGTGTGTGTGTGTATGCTTGCACATGCACGATGAAATGATGCTGGTCCTAACCTTAGAAAAGAAATCTTATCACTTTCAACAACAGGATCAGAGAAAGTGATGGTAATCGGAAAAAGCTATAGACACACAAATAAACACTGAATATTTTAATTTACATGTGAAATCTAACAAGTCAAATTCAAAAAGACAAAAAACACAATGAGCTTTACCAGAATCTGGGACAGGATGGGAAATGAATGAGGGGATAAAAGTCATAGGACCCAAAACCTCTGTTAGGAGGAGTATGGTTTCTCTCTTTTCTGCTGAGGGCTATTGCACAGCCTGATAAATAGAGAAGGCAATAATGTAAGATGTATTTTTAAATGCTAAGGGAATACATTTCAAATATTCCTGTCACAAATCCCTGAGTTAGTGGCTGCTGAGGAAGGAGAGTCACTCTCTATAATTTTGTATAAGGAATCCTGTCTCTATGTGAGGAGATGTTTCTTTACTGAGGCTGACTTTGTGCTTTTCTGTATTATATTCTGGCTTTACTCTGCTAGTCCTTACCTCTACAATCCTAAAGATTTGCATCTATATCAATGACACACTGTATTCCACTGGTCCAAGTTTATCTTTTTTATCGGGTCCTATGAAGTATGTAAGGAAAGGAGAGAATACTATGTAATTCTGAACTGTGAAATTTTGACACCAGAAACTATATCTTATTTTCTCAATGATACATAATGTAGAAAATTCTGGCATACAGAGATTTCTTGGTCAAGACTTGATGAAGACATTGCTATCAACACCCAACATCCTCCCAAAGCTATCTTCATGGACACTGCTATGTTGATTTCCTCTTGTTCTGCTACATCACCGGTCCATTGAAGAATCTATGGAATAAAGTCCAGATTTGTGTCTCTCTTTTATCAGTTGCAGTCGAAAACATCAATAGATTCAGGAGCCAACAGATGTGAAGACAACAAGAGTGTATTTTGTTATAAACCACAGGAAACCTAAAAGGACATATTTACAAATTCTTTGGTCAGTAAATGTTACTGTTTTTTAGTTACTTCAATCTCAAAGCAATGGTCTTTGTGTAAAAAATATAAAACAGCCTGTGATGTGGCCTGAATTTTGAGGTTAACAAGGGAAGTTCCTCCTGTGTTTGGTAGAGGCCTGATAGAAGGCAGGGAAATGCCTCAATATAGTGCAGGAACATTGCTGTTTTAAATGTTATTGTGTAATTTTGAAATTGGCAATGGAAGCTTTTTTGCAAATACTGGCTACCTGTGATTAGATTCAAATCAAGACTCCTCAGAAGTGGAAGGAGAGCTTAAATAACAGGGGGATGCTGTGAATACCAAGGACCTCTTTAGTGAGAATCACTGCTGCCTTGTTGAGGCAGAGTGTAAGACTGGGAGATCAGATAGTGCCAAGCCCATAATTATAGACTAAGACATAAAACCTAAACTTAACTCCATAGTGCAGACTTCAGAAACCTTGGATTTCATAAAACGCATTGATTCCAAAGCTAACTTATATACTTTTCCTTCCTTTCAGTTTAATATCCATTTACTCATCCCCAGTAACACAATTTCTTAACAAGGAAAATGATTCTTTTATGAGTCTATCTAGTTTGTACATAGGGAGAAATCATCTTTGGACTTCTAAACTTCATATTACTTTTTGATCTCTATACTCTGTAGGATGCATAAACATGAGTGAGTGCATTTTAAGTCACTGCATTGCTTTTGTTCCATTTGCTTGGTTTTTGTACCAATCTTCACAATTCTTGAGAGAAATTGGAATCACAGTCACCCCTTAATGGGTGTTTCCTAAATCAATTCCCCTTGAATTAACATATACCTAAAGATTTTTGTTCTTATGAGTCAGTTTAACCCCTCTGCTACATAAGCATCCAAGGGTTACAATTCCCAGAGTTTTCTCCTGAAACTGAATTACCACAACAGCTATTGTCAGGAAGGTTCAGAAGGCAAGCAGAAAAAGACTTTGCTTGTAAGAAGGAAAAGATGATAATACCTACTGCAGTTGTTCAGTTGCACAGAACATTATTTAAGCCCATGTGCTGTTTGCAGATGGCAGCAAAGAAAGATCTAGTTTGGGACATTATCTTCTTGTGGAGACATGAGTTAAATGGTTCAAATGGTCTCTTTCCTTTCTTTGCTCTGGTGTAAGTACTGCATTTATGTCCATGTAGCAAGTGAATGAAAACACAGAAGACTCAACCAGAACAAGGCTGTACCTGGTGGTACTTGTAGATCAGTCATATCACTGACCAAAAACTGACTTTAGGGGATAGCTAAGTAAATTTCAGTGCCTAGGCAGGTTGGCTCTCCGGTAGTCAGCAGGTAGTACTGATAGTATTCTGACCTGACGTCATTGTTCTCCTGACAAACCAAACAGGAGGAGAGTTTTTGACATTACACAGGCCTCCCTCAGAATTGACCTATGTATTAGTGACAGTACATACCTGGCCTCTCTGGGGAACCTTCTGAGACAGGCAGTATCCACCACTTTGGAGCATAAATTTAAAAAGATTGCAAGATCTCTTATCCCACACACATAAAAGGTTTAAAAAAAAAAAAAAGCCCTCTGAGAAGTACATTGACTTTTCTCAAAGAAACTCTGCCACAGCTAAACCAAGTAAGCCATGTCCCATTGGAGACATAGATTCTGTAGTTTTGTCTTTTAGTAATTTCCACAACTCTATTTCAGAAACCAAAAATTAAAAACAAGCCGGCTTTCCCTCAACTAGTCCTGACTTGCATTTAATATATTTGATGAAATAACTACATGAGTGATGAATGTAATTCAATGATAATATTCATTTTATTCTATAAACAGCTGTTCTGTCCACTCAGGCTTATTTACAGAATCATCCTGTGTTCTAAATGGTGACTTTTCATGAGGGTCCAAATTCTCACCTGAGTCCTCTAATTTTCCCTAATTTCTTTGTAATAATTAGTATAACTGAGACAGAATTTGAGTTTTTAGTACATTGATAAACTCGTGTAGATACACTGAATCAGAAGCAGTTCCTCGTTTATTTTTAGAACTTTTCATACAATCAAGCAGCAGAGCTACTTCACCCAACCTGTGACAGTTCCTCACTCAAGTTGTTTTAATACTCACTTTCTTTTCAAGCTATGCCTAATAGGCAGCCTGTCCTTGAAATGATGGGTGAACTGGGCAGTCCTCCTCCCCCACACATTGTATTCTACCACCTTCTGCATATCCTTTTGCTTTCAATTTTTGTACTTTCAAAACATTTTTAGGAGTCATTTCTCTTCTCTTGAAGTATTTCTATTGAAGTCATTAAGTTGGGAGCTATAAAGATGGCTCAGCATTCAATAGACTGCACTGCTCTTCCAGAGAACCAAGTTCAGTACCCAGTATCCACATCAGGTGACTCACAACCCACCTGTAACTCCAGTTCCGGGGAATCTGAAGACATATAAATCTTTTTAAAACATTTGGAATTGTTTTTATATTTAAGCTGTTGCTTGTATTACAGATGAAATAATATAAATGACAACATGGAAGACATCCCGAGCTCATTCTTTGGGGACTGGAATGTGATCTACCACCAAGTTTTCATTGTTTTTCTGTAGTACCATGAAGCATACCACCACCAGTTAAATGATGTATCTATAGGTGGTAGTCACGCGTCACTGCAGTGTAAGTAAATAGGCAAGAGAACCTGATTGACAAGCCTAGTTTATTTTTTCACAATAAACACACTCCCAAACATGCCCATTTGTGTTTTTTCTATTTTCCAATTGCTTTTTACCTTTGAAGTAAATTCCAATCACTCATTGTCCTTGTGGCACATTCTCTACTCATATATCTTCAGTACCATTCTTTGTTTTTTCCTTGCCCTTTTTCCTGTCTTGGTCTCATCTGGATTTGTCCTCTGTTTCATTGTTTTTCTACTCTAAGAAAAATCTTCATGTATTTTAGCTCTTGGAACTCCTGCCTCTTTCAGAATGACATCACTTGGAAGGATGTCAAAAGGACTCAGGGAACTACCGACATTTACTTTCATCTTTATTCTTTGCAAGTTTTCAATATAAAATTTAATTTTCTTAGAGAGTCTTCAAGATCACATACTGAATAACTAATTATAAATAACATTTTCTCACATTCTATCTTTTTTTCTCTCATTTATACATAAATGTATAAGCCTTAACATACACTGAAGTTTGAGTACAGACCACATTTGCCTCTTGTACTATAAAATTATAGTATATCAATTTTTCTGTTTTGTACTGATTTAAATATAACTTCTTCCCCAGCAAAACTAGCCAGGACTGTAATGGCTGCACTGATCTCCTTGTATCATTGTAAGAATGAGAAACCATTGAAGGAAGAGATGCAGCAACAGATTAGTAGGCATTCTTAGTAAGTTTTGTATCACAAAGAAGCAGACACCTGGATATGGAAATTCAAGTCTGTCATATAACCAATACTGGCATGAGGAAGGACTCAGACTGATGGTCTCTGCCACATCATATGTGAGGGTTGCTGATGGTGTTGTTATGATAGTTCTTTCATGAGAGATTGTACAAAAAGTCCAACATTCAGAAATAAGATAATTGGGGAGATGACTTCAAACCCTGCGAAAATTGTTTTGTTTTGGTTATTAAATTATTGCTCCTAAGCTCCAAAATTCCTTTTGCATCAAAATGAGGCATTCTGTATAACACACTCATTTAATTTTAGTCAGCTCCCCACAGTTCCTTGAGGACCTAATGCAGAGGCCATAGAGGAGTGCTGCTTACTAGCTTATTCACCATGACTTGGTCAGCATGCTTTCTTGTAAAACCCAGGACCACAAGCCCAGAAATGGTACTACATACAATATTGGCCCATCAATCACTAAGAAATACCCTACAGTTCTAAGGAGACATTTTCTTAGTTGAGGCTCCCTCCTCTCTGGTGAATCTAGCTTGTGTCAAGCTTACATAAGACTAGACAACACAATCAATTTCAGCTCTGCAAATTCTGAAAATATAGTAAAAGGGTATTAACAACTTTATGCTAATAAATATGAAAAATGAGATTAAATAGACAGATTGCAAAAAAACAAACAGGCATGCATGTCATGAATACCAATTCAAATCAACAAACACAAAAACTTAAATTAAAACATTTTATTTGTTTGCTCACATTTTCATGCTGGGAATAAGCCAGGCTTTCAGCATACTAGGCTATCGCCCTAGAATTGAGTTACAACCATAACCCCAATTTGTGACTGGTAAGAGAGTAAATCAATGGTTTGACAACTTTCCACAAGATAATTCTATACTCAATTGGTTTCAACATTAAATATTAACACACAAGAAACAACTATTTTAATGCTATCACCTCTCACATGGTTGGAAATATCTAAAAAATAGAAAAAGTAGGATCTTTCTACCACTAATTATTTGGTAGGGAGGGTCATTTTAAGGCTAATTCTATAGGAAGATACCTGACTCAGGTGCACACAGCCATAATCTTTAGTTGAACAGAAATATAACCCATAACAATAAAACCACTGTGTTCTGGATGTACATCTCAAAGTCTCTGCTCCAGAATTAGAAAGCTGAGCCAAGATAGGTGGTTTGGGGAACTGTCAGGCTAGCATCTGTCAAAGATAATAAGCATGTTTTAGCACTCAAGAACACAGACTCAAAAACCTTCACCAAACTGTGATCAAAATAAATAATATATAAACTCTGCAATACTTGATAGCCAAGCTAGAATCACCAGAGTAATACATTGTTGTAGTTTAAGATTAAAAGTACATTGCTGACATTATTCATATTTACTGATTAAAGAAGAAAACTGTTTGAATAAATTAAAAATTGGCAAAACTCCAGATTAATTAATTAATTTTAGTACTATTTTTCTCTCATATATTGCAACCTAACCAGTTTCCCCTTTCTTCCTCCTCCCAAGTCTCTCCTCAGATCCACCCAGTCCTCTGTCTCCTTTCAGAAAAGAGTAGGCTTCCCAGGGACATCAATCAAACATGACATAACATGCTATAATAAGACCAGACAGATACCATCATATTAAGGCTGGATGAGGCAACCCAATGGGAGGATAAGTGTCCCACAATCAGGCAAAAAAAGAGTCAGAGACACCCCCATTTCCAGTGTGAGGACTCCCACAAAAACACCAAGCTACCCAGTCATAACATATAGAGAGAGGACCTAGGTCAGATACCTACAGGTTCCCTGATCTCTGAGGCCCCATGAGTCCTAGTCAGTGGATTCTGTGGGTCATGTTCTCATGGTGTTCTGGTACCCTCTGGTTCCTCAGATCATTCCTTCCTCCTCTGCAGGTCTTCTTGAGCTCAGCCTAATGTTTAGCAAAGGGACTCTGAATCTGCTCCCATAGTTGCTAGATGAAGTGTTTCTGGTCTCTTTGATGATGAGTATGCTAGGCTCCAGTCCCAAAACAATCTTCAGGCAGGAAAAACTATAGGTTGAAGGTTTTGTGCCTGGATTTGTGTCCCAATCCCTCCACTTGAGGACTTGTCTGGTTACAGAAAGTGTCTGGTTCAGGTTCCATGTCCCCCATTAGTATGTGTCTTTGCTAGGATTAATCTAAATGCCATGGAGTTTCCACTGCACTAGGTTTCTACCTTGCCCCTGAAATGACTCTCAATTCTAGTCATTCCTCCTAGTATTTTCTCCTTCTCTCTTCCCTTCTTGACTCCTCCTGTTTCCAACCTCACCCACACCAATTCCACCCAGTAAATCTATTCCATTACACCTTCCCAGGGAGATCTGTGTGTCCCCCTTAAGCTCCCCTTGTTATTTAGCCTCTCTGGGTCTGTGAACCATAGCATGATTAACTTTTACTTTACAGCAAATATCCACTTATAAGTGAGTACATACCATGCTTGTTTTTCTGGGTCTGGATTACCTCACTCAGGATGATTTTTTCAAGTTCCATCCATTTCTTGCAAACTTCCTAATATCATTGTTTAAAACAGCTGAGTCATACTCCATTGTGTAAATGTATGTCAGTTTTTTTCTAATCCATTCTTAGATTGAGGGGCACCTAGCCTATTTCTAGCTTCTGGCTATTATGAGTAAAGCTGCTACAAACATAGCTGAGCAGGTGTTCTTGTGATAGAATGAGGCATACTTCGGGTATATGCCCTATTCAAAGTTTTCTGAGAAACTGGCATATATTGTAACACGAATGGCTAAACCATCTTATTAATTAAAAAACAAAAAAACAAAAACCCAGAGCCAGATATTGGAATGAAAGCTGAAAGATCAGAGGAATAGAACAAGGTAGCCACAAGTGCTTACCACTAGGAAATCCTCAGTCCAAGAGAGCTATTTCTTGTATACTCACACCTTAGATACCTTTCTGTGCCCTGCCATCTTACTTCCTCTCTCTGCCCAGCTACATCACTTCCTGTCCGTGTGTACAGACCTCCAGACCTCTATGGTTAACTAGTGCTGTGATTAGAGGCTAGTATCACTATGCCTGGCTCTGTTCCCATTGCGGCCTTGAACTCACAGAGATCTGGATGAATCTCTGTCTCCTGAATGCTAGGGTTAAAGATGTGTGCTACCATTGCCAGACCTCTGTTTAATATAGTGGTGGCTTTGTCCTCTGATCCTCAGGCAAGCTTTATTTGTTAGAGAACAAATAAAATATCACATTTCCCCTTTTTTTGTCTAAAATAAAAAACTATGATTACTATAAGAAAAACTATATACAATAAGTATAATAACTATATATAATATATACAGGCAATAAATATATCAATAATGTCTAGTCCATTTACATTTGACAAATTCAGTGAAAAATATTCCATCATCTGTCTCATTTTGGTGAGTCCAAAATGTATCTAATTTATTTTCTATCCTAACTTGTATTACCAAATGGAAATTATCATTTGATGTCTTACAACCTTATACCCTTTATACCTCTTTAGTGGGTTTCTTCTCTGAATTTGTTAACAAGGAAAACTAAAACTATATAATCTCCAAATCTCTTAGAGACCCAAGAAGGAAATATTATTACCTAATTAAACAGGAAGTGCAAAGAAGTAACTTCCAAAAAGTGCGAGGGATGACAGAAACAGTCACCTGCCTGGACAATCAGCCAAGGTTTCTCTAAAATGCTGTAGTATCCAATTCTGTCTACAGGTCTAGCATATCTGGCAGACTCATCTGTGAAGCAGGATTTTCTAAAGAGCTTTTCTACCTTGTCTTGGCAAGGATCAACAGTCCTTTCTTTTGTGTCTTGCTTGTCTATTTTGGACAGTATACGGTCAGCAGTCTATGCAAGGGCACTTTCTTGCCCCATGGCTAACTATTGCCATAATTAAAGTAAACTTCATAAGGAGTTTCTTTGATGCCCATCGTCTTTTCTGAAGTAGATTGGGGATGCCATGAGCAGACATGTCTCATTGTCATAAAAACAAGAAAAAAATCTTTGTTATTAAAACATCTTAAATGCCATATTCTGTAGATCTCTGAAGTGTTTGAAGATGACATATCTATCTAAAATACATCTCTGTTTGATCTTGAAAACATACCTAACATAACTACAAGTTTGATTGTAATGACTAACTACTAACTTTCATTTCCTTATATCCTAATTAGTTGGTGATAATAACTTTCAAGGACTAGCAATTGGCATTACATTGTTAAATGAGCTGTATAGGTAAAATACCTTAAACAAGTATAGAAATATATGTACAGTACTTTCTAACAAAATCAAACTCAAATTTGTATCAATACACATAATTTGTATATAATATACAAAAACCCAATTCAATATAAAATATTTAAAACTACTAGTTGCTTTCTAAAAGTAGATTCAATAATATACCTTTTTATTTTATCATATCCATATTCTCTCTTTTTTCTTTTCAGAGTAGATTCAATAATCTACTCTTTATCCATCATTTATATATCTTTTTTCCAGAGTAGATTCAACAATCTACCTTTCATTGTATATATATATATATACAATATATATATCTACATTATATATCTACATTATATATATATGTATCTTTTTCTTTTCAGAGTAGATTCAATAATCTACCTTTTTATCCTATCATATCTATATCTCTTCATTTTTTTAAACAAGAACCCTAAATCTAATCTCCTTGTTTAGCTTTTTTCCCAGCCATTAACAATTAACAACTTGTAACCAACTGTGGGATGACTCATTCCTAACAGGCTTTAGGGCTAGCCATCCCAAACAAGTAAAAAAGATGTTTTCTCAGAGCCAACCTGGGTCTGCCTAATGGCCTTAGCAACAGCAGCTGAAACATGATCTAGAGATGACCTGGACCAATGAGAGGCATCCATGTCACACCAGCAGATGAATATTCATCAGACCTCCCCCCAGGATGGGATGAAGGCTATATAAGGCTTTCCTCTTTCTGAATAAACTGAGCTTGTTGTTTCAACATTCTCCCATAGTCTGTGTGGTTTGACTCTGTGCCTACTTGGCCCTCTCCACCAAAGGGAACAACAGCACAGGACCCTGCCACAACCAACCATCCTAAACAATGACAATTATCCATAACCCACTGAATGAAAACCACTCACCCCACCTCTTGGGAATGTGGGCATTGTGTTTTTAAAATTACTTCCTGCTGTCTGGGGGTGAAGGCATCTTTACGGGATCCTGAAAAAGAATTTTTTGGGTTAATTGTCAAGTTTTGGGAGAGGTAGCTGCTGTGGGATGTTAATGTATGTCCTGTGGGAGCCCTTCTTGGGTTCCTTGTGGCGTTACCCAGCAGGTTTGCATAGAGGATGGTTAGGACCATGGGCCTGAGTGCAGGTGTCTGAGATGGTCTGCACTTGGCTGTACTGGGGGATGGTCTTTATGTCAAGTTGCTCTGATTGGTCAATAAATAAAACCTGATTGGTCGTGGCTAGGCAGGAAGTATAGGCGGGACTAACAGAGGAGAAATAAAAGAACAGGAAGGCAGAAGGAGACACTGCCAGCCACTGCCAGGACAAGCAGCATGTGAAGATGCTGGTAAGCCACGAGCCGCGTGGCAACGTATAGATTTGTAGAAATGCGTTAGTTTAAGATATAAGAACAGTTAACAAGAAGCCTGCCACGGCCATACAGTTTGTAAGCAATATAAGTCTCTGTGTTTATTTGGTTGGGTCTGAGCGGCTGTGGGACTGGCGGGTGACAGAGATTTGTCCTGACTGTGGGCAAGGCCGGAAAACTCTAGCTACAGGTAGCTGTATCATTTGTTGTCCAGTCTCAACATAAGGGGAAAATGAGGGCTTGTCTCAAGTCCTGGCTTGAGTAGTATGTAAGGCTGGATCATCATTTCAGCTAGCCATCTCAACATTGTCCTGAGCAGTTTGTAGTACAAAGCCAATCTTTGGGTGGTATTTGTCATCTTAGTGGTATTATCATCATCCTAATGGAATCATTGTTGTGGGGCACATCATCTTTTTGAAGACTTCAAAGTCACTGTTAGGCATGGTTTTGATTCCCTGCAGAAAAATGATAGAGACTTAAACCCAAAATCATATACAGGAAGCTAAATGAAGCCTTTTTTCTAGGATAAGTTAGTACTCTATATGACCATTAATATCGTGACAAAAGTTTAAAACATATATATATATATATATATATATATATATATATATATATATATATATATATATATATATATTATAAAATTTGATATAAAATTCATACCTTAAGAAAAGTTTTAAAGAGTCAAAATAAAAACTAAGAATTATGAAATTAGTGGTAATAGAATAGTCTCTTAATTTTAGTTTTTCTTCTGTCCCATATCAGGTGGCTCTTATGACATGATACAGAGATTTTGCATTTTCTTTTAACAAGCATGCTTGGGTTTAGAGAAGGAGAGAACTATGCTCTAATTCCAAAGCCAGCTTTAATTTTTAATTGAGCTGGGAATACATAAAGATGATTTGCATTATGTGTCTGTAGAGAACAGCAGAAACATTTAGGAAAACTTATGAAATTGTTTCCTGTTAGATAGATATGTGATATACCAACAGACCAATTATA
The DNA here is from genome assembly GCF_049852395.1 of Peromyscus maniculatus bairdii. NCBI lineage: Eukaryota > Metazoa > Chordata > Mammalia > Rodentia > Cricetidae > Peromyscus > Peromyscus maniculatus. The sequence goes on from NC_134858.1 coordinate 1,673,908, forward strand.
GCTGTGTGGTTGCTACACCAGTGTTTGGATTCACAAGGGTCTGAGGAATGAAGACACAGAGGCATCTTAAGAATGAATTTAACCTATCATGACTGCAGGGGGGTCCAACCTCAAAGGACTGAAGCACTAATCCTTCACTTAGGTCAGTTTTATTTACTCTTTTTTACAGTTTAGATAGTTAATTTCCATACCTTCAAAGCAACCCAAAAGGAGCTCCCAGAGACCAAATGCCAGGTGCAAATTACTTGATTTCTCAGGTACCTAAGTTTTCCTGGTTTCCTGGACCAAGTTTTGCATAGGCCTTTGATCCTTGGGGGACTCTCTGATGCTTGACTCTCAGACAAGATTCAGATAGGGTGATAAGAGAAACAAAAGGTAAGAGAAAGAAAAGGTGTGGTTAAACAAAGGAAGGATTAGAGGTAGGTGCTGCTCTCTGGAGCCAAGCCAGGAGCTCAGCAGGAATGCTGCTGCACCAATTTACTCTTTTTCTTGGGGCATTTTTTTCTGAATGGTTTGTCCTTTTTCTTCATATGTCTCATTTGTTCAGTGCTCTTCAGATTCCTTAGCCTTCATTCTCCTAAAAAACAAAAAATAAAAACCCTTCCCGAACACTAACTTTGAGGAGGTTCCTTTTTGATGAGTTATATCTGATCAAATAAAAAGCTTTTGTTAATGTTATAAATTGGTTTAAATTGAATGATCATTCTGGTTGATGAACTATCACCTCTTCTAATTAAGAGGTCTCTCTTGTTCAAATTGAAACTTTATCAATTTTGATGGTATTCATAGCTTTTCTTCTCCTATAGAAACAAAAGCAAAACCTTGTACCCAACATGATTCATATCCTGGTTTCCATTCTGAGGTCAGTACATCTTTAAAGTATACAGGTTGATTTAATTCTGTAGTTTTTCCTATTATCCAATCTATTTCTGTAGCTGTTGTTTCTTGCTCATAAGCACTGAGAAAATTCAAAGTTAATAGATCATTGTGTAATCTATTTCTAGTGGGTTTTGTTACTTCTTTCTGTTTATTTAGCATATCCTTTAGAGTTTGATTTGAACTTTCTATGATTGCTTGGCCCATAGGATTGTGTGGTATACCTATAATATACTTTATGCTGTAATAAACAAAAAAAATGTTTTACTTTACCACAGACATATTTTGGAGCATTGTACAGGTATACCCATGATGGCCATAACTTCTAGCAAATGCGTGACTACAGAATCAGCCTTTTTGGAAATCAGAGCAGTTGCCCATTGAAATCCTGAATAAGTATCAATGTTGTGGTGTACATATTTCAGTTTTTAATATTCTACAAAATGAAACACATCCATCTGCCAGATTTCATTTCTCTGAGTACCCTTTGGGTTGCATCCTGTTGGTAGTGGAGTTTGATTGTAAAAAGAACAAGTAGAACATTTCCTTATAATTTCCTTAGCTTGTTGCCAGGTTACAGAAAAATCATTTTTTAAACCCTTACTATTAACATTAGTTTTTTTTTATGGAATTCTGAGGCCACTAGCACATTTCCTATCAATACTTTATCAATCTCATCATTATCTTGTGCTAGAGGTCCTGGCAGACCTGTATGCGATTGGATGTGAGTTATATATAACAGATGATTCCTGCTAGTGATTATTTCTTATAACTAAATAAATAACAAAGTTAATTCTGACTCATCACAGATAAATTCTGCAGTTTCAATATGTAAGACCACTCTTTCAGCATACTGAGAGTCAGTAACTGTGTTGAGATGTTCCAAAAAATCCATTAATACCATTAAAATAGCATGTAATTCTGATTTTTGAACTGAATAATAAGGACTTTGAACCACTTTAATTCAATTTTATGATTTGTAATCTGCCTTTCCTTATTTGTTTGCATCTGTATAAAATGTAGGGGCTCTGGAATTGGTGTTTCCTATACAATGCAAAGGAGGCTCCAGTTAGCACTTTTTATAAGTTTAATTATATCACTTTTGGGATATCTGTTGTTAACCTCTCCAAAAAAAATCACTGCAAGCTCCTTGCCAAGGTTCACTTTCTGCCCATAATTTTTCAGTTTCATCATTCATTAAAGGTACTATAATTTCTGCTGTGTTTATTCTTGTTAATTGATAAAGTCTCAATTTTCCTTTTAAAATCAAGTTAAAGATCTTTCCCACATAAGTTTTCAATTTTTCACTCTGTTTATTTGATAGAAATATCCATTCCATTATAATATCTTCCCTCTGCTTTAAAATTTCTCCAGGAGAATGCTTAGAGGGTAAAATAACCAAAATGCAATCAAGCTTTGGATCTACATGCCTGCATTATGCTTAGGCATGTTGCTTTTATTCTTAAGCTCTTCCAGACTTTGATAATGAGAATTTGTTGGATTTTGTCAAAGGCTTTTTTGGCATCTAATGAGATGATTATGTGATTTTTTTCTTTCACTTTGTTTATATGGTACATTTCACTGACAGTTTTTCATATGTTGAACCACTTTGTCATGGTGAATGATCTTTTTGATGCATTTTTTGATTCAATTTGCTAGGATTTTATTTAGTATTTTTGCATCAATGTTCATGAGGGAAATTGGTCTATAATTCTCTTTCTTTGTTGAATCTTTATGTAGTTTGGTTATCAGGGTGACTACAGCCTCAAAAAGTGAATTTGGCAATATTCCTTCTGTTTCTATTTTGTGGAATAATTTGAGGAGTAGTGGTGTTAGCTCTTCTTTGAAAGTCTGTAAGAATTCTACACTAAAAGCATCTGTCCTTGGGCTTGTTTTGATTGAGAGACATTTAATAATACTTCTACTTTCTTAAGTGGTTATACGTCTATTTAAATTGTTTATCTGATCTTGATTTAACTTTGGTAAGTGATATCTATTGAGGAACTTGTCTATTTCTTTTAGATTTTCCAAGTGTGTGGAGTACAGGTTTGGAAGTATTTCTCAGGTGTCTGTTGTTATGTCCCCCTTTTTGTTCTTGATTTTGTTAATTTAGATATTCTGTATGTGTCCTTTAGTTAGTTTTGGACAAGGATTTGTCTGTCTTGTTGATTTTTCTCAAAGAATCAACTCTTGTTTCATTGATTCTTTATATTGTCCTCTTTGTTTCTACTTTATTGATTTTAGGGTTCAGTTTGATTATTTAATGCCTTCTACTCCTTTTGGGTATGTTTTCTTCCTTTTGTTCTAGGGCTTTCATGCGTGCTGTTAAGTTGCTAGTACGAGATCTGTGCAGTTTCTTTCTGAATACACTTTTGCTATGAACTTTTCTCTTAGTACTGTTTTCTTTGTGTCTGATAAGTTCATGTAAATTGTGCATTTATTTTCATTAAGTTCTAGGAACTCTTTTGTTTCTTTCTTATTTCTACTTTGACACAGTAGTCATTCAGTAAGGAGCTATTTAGTTTCTGTGAGTTTGTAGGGTTTTTGTTGTTTCTTTTGTTGTTGATATCCACCTTTAATCCTGGGTGGACTGAGAGAATACAGGGGGGTATTTCAATTTTCTTGTATCTATTGAGACTTGCTTTGTGACTGAGTATATAATCAGTTTTGGAGAATGTTCTGGAGGCACTGAGAAGAAGGTATATTCTTTTGTGTTTGGGTAAAAGGTTCTGTAGATATCTGTTAGGTCCATTTGAGTCATAATGTCTAATAGCTTTAATATTCTCTATTCAGTTTTTGTCTGGATGACCTCTCCATTGGTGAGAGTGGGGTATTGAAGTGTCCCACTATCAGTATATGAGAGTGGATATGTGATTTAAGGTTTAGTAGTGTTTCTTTTAGAAATGTCAGAGCCCTTGCATTTGGGGCATAAATGTTAAAAATTGAAATGTCATCTTGGTAGATTCTTCCTTTGATAAGTAAGAAATATCCTTCTCCTTATCTTTTGATTAATTTTGTTAGAAGTTATTTTGGTAGATATTAGAATAGCTACACAATTGCAACTAAGGTCCATTTGCATGGGAAATCTTTTTCCAACCCTTTACTCTGAGGTAATGGCTATCTTTGATGTTGAGGTGTGTTTCTTATATGCAGCAGAAGGATGGATCCTACTTTCACATCCATTCTGTTAACCTGTATCTTTTTATTGGGAAATTAAGTCCATTGATATCAGCAAATATCAATATTTGACCAATAATTGTTAATTCCTTTTATTTTGGTGTGTGTGTGTGTGTGTGTGTGTGTGTGTGTGTGTGTGTGTGTGTATTTCCCTTCTTTGGATTTTGCTGATGTGAGATTATTTATTGCATGAGTTTTGGTGGGTGTAGTTTACTGCTTTAGATTAGAATGTTCCCTCTAGTACCTTCTGTATCACTGGATTTGTGGAGAGATAGTATTTAAATTTGATGTTTTAATAAAATATATTGTTTTCTCCATCTATAGTGATTGAAAGGTTTGCTGGGTATAGTAGTCTAGGCTGACATCTGTAGTCTCTTAGGGTCTTCAAGATATCTGTCCAGGCCTTTCTGGCTTTTAGAGTCTCCTTTGAGAAGTCAAGTGTAATTCTTATAGGTCTGCCTTTATGTGTTACTTGGTCTTTTTCCTTTGCAGCCTTTAATCTTCTCTCTTTCTTCTGTATGTTTAATGTTTTGATTATTATGTGGTGTGGGACTTTCTTTTCTGGTCCTATTTGGTATTCTGTAAGCTTCTTGTATCTTCATAGGCATGTCTTTCTTTAGGTTAAGAAAATTTTCTTCTATGATTTTGTAGAATAAATTTTTTGGGCCTTTGAGCTGAGAATCTTCTTCTTCTTCTTCTTCTTCTTCTTCTTCTTCTTCTTCTTCTTCTTCTTCTTCTTCTTCTTCTTCTTCTTCTTCTTCTATTCTTATTATTCTTAGGTTTGGTATTTTTATAATGTTCCAGAATGTTAGGAAATTTTTAAATTTAACATTTTATTTTACTAATGAATCTATTTCTTTTATCATATCTTTGATGCCTGAGATTCTTTCTTTCATCTCTTGTATTCTATTCGTGATGCTTGCATCTGTAGTTCTTGTTTGCTCGTCCAGATTTTCCATTTCCAGAATTCCCTCAATTTATGTTTTCTTCACTGTTTCAGGTCTTTTCAGACTTTTCAGGTCTTGAACAGTTTCCTTTGTCTGATTGCTTGTTTTCTTTTGTCTTTCTTGGCATTCTTTAAGCTATTTATTGATTTCCTCCAATTTTTTGTTCGTCTTTCCCTCAAAAATTTTAAGGGATTTTTTTAATTTTCTATTTATTTCTATCATCTTAACAAAGTTGGTTTCTAGGTCATATTCTAAAGCTACAGCTGCATTAGAGTATTCAAATCTTGCTGTCATAGGATAACAGGGCTCTCTGGTCATGCCATATTGCCCTTTCTGTTGTTTATTGTGTTCTTACACTAGCATTTAGGCATCTGGGTTTGTGATGATTATATGTCTAGCTGTTCATTTCTGAGTTTGTCTTTGTTGGATAGGTGTTTTTTTCCCCCTTTGTTTCTGTTTCCTCTGGTCTTCTGGTCTTTGTGGCATGGATTTCTGGTGGCCAGCATAACCTCTAATCTAGTAGGGAACCTCTGTCTATGTTGTAACAGAGAGTCTTTTTTTCTTCTGACTGGTATTCTTCAGACTGTGGTGGCCTGCACCTGAGCATCTCATTCACAGCTCTTAATGTTTTAGAAATGAAGAATTGGAGAAATTACTTTAATTAATAAAATCATTTAACAACAACAAAAAAAGACTTTAGGAATTGCATATAATGATAAAACACTATAAATACTGCTTTTGGGAAGAGGATCAAATCCAGAATGCTAGTCATTGTCTCTGCTGTTCAACATGTACTGGGGTTCATAACCCAGCAACAAACTGGCTAATTTATTGAGGTACACACAATTCTTTGTTGCAAGTGGTATGGCTCTGTCCCCAAGCTCTACATGCTGTTACAGGATTCTCCCGTGGGAGCCTCTTTTGGTACCCTTCACACCATGCTGCTCCAGAGGCCCCAGAAGACCTTGCAGCACTGTCCCTTCCCAACCTGTGAGAGAGCAAGTGACTGAGTCCCTGGAACTGCCATGAACTGAGTCTCGTCTGACTGAGACAAATAGTTGAGAAAAACCATAGTCCACCTTAATGTAGCAAAGGCACATCTCTGATCAAACATCGTCCCACTGGTGATTTTAGGCTCTCCTACTCACCCCATGTATATCATATCCTTCCTGTAGAGCTACTGATATCTTAATTTTCCTGTTTTAAAAGGTACAGTAAAATATTCTTGTTCTCTTAGCATGGGTTATGATAACAAGTCTCCCTTTTCTAATTTTGAACTGGACACTATAGAGATTACTAGTTTCATTTTCACCTAGCCTAGAATGACTGTTTCTTTCCTTTATAATAGAGCTGGTATTACCTGTCTCTTGGAGTTCACAGACCTTCTGAGTGGTATCACTTTGTCACTTGAGGTACAACTACATAGTTACTGGCACAATTACAGGCTCTATTAATATGTAGTACATAACACTACTGATTCAACCACTGATGAAAAGTGAATTCTCCCCATATTACCAGAAATCCAGCCTCTCACATGATACATTTTGACATGTTTGTGCAATTCCATACAACTCCTGTACTTCAAATGGATACTTGTAAAAATTACTTTTCAAACCGGGTGGTGGTGGCTCAAGCCTTTAATCCCAGCACTCAGGAGGCAGAGCCAGGCAGATCTCTGTGAGTTCGAGGCCAGCCTGGACTACCAAGTGAGTTCCAGAAAAGGCACAAAGCTACAAAGAGAAACCCTGACTTGAAAAACCAAAAAAAATAAAATAAAATAAAATTACTTTTCAATCTAGTAATTATTTCAAAAGCAAAATAATGGTACAATGAATGCTCATGAATCTTTGTCATATATCTAATAATTATCATTTACCACATTTACTTTGTCATTTTGTCTCCATGAATTTTTCCTTATGAGATATTCAAAAGCATGCCATATATTGCCCTTATCATTGTAACCAGAACTAACCAAATGAGTATCTAAGTAAAAATGAAGTTATCCATGCATGACAAAACAAGAAACTCACATCTTCCTGAGCCGCATGTGCTTTGGGCCAGAATGAACAGCTCCTGGTAATGTAAGCACTCCACCAAGGGCTTTATTGAAAGCTCAGTCCAGATTCTTATAAAAGTGATTCCTGTTATGAGCATCCAATATAAGCTCATTGACAAAGGGATGAGTTGTTTTCCAGATGTTTGTTTTCCTCCCATGACCAAGCATGTTATTGATTTAACCACAGCATTAGAGTTCTGAGATGTGCTGAGCCTTCTCTCTATAAACAGAGCTCAACACTGCCTGTGGGCTCTTTCTTTGACTCTTGCTAACCAGACAAAGAACACACATTTCAGCATTTTTAACTGGGAAAACAAACAGCAAACAGGACTGAACATGGAGCACTCATTTCATCTTCAGCTTATTTCAGATTTGCTGGGATCTTTCTGTGATTTGTTTTGTTGTCACACACGTTGTAAAACATTTCAGGCCACTAACTCATACAAATGAGTCTTTTCACACACACACACACACACACACACATAGTTTCTGCATGAGACTTCTCCCTGCTCTGGAAATGGAAGAAAAATAATCTCAAGTGATTCAAGGTTTTCTTATATTTCATTTATCTCTGGGAAAACAGTTTTTCTGGCAAGAAGCATGAAAGAAAAGATCATCTCTACTCTTAGTCATGTGATGTCTCTCTAAAATATTTTGTCTGCTAGAACTTTGTTGTTACCTTCCCAAAGGTCATCAGCCTTTGGAGGTCAGAAATTGTTATTTTTTCATCTGTTTTTATTTGATATTATTATTTTGTTTCCCAGAAAATGTAGGTTTACAATAACATAGATATTTGAATGGGGAATAGAGAAAGAAAAAATTAATGAAAGAAATGGCTTTTCAAGAAAATTTCAAGCTGATGCTTGACTTATGGAGTCTACAGTTCAGATGCAACCTTCTACCATCACCATCAGGTGGAGTCCTTGCCACAGACTCTGGGCATGCTTAAATATATTATATAAGACACCAGATGATGTGGGGAGCTCACAGAGCTCCTAGGAGCTCTAAGAGCAGACCTGGAATGTAATGGCATAAGTGTAATGGCACCCAAACTTGTAAAGAAAATGATTAATCTCATGGAAATACCATCCTCTTTAGGCAGAAATATGCATATGTGTCCCAATACCACCTATGCTTGGACAACTGAAGATTATGCACCTTTTCCTGCTGCATTTTTCTCACCAGAAGAGATTTTATGCAGTGCTTTATTCTTGGCCCTATTAGATCCTGACTCAGCATTCTAAGTGGAGGCATCTGATAAGTAATATCTGATAGCGTATTCCTGCATGCAGCCGTGCATGTACCCTAGCAGCCAGGATGGCACTAATGGGTTTCCATGCTTAGTGATAGGAGACAGTGGTACTTATCACCTACCCCCCATTTTACAAGTGTGTACCACAAAGTACATAGTCTGATAGGCAATGGCTGTGTGCTCCCACTTCTCTGCCAGAGCATTCCAATCGTGGTTGACATGCTTCCTATGATTGTAAAGCCAAACACAGACACTGTTATCTTACCTCCCACCATTATTACCTCCATCTTTCCAATGTAGGGTTGTGCTTCAGCTTTGTCTCTAGAATGTCCAACAAGGGACATAGAGTTTCTGTGGTGCAGGTTCCACCCTAGCTTCTTCAGAAACTAGAAGAGCCATGTCACATACTCAAGAGCTTATGGCATCCTTATGGGGCAAGCTGTGACAAAAAGTAATTCATATAGGAAGATTCAAGATGGTAAACTGCTTTCCATCCTTCCAAAGAAACTTGTCTCAGGTTGAGAGGACCCACAAGATTCTCCCGAACCACTCTTCATGGCTAGGGGCCACTCACTGTGTGCTTCTGAGTTTCACAGCACACACCTCTATGTGTTTGCTCACCTTCTTTTTACTCTCACTCCTGCATCCTTGAAGTTTCAGTCAAATGGTGGCAGGCATGTTAGTTAGGGCTACCATAGCAAAGAGAGCTTATGAACAATAGAAATGTGTCAAACAAATTCTGGTTCATAGCAACTGACATTTTATTGTGTCTTCCTGTGTCAGAAAGGATAAATGAGCTCTCTTGGATCTATATTAAATAGAGTGTTAACCACATTTCCTCCCTCATAGGCCCTTCTAATTCTAAGGAGTTAGAATTTCAATGTGACTTTAAGGAAACATCAAAAATCATTCATAACAACAAGCAAGCTTTGTCTAAATGAATATCTAAAATGCTACTCTAGCTGGCATTCATCATAACTCCAAAAACTAGGTACATTTTAATCACAAGAAAACTGAGGCTTAAAAGTGTTAAATCATTTCTTGAGCTGGATGTGGTGGCGCAAACCTGTAATCTCCACACTCAGAAGGCTGAGGCAGGTGGATTACAAGTTCAAGGCTGTCTGGACAGTGAGACTGTCCTATGAAATAAGACAAGTGGTTGAGGTATAGAGTCCTACCTTCTTACTCTAACTCAATTGCCTCTCTAGATTGTCACGGTAAGCATTTCAGAATGCAGGGCATTACCATCCATTGTAAATTATGCTCTCTTTCCTAGAATAAGCTGGCACATCTCTTAGCACCTAAGGTATGCTAGTATTTTCAATACTTTCTTTTTCTACCCCAAATCCCAAACAAAATCCCAAACAGTAACTTTTTATTCAGGATCATAGTTCCTATTGACATATGTCATCCCATATTGATTCATTATATTGATGACATATACATAAAGAATGTGATGAAGAAAGAGGAAGTGTAGTTCCCTATAAAACCCAAGTGTGTATGAGTCCAGAGAACTGGGGAAATTCCCATGGAACTCCATAGTACTCAGCATCTAGATATGTCATGAAATCAATTTTAAAGCACTCAGTGACACTAAAAAGAAGACACTGTTTCAGAAATACTGGATGACATGGTATTCTCTTAATAAAAGTCACTGCCCACTAACAAAAGGACATAATACCTTTGAATCTTTAAAAGTTTTGAAGGAAACATATACACAATTGATTCACAGCTCAAAAATTAATAAGCAGCTGGGCAACTAGGCACACACATATGATTTCAGCAAGAGGAAGCAAAAAGTTCACTGCAAGTTTAAGGCCAGCCTTGTCTACAAAGTGAGTTCCAAGCAAGCCAGAGTTACATAGTAAAATCCTGTCTCAAAAAGAAAATAAATGTATAAAACTCATTCTAGAATAATGTGATTTTCCCCATTGATTCCAGAGCCACAGATAATGCACACTGAGGTAAAACAAACTTCACCATTTAGTTGTACTGAACATGAATTTTAAAGACATTAGTGTGTCTGCATTTGGTCACTTTCCGCTCTGAACTGGGACTTATAGAACTGTAGTGGAGACTTAAAGTGTTTTGAAATCAACAAGGCTTGAGGTAATGTCAGATCAGAATTAAAATATTTGACCAAAGACATCTACAGAGAATGCTTTAGTCCATAGAGTAGATGAGACTAGATAGTCCAGGAACCTAGGGGAAAATAAAATACTACTGTTCTGCTAAAGGAATGTAGCAACAAAATGACTCCTATTGACTGATATTCTCCTGTGCACATAGATAAGTGCATTGCTTAGCCATCATCAGAGAAGCTTCCTCTTGCAGCAAATACAGAGACCCACATCCAGACAATGTGCAGTGAGAGACATTGGAACACTCGGTCCTAAATGAAATGTCTCCATCAAATCCCTCCCTTCAGGGCTCATAGAACTCTGCAGAAAATGAGGTGGGAAGATTGTAAGAGCCAATAGGGATGGAATACACCAAGTAAGTATAGTGGTATTTGCTCCACCTATAACCTTGGGCTATAAGGCCTGAAGGAGGTGGTGCTTATTGATGTTGTAGGTGACCTCTTAAAAAGAAAGAGAGAGGGGTGATGAGCCATTTCTCCATTCTTCCTGCTTCCTGGTGTGATTGAACTACAAGGAATTGCTCCTGGTAGATCAGAGGACGACTTCAGCTGTCTACTCAGTTCTGTATTCATGATTGTATTTCCTCAATTTATCCTAACAAATTTGCCTAATACTCCTTAAGTAATACTCCCATGGATTTCTCCTATTAAGAAAGCAGTGTCAGGTTGGGTGGTGGTGGCACACACCTTTAATCTCAGTATTCTGGAGGCAGAGGCAGGCAGATCACTGTGAGTTTGAGGCCAGCCTGGGCTACAGAGTGAGTTCCAGGAAAGGCTCCAAAGTTACACAGAGAAACCCTGTTTCAAAAAACAACAAAAAAGAAAGAAAGAAAGAAAGAAAGAAAGAAAGAAAGAAAGAAAGAAAGAAAGAAAGAAAGAAAGAAAGAAAGAAAGAAAGAAAGGAGTGGTTTCCAAACTAAGCAGGACTGATGCATATTAGAATTCACAGAGACTTTAGCAACATGTACAGGTCTAAGCCAGATGGGGTCTCAACACTAAGAAAGGAAGTGGAAACAAGCTGTCATCCTTGACCCAGAAGCTGCCTCCAATTCATAACCATTCACAAAGAAAAAAATTGTTTTCTTCAGTGAGTCTCACTGGAGGCTACAAACCATTAGTTAAGGACAGACCCCATGCCCAGCAGTAGATTACCAACACAAACCTGGGCATTTTTTTTAACCTTACAGGTTATATATTGTGTGTATGGTTTACAGCTTTATATTTTTGTGGGATTTCTGGGTGTGTGAATGTGTATGTCTCTTTTTCTTTGGCTCTTTTTTTCTATTTGTTTGTAATTTTGGTTCTGTTTGTTTTTATTTTATCTTCTTTTATTTTTTTTTAAAGATTTGTTTATTTATTATGTATACAGCATGTATCACTGCAAGCCAGAAGAGGGCACCAGATCTCATTACAGATGGTTGTGAGCTATCATGTGGTTGCTGGGAATTGAACTCAGGACCTTTGGAAGAACAAGCAGTATTCTTAACCTCTGAGCCATCTCTCCAGCCCCCCATCTTCTTTTATTTTAATATTATTTATTTTTACATACCTGTTTGTTTTCTACTGAGCAAAAGAGAGGGGGTGGATTTAGGTTGATGGGGAGGTGAGGATTTGGGGAAAATCTGGGAGGAGTTGAGGAGGGGGAGCTATAATCAGAATGTATAGTTGGGGAGAAGGTCTATTTTCAATTTTTTAAAAATATTTGTGTATTTATTATGTATACAGTATTTTGTCCGCATGTATGCCTGCAGGCTAGAAGAGGACACCAGCTTTCATTATAAATGGTAGTGAGTCACCATGTAGTTGCTGGGAACTGAACTCAGGTCCTTTGAAAGAGCCAGCCAGTGCTCTTAACCTCTCAGCCATCTTTCCAACCCCTGTTTTCAATTTTTAAAGCAGACTATTCTGAAGTATTTTTAGGTTATAGCAAAATGGAGAAGGCGGCAAGTAGATTTTCCATGAACTGTTGGTGCCTACACCACTTCACCATAACTGAGCATTCTGGTATTTAACTGTAGAGGGGCAGTCTCAGAGGAAATCTTCATCTTATTGATCAGCTGCATAGTGTTTAAATAGTATTTTAGAAAGTATAAACTAGAGTTTTCTTCTGATATTTCTAATGATTTTAGGACAGTTAAAATTCTATATTAGATTCTATTCTGAATAAAATACCCAAAGGTTCTTAACCTGCATTAAATAAAAGAACAGGAGTTTAACCTTCATTAAAACCTGACTGATAGCAGAGAAGCCAATTTATGTTAGGTATGGGGTCCATTTCATGGAGTGGGCCTTAAATCCAATCAGATAGTGGTACAACTTTTGTGTACCAAAAATAAAAATATTTGACCATTGTACCATCATATTCTGTGGACAGGTCACCAAGGTTTCTAGCCGGGTTGGTGTTTAGCTTTCTCCTCTGGTAGCATACAGAGTGCCTTCCAGTACCATGAAAAGTAGTCAGTGGGGTTAAAGACTCTATGTAGGCATATGTTTTCTTCTCCCTTCAGAATAGTTTTAAAGAAAAACCACTCAGTAATAACCACAATTAAAGTGGTTACAAAAGTGGAAACAAAAATCAGAAAGCCTCCATGGCAGTACCCACAGCCACAGGTGCCTCTCAACACCCAGATATCAAACACAACAATATTCCTAGTAGAATTATGTGGATACCCTCCAACTTGATTCCTAGTGGTAAACAACAAAATGACGTAGGGCAGCCTTTTCCTTACTCCTTCCCCTCTTTTATATAATTATACCTTAAGGCTAGTTGGCAAGAGACATGAGCTGTTTGGGCTCTGACTTTCATAATTGCTGTTGTTGTTTTAAAAATAATAGCGGAGCTGGAACCAGGTGAAAAGGTCATGAGACACAACAAAACCCAGTGTCAGGAGGAAAGCGGGGGGGGGGGGGGGGGGGGGGACGGGACAAAAAAACCAGGCCTAGGGAAGAAGCATGTGCAGAGAGCAGAGAGAGAGGAGAGAGAGACAGAGAGAGAGGAGAGACAGAGACAGAGAGGAAAGAGAGAGAGAGAGAGAGAGAGAGAGAGAGAGAGACAGAGAGAGAGAGAGAGGAGAAGAGAGGAGAGGAGAGGAGAGGAGAGGAGAGGAGAGGAGAGGAGAGGAGAGGAGAGGAGAGGAGAGGAGAGGAGAGGAGAGAGAGGAGAGAGGAGAGAGGAGGAGTCTGTGTCCGGCTTCTTAAGGATTCCCATGCACACGCGCGCGCTGGGGGGGGGGGGGGGCTTGCAGAGCTACGCCACTCATGCACTGATTGCATGACCATGCTGCACAAATTTGCATGATCACACAACGCACTTATGACATAAGGCATAAAACCCCTTGCTTAGTTCTGAACTGCAGCTGGAGGAATGGCAGAATCCTAACATTTCAGACTTTTTGCTTATTATAAAAAAAAAAGTGGGTGAACAGGAATAGGGGCATTATTCCTCCTGGAAAACTGCTTCCAGCTGACTTGGTGGGTGTCGGTTGACTCTTGGCGGGTAGGGAAGGGGGCTTCTGAGATAGACAGGTATCCTGGGATGGTAGACTGTCGTCTGCTGCCTCAGAGCTGTCCATCTTTCTTGGCTTGGCACTCTGGCTGCTTGTGTCTGACAGGATGCTGGTGAGACAGAGACAAGCTTAGAAGAAAGAATTATTATTATTTTTTCCTTTGAGAGAGTTCCCAGGTTGATAGAGGGGGTCTTAAGACCAGGAAAGTTTGGGTTTGGCACTTATCTGAAGTAGATCTGATCTGTCCAGATGGATTTAAGCTGGTTTCTGGAGCTTAGAAAAAAAAATTAAACATATTAGGAAGCAGCCATGAGAAAATTATAGTCTTGGGCTAGTGACCATGACATTATAGTGTTTGTGTTTAGTACTCTGCTTACATTGGTGAGAGAGAGAGAGAGAGAGAGAGAGAGAGAGAGAGAGAGAGAGAGAGAGAGAGATGTTTTTAATTTTTACCTGAGATAAGCCTTATCAGAGACATTATTTTAAGGCACTTGTTTCCTATATTAGTTTAGCATCCCGGAGATACAGGTGATCAATTGTTGAGAGCATTTAACAGTAATGGATTGCTATATTAAGGTCTGTTTTTGCACAACCCAGACCCTTTTGGGTCTGGGGGTATAAATACCTTTTGACTATTACTGTTCCTTACCACCTGGGTATATATTTGATGGTCCTTGGACTCCAGCTCTATGGTGACCCTGTAATAATTAGCTGAGTAGTTAATTAGAAGAGAGAACTAGAAAGAGAAAAGCTTATAAGGTGAGACCTCATTCTTCTGGAATTGGTGACAAGGCAGTGGATCCTGATGTCCTCTGGAACTTGAGAGAGAGCAGGGCCCTGTCTGTGTCACTGTGCATAAGAAGCACTGCTGACAAGTCTACAGTGAGGCACATGGAGAGAGCAAATGAAATGAAAGCTTCTATCTTAGGTAGGAACATTGATTATGAAAACACATAAACTAAGCAGCATGCTGCTCCAAAGGAAACTGTTATACTCCAAGGCAGAATGTAAGCAGACCCTGAAGGTAAAGTTAAATTGTATGAACAGATGACTGACACTATCAGTGGCATGTTCTTGTAGGACTGCTAGGCTTCCATGGCTCATGAGATGTAGTGGGTAGCCATTCCAGCTTGGTTCTGGAAGTTCCAACCCCCATTGAGACTCTGGCAACTGTCACGCCTACGAGGCGGGGCGCGGGGAGGCGCCTGGGGACCAGAGAGCTGGATGGGCCAGCGCTCGCTCTGGGCGCCCTCTCGGTGCCGGAACGCTGACCGGTGCAGATTGACTGTGCAGAGCTCCGGAGAACACCGCTGGACTGCGATACACCTTCCCCAGACCCTGCGACCTACCCATTACTTAATTTGTGAGTTACGCCATTAAATAAATATCCTTTTAACTACGTGGAGTGGCCAAAATAATTTCTCCAATATCTGGCGCCCTTGGTGCAGACCTCTTACCTGTGGAACCTGGAGCACACCCAAAAGAGTCAATGTACCAGCATGCATGTCTTCACAGGAGAGCTGACTAGCTTTGAGATATGTATGAGTACAATACCGGGACAAATAAGACCCACCTTCTGCTTCGCTGGTGGATGGATATGATTCTTTTATTCCACTGATGATTAGTATAGGATACTTTCCTTTTGGTATTAGAATGACTCTTGATGGTCTCATTCTTAGACTGAGCCAAACATGTTTTATTATATATGCTGTTGTGTTTTCCCAGAGACCATTAATGTTCTTTCATATATTTTTATATATATTTTTCATATATATATATATATATATATATATATATATATATATATATATAACAAATGTGAGATCCCATACCCATCTGCCAGGACCTCTAGCACAAGGTAATGATGAGACTGATCAGTTACTGATAGGTAATGTGCTAGAAGCCTCAGAATTTCATAAGAAACACTATGTAAATAGCAAAGATTTGAAGAAGGATTACTCCATCACTTGGCAACAAGCCAAGGATATATTTTTTAAATGTCCTACTTTTTCTTTCTATAACCAAACTCCATTACCTGCAGGGAGCAATCCAAAAGGTATACAAAGAAATAAAATTTGGCAGATGGATATGTTTTATTTTGCAGAATTTGGAAGATTAAAGTATGTACACCATACCATTGACACCTATTCAGGTTTTCAGTGGGCAACTCCTATGGATTCTGAAAATGCTGATTCTGTGATTACACATCTATCAGAAGTTATGGCCATCATAAGAATACCTGTACAAATTAAGACTGACAATACCCCAGGATATGTCTCCAATAAAATGAGACAGTTTCTTGCTTGTTAAAATATAGAGCATGTTATAGGTATACCACACAATCCCACAGGCCAAGCAGTCATAGAAAGATCCAATTGAACTTTAAAAGATATGCTAAATAAACAGCAAAAGATAACAATGACTCCTAGAAATAGATTTTATAATGCTTTATTAACCTTGAATTTTCTCAATGCTGATGAGAAAGGAAGAACAGCTGTAGAGAGACATTGGATGAGAGACAAATCTTCTGAGCTAAACCAACCAGTTTATTTCCAAGATGTGTTGACCTCAGAATAAAAACCAGGATACATCCTATGATGGGGAAGGGGTTTTGCCTTTGTTTCTGCAGAAGAAAAGCTATGGATACCAACAAAATTAATAAAAATTCAATTTGAACAGGAGAAACCCCTTGATGAGTAGAAGTGAAAGCTCATCCACTGATGTGGCATCTCTACAAGTTGTAAGAAAAATTTAACAGACAAGGGTTGGAACAGGGTTCGATGTTTTTCTTTAGAGGATAAAGAAATACCCATCTTCCAGAAGTCATAAGGCCTTGGATATCCAAATGTCTACAGCAGAAAGAAAGAATCTATTGGTACCAATCTACACAGGGTAATATTTCACTGCCTAACATCTATATCTCTTTAACTCTAAAAAAGTTGTCATTCTGATTTAATTATATATCAAACTGGCTTTGGAGTTGGAATTTGGCTCCCTCCTTCTCTAAATCCAAGCATATTCCTAAAAGAAAAAATTAAGAAATTCTATCTTATATCAGAATACCCACTTGGTGTTGGACCGAAGAAAACCAATAGAAAGGGACCATTGAAGCCGGGCAGTGGTGGCGCACGCCTTTAATCCCAGCACTCGGGAGGCAGAGGCAGGTGGATCTCTGTGAGTTCGAGCCCAGCCTGGTCTCCAAAGCGAGTTCCAGGAAAGGCGCAAAGCTACACAGGGAAACCCTGTCTCAGGAAAAAAAAAAAAAAAAGAAAGAAAGAAAGGGACCATTGTCTTCAAAATTCTACTTCTCTCCATGCTTATTCTTGATTTCTTGGAATCCTTTCTTACATGTCATGTCATCTTTAAATCTAAACTTTCCATTTTGATATTAATAATTTTCAAGTTTTTCTACAGTAAAAAAAAATAAATAAATCTTTTCCAATAGCAATCTCTGAAAGTCTCCAGAAGGAAGATGGTCTCCACAACAACATTCCCTATTCCAGAATGATGCCATGGTATTCACAAACATTACTCAGTCATCAACCTTGGACTGAAAACTCTCCAAGATAGTATCATAATAATATGGTTCATCATACTACGCTTCTAGCCAGAATCTCAAACAACCTTACCCATTATTCTGAGACTGGCTGCAGAATCTACAGTTAATCTAAGACCTAACTATCTGAGATTTCTTACAGGACCCCATAAAGATACTGTCACCCCCTGAACAGCAGGAAGCAATTCTGAAAAATTGATGCCCCTTTTTCCAAAAGGTTTCATGTTTCTAAGGGCTATGGATAATGGTTATAGGGTTGGAGGTGGAAGAAAACATTGCACTCAGTATTTCCCTTAAGAAAAAAAAAGGGGAATGGATAGGTATGGGATATTAAGGTAGATTATTGTATATAGTAGTAAAGTAATTTACTAAAATATCAGCCTTACATAAATTGAACTGTTATGGATTCTTGTATATTTATACAAATGTAAACTATTTCTATATTCTTATATAAGATAATTTGTATATTGATACAAATACAGAACCATATTTGTTGTAATGTATATATATATTTCTACTCTTATTTGAAATGTTTGTATATTGATACAAATGGAAAATTATATTTGTCATACTGTACTTATGTTCTACCTCTGTTCAGGATATTTGCTATATTGATATATATTTAGGGTTATTATCATATTGCACTATACATTCTGACCTCAGCTTAGCTACTTTGTTTATTTTCACAATTTTTGAGGTCATTGTCCTCTTACTCTACATTTGTTTACAGACTGTTTGCCTTGTTTACATGAAGCCTTAGTCTTTAGGTTATCTAGGTAGATAAGACTTACAAATTTATAGTCACCTATGCTTGTCGTCTCTATAGTTATGTTAGTTGGGTTCTCCAGACTTACAGAAACATATTTCAGATGTAATCTTCAAATGCTTCATAGACCTAGAGAATATGAGAACAACTTAGAATTCTATTGATGTGAGACATGAGTGCTCCTGGCAACACTGATCTGATCCTGAGAAAATGTTGGGCTTCTGAGACATTTCTGTTTGGAAGTTCATCGTCGTCTTGTTAGCACAAAATGGCCTACTGTGCAAATAATTGCCCTTGCATTGACTGCTAACAGTATGAATAATGTCACTTCTGAATGAGTGGGAGACAAGGAAAAGTAACTATTGAACTCTGCCAAGACAGGTTAAGATAGTCTTTCCAAATACCTGCTTCTGAAATTGGCCTGACAGATACTCTAGGTCTGTAGTCAATTTGAATGCACCAATGATGCTGAGAAACTTTAGGTGACTGTTCAGGCTTTCAGCTGTCTCTGTATACTCTTGCAAGACTCCTAAAAGTTGCTTGCAGCCTTCTCCAATTTCTCAGGTATTATTATATTCCTTCTCAGGTCTTTGATGGAATTGAAGATTAACTATTATAATTACAATCTTCTTTCATCTTAGCTAGAACATATTAAGTATTAGATTCAGGTTCTTCAGGATAGGATATCTTTTGGAATGATCTCTGTAACATGCCATTTACCTATGTTCCAGACTTCTCTCTATTTTAGTATGTGTCTCTTGTTTGATGTTGTTCTTGTTGGCTGTAGTTCCATCTTGTCTAGGTCATTATCCCTTATTCCTCTTGGACAATATTTGATAATCATTCTATTGTATATAGTTTTGTATTAGGTTAGAACTTTCTTATTTAGACCAGGGGGGATATGTAGTGGGTAGCTGTTCTAGATTTGACCTTGAAGCACTGCCCCTAATGAAGCAGCAGGTAACTGCCACCCCTGCCCATGACCTGCCCCTGGGGTGTGGCCAAGATGGGACCCCTTAAGACCCAAGATGCATATGTGCTGGCTCTCTTGGTTTCTCATGATCTTGGATGCTGGATTGCAAACCAAGCCAGAGTTCTCCAGAGAACCATGCTGGTCTGTACCTCACCTCTCTCAGATCCTATAACTGACCCCTTTACTGACTGTAAATTATCCTGAAATAAACCTCTTTTAAGTACCAGGTAAACTATGTGGAATTGCCTCAGTTAATTCTCAGTATGACCTGACTCAAGAGACAAACTCTTCACTAGATCTTTCCATAATTTGTTTTTAATTCTACCTCAATCCTACTCAAACTGAATAGACACACTCCCACTCACACCATTTTCTATTTCCATATGCAACTTTTGGTTTCTGTAAGCAACCTGAGGGGAGAACTGTTGTTTTCCAATTAAAGCTAGTGATCAGCACTTTGTAGATAGGCATATAGTAAGTATTTTTAATACGTGAATGCATAGAGTGAACCTATAGGTTGGCCTAAGTGAAAGAACATAGTAATGTGGAAAGAAAAGAATGAAATATGGCCATCCTCTTGCTTTCAGAGATATTTAGCTAAGGTCAGCTCTGGCATTTCTTTTTATTTAATAAAAATCTTAAATATGCAGCAAGTGAATGATTACATCATATATCTAAAGTGCCATTGACATACCACTTAAAAATTATTTTTTAAAGTTCTATAACTCAAACTGAATTAAGAATTGACCAGCTTAGGTGAGAATTTGAGAAAGCATTAAGGAGTGAAAAAAAATCAAATAACTTTGACAACTAGTCAAACAATTAGTCTTGGTCTGAATGTTTTCTGTTATGAAAGGAAATACAACATTGGTACAAAATATTTCTATGAGTCACTGAGAAATAAATAGCAAGAATTGAATATTCATATATTCAAATGAGTTCATTTGGTTTGGTTTTAGGAATATGTATGTTGTTGTTTTGGTTTTATTTTTCCACTCAAGAGGACAGAGAAGACTAGAATTTAGATAATATGCATCTGTTATGAGCCAAGCACACTGCCAGTTGGCTTTTCCCAAAACAACTCTATTGATCTGTATTATTGCAATCAATTTTTAAATAAAGGGAAGTTACTGGGACTTGGATATTAAATGATTTTCTCAAGATTAGAAAATGACTTAAATAATAGGTTTTACATTTGAATCCAGGTCAGTGTACTTCAAAGCCCTTATTCTTTTAAAGCTTTGTTCAGCAGTTCCTCTCAGGCTCAGCTCAATACAAGGGCTGGATATCATCTTAGTTTCTTTGAAAGAAGAAAAGTTTTAATTTAAGCTCACAATTGAAGGTTACACTCATCAATCATGGCGAAGACTTTAGAAAAGCAGCAGGAGCTTGAGACAGCTGATGACATTGCATTCACAGCCAAGAAGCAAATGGAGAGGAATGCTTGTGTTTAGCTCATTTTTTTCTTTTTATATATTCCATCAACTGTACCCAGGGAAAGGAGTCACTAATAGGGGAAGGGAGGGAATCTTCCAACCTCAATTAACTTAATAAAGAATATTCCCCACAGACATGCTCAAAGGTCCATCACCCAGGTGATTTTTGATCTCATCAATTTGACAATTTGGTTTTACCATCACAGATATGAAAAAATAGAATTAACATGATGAAAAATAAAAGTGAAGGGTGAGGGACTACAAGGCAATGAGAAGTATTCAGAAAAAGACCAAATGATCACCTTGAATCTTCTTAAGGTACACAGATCTCTAGACATGGATTAAAGCTTATTCTAATTGCCTTTAATAGAGGGTGCTCTAGTTCTGATCCAGTCAACATGGGATTGGAAATGCTTTAGCAAAAATCAGCAGTGGCAACCCTTTATTCACAAAGCAAAAGTTGTTTCATTATCAATGACTTACAATAGAGATAAAATCTTTTTGACTGAATGGATTTCCTAAAATTTCTAACTCTAAAAACATTCCAATAACAGAATACAATTATCCTCAGACATACTTATTCTTTCCCAAGGATGTCACCATTTAACCACAGGGCATAGATACCCAGGCTGAGGTGACCATTGTTGGTACTCAGAAATCATTTGGCTCATAATCAGATTCCTCTATATTAAGCTCTGGTTGCTGAGCTGAAAAGTTAATGTATCTAAATTAAATTGAGCCCAGGTACATCAAAAAAAATGTTTATCTTCCCTCTACCTGTAAAATATCTCCAGGATACTTAGTACTCATTTATGCAGCAAATGGTATCCAGGGATTATTTACATCACTTCTGGTACTCACTAGAGTCAGCAGAGAGATCATTAGCTTTTAATTGGCACAATCAGGATCTAAATGACACTCAACTATCACAGGGCAGAGATTTTCCCCAGAAATTTGCCTGCAATCAAAATATTGTATAAAAGAAATTCCAAATAAAACCAAAAATCTCAAATGAATAAAAACTAAGAAAATAAAGAAAATTTTAAATAATTACATTGAAGACTCAAGATAAAATGTGTAAAACCCCTATATTTTTAATTTTATGTGTTCTTTCATCTAACAAATCTTGATTTAATTTTTGTGGAAAATGTCTGGATTATAATTATTATTGAACTGAATATAAACTTAGGCAGATTAATAGATTTATTTCTTTACTTTTTGTTTCTAATACATTCTGACCACAGTTTCCCCCTCCCTCTACTCTACCCAGTCCTCCTAACACACTTCCCCTCTCCCCAGGTTCCATTTCCCTTCAGAAAGAACAGGCTTCCTAGGGATATCAACTGGACATGGCATAATAAGATACAATAAAACTAGGTACAAACCCTCATGTTAAGGCTGGGCAAGGCAACCCAATAGTAGGAAAAGGGTCCCAAGAGCAGACAAAAGAGTAAGAGAGACCATCACTCCCATTATTGGGAGTCCCACAAAAACACCAAGCCAACAACCAAAACATATATGCAGAGGACCTAGCACAGACCCATGCAGGATCGATGATTGTCACTTCAGTCTCTGTGAGCCCCTATGAGCCTTACTTAGTTGATGTCTGTAGGCTGGGTTCTCCTGGTACCCTTGACTTCTTTGGCGCCTACATTTATTTCCCCTTTTCCTTGGAGTTCCATGAACTCCAATGAGAGGGACCTAAGGGGGATATCCAATTTGGGCTCTCTCTGTCCTAATGTTTGATTGTAGATCTTTGCATCTACTCCCATCAGCTGCCAGCAGAAACCTCTCTGATGGAGATTGGGCTACGCACCAATCTATGAGTATATAAGAATATCATTAGGAATCATTTTAATTTTTTTAGCATAGATCTCTCTGCTATCCAGCCTCTGATTCCTGATCATCCAGGCAGTAGTGGGCATGATCTCTTTCTTGTGGTGTGGGCCTCAAATTAGACCAGTAATTGGTTAGCTATTCCCACAAGTTGTGCTCCTCCATTGCCCCAGCACATTTTGCAGGTAGAACAAGATGTGGGTCATAGATTTTGTGAGTGAGTTGGTGTCCCAATACCACCATTGGAAGCCTTGCCTGGTTATAGAAAATGGACAGTTCAGGATCCAAATCCTCCATTACTAGGAGTCCTCACTAGGGTCGCCCTCATATAATAATGGGAGTTTCTACTACACTAGGTGTCCACATTGATGCCTATGCCCTCCAAGTGGTCATCTCTTCCCATACTTTCTCCCACCATTCCTACCCCCTAACCTGATCACTCCTATTCCCATTGCCACCCATCACCAGTCCACTCACAAAACCTATTTTATTTCCCCTTCCCAAAGAGATCCAGGGTTCCTACTTAGAGTCTAGCATGATTATCATTTACTTAACAGCTAATATCTACTTAGGAGTGAATACATACCATGTTTGTCTTTCTGGGCCTGGGTTACCTCACTCAGGATGATTTTTTCTAGTTGCATCCATTTTCATGATGTCATTTTTTTTAGCAGCTGAGTATTATTCCATTGTATAAATATGCCACCTCTTTATTAATTCTTTCATTGAAGTACATCTAAATTATTTCAAGTTTCTATCTATTGTGAATAAAGCCACAATGAACAGAGTTGAGCAAGTGTCTTTATATTAGGATGGAGTGTCCTTTAGGTATATGCCAAAGGACAGCTCAGTCTTGATATAGATTGCTTACTCCAAGTTTTCTGAAGAACCACCATATTGATTTCCATAGTGGTCTTAGAATTTTTCACTCTCACCAGCAATGGAGGAGTGTTTCCCTTGTTCCACATCCTCATCATCATGAGCTGTCACTTCTGTTATTGAACTTAGCCATTCTCAGGGGTGTAAGGTGTAATCTAAAAGTAGTATTGATTTGTATTTTCCTAATGACTAAAAATGTTGAACATTTCTTTAAATGCTTCTTAGCCATTTGAGATTCCTCTATTGAGAATTTTCTGTTTAGAGCTATACCTCTTTTTCTAAATGGATTATTTGTTTTCTTGATATCTAGTTTCTTAAGTTCTTTACTATGTTAATACTTTGAGTATTAGCCCTCTATCAGATATAGAGTTAGTGAAAATCTTTTCCCATTCTGTAGGCTATCATTTTGTCCTATGGACTGTGTCCTTTGCCACACAGAAGCTTTTCAGTTTCATGATGTCCCACTTATTAATAGTTTATCTTAGTGCCTATCCTATCAGTGTTCAGGAAGTTGTCTCCTGTACCAATATGTTCAAGTTTCCTACTTTCTTTTCTATCAGGTTCAGTATATCTGGTTATATGTAGGAGTGTTTGACCCACTTGGACTTGAGTTTTGTGCCAGATGATAAGTATGGATTAACTTGCATTCTTCTATATGCAGATATCCAGTTAGACCAGCATCATTTGTCAAATATGCTTTCTTTTTCCAGTATGCATTTCTGGATTCTCTACTAAAAATAAGGTGTCCACAGGTGTGTGGATTTATGTCTGTATCTTCTATTTGGTTCCATTGATCAACATATCCATTTTTATGCCAATACCATGTGGTTTTTACTATAGTTGTAGAGTACACCTGGAAATTGGGGATAGTGATACCTCTGGATATTCTTTTATTCTTCAAGATTGTTTTAGATATCCTGAGGATTTTTTTATTGTTGTTGTTTTTCCATATGAAGTTGAGTATTGTCCTTTCAAAATCTGCAAAGAATTGTGTTGGAATTTTGATAGGGATTGCAGTAAATCTGTAGAATGCTTTTGGTAGGATAGCCATTTTACTATGTTAATTCTACTGATCCATGAGAATGGTAAATCTTTCCATTTTCTAATATCTTCTTCAGTTTCTTTCTTTATAACTTTTTCAATTTCTGTCTTCAAATACTTAAAGTTTTTATCATATAAGTCATTTAATTACTATGTTAGAGTTATTCCAAGAGATTTTATATTATTGAAGGCTGCTGTGATGAGTGTTATTTCACTGATTTTTTTCCCAGAGTTCAATGTCACTTGCATACAGGAGGGCTTCTGATTTTTTGAGTTAATCTTGTATTCAGCTACTTCACTGAAGGTGTGTATCAACTTTAAAAGTACACTACTAGAATTTTTGGAGTCACTTATGTATGATATCATATCATCAAAAAGTTGAAAGCATCAAATGATACTTTAACTTCTTCTTCCTTTCTAATTTGTATCCCCTTGATGTCCTACAGTTGGCTTATTGCTCTAGGTGGAATTTCAAACACTATATTGAATAAATATGGACAGTGGACACCTTTATCTTATTCCCAGTTTTAATGGGATTATTTTGAGTTTCTTTCCAATTAATTTGATGTTGGCTATAAGCTTTCTGCAAATTAGCTTTATTATATACTTTGTATCCCTACTCTCTTCAAGACTTTTATCATGAATTCTTATCACGAAGTTGAATTTTATGAAAGATTTTTTTCAGCATCACATAAGATGGTCATGTGAGTTTTTTTCTTCCAGTTTGTTTATATAGTTGTGTAGTGAATTTTGCAGTAGCAACAGTTGATAGACTATGTTTTCCATGTCTGTAACTTAGGCTTTGTCCTTGTAACATGAGGAAAAATGCTGGGACTTGTCCAAATTATTCTGACTCTTATGAATTGATATGCTGTCTACCTGAATTTTTCTGTGTACAATCTATGTCTTTGTATCTCAGAAATGGAGGCATAGTTACCTTCTATATTAGTTCTTTTTCTGTTACTGTGACAAAACATTATGACTAAGGCAACACATAAAAGACAGTATTCAATTGGGCTTAATGTTTTAGATGTTTAGAGTCCACAATGGCAGAACAAAGGCACAGCATCTGGAGCAGCTGAAATAACACATCTTGATCAGAAAGCAGGAGGCAAAGAACAGAGTCTTGTGAAACCTCAAAACCCACTCCCAGTGACACACCTTCTCTGACAAACCCACACCTCCTAATCCTTCACAAGCAGTTCCACCAACTGGATCCAAGTTGTTGTGATAACACCCACGCTACCACCACCCGTTCACCATGTTTGAGTGAGGGGCTGTGGATCAAAAAAACAGAGACAAGAGACAGTGGGTCATTCGCCTCAGCAGAATGCCAAATGCCGTTTATTGAAGAAGGGAGGAAACCTTAAATACAGGCTTACAGGACAATGGGAGAACTCCAGGGCAGAAGTTCACTACCGATTTTCTACATTCTTGCATCTAAGCTGTTTACACCAAATTCAGGATACACAAACAAAGAACCTCCAGTGAGTGTTCAGAAGGAAGGAAACCAGCAGGGAATCAGCTTAGGGAGGACATCTGATCAAGGTCAGCAAGCAAGGCAACAGCTACCCAAAATGGGGGCCGGGGCCCTACACCAAGTATTCAAACATACAAGGCAATGGGGGCTCCAACCACCATACTTTCTAACCAAAACTAGAATGGAAGAAAAGATAGGCAGAGGCCAGGACCAGAAGCTGCCCTAAATGGCTGTGCAAATGTTGTGGTTAATAGTTAATCTTATCAGTCAGATTAGAAAGAAGAAGTGCTGGGCTGGAGGGATAGCTCAGCCATTAAAGGCTAGGCTCACAACCAAAATATAAGATAAAAGAAGTGCCTAAGATATTTTGTATTTGTGTGGTTGTGTCTATGAGGGCTTTCCCAGGGGTGATTAGATCTTGAAGGCCCTCACTTAATCAATAGTTTGATCTGTAGATGGACTGAAAGCTTGAATATACTTTTGGATGTTGGTGAGACCTGGCTGGAGAAAGTAAGTTAGTGGAAATATCCTGAGGGAGCTATAATATTGCCCTGGCCCTTTCCTGCCATGGATCAGTTCTGCTTCCCTGCTCTACCACACCTTCCAGCTTCAGTGGAGTGAATCCATCAGAGAAACTAATCTCTTCTCCCTTCTCAGTTGCTTTTTCAAGTTTCAGACACAGGGAGGAGTGTGTGTATGGGGAAGGAGTCAGCTAATACAGCTATGCTAACTAAGAAGCTAAAGATGACAAGAAAAAATGCAGGTTAAAATTAATCTAAATACAGAAATTAAGAAACTAACCACTACTCAAAGGGCTATAGTTACACCGGGGACACAGCACAGTAGCCTCTGTGTACATGAGTTAGATCTAAACCGTACTTCTTTAAAGCTTGATCTTGGCATCATAGAGCTTTCGTCCAGTGACTGATGGAGGCAGATGCAGAGATCCACAGCCAGGTGCCAGGCTGAGCTCCAGGAATCCAATTGATGACAGAGAGGGGGAATTCTGCAGATGTGGGATGTCGAGATCATGATGGGAAGACATGCAGAGATGACCGGCCACACTAGTGGAAGAGCATGAACTGTAGACTAGTGGCCATGGAGCCCCCATGGGACTGGACTAGGCCCCCTGGATATGTAAGTTTGGCTCAAACTGTTTGGAGGCACTGAGGCAAGGGGATCAGGATCCATCCCTGGTGCATAGGCAGGCTTTGGGGAACCTGGTGACTATAATGAGATGCCTTGCAGAGCCTTGGTGCAGTGGGGAGGGGCTTGAACCTGCCTAGGCTCAGTGTGCCAGACTCTGCTGACTTCTCATGGGAGACCTTGATTTGGGGGATGTGAGGAATGTGGGTGGCTTGGGAGGGAGGGCTAGGGGGTGGAAGGAGGGAGGAAGTGGGATCTGTGGGTGGTATGTAGAATGAGTAGAAAATTTCTTAATAAAGAAAAATGAAAAAAAAAGAGAGAAAAGCTTGACCTTGGGTAAATTGCTAAACTTCTCTGAAGCTCGGGTTCCTTGTCTCAAAATCTAGCCTGAAATACTTATTTCTTAAAGCCACTACAAGAATAAGCAGAAGCCAGGCAGTGGTGTCATATGCCTTTAACCTCACCACTCAGGAGTCAGAGGCAAGTGGATCTCTGTGAGTTCAAGGACAGTCTGGTCTACAGAGTGAGTTCCAATAGAGCCAGGGATACACAATGAAACCTTGTCTCAAAAACAAAAAAACAACAAAACAAAACAAAAAGAATAAGTTGAGACATTCAAATAAAGCATCCAGAAGAATGCCTGGCATTTGGTTCTTATTCTGTAAGTTTTCATACTTGTTTTCATTAGTAACTGATACCGCAGGGAGCTGCAAAGAAGCATGAGACTGGAAGTCAAATAATAAACACAAACCGTTGATTGAAATCTGCTATATATGCCTCCAGCTGTCTTTTATTACTATTTTTTTTTTCATTTCTGTTCACTGGGGCCTCAGAAATACTTAACAGCTTCTGAAAACTGTGGCATGCTATTGAGAGAGAATCTTTTGTGGAATTTTCAAAACATACCTATGGGGCCTTCTGTCTATGTCAAGATTGGCCATTTCTGAAGCTGGCTGCAACTGGTCCTTCACACAGAGGAACAACACTAGTTGTACTTCTTGGGTACATTTCAGAATCAGTAGGTTGGCTGGTTTGAATAGGTATGCCCCCCCCCCCAGACTCAGGTTTTCAAATGCTTGGTCCATAGCGAGTGGCACTCTTAGGAGGTGTGGCCTTGTTGGAGGAACTGTGTCACTATGGGGACAGGCTTTGAGATCTCATGTGCTCAAGCTATGCCCAATGTGTCACACAATTTAGTTCCTGTTGCCTGGGGACCAAGATGGAGAGCTCTCAGCTTCTTCGCCAGCACCATGCCTGCCTGACACTCCCATGCTTCCAACCATGACAACAAAGGACTAAACCTCTGAAACTGTAAGCTAGCCCCAATTAAATATTTTACTGCTATGGAATATTATTTTAAGATGTGTTACATTTGTTGGTGCTATGAAACATTTGTTTTAATGATGTAAACATGTGTTGCATTATTTTACGTTGCATTTGTTCAACTCTGTGAAGCTGTGTTACTTTGCCTGCCTAAAACACCTCATTAATCTAATAAAAAAACCAAATGGTCAATAGCAAGGCAGGAGAAAGGATAAGTGGGGCTGGCAGGCTGAGAGAATAAAAAGGAGGAGAAATCTGAGGAGAAATCAAGAAGTAAAAGAGAGGAAGGAAAAGCAAGAAAAGAAGGAGAGGAAGACAACAGAGGCCAGCCACTCAGCTACACAGAAATCCATGGAATAAGAAGTAAAGAAACATATATAGAATAAAGAAAGATGAAAGCCCAGAGGTAAAAGGTAGATGGGATAATTTAAGAAAAACTGGCTAGAAATAAGCCAAACCAAGGCCAGGCATTTATAAGTAAGAATAAGCCTCCATGTGATTTATTTGGGAGCTGGGTGCTGTGATCATGGAGTCTCTTCAGAGCAATAGAAACACAAACTAAGATAGTAGGTAACAATACAGAAAGCAATTCAGGTGCATTTTTGCCAAGAATTTCTTAGGAAGCATGTACTTTCTGGAGCCATTTTAGTCAGTTGCTTGAGCTGGTTTTCATAATGTAATGAAGTACATAGCTAGGATTTGCAATTTACATAAAAGGAACAGCCAGTGTTCTTAACCTCTGAGCCATCTCTCCAGCCCCCATAAAAGGAATGAAAGGGAACTCACCACTGAGTTGCACTGCAGCTGTCAATAGAAAAAAAAAAAAAAAAGATTAAGTTAAAGGTAGACTCCCATTTGTCATTAAACCACCTTGCTTCTCACCTTGTTATACTGTCAGGTTGTCTTTTATGCACAGAGCTTTACACCTGGTGTTCCAGAATCTCTGAGTCTAAAGTCTTCTCTATTTGACAGATTTATAAGTAACTAACATCATGAACCACTATGCACAGTTAAAATGACAAGGTGACCAAGCAAGCTAAATTCACTAAAACATCCTATGTGGAGAAATACAGAAACTCACCATATTGGAGTCAAGCATATGCAAAATTTAGAGGGAACAGAGTGACAGGAAGTTCTGCTCTATAGACAATGACTGCACATGTATGATGTTCCAGCCACTTTGCTAAAAGCACGGCGAAATATAATGAGATGCTTCTTGTTCTCAGGAGGTGTATTTGTGTTAAAGACAGACAGACCTATGAAAGTTAGGAGAGACTCACAGAGGAAGAAAAAAAAAACACTCCACTAAGACTTTGAAATTTATTTGTGATTAGTAAATTAAAAAATAAAAAAAAACAAATCTGAGAAATTAGTTGGGAGCGTTAGGGGGTCTACTCTATTTGAGTCCTCAATAAAATGGAGGTAAGAAGACAGAAGCAATTACATGGTAACAAAACATTAATTTCTCTGCAGGGAGCTATCTGGAAGAAAAAAGAGGAAAAGACAGAGATCACTGTCACAGGCAGCTATGGAGGCCATTGAAAATACAGAGCACTGTCAATGGACATGGCAGTAATAGTCAAAAAAGATGTGGAAGGCCAGATAGGATGAATCAAGAGACAATGGCACAAAGCATCCTAGAGACCATACAGCTGAGAATGGGAGACACTGAGATGCTAGAGTGTGATTTGGTAGTGTATTAACAGCCAAAGGTCATCAGAGAAGATCCCCAGATGTGAGCAGATAAGCTAAAAAGTACAGTCTTTCTCTCCACAAAGGAAGATGCATGCTTACATGCTGAAAGGAGCTGCTGGAGATTCTTCTGGCAAAGTTTCACAGAACATTTTACTAGTATTTCCCCAGACTAGAAGGACCATTTACCACCCCCCCCCAACAAACTTGGTGTTCATCAGATCAAATATCCCTTTGTGTGGTTTATAGAATTGTGATAACAATTCTGATTACAAAAATAAAAGAGCTAATATTAGTAAAAATATAGATTTTAAAGTATTTTTTCTTTGTTCTTAACACAAGTGGATAGTGTTTTGTTGTTACTGTTTGCTTGCTTTACATGAATAGTTGGGAGAACAGAACAGAATGTGTGTGTGTGTGTGTGTGTGTGTGTGTGTGTGTGTGTGTGTGTGTGTGTGTGTCTAAAGTCTGAGATAGTTATGAGTAACTAAAAGAAAAAACTTTAAAAGTAAAGTCCTGTGTCCCAATCTAAACGATTGAATTTTGTCTTGCTCTTTTACCAGCAACTGGTCCACTGGTCTCTTGTAGCTCAAACCCAGGTGGCTATCATAGTTACTTTCCACTTCTCTCCTCATATTTTTAAAAATCAGTCTGGATTTTGCCATAAAGTTAATGGTGAGGCTCACAGGCAGAAAGGGTAAGCTTAAGTAACTTGGATTGTTTCTGTAGTCATTGGTTTCCTCCCTGAGAGTCCTGGTTGACACACAAAGAGCAAAGAAGGCTGGAGGCTACTTTGTTTGCAACCTATTTTAGATAGTAATTGAGAAGGAAATGCTGGCACTATAAAAATATTATATTTTTCTGAGGCAATCATATTTTTAAAATACCTTCAATTTTTTAAGAAAAACAATTTAAAAGACTCTAAAAACCATACATACCTTACTATTTTAAAAAGTCAAACATTCCCAAACTACAGATACCAAAAGTTCTACAATGAAAAACACTAATCCCTAAAAGCCCTTTATTATCCCAACTTCCTAAAGTATCTAGGGGAAGTAATTGAGTGTAGATAAAGCAAGCATCAAAGTCCCTGCAATACAGATTATTCCCATCTCAAACAGGACAGGGAAGTTGCCTCTGCCTTGAGTTTCTTCTTTAGAATGCAGAGCTGAGCCAAGGCACCCTGAAAATTCATCTGAACCACTGACCTCTAGTCACACACACACACACACACACACACACACACACACACACACACACACCACACCGGAGCAGCTGGACAACCAATTGAATGCATACATGTAGAAAACTAAAGGACACATGGATGCTGAATTGGATACATACATAGCACAGACAAATCCTGAAACCAATGATTGAAGCCTGCCTGCCTGCCTGCCCACTTGTTAGACTCTTGTTAAAGTCACCACATCTATAAAATAGCCTTGAGAACACAAGAGAAGGAAACTGGATTGATGCTGTATTATATGAAACCCCATTTCCCTTTGATTTGGTTGACTTTGGTTGTTTATCCAGGAACCTAGACATCTGTTTGAACAAGAATGCATTGGTCTTGTGAGTAGAACATTTTTCCAGCCTCTGCCTCACCTGTCATATACTCTGACATTTTAATACTTCCTCTGTTCATCTTTTATGATCCCGAAAAAGGTTCCCAGAAGGAGCCAGTGTTCTCACTAATGTGTAGTCTCTGGGATGGAGTTCTACATCTTCCTTAAAAGCTTTCTATTTAGCTGAAGCTAAAGGTGTGTTTGCCATGGTGATGGTGAAGGTAGTAAATTAGAAATGTTGGTATTGCTACTGGGCCAGGAACAGCTTATACACGGTAGCAACTTTGATTTTGTCAAAGTTGGTGCTGCCTACATTGACATCACATAAATGGTAGCTGACATGCTGATTTGGATATGTACAATTTCTACCATAAAATAAGATATTTAAGCTTTCCTTTGGCTTTGTGTCATGTCTAAGAGGCTGTGTACCTCCAGTGTAGAATTAGAAGCCATTCAGCATAGCACATGTGACAGAAGAGATAGGAGGGAGAGACTGATCACAAACTAACTGCTAGGAAGGGGTCATAATCTGCTCATGCTGAAGTGCAGTTACCTGTGTTTGTCCAGAACCAGCCAGGGTCTGATCCACTTAACTGGCTTTAGTTGGCCCTCTTGAAGGTTTGAGTTCAACCATATTTTGGCAGCTGTTCAGTTTCAGTGGAATCTTGTATTTCTGGTTCATTATAACAAATTATTCTTTCAAAAATGCATTCTTTCTTTTGTATGTTTAGTGTTTTGATTATTATGTGTCTAATTGACTTCCTTTTCTGGTATCCTGTATTCGTCCTACACTTTTATAGACATCTCCTTACTTAGGTCAGGAAATTTTTCTTCTTTGATTTTGTTGAAAATATTTTTTGGGCCTGTGATGTGGGATTCTTCTTCTATTCCTGTACTTTTGGGTTTGGTCTGTTCATGGTGGCCCAGATTTCCTGGATATTTTGTGTCAGGACTTTTTTTGGATTTAACATTTCTTTGACCAGTGTGTCCATTTCTTCTATCATATCTTCAATGCCTGAGATTCTCTCTTCCGTTTCTTGTAATCTGTTGATAAAGCTTGCCTCTGTAGTTCTATTTTGAAGTCCCTAATTTTTTCATTTCTAGAATCCCTCAGTTTGTGTGTTTCTGTATTACTTCTACTTCCATTTTCAGGTCTTGAACAGCTTTGTTTCCTTCAACTGTTTGTTTGTTGTTGTTGTTGTTGGTGGTGGTGGTGGTTTGCTTGTTTGTTCATCTTTGTTTGTTTTTGTTTTGTTTTTCTTGGCTTTCTTTAAGGGCTATGTCATTTCCCCCAATTATTTGTTTGTGTTTTCCTGTATTTCTTCAAGGTATTTATTCATTTCCTTTTTATGACCCTCTATCATCTTCATAGAGTCGGTTTTAAGGTCTGTTTCTTGTACTTCAGCTATGTTGGAACATTCAGGACCTGCTGCAGTAGGATACATGGGATCTTGTGGAGACATATTGCCCTGGCTGTTATGTATTGTGTTCTTATACTGTCATCTAGGCATCTTGGTTTGGTGATTATAGGTCTAGGTGTTTTTTCTTCTGTTTGTCTTTTTTCAATGGGTGTTTCGTTCCTCGGTTTTTGTTCCTCTCTGGATTTTCAGAGGGTATGTTGTCTGTGTGTTGCCTGTTTTATTGGCCTGCTCAGCTGGTGTGTTCACAGAAAATGTTTGCTTCTGTTGGAAATTGGGGGAAGGAGAGGCCAGGGGGTGATTGTCTGGTTTTGTTTTTGTAGTGGTAATGCCCACATTACCGATACCCGTTCACCATGTCCGAGTGAAGGGCTGCGGATTAAAAATAGAGACAAGAGACAGCGAGTCATTCGCCACAGCTGAATGCCGAATGCCCTTTATTGAAAGAGGGAAGAAACCTTAAATACAGGCTTACAACACAAATGGAGGATCCCCGGAGGGCAGAAGTTCCCTACCAATGGTCTACATTCTAGACCCAACGTTCTACATACTTGCATCTAATTTGTTTACACCAAAATACAGGATACAGGAACAAAGAACCTCCAGTGAGCTCTCTGGTGATCCTTAGGTGAGAAGGAGACCGGCAGGGAATCTGAATAGGGAGGACATCTGGTCAAGGTCAGCAAGCAAGACGGCAGCCACTCACAGTCGGGGGCCAGGGCCCATGGCGCCCACATGTTTTGTTTTGTTTTGTTTTTAACAATAAAAAGACAGAATTCTTTACACAGATTTAAGCCAGTAATTTTTAGCAAAATGATACAAAACTGTCTTAACCAAGTAGAAGACTGGTAGCTGCGGTGGGATTGTCAGGGAGTGCAGGTCCGCCACCACTGGTGGGAGCTGAGAGGCTCTTCAGAGGGAGTCGGGTTCTCTCTGCAATGGTCTCCCAGCCTCTGCTCTTCATTCTAGCCCCATGATAACAGAGTAGATCAGCCATGCATTGTCTGCCCTTCACAGCAAATAGGAGAGTTCTCATAGGTGCACGACAGTCTGAAGACCACTCGAAGCTACCTGACCGGGAATCCATATGTGACCCTAGGAGTTAGGTCTGGAAGAAAAAAAAGGTGGAAAAGGTCTGTGGGCTGCTTACCTGGTTATCTGGCAGGCATGGCCAGTGGTTGAGCAGGGAGTGTCTGCCCATTAGGAAAGGCAGTTGGGGATGGTCTGTGGGATCCACTTGAAGAATGGACAGACACAAGAGGAAGCTGCAGCTGGTGGTCTGTTGAAGCTCTAGAAGCAACCCAAATAATTGGGTATAGGGTAACAAAGAGAGTGAAGAAGGTCTATGGGCAGCCTATCTGGTCTTCTGGCAGGTGTGGCTTCTAGTCAGGCCCTTTTATGCACCATATTTGCAAGAAGCAAGCTGCAGGTTTCCCAGAGTTAAGGAAACAGGGTTGTTAAGAGCCAAACTACACAAAGGAGGGACTAACAGGAAATAAGATCAAGCAGGCCATTTGGAGCTGTCAGCCACACTCAGTAGCACAAAGATAAAGATTTTATATTCTCTAATCTGAAATCTTGACATTGATCTTCAAGCAATTGTTTGACCTCTCTATTTAAGCATGCATCTCCTGCTAACTTGTCCTCCACAGCTATATTATGAGTGTTCCCTGGGAAGGGGTGATTTGACTGTCTGTTGGTTGGATGCCTGAGTTTTTGCTGTGTAATCCATATGCATTTACAATTCTATACCCTTAGTGTTTGACACTTTCTAGAGGAACAATTTTCTTCATCATCCACCTCTCCATTTGCTAGCTGTAGAAAGTATCAAGGAAATGTCATGGAGCAGGATGATCTATGGAAGGCAGATAAGTGAAAGAAAGTTTGTCCTGGATTTAAATTAATTAAGGACGCTATATTTAGAAAGACCAGTGGCACTGATCCTACCACATTGCTAATCTCAACAGCTCCTTAATCTTATCTCTAGGGTCATTTCCTGCAACACAAAGGGAAAAGGCAATTGAATTTACTGCTTTAGTTTGCCAAGACAGAAACTTCCTTTAAGAGGTCTTTTTAAATTATTTTAGCTTTTAGACTTTCTAAAGAGTCTAAACTGAATGTCATTGGAAACAGTTCAGGGAATATGAGTCTTCTCTTTAAGAAAATTATTTTCTAGTTTTGTCTTGAAACACTGTATGTCAAACATTTTCCCACAGTGTTGTTTGTTTTTATAGAAAAACTCACAGTACTTTTTTCCTTCAACTGTGTGCAAAACAATAGAAATACCATAAATAAATTCCATCTAAGGTAATATCTGTACAGATTGATTGGTTCCTTCTAGCAAGAGGCAACACAGAGCAAAAGAAACTGCTAGCTTTGGTCTTCCAGCATGTTATTTTTACTTTAGGCACCGGCTCAGTGAGGGTTTTTACATTTACATCAAGATTTCTCTTTAGTCATAAAATTAACTGCATATAAAAAAAGAAAAACCTTAGAATAAAATCAAAAACTGTTCTTCAAGCACTTCAAATTATAAATAAAAGAACTATCCAGGCACATAAAATGCAAGCAGAGGGATGAAGAAGCGATTGTTCAAATAGTTTATTTACTAATTGCTATTTCAGCAATTCATTTTCTTTCTCTCCTTCATTTCCTCAGCCCTTGCAAACTACTAATCTATATTTGCTTTATCACTATTTCTAAATTAGCTTTTAAAATTGTCTTTACCATGAGGCTGAACTGAAAATACTAACATAAAAAAATATTCACAATAGAGTAAGTGGGGAGCAGAACAGAAATCATAATGTAGTTATGAATCATACTTTGTGGAAATACATATAAAAATAGGTGTATATAAATAAAATTATGTATATATAAGTATATACATAAATGTATGAGTTTAGAAAGAGTAAATGCATATACTGAGAAAGTTTAAATAGATTACAATGCTGGAAAGATACATAGTTAAAACTGAATAGCAAAGAGCTGGGTGGTAGTGGCACAGGCCTTTAATCCTGGCACTCAGGAGACAGCAGGTGGATGGATCTCTGAGTTTGAGGCCAGCCTGGTCTACAGAGTGAGTTCCAGGACCGCCAGGGCTACACAGAGAAGGCCTGTCTTAAAAATTCTAAAAAAGAAAAAAAAAACTGAAAAGCAAGATTAATTTCCAGTGCTGGGAATACAGGCATGCACCACCATACTTAGTTCAGAAATTCACCTTGGTAAGCAGGTATTATCATCCTATATTACCATAAAGGAAACTAACAGACCCACCATGGAATCACATAGCTAATTTCCCTGGAGTCCATAAAGCCAAAGAAAAGAATGCTTAAGTAAACTGATGTGTGGGTAAAAATAAGAGACTTGAGAATAATCAGAAAGCATCATTCGTGTCCTGCATCAGAACTGATAAAGGTGATGTTCATAAGACAAACTGTGGGGAAAGGTGGATGTTAGTAAATAGGACATTTGCTTTACACACACACAAATGCTCATAGAGTGGTTCTTAACATTGTTAAAGTAAATATACGTTGGTTTTACAAAAACAAATTAAAACTTTCAAATTCATTTAACATACCCTTACTGCTGTCTGATGTTTGTTCTACCTATTATTGATAACGTTGCATGACTTTGAGAAAGATTGACACCTTCCCTTTTAATCAAAATGATATTAAAAATGCTGCCTAAAATTCAGACCTAATTGCATGGAATTTCCACTAAATACTCATCAAATTCCCTGTCTCTTTCCCTGGCATCCCTTTCCTAACACCTCCTCCAGAACCCAGCTGGTTCCACAGAGGAAGGCTGCAAGTGCTTTCAAGCACAACACCTGCTGGCCATTCTGGGCTTATGAAGAAAAGTAGCAGACACTTCCACAGCGATCCATCGAATGCCATTAGCAAACCAATGAAAAAGAAAATACACTGCACAAATGGAAACCCAGACAATAATTTCAAGGCCAGTAATTCCTCAAATCTTAAAAACTTACTTAGAGGGCATAAAGCACATCTTGTGCCTCTTCTTCATTTACACAGGTTTGCTTCTGTCCTGACTCTCACATTCCTTCATTTTCCGTGAATTGAGACAGGAGTATAAAGATTACCTTACTTCTCCCACTTTGTGTTGTACTGATACAGTCACACAACTCTGCTGAAACCCTTACACTTAATTTTCACACTAATTTGTTTAATTATCTTTCATCTAAAATGTCTAAAAAAATCCCATTACTTCCCTACCTAGAGAACATAGCTGAAATCAGCATTTTTCTTCTCCTGGAAGAAGAGAGCACATGGAATGCAAAGCCAGACAGACTCCTGGGTTTAATTTCAGCTCTGCTACTTTCTAATTCTCACAGCCTGGCCAATTTTTTTTTCTTTGGAGACAGTGTTTCTCTGTGTAGCCCGGGCTGTCCTCCTTGAACTCAGTCTATAGACCAGGCTAGCCTCAAACTTAGAGATATGCCTGCCTCTGCCTCCCAAGGGCTGGGATAAAAGGAGTGCACCACCATCACCTGACTTTTAAGCTCCAATTTCTCCCATCTGTAAAGCAAGGACCACAATTCCTACCTAACAGGGCTATTGGGAAGATCTGAAAACAACTGGGGTAAAGAAATCACACTATTTGAAAGCTGGCAAACTCCTTTCCCACTTGCCCCATCTGCTGGAGATGAAAAGTAAATTCATGTTTATAATTAAGCAAACTATAGTGCTTTTGAAACCCAAAGTTCTGTTATGACATCTGTGAGAGCCTGTTTTCAGGTTCCTCATGGATTTACCTAGCAGGTCCACATAGAGAGGATGATTTGGACCACGGGCATGAGTGCAGGTGTCTGAGATGGTCTGCACTTGGCTGTGCTGGGGGAGGAGGTCTTTGCTCCACCCCTTGATGTCTCTATACATACCCTGGTGCAGAGATAGTCAGGGCCCAATGGAAAAGGTTCCAGGCCCTCTCGAGGCTATCCTTTATTTTCTGTTTATCTCTGCAATATAAATCCTTCTATCTAATATTTCCTGCTGCTCGAACTCAAGAAAACTCTGGGGAGCTGTGGGGTTGGTGGGTAAATGCCCACAGACATCACTAACAGAAGTTCCTTTTGTTTTGTTGTTTTATATCTCTTTGAGACAGAGTCTTGTATAGCCCAGGCTGGACCCTGAATACCTGAACCTCTTGCCTCCATCTCCATAGTGTTGGGATTACAGACCTTCAACACCAAACTTAGCCCTCAAATTTAATCTTGAGAAGCAGGAATTAATGCTGATTATCCTGTGTTATTAAAAAAAAAAAAAAAAAAAAAAAAAAAAACTAATGGCCCTAACAGAGAATGGCACAACTACTTTCCCTGGAGTCCACACAATGGTTCAAGTAGACAACAGATGTGTTGGTAGAAATGAAAGACTAGTGAACAATCAAAAGGCAGGTTGGTACTCTGGATATAAACAAAAGTGAATGTGGAAAGACACATTCTAAGATCCCACTAAAAGAAAGCAGGCTGTTAAAGCCTCTTGGTCTTTACAAACGTAGAAAAAGTTGGCCTAATCCCTCAATAGATCAGAAATTCACTGCTTGGAAAACAGTGGACAGTGAGATGATTTAACTGTAAAAGTTAAAGACAAGGCTAAGCTGTGGTGGCACACGCATTTAATCCCAGCACTTGGGAGGCAGAGACAGGCGAATATCTGTGAGTTCAAGGCCAGCCTGGTCTACAAAGCAAGATCCAGGAAAGGTGCAAAGCTACACAAAGAAACCCTGTTTAAAAATAAAATTAAATAAAATAAAAAGGTTAAAGACGAATATCTCAGAAGGTGATGTGGTTGGGAAATATGGTTTGTAGACGCTGAACATTCAGCCCATTGTAATGATTACACTGGCTTTTTCGGTCTTCAGCTTGACATCTTGGCCCAGAGTGGGAAGAAGAGGTAAACTTAGAGCTCAGCATGAGAGAACCATGAGCATAAACGTGAAAACTGTAACAATGAGAAAAGATGTGCTCTTCAAAGCAAAGGAAAGACCAGAGAAGAAAGACAGAGCCTTAGGCAAAGTCCACAATGAGCAGCTATTGAAGACAAAGAAGAAACAAGGAGACATAAGGGGCCTACATGTTGTAGAGACTAGAAAAGGAACAAAACAATTTCTGTGATAAAAGGCAACACCACAGAGAAATTCAAGTGAGAGTGGTCAGTAACACTGGAGGTTCAAGGTAGGTTAAGGATCACTTCCTCAGGACTGCAAAAAAATCACAGCATTCTTGACACCCTGACTCAGGTGATCAGATAATAAAAAACTAGCAGCCTTGTGGAGAATATCAGAACTGAAGACACACCAAGAGCTGCCAGATAGAAATACCCATTTAAACTCAAGTTACCAATGAATAAACACTGTTCATATATATATATTTCTGGGTGAACAATTAGTAGCTATAAGTTCATCCAACAACATGTAAATAATATGAAATTAAAATTCAACTTGACATCTTATATTTTTATTTGTTAACTATAGCCACACCAGGCAGTATGCTAAGTACCTCACAAACACAGTTTGTTTATTCCTTATAACTGTCAGTCCAAGCAGAAGTCTTACTCTATTTGGTTTATTTCTTCTCTGAGGAATCCCCACAACACCTGCAAGGGTGACAAAGGAGCTCTGGTTTTAGCTCTTCATTAGTTACTGCAGTTATTTATGATATTGGTCCTGGCACTCCGGAGAAGACCTGCCCAACTTGGCCCCAGTTTCTGTCCACTGGGCAGGTCCCCTTCTAGCCCTACTGGAAAGGCTCCCCTTCTCCAAGAACCCTGCAGACCCTGCAATTTCCACACCCTGCCCCCATGCCCGTCCACCCGAGACCCCAGCCAGTTACTGAGACTTACCCCCAGCTCCCATACTGCCCCAGAACTTCCCTTCCAGACAAGAGCTCCCATCCTGCCCCAGAGTTCCCATTTGGACAAGAGAGCTCCCAACTGGACAAGAGAGAGAGACTTCCTGAATCTGTCAGCTCTGTCTGAACCAAGTATGCTGATAAGACCAAGAACCAACCACAAGGAGATGGGCAGACATCAAGGCAGAAGTACATACAACAAAATGAAGAGCAATACAGCATCACCAGAATGTAGCCCTCCTCCAACATCTACACCTGAACATCAAAAATTGGAAGAAGCAGAAGAAAACAGCATTATGAATAACATCATGAAGAAGGTAGAGGCTTATATAGAGGAAAAGACAAAAAAAATGGGAAGAATGCTATAAAAAACTAGCGGAAAGGGCAAATAAAGTAGAAGAAAAAAAATAAAGTCCTTGAAGAAAACAATGAAGCACTGAAAGAAAATCATGAAAAAGCAATTAAAAAAAGAAGGAAACAGTCCAAGACCTGAAGAAGGAAATAGAAAAAATGAAGAAGACACATACAGAGGGAAAACTGGAAATAGAAAATCTGAGTAAACAATAGAGAACTTCAGATGCAAGTATAACTAAGAGAATGCAAGAGATATAAGAGAGGATCTCTGGCATTGAAGATACGGTAGAAGAAATGAATTCATCAGTCAAAGAAAACACTAAAGCCAACAAAGTCATGAACCAAAATGTCCAAGAAATTTGGGACACCATGAAAAGACAAAACCTATGAATAATAGGGATAGAAGAAGGAGAAGAATACCAGCTCAAAGGCACAGAAAATATATTCAACAAGATCAGAGAAGAAAACTTTCCCAACTTAAAGAAGGAAATGCCTATGAAGATACAGGAAGCCTATAGAACACCAAACAGACTAGACCCCCCAAAAAGTCCCCTCACCACATAATACTTAAACAACTAAATGTACAGAATAAAGAAAGAATATTAAGAGCAGCAAAGGAAAAAGGCCAAGTGACTTATAGAGGCAAACCCATGAGAATAACACCCGATTTCTCAATGGAGATTTTGAAAGCCAGAAGGACCTAGACAGATGTAATGCAGACACTAAGAGACCATGGATGCCAGCCCAGATTAATATACCCAGCAAAAGTTTAAATCATCATATATGGAATGAACAAGGCATTCCAAGACAAAGCCAGATTTAAACAATATTTATCCACAAACCCAGCCCTACAGAAAACACTAGAAGGAAAATTCCAACCTAAGGAAGTCAAATACACCCTGGAAAACACAGGCAACAGATAAAGCCACAGCAGTAAACCCCAAAGAAGAGAAGTACACACACACTACCACCAAAAGATAACAGGAATGAACAATTACTGGTCATTAATATCCCTTAATATCAATGGACTTAATTCACCTATAAAAAGACATAGGCAGCCAGGCGGTGGTGGCGCACGCCTTTAATCCCAGCACTTGGGAGGCAGAGCCAGGTGGATCTCTGTGAGTTCGAGGCCAGCCTGGGCTACCAAGTGAGTTCCAGGAGAGGCGCAAAGCTACACAGAGAAACCCTGTCTCGAAAAAACCCAAAAAAAAAAAAAAAAAGACATAGGCTTACAGAATGGATACGAAAGCAGGACCCATCTTTCTGCTGCATACATGAAACATATCTCAAATACAAGACAGACATTACTTAAGAATAAATGGTTGGGAAAAGAATTTCCAATCAAAAGGTCTTAAGAAACAAGCAGGTGTAGACATCCTGATATCCAGCAAAATAGACTTCAAACTAAAATCAATCAAAAGAGATCAAGAAGGGCATTACATACTCATCACAGGAAAGATCCACCAAGATGAAGTTTCAATTCTGAACATTTATGCCCCAAATACAAGGGCACCCACATATGTAAAAGAAACATTACTAAAGCTTAAACCACATATAAAACCCCACACATTAATAGTGGGAGATCTCAACACCCCACTTTCACCACTGGACAGATCTCCCAAATCAAAACTTAACAGAGAAATAAAGGACTTAACTGATGTCATGACTCAAATGGACTTAATAGATATCTACAGAACATTCCATCCTAACAAAAAAGAATATACCTGCTTCTCAGCACTCCATGGAACCTTCTCTAAAATTCACCACATACTTGGCCACAAAGCAAATCTCAACAGATACAAAACAATTGGAATAACCTCCTGTGTTCTATCAGACCACCATGGTT
This sequence comes from Peromyscus maniculatus bairdii, assembly GCF_049852395.1. Taxonomy (NCBI): domain Eukaryota; kingdom Metazoa; phylum Chordata; class Mammalia; order Rodentia; family Cricetidae; genus Peromyscus; species Peromyscus maniculatus. The sequence goes on from NC_134858.1 coordinate 1,716,047, forward strand.
TAAAGTTAGATTTCAACAACAACAAAAACTACAGAAAACCTACAATCTCATGGAAACTCAATAATGCTCAACTGAATCACCAATGGGTTAAGGTAAAAATAAAAAAAGAAATTAAAGACTTCCTAGAGATCAACGAAAATGAAGACACCACATACCCAAACTTATGGGACACTATGAAAGCATGCTAAGAGGGAAATTCATAGCACTAAATGCCCACATAAAGAGGTTGGAGAAATCTCACACTAGTGACTTAATAGCACACCTGAAAGCTCTAGAACAAGAAAAAGCACAGTCTCCCAGGAAGAATAGATGCCAGGAAATTATCAAAGTGAGAGCTGAAATCAATCAAATAGAAACAAAGAGAACAATACAAAAAAATTAATGAAACAAAGAGTTGGTTCTTTGAGAAAATCAACAAGATAGACAAACCCTTATCCAAATGAACCAAAAGACAGAGAGAGAGAATCCAAATCAACAAAATCAGAAATGAAAAGGGGGACATAACAACAGACAATAAGGAAATCCAGAGATTCATCAGGTTGTACTTCAAAAACCTCTACTCCACAAAACTGGAAAACCTAAAAGAAATGGATAATTTTCTAGATAGGTGCCACATACCAAATCAAGAACAGATGAACTATTTAAATAGTCCAATAACCCCTAAAGAAATAGAAACAGTCATCAAAAGTCTCCCAACCAAAATTAGGCCAGGACCAGATGGTTTCAGTGCAGAATTCTACCAGATCTTCAAAGAAGAGTTAATACCAATACTCTAAATTGTTCCACACAATAGAAACAGAAGGAACATTACCAAACTCCTTCTATGAGGCTACAATTACCCTGATACCTAAACCAAACAGGGATACAACAAAGAAAGAGAACTACAGACCATCTCACTCATGAACACTGATGCAAAAATACTCAATAAAATACTGGCAAACAGACTCCAAGAACACATCAAAACAATTATTCACCATGATCAAGTAGGCTTCATCCCAAGGATGCAATGGTGGTTCAACATATGAAAGTCCGTCAATGTAATACACTATATAAACAAACTGAAAGAAAAAAACCATATGATCATCTCACTAGATGCACAAAAGGCATTTGACAAAATCCAACACCCCTCCATGATAAAGGTCTTGGAGAGATCAGAAATACAGGGAACATGCCTAAACATAATAAAGGCAATTTACAGCAAGCCAACAGCCAGCATCAAATTAAATGGAGAGAAACTCAAAGCAATTCCACTAAATGAGGAACGAGGCAAGGCTGTCTGCTCTCCCCATACTTATTCAATATAGTACTTGAAGTTCTAGCCAGAGCAATAAAACAAAATAAGGAGATTAAGAGGATACAAATTGGAAAGGAAGAAGTCAAGCTTTCCCTATTTGTAGATGACATGATAGTATACTTGAGTGACCCCAAAGATTCCACCAAGGAAATGATAAATCTTATAAACACCTTCAGGAACATAACAGGATACAAGATCAACTCAAAATAATCAGTAGCCCTCCTATATACAATGGACAAAGAAGCTGAGAAGGAAATCAGAGATACATCACCCTTTACAATAGCCACAAATGACATAAAATACCTTGGGGTAACACTAACCAAACAAGTGAAGGACCTATATGACAAGAACTTTAAGTCCCTGAAAAAAGAAATTGAAGAAGATGTCAGAAAATGAAAAGATCTCCATGCTCATGAATAGGCAGGTCTAACATAGTAAAAATGGCAATTTTACCAAAAGCAATCTACAACTTCAATGCAATCCTCATCAAAATACCAACACAATTCTTCACAGACCTGGAAAGAATAATACTCAACTTCAAATGGAAAAACAAAAAACCCAGGATAGCCAAAAGAATCCTCCTGTACAATAAAACAGCCTCTGGAGGCATCACGATCTTGACTTCAAGCTCTACTATAGAGCTACAGTAATAAAAACAGCTTGGTATTGGCATAAAAACCGACATGTGGACCAATGGAATCTAATTGAAGACCCTGACATTAATCCGCACACCTGTGAACATACAATTTTTGACAAAGAAGCCAAAAGTGTACAATGGAAAAAAGAAAGCATCTTCAACAAATGGTGCTGGCATAACTGGATATCAATGTGTAGATGGCTGCAAATAGATCCATATCTGTCACCGTGCACAAAACTTAAGTCCAAGTGGATCAAGGACTTCAACATAAATCCAGCTACTCTGAACCTGCTAGAAGAGAAAGTAGGAAGTAGTCTTGAACGCATTGGCATAGGAGATCACTTCCTAAAGTAGCACAGACACTGAGAGAAACAATCAATCGTTGGGACCTCCTGAAACTGAGAAGCTTTTGTAGAGCAAAGGATACGGTCAACAAGGCAAAGTGACAGCCTACAGAATGGGAAAAGGTCTTCACCAACCCCACATCTGACAGAGGACTGATATCCAGTATATTTAAGGAACTCAAGAAATTAGACATCAAATCGATCAACAGTCCAATTAAGAAATGGGCTATAGAACAAAACAGAATTCTCAACAGAGGAAACTCAAATGGCTGAAAGACATTTAAGGAATTGTTCAACATCCCTAATCATCAGGGTAATGCAAATCAAAACAACTCTGAGATACCACCTGATGAGGCCTGTCAGAATGGCTAAGATCAAAAACACTGAAGACACGTTATGCTGGAGAGGATGTGGAACTAGGGGAACTCTTCTCCACTGCTGGTAGGAATGCAAGCTTGTACAACCACTTTGGAAATAAATATGGTGCTTTCTTAGAAAATTGGGAATCAATCTCCCCCAAGATCCAGCTATACCACTCTTGGGCATATACCCAAGGAATGTTCAATCATACCACAAGAGCACTTGCTCAGCTATGTTCATATCAGCATTGTTTGTAATAGCCAAAACTTGGAAACAACCTAGATGCCCTTCAACTGAAGAATGAATAAATACCATGTGGCACATATACATAATGGAATACTACTCAGCAGAGAAAAACAATGACATCATGAGGTTTGCAGGCAAATGGATGGATCTAGAAAAAATCATCCTGAGTGAGGTAACCCAGACTCAGAAAGACAAATATGGTATGTACTCACTCATAGGAGGATACTAGATGTGGAACAAGGATGACTGGACTGTTACTCACATCACCAGGGAGGCTACTTGAAAACAGGACCCCAAGAAAGACACTAGGATTGCCCAATGATGGAGAAATGGCTGAGATATACATGAACAGCCTGGACATAAGTGGAAGTAATGAAGGGCCAGGGTGGAGGGAAAGAGAGCCTGTGGGAGTGGAAGATCCCAGATGGATCAAGAACAGAGAGGGAGAATGAGGAATAGGAGACCATGGTAAATGAAGACCACATGAAAATAGGAAGAAACAAAGTGCTAGAGAGGCCCACAGAAATCCACAAAGATATCCCCCACAAAAGACTGCTGGCAATGATAGAGAGACAGCCCAAACTGACCTATTCTGGTGATGGGATGGCCAAACACCCTAATTGTCGTGCTAGAAACCCCATCCAACAACTGAGGGAACTGGATGCAGAGATCCATGGCTAGTTTCCAGGTGGAGCTCCGCAAGTCTAATTATCGAGAAAGAGGAAGGTTTATATGAGCAAGAATTGTTGAGACCAAGGTTGGATAAAGCACAGGGACAAATAGCCAAAAGAATGGAAACACATGAACTATGAACCAAAGGCTGAGGGGCCTCCAACTGGGTCAGGCCTTCTGAATGGGTAAGACAGTTGATTGGCTTGATCTGTTTGGGAGACATCCAGGCAGTGCTCAATGCATGAGTTGGCTGTTTGAAACCTGGGTTTATACAGGTTCCCTTGGCTTGGCCTCGGAGGAGGGGACTGGACCTGCCTGGACTGAGTCTACCAGGTTGATCTCAGTCCTTGGGGGAGACTTTGCCCTGGAGGAGGTGGGAATGGGATGTGGGCTGTTGGGAAGGGGAGGGTAGCAGGAGGAGAGATAACAAGGGAATCCATGGCTGATATGTAGAACTGAATTGTATTGTAAAATTAAATTAAATTAAATTTTAAAAAAAAGATATTGGTGCTGGGAATAAAATGATAAATCCTCTCTTATGTCACTTGTGATTGGCTGTAACTCTCTTAGTCCTTTAGCAAAGAATTTAACTCCCATAATAAGGCAAATACCCAACAATGAATTTGTAGCTGAAGTTTTTCTGTGTCCACCCTGTTCCTGTAGCTGCTCAGACCCAAGTAAACTCACAGAGACTTTTATTACTTATAAACTGTATGGCCATGACAGGCTTCTTGCTATCTAGTTCTTATATCTTAAATTAACCCATTTCTATTAATCTATACCTTGCCATGTGGCTCATGGCTTACCGATATCTTTATATCTTGATTCTCATAGTGGCAGCTTTCAGTATCTCCTGACTCAGCCTTTCTGTTCCCAGAATTCTCCTCTCTCTTTGTCCTACCTATACTTGGTGCCTGGCGACTGGCCAATCAGCAATTTATTTATAAACCAATCAGAGCAACACATTCACAGCATACAGAGTGATATCCACAGCATAAATTAGCACCAATAACAGTTTGGGGAACCATTAAACCATGTTGGGGCCCCTAACGTGGAATCTTAAATATGTGTACTGGCTAGTTTTATGTCAATTTGACACAAGCTAGAGTCATTGGAGAGGAGGGAGTCTAAATTGAGATAATGTCTCAATATGATAGGGCTATAAGCAGACCTGTGAGTCATTTTCTTAATTGGTGATTAATGGGGAAGGGCCCAGGCCATTGTGGATGGTGCCATCCCTGGGCTGGTGGTCCAGGATTCTATAAGGAAGCAGGCTGAATGAGCTAAGAAGAACAAGCCAGTAAGCACTACTCCTTCATGGCCTCTCAATCAGCTCCTGCCTTTAGGTTCCTGCCCTGTTTCAATTCCTGTCTTGACTTCTTCTGATGATGAACAGTGATATTGAAATGTAAGTCAAATAAACCCTTTTTTCCCCAATTTGGTTTTTGATCATGGTAGAAACTCTAAGTAAGACAGGTTATGTTGATAAACAAATACCTCACAACTAGCAGGAAGTACTTAAGTAGTCAACTTTGATAAACCTTTAAATACAACTGTCATGAAGAAGCCACTTTCTCATTATAAAAGTGTTGAGGGAGACTGTGAAAGAAGCTGGAATCAAATGCCAAAGAGGCCAAGGTATTTTCCTAATAGCAACATCCACTAACATTTTATTTTGGTTAAGCAAGTCTTTCTCTGTCAGCTTAAATTTTCTTTAGTTTTCCCTTTTTAAATGACTTTTTTATACAGTATATTCTTATCATGGTTTCCTCTCCCTCATCTCTTCCCAGATCCTTTCCCTCTCCCCACCCATTAAGCTCAATGCTTTCTTTCTCTCTCTCTTTAGAAAACAAGCAGGCAAAACAAAAAAAAATCATGAGAAACACACACACACACACACACACAGAGAGAGAGAGAGAGAGAGAGAGAGAGAAACACACACACACACACACACACACACACAAACATTTAAACACAAAATCAGAAACCATAATTTCAAGGAAAAGACTCAGTTTAAAAAAAATTTTCAACACCGCTCCAAGATGACCTCCAAAAAACCCCTGTGTTCATTTGTGCTGGCATCTACTGCTGGGCATGGATCCTGCCCTTAAGTGCGGTGACTCCATTGAAGATCATAATTTTTCCTTGCAAGTGTTTGTTAATTAGAGATACCTTCTTGGTTAGAAATTGGAGCTCATGTCCACTTCTCCCTCTGCACATTGGGACCCTGGCTGGCTTGAACCCCTGCAGGCCCTGTATATGCTTCCAGTCAGTATGACTTCTTATATGGGTCAGTCCTGATGTGTCTAGAAGACATTGTTGCCTTGGTATCATCCACCCCCTCTGGCTCTTATAATCTTTATGCCTCCTCTTCTGCATAGCTTCCTGAGCCCAGAGGAGAAGGATTTGATGGAGACATCCCTGTTAAGATTAAGTGTTCTAAGGTCTCTCATTCTCTGCACATTTTGCAGTTGTATTAGTTCTTTGTATTAGTTCCCATCTTCTGCAAGAGGAAGCTTCTCTGATAATTAGCAAGACACTGATCTATGGGTACAGCAGAATGACATTAGGAGTCATTTTATTGCCATGGTCCTTTAGCAGGACAATAGTGTTTGTTTTTCCTCTAGGTTCATGACCTATCTAGTCTCTGGTTCTTAGCTACCCAAACAGTGTCAGGCATGGGTTCCATCTCATGGAGTGGGCCTTAAATCCAGTCAGATTAACTTTTCTTGGTTGCAGCAGTTCTTACTAGTTCAGTCACTGTGTAACCTAGTCAACACAGAAATTACCCACAACTTGTAGGTTATGTACACTCTATATTCATTAACCATATATAAAAATAGAAGTATCGATGAACCAATAGAAGTATCAAGTGTTCTAAACATAATTAGCATTTTTAAAAATTCATCTGAAGTTGAATATGTTCTTAGTTCTGTTATAGCTGGAGACCAAATGCTAGAAGTGGGCTCTAGATCCTCCTCTGGTTTCTTGTTATCTTTTTCCCCCAGGAAGTAGTCAGACTCACTCAATGTTCATATCCTTATGCAATCTTACTTTACGCTCTTGAAAGGAGAATGTTCTAAGAATGAGCATCCTTAGAGACCATGAGTATGGACCTCAGTTCCTGTTTTCCTGGTAACACTAGAAAAGGATACTTCACAATTTCCCTTCTTGAGCTTGAAATACTCTATGAAAAGATGGGAGTAAATGGGGCTTTATTAAGATCCATTCAGCAACAGTTTCATCCTTGAGAACAAAAGAATGGAATCTGAATTCTACATCTGGTCCTGGGTGGAGACATGATTCTTTGATTTGCTCCAAAACAGTATTTGTCTCTTCCTTAAAAATTAAGCCAGTCACTGGTGGTGGTGGCGCACACCTGTAATTCCAACACTCAGGAGGCAGAGGCAGGCAGATCTCTGTGAGTTTGAGGCCAACCTGGGCTATAGAGCTAGTCCAGGACAGGCTCCAAAGCTACAGAGAAACCCTGTCTCGAAAACCCCCCCCCCAAAAAAAAAAAAAAAAAAGTTAAGCCAGGCCTCTGGATTACCTAGGCAGAATTTTTCTTCCAGACATGCTAAGGAAATAATGAGAATAATTATCCCCTCCACTGGATGATCCACATCCATTTCCCAGAAGCTCCTTCCTCATGCAGTCTCTAGGCGCTTCCTCCACACAACACCACTAAGTCAGACTTCTTTTCTGAGTTCTAAATTAGAAAGTATAACTCTTCCTTTTCCTTCTTTCTTTTTGTATAATATTTAAGGGTCCAGCCTTAAATTTATACAAATCCAGGGGCCCAGGAGAGACACTTGTTAGTTATGCCACGGCACTGCCCCTCGTGGGCGGCGACCATGCCATCAGAGCAGCGTGCTGATTAAAAGGATCATAGCCATGGTTACCTTTTTAGAGCTTTATTGGGGGGGAGGGGAGAAAGAGAGAGAGAAAGAGACAGAGAGACACAAAAAGGGGGGAGGGAGAGAGGGGAGAGCCGATGGGAGGAAGGAGTGGAGAGGAGAGGGGACAGAGAGAGCCCACAAAGGGCTCACCCTCTTTTTAGGCTGGGAAGCTGGCGAAGGCTGATGACATAATTAAGGATCAAATCCTTACAACACTACCATCGGCATGGGAATGAATTCAGTTGCTCAGAGTTTTTTTGTTCAATTCATTTATTCGTAGGTCACCATCATTTAATTACCAGTTCAACTCTCTCAGATCTATTCATTTCCTTAGTTCCCTTTATTCTAATCCCCTTCTCCCAGGACTGGTCTATATCCTATCCCAAGCAGGAACACCTTAAGTTTTGTATACAGCACAAAATTGTAGGGGTCCCTGATAGAGGCTTCCTGGCAATTTTATTTGCAACCCAAAAGGGGAGAGATGAGAGTGGAGTCAGTTAGTAGTTGAAATAAATCAGAAAAGGAATTTATGTGCTTGAAATATATCCTTATTGTGGTTAAGTGAAGGCACTACGAGTCTATCATAAATGTGTTGAAGTATAAACTTACAGGTGACAGGGTAGAGTAAATCTGTAGGTCACTAAAAGTTAAAACTGTCACTTTTTTCCTCAGCCAGTTTCCTGACAGGGTGGGGGAAGAGTATTGATAGCTGGTCAATTAGCATCACAGCTTGAAACACCTGCTGAGGGGAAACTCCCTTTGATCTAAGAGGTTCTCTGGGAGAGAGAGAGAGAGAGAGAGAGAGAGAGAGAGAGAGAGAGAGAGAGAGAGAGAGAGAGAAAAGAGGCCTTGATTTGCACAAGAAACGAAGCTTGTTAGACTAGTTGGTAGGCATTTGGCCCGTGAGACAGGTAGTCTCAGAAAAGACATTTTATCTTAGTTTTCAGGCATCTAACAGATGGACTGGTAGCTATCTATTCCTTGCTTGTCTTTTAAGGCTTTTTTTAGGGTTGACTATCTTAGAAAGTAGCTCAAGGAGGATATTTGCAAAAGGCAGATACCCAAAACAAATGCTAAAAGAGGGGGCCTAGAGCTCAGAGGCAGAAGGTTCTGTCTACAAGACTATCCAGGAGCTTTGATATTCTGTTGCTGTCCTGTGTCCTGGTGATCATTCAGTTTTGGATCTGTAGCTTTATCCCCTTCATATGCTCCAACAGTTCAGAGATGAGGTGGATGCTGGACTGGGCTAACTCATAGCCCTGATTCTGGCTGGGTGGTAGCTGGGCGAAGGAGCCCACCAGCTTTCCCCCATCATCACCACCCAGGTAAGCACTCCAGCACTGCCTTGACCAACACACCCAACACAGCCTGCAGCAAGGAACAGGCCCAGCTCTCATGCAGCAGCCTGACGACATCATGGCCCTAGGTGCCAGTGCTCAAATTGAGATGGTCATGGCAGCAGCACAGCCTCGGGATATCAACATGGTCACAGGTTGTAGTTTAGATGTTAGGTATCCTTGTGGCCTTTGATGGCACCATGGTAATCAACACAGATCCTGGCTGTAGTAGGACCACAGACCCAAATGTGGTCCTTGACAACAGTCAGGTCCAGATGTTACCATGGCCCCAGGTGGCAGTGCAGGCCACTGTGGGGGCCCACAAATGTTTCTTAGTGAGATTTGAGCTTGCTTTGCCCAACCAGGTTGCATTAAGAGATAGCTCAATCATGTGCATGGTTACCAGATGATTGGAAGGGTCTGCACTTAGCTGTGCTAGGGGGAGGTCTCTTGCCCTGCCCCTTGGTATTCCTATAAAAAGCCCTTTTGAAGAGACAGAAGGGGGTCAGGGGATACTGATCCAGGTCCTCCCGAAGCTATCCTGTGTTTCTGTCTGTCTCTTCTCCACACTCTCTTTCTATCTAAATAATTCTTATCTTTCTTTCCTCAAGAGTACCCTGGGAAAATGTGGGAGCTGGCCTCCCACAGGCCATTCAGATAGTCATTGTCACAGCATGGCCCTCAGTCACCAACATGGCCCCAGGACTACAGACTACAGGCTTCTGAACAGCCCTCCATGGCAACAGGAGTCACAGACATCAACTCAAGCCCCCTAGGCTGCTTTAGGGCCTCAGACAAAGATTGGCTCTTGACAATAACCCAGATTCTGACATCATCTTGGACTTGGGTGACAAATAAGCTATTCAATTTAGTCTGTTCCTTGCCACCCTCATCTCTTCAGATCTGCCTCTATCCCCAGTCCATGAACCACTTTGCCTCTCTCTCTCTCTTCCACCTCGTGTACTTGCTCACCATAATGTCTAAGACAAAGGCACTAGGCAGCTCTTGGTTGAGTCTTGCCCCTGCCAGCCATGACAAGGTGTGGTGCTTTCAAGTTTGTTTCTGTTTCTGAAGTCCATACTCCTTGATGGGTCAATGGTTATTGATAGCATATGTGTTGCTCCAGTTGCTATGGCAGTTTTTATTAAATATTATAAATGGGGATATAAAGTTTCTTAACAGCATCATTAAAAAATAAAATCAGGTCAATTGGTAAGAGATTTGTTGCAGTGGCTTTTAAATTAAAATGTAGGAAATCATTCTAGATATGATAGCACATGCCTATAATCTCAGCCAATCACCCAGCCTCTAGGCTTTAGGTTCAGGGGCACAACTTGTGCTCCCACACCCCTATCCATTGCTGTCCCAGTTGCAGGCCAGCAGGCAGGACTCCTGCAGGCAGGCCTGACTACCACCATCCCCCACCTGACCCTGTAACCTACAAGCCTCACCCCATTCCACAAACCCACCTATCCTCCAATATCACAGCTGCTCCCTGAGACACAGAAACTTCCAGATCCAAGTGGACCAAGAGATGAGACTTTGTTCTCTTAGCCAATCAACCTGGCCTCTAGGCTTTTGACCCAGGGGTACAACCTGTTGCCAACCCCATACCCACACCCATTGCAGCCCCAGTTGCAGGCCAGCAGGCAGGACTCCTGCAGGCAGGCCTAACTACCACCATCACTTACCATATCCTGTAAACTAAAAGCCTCACCCCACCCTCCAAACTCACCAATCCTCTGAAATCACAACTGCTCCCTGAGATACAAACTCCACCAGCTCCAATTGGACCAAGAGCTCTGATTGAACCAAGAGCTCAGATTAGAACAAGAGCTCCCATTGGAACAACAGTGCCTATTGGATCTAAAGCGACTCCTTCAGACATAGACACCATTTGCACCAATTGGAAGAACAGATAGGTAGATGCCAGTGAAAAATACATTCAGGGACATAAAGGGGGATGTGGCACCACCAGAAACTAGTGCTTCTACATCAGCAAGACCTGAAAATCCCAATACAGAAGAAGCAGAAGAAATTGACATTTTTAATGTCAATTTAATTTAAGAAGATGATAGACAGCTTTAAAGAGGGAATGAAAAATTTCCTTAAAGAAACCAAGGAAAAGACAAACAAAAATAGGAAGAAATCAATAAATCCCTTAAAGAAAGCCAAGAAAACAATAAAAGCAATCAAACAGGTGAAGGAGACAGTTCAAGACATAAAGACTGAAATAGAGGGAATAAAGAAGACACAAAACAAGGGAATGCTAGAAATGCAAAATCTGAGTAAATGAACAGGAACTACAAATGCAAGCATAACCAACAGAATACAAGAGATAGAAGAAAGCAACTCTGGTGTGAAAAATATAATAGAGGAAATAGATTTGTCAGTCAAAGAAAACACTAAAACCAAAGAAGTCATAACACAAAACATCCAGGAAATCTAGGACATCATGAAAAGCCCCAAACTCAGAATACCAGGGAGAGAAGAAAGAGAACACAAACTCAAAGGCACAAAAAATACATTCAACAAAATCACAGAGGAAAACTTTCCAACCGAAAGGGGGAAAAAATGCCTATGAAGATACAAGAATCTTACAGAACACCAAATTGACTAGATTCCCCAAAAAAAGTCCCCTTGCCATGTAATAATCAAGCAATTAAATGAATAGGATAAAGTAAGACTATAATGAACAGCAAAGATAAAAGGCCAAGTGACTTATAAAGGCAGACCCATCAGAATAATACATGAATTCTCAATCAAGATTATGAAAGCCAGAAGGTCCTGGACAGATATTATGCAGACACTAAGAAACCATGGATGCCAGCCTAGACTAATACATCCAGCAAAACTTGCAATCACCAAAGGCAGAGTGAAGAAGACAAAACCAGACTTAAACAAAACCTATCCACAAATCCAGCCATACACAAAGCACTAGAAGGAAAATTCCAACCTAAGGAAATCAGACACACCAATGAAAACACAGGCAATAGATAATCCCACAGCAGCAAATCCCAAAGAAGGGAAAAACACACACTACCCCCCCCCCAAAAAAAATAAAATTTAAATTTAAAAAATAACAGGAATTAATAATCACTGGTCATTAATATCCCTTAATATCAATGGACTCAATTCACCTATAAAAAGACACAGGCTAAAATAATGGATACAAAAACAGGATCCATCCTTCTGCTGCATACAAGAAACATACCTCAACTTCAAACACAGACACTACCAAAGACTAAAAGGCTGGGAAAAGACTTTCCAATCAAATGAACTTAAGAAGAAAGCTGGTGTAGCTATCCTAATACCTAACATATAGACTTCAAGCTAAAATCAATCAAAAGGGATCAGGAAAGACATTATATATTCATCACAGGAAAACATAATCAAGATGAAGTCTCAATTCTGAGCATTTATGCCCCCAAATACAATGGAAACTACCTATGCAACAGAAACATTGCTAAACCATAAATTGCACATCAAACTCCACACACTAACAGTGGAAGACATCAACACTCCACTCTCACCAATGGAGAGGTCTGCAAGACAGAAATTTAACAGAGGAATAAGGAATCTAACAGATGCTGTGACTCAAATGGACTTTCTACATATCTACAGAACATTCCACCCAAACAAAAGAGAATATAACTTTTCCTCAGCACCCCATGGAACCTTCTCTAAAACTGACCACATACTCAGTCACAAAGCAAATCTTAATACATATTAAAAAATTTGGAGAGTCAGGTAGGCATGGTGGTGGTGGCCGGCAGAGACAGACAGGCCTGGTGGTGACAGGCAGAGGCAGGTAGACCTGGTGGCAGTCTGCAGAGACAGACAGGCCCAGTGGCGGTCCACAGATGCAGGTAGGCCGGGCAGTGGTCGGCAGAGGCAGGTAGGCCCAGTGGTGGCCTGCAGAGGTACACAGGCCCAACAGAAGCAGGCAGACCTGGCAGAGGCAGACAAGCCCGGTGCAGAGGCAGGCAGGCCCAGCAGGCGGCAACCAAAACGCAGTTGCAATAAAGACCGGAAACTGAGCTATTACCCACTGAAGAGCTAGTGAAAACAAGCTCTTAATCAAGAGCTTGGAACAGGGACAACTTTAATCCCAACACCCAGGGAAGAAGCTATCTCCATGGGACAGAACCAGAATTAATCAGAACACTCCATCTAAGGCCAACCCAGGGCACAGCTGCTGATCCTGCAAAACCCAACAACTTGGAGGTATTGGTGAGACTACTCTGCTCAGCTGAAATGTATCCAGGAGAGGATTCAGATCCTACAGTTTGAAGTCTGAAGAAACAAGATCAGCTGAGGAGTTGACGAATGAACAAAACGTGACCTGGAAACACAGAAGAAGGTGCTACCCAGCCACCACACCAGATCACCAGAATCATAAGTATATACTTCACTGACTGAGATCAGCTGCTCCTGAAGAAACGGCCCAATAGCACCAATTTAACCAAGAACTCCTAGTGAACCAAGACTAAAAATTAGAACAAGAGAGGCACTCTCAGACACAGATACCACCTGGACCGAGCAGAAGAAGAGATGAGTAGACGCCAGTGCAAAAATACAGGCAACAACATAAAGACCTCTATGGCAACATCAGAACCTAGTGATTCTACACCTGCAAGACCTGAACATACCAAGATAGAAGAAACAAAAGAAATCAATCCTAAAAATGACTTTAAGAAGATGATAGAGGCCCTTAAAGAGGAAATAAACAATTCCCTTAAAGAAAAAATAAAACATTCCCTTAAAGAAGAAATGAAAAACTCCATTATAGAGGAAATAAAAAACTCACTTAAAGAAATGGAGGAAAAAACGAACAAAAAATGGGAAGAAATCAAATCAAGCCAAGAAAAAGCAATTAAACAGATGAAAGAAACATTCGAAGATCTGAAAAATGAATTTGAGACAATAAAGAAAACACATGCTGAGGGAATGCTGGAAATAGAAATCCTGACTAAATGAACAGGAACTACAGAAACAAGCATAACCAACTGATTGCAAGAGATAGAACACAGAATCTCTGACACTGAAGACACGATAGAGAAAATAGATTCGTCAGTCAAAGAAAACACTAAAGACAAAAAAGTTGTAACACAAAATGTCCAAGAAATTTGGGACACCATGAAAAGACCAAACCTAAGAATAATAGGAATAGAAAAAGGAGAAGAATACCAACTCAAAGGCACAGAAAATATATTCAACAAAATCATAGAAGAAAACTTTCCTAACCTAAAGAAAGAAATACCAATGAAAATACAAGAAGCTGACAGAACACCAAATAGGCTGGATCCAAAAAAAAAAGACCCCTCACATACAACAATCAAAACACTAAACACACAGAACAAAGAAAAAATATTAAGAGCCACAAAGGAAAAAGACCAAGTAACATATACAGGCAAACCCATCAGAATAACACCAGACTTCTCAATTGAGACTATGACAGCGAGAAGGTCCTGGACAAATCTTATGCAGACACTAAGAGACCATGGATGCCAACCCACACGATTATACCCAGCAAAACTCTCAATCACCATAGGCAGAGTAAACAAAATATTCCAGGATAAAACCAGATTTAATCAATACCTGTCCACAAACCCAGCCCTACAGAAAGCACTAGAAGGGAAAATCCAACGCAAAGAAGCTAAACACATCCACAAAAAAATCAAGCAATAGATAATCCCATACCAACATACACCACAGAAGGACAACACAACACAATTACAAAAAATAAGAGGAATTAACAATCACTGGTCATTAATATCCATCAATATCAATAGTCTCAACTCACCTATAAAAAGACACAGGCTAACAGAATGGATAAGAAAACAGGACCCATCCATCTACTGCATACAAGAAACACACCTTAACTTCAAAGACAGACACTACCTCCGAGTAAAGGGCTGGGAAAAGGCTTTCCAGGCAAATGGACCTAAGAAACAAGCTGGTGTAGCTATCCTAATATCTAATAAAATAGACCTCAAACTAAAATCAATCAAAAGAGACCAGGATGGACATTACATATTTATCACAGGAAAAAATCCACCAAGATGAAGTCTCGATTCTAAACATTTATGCTCCAAATACAACAGCACCCACATTCATAAAAGAAACACTACTAAAGTTTAAAATGCACATCAAACCCCACACATTAGTAGTGGGAGATTTTAACACACCACTCTCACCAAAAGACAGATCTTCCAGACTGAAACTTAACAAAGAAATAAAGGACCTAACAGATGTTATGACTCAAATGGACTTAATAGATAACTACAGAACATTCCATCCTTAACACAAAAAAATATACCGTCTTCTCAGTACCCCATGGAACCTTCTCAAAAATTGACCACATGCTTGGCCACAAAACAAATGTCAACAGATACAAAACAATTGGAATAACCTCCTGTACCTTATCAGACCACCATGACTTAAAGTTAGACCTCAACTAAAACAAAAATTATAGAAAACCTACAAACTCATGTAAACTGAATAATGCCCACCTGAAACATCAATGGGTCAAGAAAGAAATAAAGACAGAAATTAAAGAGTTCCTAGAATTCAATGAAAATGAAAGTACAACATACCCAAACTTATGGGACACTATGAAAGCGGTGCTAAGAGGAAAATTCATAGCTCTACATGCACACATAAAGAAGATGGAGCAATCCCATACCAATGAATTAACAGCACAACTGAAAGTTCTAGAACAAAAAGAAACAAACTCAGCCAGGAGAAATAGATGCCAGGAAATAATCAAATTGTGGGCTGAAATCAATGAAATAGAAAACAAGAGAACAATACAAACAATCAATGAAACAAAGAGTTGGTTCTTTGAAAAAATCAACAAGATAGACAAACCCCTAGCCAAATTAACCAAAAGGCAAAGAGAGAGCACCCAAATTCACAAAATCAGAAATGAAAAGGGAGACATAACAACAGACAATGAGGAAATCCAGAGAACCATCAGATCATACTTCAAAAACCTGTACTCCACAAAAATGGAAAACCAAGAAGAAATGGACAATTTTCTGGATAAATACCACATACCAAAATTAAATCAAGACCACATAAACCATTTAAATAGATCAATAACCCCTAAAGAAATAGAAACAGTCATCAAAAGTCTCCCAACGAAAAAAAGCCCAGGACCAGGCGGTTTCAGTGCAGAATTCTACCAGACTTTCAAAGAAGAACTAATACCAATACTCTTCAAAGTGTTCCACACAATAGAAACAGAAGGAACACTATCAAACTCTTTTTATGAGGCAACAATTACCCTGATACCCAAACCACACAAAGATGCAACAAAGAAAGAGAACTACAGACCCATCTCCCTCATGAACATTGATGCAAAAATACTCAACAAAATATTGGCACACCGAATCCAAGAATACATCAAAACAATTATCTATCACAACCAAGTAGGATTCATCCAAGGGATGCAAGGATGGTTCAACATATGAAAACCTGTCAATGTAATACACCATATAAACAAACTGAAAGAAAAAATCCACATGATCATCTCATTAGATGCTGAAAAAGCCTTTGACAAAATCTAACACCCCTTCATGAAAAAGGTCTTAGAAAGATCAGGAATAAAAGGAACACTTCTAAACATAATAAAGGCAATTTATAGCAAGCCAGCAGCAAACATCAAATTAAACGGAGAGAAACTCAAAGCAATACCACTAAATTCAGGAACAAGACAAGGCTGTCCACTCTCCCCATATTTATTCAATATAGTGCTAGAAGTTCTAGCTAGAACAATAAGACAACAAAAAAGATCAAAGGGATACAAATTGGAAAAGAAGAAGTCAAACTTTCACTATTTGCAAATGATATGATAGTATATATAAGTGACCCCAAAAACTCTACCAGGGAACTCCTACAGCTGATAAACTCCTTCAGTAAAGTGGCAGGATACAAGATCAACTCAAAAAAATCAGTAGCCCTCCTATACACAAATGATAAAAGGGCTGAGAAAGAAGTCAGAGAGACATCATCCTCTACAATAGCCACAAATAATATAAAATACCTTGGGATAACACTAACTAAACAAGTGAAGGACCTTTTTTATAAGAACTTTAAATCTCTAAAGAAAGAAATTGAAGAAGATATCAGAAAATGGAAGGATCTCCCATGCTCATGGATAGGTAGGATTAACATAGTAAAAATGGCAATCTTACCAAAAGCAATCTACAGATTCAATGCAATCCCCATCAAAATCCCAACACAATTCTTCACAGACTTGGAAAGAAAAATACTCAACTTCATATGGAAAAACAAAAGACCCAAGATAGCTAAAAGAATGCTATATGATCAAGCAACCTTTGGAGGCATCATCATCCCTGACCTCAAACTCTACTATAAAGCTATGGTAATAAAAACAGCTTGGTACTGGTATAAAAACTGACATATGGACCAATGGAATCGAATTGAAGACCCTGACATTAATCCATGCACATATGAACAAAGAAGCCAAAACTATACAATAGAAAAAAGAAAGTATCTTCAATAAATGGTGCTGGCATAACTGGATCTCAATATGTAAGAGATTACAAATAGATCCATATCTATCACCATGCACAAAACTCAAGTCCAAGTGGATCAAAGACCTGAACATAAATCCAGTTACACTAAAGTTAATGGAAAAGAAAGTAAGAAGCACTCTTGAACACATTGGCACAGGAGACCATTTCCTAAATATAACACCAATAGCACAGACCCTGAGCACAACAATTAATAAATGGGACCTCTCAAAATTGAGAAGTTTTTGCAAAAGACATAGTCAATAAGACAAAAAGACAGCCAACAGAATGGGAAAAGATCTTCACCAACCCCACTTCTGACAGAGGATTGATCTCCACAGTACATAAAGAACTCAAACTAGAAACTAGACATCAAAATACTAAACACTAAATACTAAATACAAATTACTAAACAGTCAAATTAAAAAATGGGCTAAAGAGCTAAACAGAGAATTTACAAAACAAGAATCACAAATGGCTAAAAGACATTTAAAGAAATGTTCAACATCCTTAATCGTCAGAGAAATGCAAATCAAAATGACTCTGAGATACCACCTCATACCTGTCAGAATGGCTACGATCAAAAACACCAATGACAGTCAATGTTGGAGAGGATGTGGAGCAAAGGGAACACTCCTCCACTGTTGGTGGGAATGTAAGCTTGTACAACCACTGTGAAAATCAGTATGGCAGTTTCTCAGAAAATTAGGAATCGAACTACCTCAAGACCCAGCCATCCTAATCTTGGGCATATACCCAAGGAATTTTGATGCATACCATAGAGATACATGCTCAGCTATGTTCATAGCAGCACTATTTGTAGTAGCCAGAACCTGGAAACAACCTAGATGCCCATCAACTGAAGAATGGATGAAAAAAAAATGTGGTACATATACACAATGGAGTACTACTCAGCAGAGAAAAACAATGAAAGCATGAAATTTGCAGGCAAATAGATGGAACTAGAAAAAATCATCCTGAGTGAGGTAACCCAAACCCAGAAAGACAGTCATGTTATGTACTTACTTATATAAGTGGATTCTAGATGTAAAATAAAGAACAATCAGACTACAACCCACAGAACCACTGAGGCCATATATATATGCATGGAGGTCCCTAGGACGACTGTGGCTTATAATAAATTTCAGTTTTACTCAATTACTGAGCATGCCTCAATGAAACATCTCACTACTAAGATAAGAATACATGCTCTATCAAGATGATAATAGAAAAATAAATTAATTAATTAGCTTTAAGCAATAAAAAAATAAATAAAAATAGAAAAATTTGAAATATTAAACAAACAAACAAACACTTTACTAAAGTTAAAAAAGGGGAGAACTAGGGACTCATCATTCCTCTCCACATTCTATTCTTTCCTTGTTTTATATATTTTAAATTTTTTTTTCCTTTTTTTTGTGATATATATTTTTTATTTTACAATACCATTCAGTTCTACATATCAGCCATGGGTTCCCCTATTCTCCCCCCTCCCACCCCCTCCCCTTACCCCCAACCCACCCCCCATTCCCACCTCCTCCAGGACAAGTCCTCCCCCAAGGACTGTGATCAACTTGGTAGACTCAGTCCAGGGAGGTCCAGTCCCTTCCTCCCAGACTGAGCCAAGTGTCCCTGCATAAGTTACAGGTTTCAAACAGCCAACTCATGCAATGAGCACAGGACTTGGTCCCACTGCCTAGTTGCCTCCCAAACTGATCAAGCCAATCAACTGTCTCACCTATTCAGAGGGCCTGATCCAGCTGTGGGCCCTCAGCCTTTGGTTCATAGTTCATGTGTTTCCATTCATTTGGCTATTTTTTTTAATAATTGAGTAAAACTGAAATTTATTATAAGCCACAGTCATCCTAGGGACCTCCATGCTATATATATAGCCTCTATGGTTCTATGGTTTGTGGTCTGATTGTTCTTTATTTTATATCTAGAATCCACCAATGAGTGAGTACATACCATAACTGTCTTTCTGGGTTTGGGTTACTTCACTCAGGATGATTTTTTCTAGTTCCATCCATTTGCCTGCAAATTTCATGCTTTCATTGTTTTTCTCTGCTGAGTAGCACTCCATTGTGTATATGTACCATATTTTTTTCATCCATTCTTCCGTTGATGGGCATCTAGGTTGTTTCCAGGTTCTGGCTACTACAAATAGTGCTGCTATGAACATAGCTGAGCATGTATCTTTATGGTATGAATCAGCATTCCTTGGGTATATGCCCAAGAGTGGGATGGCTGGGTCTTGAAGTAGTTCGATTCCTAATTTTCTGAGAAACCGCCATACTGATTTCCACAGTGGTTGTACAAGTTTACATTCCCACCAACAGTGGAGGAGTGTTCCCTTTGCTCCACATTCTCTCCAACATTGGTTGTCATTGGTGTTTTTGATCATAGCCATTCTAACAGGTGTAAGGTGGTATCTCAGAGTCATTTTGATTTGCATTTCTCTGATGATTAAGGATGTTGAGCATTTCTTTAAATGTCTTTCAGCCATTTGTAGTTCTTGTTTTGTGAATTCTCTGTTTAGCTCTTTAGCCCATTTTTTAATTGGACTGTTCAGTGCTTTGATGTCTAGTTTCTTGAGTTCTTTATATATTGTGGAGATCAATCCTCTGTCAGATGTGGGGTTGGTGAAGATCTTTTCCCAATCTGTTGGCTGTCTTTTTGTCTTATTGACTGTGTCTTTTGTCCTGCAAAAGCTTCTCAGTTTCGAGAGGTCCCATTTATTAATGGTTGTGCTCAGGGTCTGTGCTGTCGGTGTTTTATTTAGGAAATGGTCTCCGGTGCCAATACGTTCAAGAGTGCTTCCTATTTTCTTTTCTATTAAGTTTAGTGTAACTGGATTTATGTTTAGGTCTTTGATCCACTTGGACTTGAGTTTTGTGCATGGTGACAGATATGGATCTATTTGTAATCTTTTACATATTGACATCCAGTTATGCCAGCACCATTTGTTGAAGATACTTTCTTTGTTCCATTGTATAGTTTTGGCTCCTTTGTCAAAAACCAGGTGTTCATATGTGCATGGATTAATGTCAGGGTCTTCAATTCGATTCCATTGGTCCGTATGTCAGTTTTTATACCAGTACCAAGCTGTTTTTATTACTATAGCTCTATAGTAGAGTTTGAGGTCCGGGATGGTGATGCCTCCAAGGGTTGCTTTATCGTATAGGATTCTTTTAGCTATCCTGGGTCTTTTGTTTTTCCATATAAAGTTGAATATTTTTCTTTCCAAGTCTGTGAAGAATTGTGTTGGGATTTTGATGGGGATTGCATTGAATCTGTAGATTGCTTTTGGTAAGATTGCCATTTTTACTATGTTAATCCTACCTATCCATGAGCATGGGAGATCCTTCCATTTTCTGATATCTTCTTCAATTTCTTTCTTTAGAGATTTAAAGTTCTTATCAAAAAGATCTTTCACTTGTTTAGTTAGTGTTATCCCAAGGTATTTTATATTATTTGTGGCTATTGTAAAGGGTGATGTTTCTCTGATTTTTCTCAGCCCTTTTATCATTTGTGTATAGGAGGGCTACTCATTTTTTGAGTTGATCTTGTATCCTGCCACTTTACTGAAGGAGTTTATCAGCTGTAGGAGTTCCCTGGTAGAGTTTTTGGGGTCACTTATATATACTATCATATCATCTGCAAATAGTGAAAGTTTGACTTCTTCCTTGCCAATTTGTATCCCTTTGATCTCCTTTTGTTGTCTTATTGCTCTAGCTAGAACTTCTAGTACTATATTGAATAAATATGGGGAGAGTGGACAGCCTTGTCTTGTTCCTGAATTTAGTGGTATCGCTTTGAGTTTCTCTCCATTTAATTTGATGTTTGCTGTTGGCTTGCTATAAAATGCTTTTATTATGTTTAGAAATGTTCCTTGTATTCCTAATCTTTCTAAGACCTTTATCATGAAGGGGTGTTGGATTTTGTCAAAGGCTTTTTCAGCATCTAAGGAGATGATCATGTGATTTTTATCTTTCAGTTTGTTTATATGGTGTATTACATTGACTGATTTCCGTATGTTGAACAATCCTTGCATCCCTGGGATGAATCCTTCTTGGTCGTGATGGATTATTGTTTTGATGTATTCTTGGATTCGGTTTGCCAATATTTTGTTGAGTATTTTTGCATCAATGTTCATGAGGGAGATTGGTCTGTAGTTCTCTTTCTTTGTTGCATCTTTGTGTGGTTTGGGTATC
Source organism: Peromyscus maniculatus bairdii (assembly GCF_049852395.1). NCBI lineage: Eukaryota > Metazoa > Chordata > Mammalia > Rodentia > Cricetidae > Peromyscus > Peromyscus maniculatus. The sequence goes on from NC_134858.1 coordinate 1,737,593, forward strand.
AGGGTAATTGTTGCCTCATAAAAAGAGTTTGGTAGTGTTCCTTCTGTTTCTATTGTGTGGAACACTTTGAAGAGTATTGGTATTAGTTCTTCTTTGAAAGTTTGGTAGAATTCTGCACTGAAACCATCTGGTCCTGGGCTTTTTTTGGTTGGGAGACTTTTGATGACTGTTTCTATTTCTTTAGGGGTTATTGGTCTATTTAAATGGTTTATGTGGTCTTGATTTAATTTTGATATGTGGTATTTATCCAGAAAATTGTCCATTTCTTCCTGGTTTTCCATTTTTGCGGAGTACAGGTTTTTGAAGTATGATCTGATGGTTCTCTGGATTTCCTCATTGTCTGTTGTTATGTTTCCCTTTTCATTTCTGATTTTGTGAATTTGGGTGCTCTCTCTTTGCCTTTTGGTTAATTTGGCTAGGGGTTTGTCTATCTTGTTGATTTTTTCAAAGAAACAATTCTTTGTTTCATTGATTTTTTGTATTGTTCTCTTGTTTTCTATTTCGTTGATTTCAGTCCACAATTTGATTATTTCCTGGCGTCTATTTCTCCTGGATGAGTTTGTTTCTTTTTGTTGTAAAACTTTCAGTTGTGCTGTTAATTCATTGGTATGGGATTGCTCCATCTTCTTTATGTGTGCATGTAGAGCTATGAATTTTCCAGTTAGCACTGCTTTCATAGTGTCGCATAAGTTTGGGTATGTTGTACTTTCATTTTCATTGAATTCTAGGAACTCTTTAATTTCTGTCTTTATTTCTTTTTTGACCCATTGATGTTTCAGGTGGGCATTATTCAGTTTACATGAGTTTTTGGGTTTTCTATAATTTTTTTTGTTATTGAGTTCTAACTTTAAGGCATGGTGGTCTGATAAGATACAGGAGGTTATTCCAATTTTTTTTTGTATCTGCTGAGATTTGTTTTGTGGCCAATCATGTGGTCAATTTTTGAGAAGGTTCCATGGGGTGCTGAGAAGAAGGTATATTCTTTTGTGTTAGGATGGAATATTCTGTAGATATCTATTAGGTCCATTTGAGTCATAACATCTGTTAGGTCCTTTATTTCTTTGTTAAGTTTCAGTCTGGTAGATCTATCTTTTGGTGAGAGTGGTGTGTTAAAATCTCCCACTACTAATGTGTGGGGTTTGATGTGCGTTTTAAACTTTAGTAGTGTTTCTTTTATGAATGTGGGTGCTTTTGTATTTGGAGCATAAATGTTTAGAAGCGAGACTTCATCTTGGTGGATTTTTCCCGTGATGGATATGTAATGTCCATCCTGGTCTCTTTTGATTGATTTTAGTTTGAAGTCTATTTTATTAGATATTAGGATAGCTACACCAGCTTGTTTCTTAGGTCCATTTGCTTGGAAAACCTTTTCCCAGCCCTTTTCTGGGAGGTAGTGTCTGTCTTTGGAGTTAAGGTGTGTTTCTTGTATGCAGCATATGGATGGGTCCTGTTTTCTTATCCATTCTGTTAGCCTGTGTCTTTTTATAGGTGAGTTGAGACCATTGATATTGATGGATATTAATGACCAGTGATTGTTAATTCCTGTTATTTTTTTGGTTGTGTTGTGTTGTCCTTCTGTGGTGTATGTTGGTGTAGGATTATCTATTGCTTGATTTTTCATGGATGTGTTAAACTTCTTTGGGTTGAATTTTCCCTTCTAGTGCTTTCTGTAGGGCTGGGTTTGTGGACAGGTATTGATTAAATCTGGTTTTATCCTGGAATATTTTGTTTACTCTGCCTATGGTGATTGAGAGTTTTCCTGGGTATAATAGTCTGGGTTGGCATCCGTGGTCTCTTAGTGTCTGCATGAGATTTTTCCATGACCTTCTAGCTTTCATAGTCTCTATTTAGTAGTCTGGTGTTATTCTGATGGGTTTGCCTTTATATGTTACTTGGTCCTTTTCCTTTGCAGCTCTTAATATTTTTTCTTTATTCTGTGTGTTTAGTGTTTTGATTATTATGTGGTGAGGGGACTTTTTTTTTGGATCCAGCCTATTCGGTGTTCTGTAAGCTTCTTGTATCTTCATAGGTATTTCTTTCTTTAGGTTAGGAAAGTTTTCTTCTATGATTTTGTTGAATATATTTTCTGTGCCTTTGAGTTGGTATTCTTCTCCTTCTTCTATCCCTATTATTCTTAGGTTTGGTCTTTTCATGGTGTCCCAAATTTCCTGGACGTTTTGTGTTACAACTTTTTTTGTCTTTAGTGTTTTCTTTGACTGATGAATCTATTTTCTCTATCGTGTCTTCAGTGTCAGAGATTCTCTGTTCCATCTCTTGCAATCGGTTGGTTATGCTTGTTTCTGTAGTTCCTGTTCATTCTGTCAGGATTTCTATTTCCAGCATTCCCTCAGCATGTGTTTTCTTTATTGTCTCAAATTCATTTTTCAGATCTTGGAATGTTTCTTTCATCTGTTTAATTGCTTTTTCTTGGCTTGATTTGATTTCTTCCCATTTTTTGTTCGTTTTTTCTTCCATTTCTTTAAGGGAGTTTTTTTATTTCCTCTTTAATGGAGTTTTTCATTTCCTCTTTAAGGGAAGTTTTTATTTCCTCTTTAAGGGAGTTTTTTATTTCCTCTTTAAGGAAAGTTTTTATTTCCTCATTGAGGCAATGTTTTATTTCTTCTTTAAGGGCCTCTATCATCTTCTTAAAGTCATTTTTAGGGTTGATTTCTTCTGTTTCTTCTGTCATGGTATGTTTAGGTCTTGCAGGTGTAGAATCACTAGGTTCTGATGTTGCCATATAGGTCTTTGTTGTTGCCTGTATTTTTGCACTGGCGTCTACTCATCTCTTCCTCTGTGCGGTACAGGTGGTGTCTGTGTCTGAGAGTGCCTCTCTTGTTCTAATTTTTAGTCTTGGTTTAGTAGGGGTTCTTGGTTAAATTGGTGCTATTGGGCTATTTCTTCAGGGGCAGTTGATTTCGATCGGTGAATTATATACTTATGATTCTGGTGATCTGGTTTGGTGTCTGGGTAGCGCCTTCTTCTGTGTTCGCAGATCACGTTTTGTTTATTTGTCAACTCCTCAGCTGATTTTTTTTCTTCAGACTTTAAACTGTAGGCATCCGAATCCACTCCCAGATGGGTTTCAGCTGAGCAGGGTAGTCTCACCAACACCTCCAAGTTGTTGGGTTTCACAAGATCAGCAGCTGGGCCCTGGGTTGTCCTCAGACAGAGTGTTCAGATTCGTTCTGGTTCTGACCCACGGATATAGCTTCTTCCCTAGATGTTGGGGTTAGGGGCATCCCTGTTCCAAGCTGCATCTGCTTGTCTCCGCCGCCGGGCCTGTCTACCTCTGTGGACCGCCGCTGGGCCTGAAATCCCAGTACTGGGGAAGCCTTTCTCCTGCAGTGTCCCAGCTCCCAAAAAAAATAGCCCCAGCTGTTTCTTATGATTCCTTTATGTTGCAAAGTTTGGCTGCCAGAGCAAGGTATATTCCATAACAAGAATAACTCTCAATTTGCATCAGCACTGTACCGCAGACAAGAAACTGTTGTTGACATTCCATTCTTGGAGCCAGACCTATTTTAAATTTTTTATCGGTGGATTCTGCTGGAGTTTATCGGTGGATTCTGCTGGAGGATCTGATGCAGATAAGCACTGGAGGGCTCCTGTTGCAAATCACCCTCTGGAGTGATGGAAGGATCTTTCTCCTAGCACATGAAGGAGACCTGATCTAGTGTCGGTGTGGCCCCGGCATTTGGTTTATGTCTTTCCTCAGGACAATGAGGTTCCTCTTTGGATTCCTGAGCACTGAACGCACCCTGTGGCTGCTGCTGAAGTTCAACATGACAGAGACCTAATGGGTCATCATGAAATAAAATCTACCCTTCTGATACCAATGGAGATTGAGAGCCCAATATGGCCAGCTTTGGCAAGCATTAATGTAAGCCTAGGAACTGTAGCCATGAGATTGGATTCTCCAGAAGAGCTGCCAGGCAAAATCATGCTGGGATCAAGAAAAACGGGCCTTGGCAGTTCATGTTCCTGGAGTTGTATCCATGCCAGTGGATGTCCACACAATCCAGAAGAGAATTTGACATTGCTGCTGTTGCTGTTGCGGGTAAAACAATGGTGCACACCACTGCTACTGTTTCTGGGATTATCATTTCATAATTGCTTACTACAGCTAGCAGAGTGGAGACCCTGGCAACAAAGTAGCTACCACAGTTAGTTAATCTTTCATTCTATTGGGCATGATAAATTTAATTCAGTAGTTATATACATCTCGATTGGCTTTGAAAATTATAAATTTATAAACTCAAGTTCCAGTTGCTTTTGGGATACTATCTTACAAGGACTCCAACGTACAGTATGGCTCAATAAGGAAGGGAATGGCTCAGTTGCCTTTAGCCTACTGACTATGGGTGATATAGGACCTCTGTTGGTCTTTTCTATATCGAACACACAGATTGCAAGCCCAGTGCCACTTTGAGATCTTTGGCAGCAATTAGCCATGCAGCTCACACACAATTGAGCCGGTATGATAATGAGTATTCAGAGACGGGTAATTCCTGGGGGGGCACTCATCAACCTAAGACAGAGCACCTGTGTGGCCTGGGCAGGCGTCTCCATGACGGGTAAGGTTACCTGCTGATGTCCCACGCAACCCAAGTGAGAAGCTCATTTTTTAATAAAAGGGGGACCTGCAGGTCCCTGGCCCCTGTTTTGGGTAACTGTTGCCTTGCTTGCCGACCTTGACCTTGATATCCTCCCAATGCTAATTCCCTGCCAGGTTCCACCCTCCTGAATGCTTAAGGGAAGTTCCTTGTCTGTGTATCCTGAATAATGGGCATTAACAGCTTAGATGCAAGATTGTAAAACATCAGTAGTGAACTTCTGCCCTCCGGGGTCCTCCCATTGTGCTGTAAGCCCGTATTTACGACCTTAAGACCTCCTACCCCCTTCAGGAAATGACATTTAACATTTAAAATTAAACATATATATATAATTGAATGAATACTGCGAATGTAATCTACGAATACCACAAATGTGTGAAATTTAAAAAATTAATTAATTAAAAAAAAGAAAAAATTGAAATAGACATCTGTATCCTATCAAATCACCATGGCTTAAAGTTAGAATTCAAACAGCATAAATTACAGAAAGCCTACAAACTAATGGAAACTGAACAATGTTCAACCAAATCACCACTGAGTCAAGGGAGAAATAAAGAAAGAAGTTAAAGACTTTCTAGAATTCTGGAAAATGAATGCACAACATACTCAAATTATGGGACACTATGAAAGCAGTGCTAAGAGGCAAATTCATAGCACTAAATGTCCACATAAAGAAGTTGGAAAAAATCTCACATGAGCTACTTAATAGCATACCAGAAAGCTCTAGAAAAAAAAAGAAGCCAACGCACCCAGGAGAAATAGACGCAAGGTAATAACCAAATTGAGGATGAAATCAATAAAATAGAACCAAAGAGAACAATACAAAGAATCAATGAAACAAAGAGTTGGTTCTTTGAGAAAACCACTTATCCAAAGTAACCAAAAGGCAGAGAGAGAACATCCCAATTTACAAAATCAGAAATGAAAAGGGAGACATAAGAACAAACAATGAGGAAATTCAGAGAATCATCAGGTCATACTTCAAAAACCTGTACTCCCAATGAAATTGGAAAATCTAAAAGAAATGGACAATTTTATGGATAGGTACAACATACCAGAGTTAAATCAAGATCAGATAAATAATTTAAATATACAAATAACCCCAAAGGAAATATAAACACTCATTAAAAGTCTCCAAACCAAAAAAAGATCAAGACCCAGATAGTTTCAAAGCAGAAATCTACCAGATTTTCAAAGAAGAGCTAATATCAATGCTCTTCAAATTGTTCCACACAATAGAAACAGAAGGAACATTGCCAAACTCTTTTTATAATGCTACAGTTATCATGATACCCAAATCAAAAATGCAACAAAGAAAGAGAATTACAGACCCAATCTCCCTCATGAACACTGATGTAAAAATACTCAATAAGACAGTGGCAAACTGAATCCAAGAACATGACAAAGAAATTATCCACCATGATCAAGTAGGCTTCATCCCAGAGATGCATGGATGGTTCAACATACAAGAATCTGTCAATGTAATCCACCATATAAACAAACTGAAAGAAAAAAACTACATGATCATCTCATTTGATGAAAATGCAATGCCCCTTCATGATAAAAATCTTGTAGAGATCAGGAATACAAGAAACATACCTAAACATAATAAAGGCAATTTACAGCAAGCCAACAGCCAACATCAAACTAAATGGAGAGAAACTCAAAACAATTCCACAAAAATCAAGTACAAGACAAGGCTGTCCATTCTCCCCATATTTATTGAACAGAGTACTCAAAGTTCTAGCTAGAGCAATAAGACAATAAAAGGAGATCAAGGGGATGCATATTGGAAAGAAAGAAGTCAAACTTTCACTATTTGCAGATGATATAATAATATACATAAGTGGCCCCAAACATTTTTACCATGGAACTCCTACAGCTTATAAACACCTTCTGTAATTTGGCAGGATACAAGATTAACACAAAAAAATTAGTGGCTCTCTTATATACAGATGATAAATGAGCCAAAAAGAAATCAGAGAAGCTTCACCCTTTACAGTAGCCACAAATGATATAAAATACCTCAGGGTAACTCTAACTAAGTAAGTGAAAGACCTGTATGACAAAAACTTTAAGTGTTTGAAGGAAGAAATTGAAGAAGACATCAGAAAATGTAAAGATCTCCTATGTTCATGTATAGGTAGAATCAACATAATAAAAATGGCAATCTTATCAAAAGCAATCTACAGATTCAATGCAATCCCTATCAAAATCCCAACACAATATTTCACAGAACTGGAAAGAAAAATATTCAACTTCATATGGGAAAACAAAAAACCCAGGATAGCTAAAAAAATCCTGTACAATATAACAACTTCTGGAGGCATCACCATCCCTGACCTCAAGCTCTACTATAGAGCTAGAATAATAATAACAGCTTGATACTGGCATAAAAACTGACATGTAGAAAAATGGAATTGAATTGAAGACCCTGAAATTGATCTGTACACCTATGAACACCTGATTTTTGACAAAGAAATCAAAACTGTACAATGGAAAAAAGAAAACATCTTCAACAAATGGGTGCCATCATAACTGAATGTCAACATGTAGAAAATTGCAAATAGATCCTTATCTATTGCCATGCACAAAACTCAAATCCAAGTGGATCAAAGATCTCAACATAAATCCAGTTACAATGAACCTGATAGAAGATCAAGTAGGAAGTAGCCTTGAATGCACTGGCACAGGAGACCACTTCCTAAATATAACACGTCACACCGACACTGAGAGCAACAGTTAATAAATGGGACCTCCTGCACCTGAGAAGTTTCTCTGTAAGGCAAAAAACATGGTAAATAAGATAAAATGATAACCTACAGAATGGGAAAAGATCTTTACTAACCCCACATTTGACAGAGAGCTGATCTCCAAAAGAACTCAAGAAACTAGACATCAAAATACCCAACAGTCCAATTAAGAAATGGGCTATAGAACTAAACAGAGAATTCTCAACAGAGGAAACTCAACTGGCTGAAAGACATTTAAGGAATTGCTCAACATCCTTAGTCAGCAGGGAAATGCAAATCAAAACAACTCTGAGATACCATCTTATATCTGTCAGAATGGCTAAGATCAAAACCATTGATGTCAGCTTATGTTGGAAAGGATATGGAGTAAGGGGAACACTCCTCCACTGTTGGTGGGAATGCAAACTTGTACAGCCACTTTGGAAATTAGTATGGTGTTTTCTCAGAAAATTGGGAATCAATCTACCTCAAGACCCAATGACACCACTCTTGGCATACACTCAAGGAATGATCAATCATACCACAAAGACACTGGCTCAACTATGTTTATATCAGCATTATTTGTTATAGCCAGAACCTGGAAATAACCTAGATGCCCCTCCAATGAAGAATGGATTAAGAAAATGTGGTACATATACACAATGGAGTACTACTCAGCAGAGAAAAACAATGACATTTGCAGACAAATGGATGGAACTAGAAAATATCATCCTGAGTGAGATAACCCAGACTCAGAAAGATAAACATGGCATGAACTCACTTATAAGTCAATACTAGATGCAAATCAAAGGATAACCAAACTACAACCCACAGCTCCAGAGAAGTTAGCTAACAAGAAGGACCCTAAGGGGGATGGATGGATCACCCTTGGAAGGTGAAATAGATGAGCCCTCCTGAGTAAATTGGGGTGAGGAGGGTAATAGAAGGTAGAGAACATAAGGGAATGGGATGGTCTCACTAGAACAGGGACAGAGTGGGAATGCAATAAAAGAGATATCTTGATAGAGGGAGATATCCTGGGGACAGAGAGAAACCTAGTGCTAGGAAAGTTCCCAGGAATCTACAATGATCACCTCAGCTTTGACTACTAGCAATAATGGAGAGGGTGCCTGAACTGGCGCACTCCAGTAATCATATTGGTAAGTACTTTAACTGTCATCATAGAGTCTTCATCCAGTAATTGAGGGAAGCAGATGCAGAGATCCAGAGCCATGTACCAGGCTAAGCTCCAAGAGTCCAGTTAAAGAGAAGGAAGAGGGATTCTATGAGCAAGGGGCATCATGATCATGATTGGGAAACCTACAGAGACAACCAACCAAACTAGTGGGAATTCATGAACTGTGAACCAACAGCTATGGAGCCTGCATAGGACTAGACTAGGCCCTCTACGTAAGCAAGACGGTTATGTAGCTTGGTCTGTTTATGGAGCCCCTGGCAGTGGCAGTGGGATCAGGATCTATCCCTGGTACATGAGCTGGCCTTTTGAAGCCCATTACCAATGGTGAGACACCTTGCACAGCCTTAATGCAGGGGGAGGGGCTTGGACCTGTCTCAACTGTATGTACCAGGCTTTGCTGACTTCCCATGGGAGGACTTACCTTTTCAGAGGAGGGATTGTGGGTGAGTTGGGGGGCCAGGCTGGTAGGGAGTGGGAGGAGGGATGAGAGGGGGAATCTCTAGTTGGTATGTAAAATGAATAAAAAATTTCTTAATAAAGAAAAAAGGAAGGAAGGAAGGAAAAAGAGAGGGAGGGAAGGAAGGAGGGAGGGAGGGAGGGAGAGAGAGAGAGAAAGGAAGGAAGGAAGGAAGGAAGGAAGGAAGGAAGGAAGGAAGGAAGGAAAGAAAGAAAGAAAGAAAGAAAGAAAGAAAGAAAGAAAGAAAGAAAGAAAGAAAGAAAGAAAGAAAGAAAGAAAGAAAGAAAGAAAGAGAAAGAAAAAAAAGAAAGAAAAAATGAAAATGAAAACATAGCTACAAGGGTAAAGATTAACAATTGAGCTGTCAGTTAATAAAAAAATTAGTTTTTTTCAATGGAGTGCCACTGAGTATAGTAACCTCTCCAGTGAAGGCCTCATGTTCAGGAGTACTTGACTAACATAAAATAAATTCCACAAATTTTTTGTGTGTCTTTATTTGGTTACAATTTAGTGTTTTGTTTCATTTTTCTTTGGAAGTGCTGTTTTATTTTTTTCTTGGTTTTGGTGGATTTTGGTGTTTTTTGAGAAAGAACTGAAAGTTGGGTGTGTATGGAGGGGGAGAGAATCTAGAAGGAACTGGAGAAGGGGGAGAATATGATCAAAATATGTTTAAATTTAAAACATTTTAAATTAAAAAAAATAAACCAAGAATTCCTGATATGCACAAATTGCCTAGACAAGAGCCTCCAGTTTGAGATCTACTTAGTAATATATATATTAGCTATTATATATAATAGTTTCTATATTATTACATAATAATATATAATAGTTATCATCTTTCCTTATGGACAAAGACAACAGGGTATTACCCACCCTTTATTCATTCCCTTTTCTTGACCACCTGTCAGTATGTGGGTCCCCTGATCTCCCTTCACAAGTAGCTTCATATTGCTTCAAGGGCTCTTACATTTTCACTATATCCAGAGCAACTACCTATGGCATGTAGGCAGAGCTTGAATGTGTTGACCATGGTGTCCACCCATGTGAATGTTGTGATGACAGACAGAACCAAGCATATATGAAGAATAAGAGAGGTTTCAGGCTTTAACCAGAGGCCAGGGAATAGCTCCACCATGATGCTGTACTTCATCATGCTAAAAAAAAAAAAAAAAAAAAAAATCAACTTTTATCCATTGTCAATACAGGAACAAATTGAGGTGATAGTACAGATTTTATTTATTATTTTATTTGGTTACTATTTTTTGCATATTTATATTGTCTCTATATATTTATGTCATGTTATAACATTTGTATCTTCCTAAGGTACCCTCTACACTTTTATATTCCTTAAGAATTAAGAATTAACTGATATATGATCAGCTAAAAGGATTTAAGTCATAAACCAGAACAGGATTATCCAAACTAGTAGTGTAAAAACAGTAAGATTATATATTAAAATACCCAGTTTTTTTTAAATACCTAGATGATTCAAGTGTTTTGCATGTTAACATGTTGCCTAGTGGTATATAAATATTTACCATATTAACAAAAATGAGATGGGGCTTGGGAATATAACTTAGCCCTTAAAAGCATATACTGCTTACAGAAGACCCAAGTTCAGTTCCCAGCACCCACATCAGGCAGCTCACAACTGCCTGTAACTTCAGCTCCAGGGAGACTCTAACACCTCTGACTTTCATGGGCACATATACTCCTTTATACATACCCACCCCCACATAAACATAATTAAACATCTAAAAATAAATATTAAAACTGAAAGAATAGATGAGCTCAGACTTTCTCATATATTCAGACAACAAAGGATATTTAATGCTAGGCTCCCATTTGACAGCAGCATTGCTAATAACATGTGCAGGTGCTCCAGTGAAGCAAAGACGATGATGAACAATAGCAATAGCTTTGAAAATTGCATAAAAATGCATTTAGAAAGCACCAGTTTCTGCTTTTTACAACACAGCAAGATACCCTGATATGTAAACCAGGAAAACTGTACTTGGAAGTAAGTGCCAGTTTTGTTCAATGCCTTGATTACATATTCAAATAAATGTACACAGTCTCACTTGAGTGTGTAATCCCATGTGAATGGGAAACATTTTAACAAACTCATTTGGTTCATTTATTCATATCTTTGATGGCTCATTCCAGTGAAATGCATGGACTATTCCTCATTTTCTTTCTAAACCATTAACTGGAAGAAATGTAATTTAAATCATTTTGTTAAAATAGAATTAAGGATGTTGAGTTCTTATTTTTTTCTTTCTTTCTGGTGCTCTTCCACCGAGCTTCCATACATAGAAATGCATGCATCTTCACATAAATGAGCACACATTATGTATGGTCTCAATAACATTCTCTGACTAGAATGACTCCGTGTATAGCAATGAATTTGTTCTTATGTATGAGGGGGAAAAGTGATTCCACTAGATCTTAAAAGGAGAAAAAAATACTTCTTTGTTTGTAGATGTAACAGTCTTATTAAATAAGAAACACAGAGCCAAATGCAGAGTTAAAAGTCCAAGACGTCAGAGCAGTAGCTGAGACTTAAACTACCTTCTTACCCTTCCTGCCACTGCTGTCCTTCCCTTCAGCAAGCGACCTACTTCCTGTGTATCTGTCTTTTTATTGACTTTCTGTTCTGCCTTCTCATTGGTTATAAACCCAACCACATGACCTCCTTGTCACTGCCTGTCTGTAGAGACCTCCAGGTCTTCTATGGTTGGTATTGAGATTAAAGGCGTGTGTCTCCATGCTGGCTGTATCCTTGAACACACAGAGATCTGCCTGTCATGTGATCAAGATTAAAAGTATGCGCCACCACCGCCCACTCTTGATATGGCTCTAATAGCTCTGACCCTCAGGCAACTTTATTTATTAACATACAAATAAAATCACATTTCAGTACAAATAAAATATCACCATACTTGTTGCCCCTGATTTTTCTACCACTATGGGCTACAGGATCACCTCAGAGAAGATTAGGCCTTGATTGCTGTAGGAAGACTCGGTAGGCAAGGAGAGGAAATACTGGAAAGTAAAAGGTGATTTTTATAGAGTCTATGGTTGATAGATAGGCTTTTCTAACCTCTGCATTGCTTTAGAGCCTCCAATATGGAGGAGTGTTGTGCTTGGAGTTGAATTTTGGAACATTTAGGATCAGAGCAGTGTGGGAAAGGGACTGAAGAAAAGAATGCTGCAAGGGAAGGAGTCAACCCTGGGATCATCTCCCTAAGGATAATGAGGTCCATGAACAGGGTCTGGGAACTTCAAAGTGGGTTAGGGATGTGGTCATTCAGGACTGAGGAGGGAGAGAGAAATGCAAAATTGATAAAGGGTTATTATCATGTGTCTATCCTGAACCATGGATCTTCATTCACCAATCAATGGATTTGACCCCATAGGCATCATCTAGAAACTCCACAGCTTTACAATCTATCCTAAGCTTACTATCTTTTCTATTTGGCCCTCCACACAGCTTGCAAATATGTGAAAAGATCCTCTATCTTAACAGACATTCCACTGTATGTCTTCTTGGATAAAATCTTGGTCCATCCACTTAACACAATTTAGTTTCTACTCTTGTTCCAGGAACATCTCTACCTCCTGCTGGCAGACTTTCTGCAGTGTACCTGCACACCCTCAATAATTTACAATTTATTTACATCTGGTTCCTCTGGAGCCTACAGAACTTTCCTTGTGAGATCTGAGTTTGCCTGATACAGCAGAACTGCACAAGGGAATGATTTGACCATGGGCAAGGTTGTCAGGTGGTTGGAAGGGTCTGCACTTGGCTGTGCCTGGGTGGAGGTCTTTTGCCCCTCCTCTTGGCATTCCTTTAAAAGCTCTTTGGCAGATAAAGCCAGAGCCAATGGATTAGCATGCAGGCCCTCCCGAGGCTATTCTGTTTCTGTCTGTCTCTCTCCAGCTATATTTCTATCTAATATTTCCTGCTGCTCCTGCTCAAGAGTACCCTGGGGAAAAGTGGGGGTGGGATGGCCCCCAACAGGTTCCCTCTACCCTTTCTAGATGTTCCCATGTGATCCCTATCTCAAGCTCTTCTTAATTTTTTTAAAGACATGTCTTCATTTTATATCTAGTAGTATTCGTGTTTGCATATGTATATGCACCACTTGCATGCCCAGTGTCTTCAAAACCCAGAATAAAGCATTGGGTCCTTTGGTACTGGAGTTAAGGATGGTTGTGGCCTGCCATCTGGGTGCTAGTGTGGGGGGCCTAAAACAGCTTGACCACATAGCTGCCATGACAGGCTTAGAAGCCCACACACATGACAGGCTTACTGGCAGGCAACACCTGGATTTAGGAAAAGCCATAAGCTGATTCCACTGAGGGATCCACCTAGGAATGGGTCAGCATGTGAGGGGAAGAACCTGACATCCAAAACATTCCCACCATCAGGTAAGATTAGCTAAGACTGCCAGATGTCCCTGAACCTAGCACACAACTATTTCCCTTTTGCAGATACCCCCTAGACAAATGTCAACCAAACAGGGTCCTGAACCCTGGAAATACCCTCACCTCAACCTTTGCATGATTAAAAAAAAAAAAAAAAAAAAAACCCACCCTGCATGGGCTCAGGTCTCTCTGCTCTCACTGCTGCATCAGACAGACAGAAACTAAGCTCAAGCTTGAAATAAAGGCTCTTTGCTTTTACATATGGGATTTGGTCTCCCTGGTGGTCTTTTGGGGGTCCCTGTGATCTGGGCATAACACTAGGACCTGTGAGCCTGTGGGAGGCCTAGGGTCAACTTTTTTTTGAGACAAGGTCTCTTCACTGAACCTGGATCTCACTACTTGGGGTAGGCTGGCTGGCCAATGAGCTCCAGGGAATTTCCTATTTCTGCTCTCCTGGCCTGGGGTTGTAGACATTGGAAGCTATGCTTAGTTTTTTACCTGGGTACTGGGAACCTTTGCTCAGGTTGTATGTTTGTGGGACAGGCACTTTAACAACCAAACTTCAAGACTCTAATCCGAGGAATCTTATCTGGAGGTCTTCTCTGCTGTAGAACATAAACCAGGATTAATCAATCATGCTGCTCAGGTTTATTTTTTATCTTTATGTCCTGAGGCTTCACATTACACATAAGAGATTCCTTTCTGAAATATGCAATTTAAGCTAAGTGGCTCCAGCTCTACTTGAGCATTGTAAGCAAAAAATCCAGTACACGAGTCCTGAGTAGAGTTTGTACATTAAGAGTGATGATAAGTGCTAGGCCAGCATTATAGAAATGCTGTATTCAAGTGCTATGCCCAAATCACCCCCAGAGAGACTACCAAAGATCAAGGATATCCAGAATGCAACAGCAAGGTTTATTGGAGGCGCATAGTACAAGCCGGCAGGGAACTTGTCCATAAGTACTCACCGCAGTGAGGCAGAGAGGAGTTCCTCTTTCTTTGTGAGACTAGTTTTTTAAAGGCAAAAACCACAGACCCTTGAGGGTCATTGGGGATTTGGCACAAATGCAACTCGGATTGATTTATTTTTATTTTTGGAGGTCTCTGTTCTCTTTTTCATCCTTACTTGTCTTACATTGTTTTGTCTGAAGTTATACAGTCCACCCTATCAGTCAGGTCATGCTGTCCCTGAGTCAGGACATCTTATGATTTATCAATCACCACTAAATGGTCAGTTATTTTGACTAGGTGCTTTGGAATTTTCCCAGACTGGGGGTTGGACCACCATCAGCTCTGGGAATGTGAAACTGGCCTGAGTTTTATTGTCAAAGAGTCCCCTTAAGAACAAATATGGGGAGGAGTGGTGAGGGTCTCACAAAAGAAAACCAGTTAATTGCAAATAACACAAATCAGACACACACAATATACTTGCTGCGTAGAATTTTTCATGGCTCTAATAGTTTGCATTGGATTTTCAACACTTAGACCTGAACAAACAAATAGCTTGAAATGTAAGCACCATTGTACTTCCAACACCTTCCATGTATTTTACTGATCCAAATAGAAAGTGTATAAGGCTGGACAAGATGTGTGGTGTGCATGAATTAAGCTTTAGACCAGCAAGTGATTTTTGTTTTCATTTAGTGAATTTCCTGAACTCCAAAGTCAGCCTCCTTAAGATTTGTGAACTTTGTAAATAATTGTAAAGGTTTTTGTGGAGCCACATAGCTGTTCTATGGAAAAAATTTTCTAACCTAAGGCTTGGGGAAAGTGATAAACAGAAAATGTGGCCACCTCCAAGTGGCTCAGTGCTGGCAGGACTGATCTATCAATGAATCAGCTCATCTTCTTCAAGATTTTGTTCTGTTTCTCCAAGGTAGTCCCATGGAATCTTCCTTCTCAACTCACAAAAACGAGGCAATGGATTAGAAAAAAATTTTAAGTAATAATAAGTTTTGTGAATCATCAAAGTTGTCCATAGCTTAGAATCCTCCCAATTGCTTCCTATTGTATATAGAATAAAATTTAAATCCCCTATCCTAGTAAATCATTGGTGAATACACTATCCAGCACTAATATTTCCTTGAGGCCCTCCTTTCAGAAACACTGAAACCCTGAGAAGGTAGTTAATTTCTTATCTAATCCACTCTCAACACACAGCCAATGTTCCAAATTATTTCCGACCCCCATACCTCAACTGCCATTTCAGTCTGCTTGGAATTTCTTCTCCCTCTTATTAGTCCTGCAAATAACACACACCTGGAAGAGTTTTCAGATTAAACATCAACCTTCTTGTGTAGCTTCCCTACTGTTTTCTCTACCCAGTGAGAGCTGACACTACAGTTTCCACCCATATTCTACATATGTCCTTATAATGACACAAATAATATTTTACTGCATTCACATATTTATATGCCTATCACCCAGTAAAATATAGACTATTTGATGACAGGGACCATTCTATCACTACAAGAGATTGGACACATTCTTGTTGCTTGAAACACAGTAACTAACTCACCTCTGGGTGTATGTGCATACCTTCTGAATTGTGTCCTTCCTGTTGTGGACTCTAATCCCCTTAGATTCAACCCCAAGAACAATAGACATTCAACCCCAAGACAACGCAAGCATCCTCTGTGTTGAGAACAGAAATTCTAGCACATACTATGAGGTCAATACACCTGGTGCTCTTAAAGTCTAAGGTGATAAACAGAAGAAGCATTTCTTTATTCTTTCCTGAAAAGAAATTATTAAGACAACTGATTTCTTTTAAAGGGGATAAAGTTCATTTTAAAGAAATGTTCCCCTGAACAAAATGCAGACTTCTTAGCCCCAGACTGGTCCCACTGATGTAATCTGAACCTTTGAGGGTGAAGGCTGTCATGTATCTTCTTCAAGTTCTCCAATGCTTACTGTCCTAAGGATTCAATTGCTGTGAAGAGACACCAGGATCACAGCAACATTTATAAATCTTTACCAGATTTCTGTTTTTGGTGGTTATCTTCACTGCCTAAGCCTGGCTATCCTTGAACTTTCTCTATAGACCAGGCTGGCCTAAAAGTCAGAGATCTGCCAGCCTCTGTCTTCTGAGTGCTGGTATTAAAGGCATGCACTACCACACCCACCTGGCTGCAAGCTTTCATTTATTCCTTTTTACAAGCTGGAAATGTAGCTGGATGGGATCTTGCCCTGAGTTCACCAGCCCTTTAATCCATTTCTTAATCTGTTTATCTCTTTGAACATAGGACTTAGCTCCACTCCACTTCCTGCTGCTCCTTTTCTCCTCAGCTTGCTCCTTTTCATTATAAATCTTTATAAGCATGAATACTAGTAACCACATGACAGAGTCTATATTAAACTGCTTTGAGATTTTTTGTGTTATGAATTTGCACAAGTGGAGAACCCCCAGGTGGCCAGGCCAGGGTATGGCATGCATGAGGGAAAACATGCTGGGCAGCTGCAGTGGGAGTGGCAGCATGTGGAAAGTCATTCACACCCAGTCACTGCATCAACATGGAAAGTTTATTATAATAGAGAGATGAAAACAAAAATAGGAAAGAGGGAGATAAGGAGGAAAGAGAAGGGAGAGAAAGCAGATGTGTGGTGTTTTGAGACAGGGTCTCTCTGTGTAATAGTTTTGGCTGTCCTGGAACTCACTTTGTAGACCAGGCGGGCCTTGAACTCACAGAAATCCACTTGTGTCTGCCTCCCGAGTCCTGGGATTAAAGGCATGCACCATCACTGCCTTATCTCCCTATTTCCTATCTTGTTTTCATCTCTCTGTTATAATAAACTGTCCACATTGATGCAGCTACTGGGTGTGAATGACTTTCCACATGCCGTCACACCCACTGCAGTTGCCCAGCATGTTTTCCCTCATGCAAGGGATATCCTGGCCTGGCCAGCTAGGGGTTTCCTACTGGTGCAAATTCATAATACTCTGCCAAAGGACTTAATCCAAATCTCACAGAGAATGACCTAGCTCTGCCTCCTAAGTGCTGGGATTAAAGACATGTGCCAGCACACCCAGCAACCATGGCAACTCTTCTAAAAAGACATTTAGATCCTGCCCCAGAGTTCCCTTCTGGACCACAGAGAGAGCTCCCATCCTGCCCCAGACTTCCCTTCTAGACCAGAGAGAGCTCCCATCTTGCCCCGGACTTCCCTTCTGGACAAGAGCTCCCATCCTGGCCCAGAGTTCCCATTTGGACAAGAGAGCTCCCAACTGGACAAGAGAGAGAGACTTCCTGAATCTGTCAGCTCTGTCTGAACCAAGTATGCTGATAAGACCAAGAACCAACCACAAGGAGATGGGCAGACGTCAAGGCAGGAAGTACATACAACAAAATGAAGAGCAATACAGCATCACCAAAATGTAGCCCTCCTCCAACATCTACACCTGAACATCAAAAATTGGAAGAAGCAGAAGAAAACAGCCTTATGAATAATAATCATGAAGAAGGTAGAGGCTTATATAGAAGAAAAGACAAAAAAAATGGGCAGAATGCTATAAACAACTAGAGGAAAGGGCAAACAAAGTAGAAGAAAACAATAAAGTCCTGGAAAAAAACAATAAAGTACTGAAAGAAAATCATGAAAAAGCAATGAAACAAATGTAGGAAACAGTCCAAGACCTGAAAAGGGAAATAGAAAAAATGAAGAAGACACAAACAAAGGGAATGCTGGAAATAGAAAATCTGAGTGAACAATAGGGAATTTCAGATGCAAGTATAACCAACAGAATGCAAGAGATGGAAAGGATCTCTGGCATTGAAGATACAGTAGAAAAAATAGATTAATCAGTCAAAGAAAACACTAAGGCCAACAAAGTCATGAACCAAAATGTCGAAGAAATTTGGGACACCATGAAAAGACCAAATCTACAAATAATAGGGATAGAAGAAGGAGAAGAATACCAACTCAAAGGTACAGAAAATATATTCAACAAGATCAGAGAAGAAAACTTTCCCAACTTAAAGAAGAAAATGCCTATGAAGATACAAGAAGCCTATAGAACACCAAACAGACTAGACCCCCCAAAAAAGTCCCCTCACCACATAATAATTAAACAACTAAATGTACAGAATAAAGAAAGAATATTAAGAGCAGCAAAGGGAAAAGGCCAAGTGACTTATAAAGACAAACCCATCAGAATAACACCCGATTTCTCAATGGAGACTTTGAAAGCCAGAAGGACCTAGACAGATGTAATGCAGACACTAAGAGACCATGGATGCCAGCCCAGACTAATATACCCAGCAAAAGTTTCAATCATCATAGACGGAATGAACAAGGCATTCCAAGACAAAGCCAGATTTAAACAATACTTATCCACAAACCCAGCCCTACAGAAAACACTAGAAGGAAAATTCCAACCTAAGGAAGTCAAATACACCCTGGAAAACACAGGCAACAGATAAAGCCACAGCAGTAAACCCCAAAGAACAGAAGTACACGCACATACTACCACCAAAAAATAACAAGGATGAACAATCACTGGTCATTAATATCCCTTAATATCAAAGGACTTAATTCACCTATAAAAAGACATAGGCTTACAGAATGGCTATGAAAGCAGGACCCATCTTTCTGCTGCATACATGAAACACATCTCAAATTCAAAGATAGACACTACCTAAGAATAAAAGGTTGGGAAAGACTTTCCAATCAAAAGGTCTTAAGACGCAAGCAGGTGTAGACATCCTGATATCCAGCAAAATAGAATTAAAGCTAAAATCAATCAAAAGAGATCAAGAAGGGCATTACATCCTCATCACAGGAAAGATCCACCAAGATGAAGTTTCAATTCTGAACATTTATGCCCCAAATACAAGGGCACCCACATATGTAAAAGAAACATTACTAAAGCTTAAACCACATATAAAACCCCACACATTAATAGTGGGAGATCTCAACACCTCACTTTCACCACTGGACAGATCTCCCAAATCGAAACTTAACAGAGAAATAAAGGACTTAACTGATGTCATGACTCAAATGGACTTAATAGATATCTACAGAACATTCCATCCTAACAAAAAAGAATATACCTGCTTCTCAGCATTCCATGGAACCTTCTCTAAAATTCACCACATACTTGGCCACAAAGCAAATCTCAACAGATACAAAACAATTGGAATAACCTCCTGTGTTCTATCAGACCACCATGGTTTAAAGTTAGATTTCAACAACAACAAAAACTACAGAAAACCTACAATCTCATGGAAACTCAATAATGCTCAACTGAATCACCAATGGGTTAAGGTAAAAATAAAGAAAGAAATTAAAGACTTCCTAGAGATCAACGAAAATGAAGACACCACATACCCAAACTTATGGGACACTATGAAAGCAGTGTTTTAAGGACTGTGTTTCTATGAAAGAAGATTTCCTTGAATGCTTTTAAGGGAGATAGAATAGCTAGTTGAGAGAACTTCCCATTTAAAATGATTGAGGCTTTCTTGCGATCCCTATTCAGTCCATCTGCCAAGTTACTTCTAGGAAAGCAAGTTCTCTGGGTCAGGACAAGTTCTAGAGTTTCCTGATTACAGAAGCAGAACAATTCCTCTTTGTCCCTACAAATCAAAACTTATGGTTTTGTCTCTCTCAATGGTAAGAATGGTTATCTAGCCAAGAACTTTCATAGTGATGTGGTAATGGATCACCTAGTCTACCAGAGTATCAAATCATAAAACAAACAAACAAGCAAAAGAAAAAAACCATGTCTTATCATTCAGTGCTGTTCTACATACTCCCTATGTGAATTGATCCATTCCTTTTAAAAAATATTGACTCTGACTCCAATATTAAGAACATTTGACTTACATTAGTCAAATTAAAGCCTTCATACACTGTTCATGGGAGATAGGGTCCCTTAATACCTAACAATGAACTTGTATCTCTGTGGTAGTTTGAATGTAATTGGCCCCAATAATCTTATAGGGAGTGGCTTGTTGGAGTGGGTATGGCCTTGTTGGAGGAAGTGTGTCGCTGCCAGGCAGGCTTTGAGGTTTCCTATGCTTAGGACACTACCCGATGTGTCAGTCATCTTCCTGTTGACTGCAAGATGTAGCACTCTCAGCTCCAGCACCACATCTGCCTGCACACTGCCATGCTCCCCATCATGACGATAATGGACTAAACCTCTGTACTGTAAGCTAGCCACTCCAATTAAATGTTTTCTTTATAAGAGTTGCTGTGGTCATGGCAACTTAACAGCAGTAGACACAACTAAGACAATATCTAAGAGATATCTAATTTGAACCCAAATCCTTGGGTTCAAATTATTCTAAATCTACCATTTAGTCTATATGTAATTTCAAAGTTTCTGGGTCATGTAATCTATTGAATGGACATTATAATTGCATATACTTTATGGGGTTGATATGTTATATATATTTTAAACAAATAAAGCATTTATATCAGAGTAAACTAGTAAAAATACTAGTATTTTTATTTTAATAAACATAATTTGAATCCTCACATGGAGGAAAATCTCTTTGGCAGAATGTTATACTACAAAGGGAAGATTGATAAGCAGTTACCCATTAAAGACATCTCAGAAGGATTATTATAAAGGTATGGAGGCATTCAAATTGTCAACAGCTAATTGAGATTGTGTTCAAAGTGAAGTAGAATAAAGTAAAAAAGACCAATTTCTAGATGCTGATTTGTCAGTTTACTTAGTGACTTACTTAAAGCACTACTTTTACTGTCTATTTGCCAAGTATGACTTCACTTGCTACCTGGAACAAAAAGACCTGGAGAAATAGCTGAAACAATGGGTTGTTGCTCTTAACAACCTACTGACTGCCATGTAAACTTCTGTCCAATCGTGCTTACTTGATCATCCCACGTGTGGCTTCAGAATATAAAATGAGAATACAAATTTGGCTCTGGATTGAAGCTTCTCAAGAGCTGTCCTGGTTTAGGTCCACCAGTGACATCTCTCTTCCACTCTCATTGGTGTGGAATGATTATTCTAGAAAGATTCCCATAACAAAAGCAAGAGAGACATAGCTACCAACAAACAGACTAGTTTTCACCCTCATGAAGGTAATTTTTTAATGGGAGAAAGGAAATACACAAAATATATAGGTAACATTACCTGGTGTATCTAATCATAATAATAACAGGAAAATGAGAAAATGGGGATTGAGGGTAAAGCTAAAGAAAGACACTGTGATTTTAGTTGGGTTGCTAAAGGATTTACTAATGAAATCACATTCTCAGAAGAGCCAAGAAGTAAGAGAGCAATGTGTATATGTCAGGAAGAAGACTACCCTATATATACTTAAGAAGGGGAAACTAGCTTATATTTTCAAAGAACAGAAAAATGGCAACTATAGTCAAAACAGAGAGAGAGCATAGTAAAAGAAACAGAGAAGGCGGGGCAAGAGTGAGGGAGGTAACGTGTGTTCTTGTAAGCCATGATAATGCCCTTTTTAAAAAAATCTGAAAGAGTATGAAGGCCCTGAAGAGCTTTGAGAATTAGTCTATGCCCTTTATTAAAAATAAAATAAAATTATTCATGAAACACGTAGAATTTAAAAATATGTAAGACTAGTGGTACCTTGACTCAAAATAATGAAGGAGGTAAAGAATAGCACTCTGACAGGCACATTTTTTTTAAAGGTAAAAACAATAGTAATTATTGACAGATTGGAAAAGGTGGGCAGTATAAGCTGAGGAGAGTCCAAGTTTTTTTTTTAACATAAACATCTAAAGAAATATGTTACACTTAATAGATTGGAAAGGCTTTAGCGAGGTAAATATCTTTATTTTGATATATTTGAGATGCTTGTTAAACATCCAAGTAAAGACATCAAATAAAGAGAAAATATGATCCTACAATTTGGGAAAAAGATATGGTCTATGAGGCATGGATTGGGAGTAAATGGTACATAATATATCTAGACAGAAAGTATAGGGAGGAAGAAGTATGAGAGCTGGATCTAGGACCTGCTAATGTTTAGGTCTACAGAAACTAAAGGAGTCAACAAAGGAGATTTGATTGATGTGGTGTCCTAAAGAAGCTGTAACAGGGAGGGGGAACAGGATAAATTAATGTGATGAGTTAAATGCTATTGACTGTCTAATGTAAGGTAAAAATGCCCAAGGACACGGTAGTATGAATACCACTGGTGAGCCTCAGTAGTAAAATGGGGCAAGAAACCTAAAGATTGGTGGCTTCTAGAATAAAAAAGAATTGTGGTGATTGAAATTATCTAATTTTGTAGAAAATAAGAGTCAGGGACATAAAAATGAGACAGTATCCATGAAAAAGACAGTGTCAAGAGAGATTCTTTTGTTCTGTTTTTAAGATAGTGAAAGAAATGAAACTCTTTGTAAAACCAAGGAACTATGTCATTGGTCTCCAGATTGCTCAATGGGTAAAGGCAGTTCCTGCCAAACCTAATGACCTAAGTTCTCTCCCAGAACCCATGCAATAGAAAACCAACTACTGTAAGTTGTCTTCTGATCTCTAGATTCACATGTCATGCTGGCTAGTTTTTTGTCAACATGATAGTTATCTGAAAAGTAGAAACCTCAATTAAGAAAAATGCCTCTATAAGATCTGGCCTTAAGGCATTTTTCTTAATTAATGATTAATGGGAGAGGGGCAAGTTTATTGTGGGAGGTGCTATTCCTGGGCTCATGGTCCAAAATAAGAAAGAAGACTGAGCAAGCCAGTAAACATCACCCTTCCATGGCCTCTGCATCAACTCCTGCTTCTAGGTTCCTGCCCTGTTTGAGTTCCTGTCTTGATTTCATTCAATGAACAGTGATATGGAAGTGTAAGCCAAATAAACCCTTTCCTCCTCAATTTGCTTTGATCATGATGTTTCATCACAGCAATAGTAACACTAAGACACACAGTCATAAGTAGAATGTGCACATTCAACACACACACAAACACACACATATACACACAGCACTAAATAAATATAATTTTTAATCAAGAAAAAAGGGAACAGATATAATATTTTCCAAAGTAACATGAAGGTAAGGATGGAGAAATTGAACCTATTGTACAGGTACAGTCTGACATAGTACATGGTCATAAATAAAGGGAGTGGAAGGATATATAATAGGGTACATGAGGAAAGTCTTTGAAAGGTTTTCTTCTCATTGGGTAGGAATTGGGGTCATCAGCTGACAGCAAAGATCCAGAGGGTATTAGAGGTTGGAGAATATGGAAAACTTGGAAGGTATGTGGGTAAGTGGACCTGAAAATGTACACCCTTTGATATTTGTGGTCACGATTTTAAATGAGACCAATAAACTCAGAAGGGTCAAATTTACAAAAAGTAGATAAGAAATGGGTTAAGAGTTAGGGGCAATGGGGGAGTAAGGGCAGCTAAAGAGTGACAGTGGGATGAGGAGAAATGAGCTGGGAAGCTGGGGTATAAGCATATTAAGTATTCTAAAGTTATGTTTAATAATTCAGGCTTTGCTTATTTATCATTAATTAAAGATACTTCATTGTCTACATGTTTATTCTTAAAATGCATTTTAAATCATTAAATTAATACCTATTTTCAAAATCTGTTATCTAAATCTTTAGCTCATTCACAGCTGGTATTTGCTTTGAACAAAATTAATTTTGATAAAGAGAGAGGCCTGTTCTTTTTAGGAGCTACTGATACATAGAGAGAGAACATCAAAAAGCTTTCTTAAGAGTCGAAGTTAAGTGCCATCTATGCATTTCTCCCTCATTTCATTGATTTATAAACCACCATTAGATAGCCATCTGATTATCAGCTACAAACTCAAGGCAGTGGCTTGGAAATGGTGAGTGAAAACCAGACTTCACCAATTCTAAGTAATCACCACCAGCACCTAAATGAATGAAAAATGGCACTGGTGGCAGTGCTGGTTACCAGCAGAAAGGTCACGGTCACAAAAGAACCCGGTTGCTTAGTAGCGGAGAGCTTTATTAGGAGGAAGAGGGGTGGGGGAGCATGTGCAGAGAGCAGAGGGAAAGACAGTGAGGTGGGGAAAGAGAGCAGAGCAGAGACAGGGTGGGGTCTGCGTCCAGCTCTTTAAGGGCTCCGCTATGGAGCTACACCACAAATGCGCTGATTGCGTGACCCACGCACATAGTCACCAGCACACACTGATGACATGAGATGCAAGACCTTTGCTTAACTCCTGAACTGCACCTGTGAGGTCATGTAGCTGGAGTGAGGGCAGAATTCTAACAGGACCTATTGTATTTTCATCCATGTATCAAAATGAGAATTCTCAGCTATTTTCATGGCAAAGTTAATGATTTCTGAACTAGTATAAGCTTTTCAATATAATTGTGGTACACATGTATATATAACACATATATAACATATAAGCATAACATATACAGATATATGCATAACATACAAGTGAAGCTCTCAGCCTAAAATAGAAAAATCTATGAGTAAAGACACATTTTGTAGTTTAAATAGTGAGCTACACAAAAAGAAAATGATATATATTTTATCAGAGTAGAAATAATAGTCTGCTGAAGTCAACTCTTTAACAAATAAAACTGTCATTACATTAAGAAGTTATGTTACAGGCTGGTGAGATGGCTCAGAGGTTAAGAGCACTGACAGCTCTTCCAGAGGTCCTGAGTTCAATTCCCAGCAACCGCATGGTGGCTCACAACCATCTATAATGAGATCTGGTGCCCTCTTCTGTATACATAATAAATAAATACATTTTTAAAAAAAGAGAAGTTATGTTACAATTTTCTAACAAAAACAATGACTTCATCTCTATTTTGGAATAAAATGATATTCATTGCTTTAGAATTATAAATTTATTGTATAATTCTGACACTTTAATGAGGAAACAAATTTAATATTCTTAGCTGCTAAATTTTTCAAAAGGAAGAATAAATGTGACAAAGATAACTGAAATTCCAGCAGTAAAAAATTCAACCCTTCTAAACTAATTCCATTACATGAAACACCAGACCTGCTTCAAGGGCAGCCTCAAGCCTAAATGTAGGAGTATGGTTTTATACAATTCATTTTAATGAAAGTATGGTATATTAACAAACAAACAGGCTTTTGACCCAATGTTCCCCTGTGACCTCCCCATATATGCATATGCATACATCGACACACACCAACACACCGACATACACACACACACACACACACACACACACACACACACTGCACATGCATACAAAATAAGTGAAGTATTAATGAAATTCATAGAAATTAAGAGTCCAGAGAAGGAAAGAGAAGGTAGATATTATAAAAGTGATTATGAAGATATAGAATGACAAATTCAAATAAGGATAAAGAAAGATTAGTTACAAAATTATGTGATCAAATACTGGAGAGAGAATTGCTGGTGAACAAACCAGAGGAAGTGAGTAAACAAGAATTAGAAACATACCATAATATTATTTATATACCATTCAATTCCTATGTTCATATTGTAACTCTGTATACCTGGGACTGCATCAGAAGACTGAGCAATTCAGTGTTAAATAAGGTCACTAGAACAGGCTCTCATCAAGTATGATTAGCATTCCTCTCATGGTTTCACTGTGAAATATACCCTCCCCCAACTCATGTAATGAATTCTTGGTTCCCAGATGGATCACTATTTTGGGAGGTTGTATAAACTTTAGGATGTAGATATAGGTTGGAGGAAGCTGAACTGGTCTACAGACGCTCTCCTTCTTTGCTTCCTGTCCCCTAGGTGAAGAGCTACTGCTGCTCTTCCTACTTCCTTAATTTCTGCCTAAGTACATGGGGTCAAGCAGCCATGGACTGAACCCTTTGAAACCATGAGCCATAAATCTTTCTTCTTTTAAGTCAGGTTATTTTATCAATGTAATGAGAAAAGCTAACTAATACAGTCCCTATTAAAAGGGACTAGTGCACATAGAGATATGTAGCTGGAGTTATCTCCAGGCCTGCCTGGGCCCACAGCCACTCAGACCCAAATAAACACATAGATGCTTATTATATTATATTTATTATATTATATTATATAATTAATTATATATTATATTATATTACATATTATATAATAATATATAAATATAATATATTGTATTATATTATTATATATTTTATAAGTAATGTATATTATATGATATATAATGTTGTATGTTATATTATATATTATTATATATAATTTATTATATATTATAATATTATATATTATTTGGCCTAATGGCTCAGGCTTCTTGCTATCTAGTTCTTATATCTTAAACTGACCCATTTCTATTTATCTATAAGTTGCATGGCTCGTGGTTTACCAGTACTTTACATCTTGTTTCTCATGACAGCGGCTGGAAGCATCTCCCAACTCGGCCCTCCTGTTCCCAGAATTCTCCTCTCTATATATAGTATTGTCCTGCCTATACTTCTTGCCTGGCTACTGGCCAATCAGCACTTTATTAACCAGTCAGAGCAACACAGAGATACGAAGAAAAAAATGAAGTGGGGACACAGGGATAAGATTTGATCTATGAGCCAATGGGAGTGGGGAGGGTGTCTCAAAACAAACCAATCTTGTTGCAACCTTGACCTCAAAGCTACATTCTTAGCAATGAGGGAATATATTTCTGCTATTGAAAGCATTCAGTCTTTAGTATTTTGGTTTTTTATGACAGCCCTAGAAAACCAACATGGAATCCCAATAATTGCTCATTTAACAGTTACTGAACTTCTGTTTGTAGGAAAGTAGGAGTAAATGAAAGTAGTCCAGAGCCTCAATGGAGTAGAGCCATTAGTGAAGAAAGTAAAATGTGTCACATTATACAATGTTAAGTAACAGAAATAAAAAAAAAAAAAAGGAGGTGGGGGAAGATCAGAAGTGTTGGGGATTGTGGAGAGAGTACTATATAAATTTTGATAAAATACAACCCACTAAGCAGATGACAT
Organism: Peromyscus maniculatus bairdii; assembly: GCF_049852395.1. NCBI lineage: Eukaryota > Metazoa > Chordata > Mammalia > Rodentia > Cricetidae > Peromyscus > Peromyscus maniculatus. The sequence goes on from NC_134858.1 coordinate 1,764,919, forward strand.
TTGACTGAAGATATGATGGAAATAATTAGTGGACTGTATAGACCATTCAAGACAGAATATAAGAGTGCAAATAGAAAATTCAAAGAACAGAGAATTAGTGAGTTGCTACAGGAGAGATCATGAGGGAAAAGCAATAAGAAGTGGAGTCAAGTAAGTAACCTAAACCAGTCCACACAAAGTTCTTATGAATAGTAAGATGATTCTGGCTTTTCCTGTGAGTAAAGTGGCTGCCAAGTAGAAAATTAGCTAAGAGGAGGGGAAATGGAGGCAGAGTAAAAGAAGTCTGTGGAGACATCCAGCAAAGACATTGGCTTAGATGAGAGTGATGGCAATGGATGTGGTTTGACAGATTTGTTTGAATATCATGTGCCATGTGTTGTTTTTGAGACAGGTTCTTGCCATAGAGCTCTGATGAGCACTCATTTTACTGCTCAGGGAGGTCTTCAACTTGTGTCAATCCTCTTGCCTTCTCTTGATTGCTGGGATTACAGATGTGAGCCACTACAGTGGGCTGAACCATGTGATCTTCATTCCTTATTAGTACATACTCATTGTAGAGTGATGTTTCATCATTTTATTAATCCATAATGTAGTTTGATTATATCCACCTCCCATTACTCTCAAGGTTCTGCTTTTCCTTCTGCTCTTCTACTCTACACACACACACACACACACACACACACACACACACACACACACACACACAAAAGCTAGGCTCTATGTACAAGAGAAAATACTTGTCTAAGCGTTGTGTGATTTCCTGTGGAGGCATTAACAAATATCTATGTGTCTCAGGGCAGACCAAAGAAATGATTCCATCCAAACCTAGGTTGGTGGACCAGTAAGTTTATTACTTACAGGAGAGTGGTGATTTGAAATATGGAGCCCCTATAGGCACACAGGGAGTGGCACTATTAGAAGATGTGGCCTTGTTGGAGGAAGTATGTTACTGGGGGCAGGCTTTGAGATTTCAGATTTTCAAGCCAGGCCCAATGTCTCATAGTCTCTTCCTGCTGCCTTCAGATCCAGATGTAGAACTCTCAGCTACCTCTCCAACTATGCTTTTGTGCCACCATGCTTCCCACAATGGTGACAATGGAGTAAACTCTGAAGTGTAAGTCAGTCCATATTAAATGTTTTCACTTATAAGAGTTGCTGTGGCCATGGAGTCTCTTCACAGCAATAGAAACCCTAAGACAAGTATTAATGTTTGAAAGGCAGCTGTATCACTGAAAACCCCAAGTCAACATGGGTGGCAACAGATTTGAAAGCTGCATCATTGGAGCTCCTTGCACAACTTTTAGGCTGTGGTGGTATTGTGTTTTTCAAAATATTGTGTACCTTAATAAACTTATCTGGGGTCAGAGAACAGAAAAGCCACTAGTTAGGAAGTGATAGCACACGCCTTTAATCCTAGCATTCCAGAGGCAGAAATCCATCTGGGATCTCTGTGAGTTCAAGGCCACATTGGAAAGAGCCAGGCATGGTGACTCATGCCTTTAATCCCAGGAAGTGAGCCTTTAATCCTAGGGAGTGATGGTAAAAAACAGAAAGGTATATAAGACATGAGGACCAGAAACTAGAAGCATTTGGCTGGTTAAGCATTCAGGCTTTTAAGCAGCAGTTCAGGTGAGAGCCATTGGGATAAGGACACAGAAGCTTCCAGTCTGAGGAAACAGGACCAGCTGAGGAATTGGCAAGGTGAGATAGCTGTGGCTTGTTCTGTCTCTCTGATCTACCAGCATTGACCCCAATAACTGGCCTCGGGTTTGACTTTATTAATAAGAACTTTTAAGATTTAATGCTTCATTAGGCAGCTGGGCTGGTCAAAGTCTCTGGATCCCAGCAATTTTTTACTGTTGTGTAACAGTAACTGTGTACCCTACGGGACTTTTTTAATATTTTGTTTACTTCTTTGTAGGAGGTCAGCTCCCACCTTTTAAAGGGTTCCTATGAGGAGGAGAGAGGGATAAGAAACTTTTAGATAGAAAGATAGTGAAGAGGAAAAAGACAGAAAACACAAGACAGCTTCAGGATGACAAAAATCCAATGGCCTTTTCTGCCTCTTCAAAAAGGCTTTTTATAACAATGCCAAGTGGTAGGGCAAAAGACCTCCCTCTTGCTAGATCAAAGCACACAGCACAGCCAAGTGTATACCCTTCCAAACACCTGGTAACCATGTCTGCTGTGTAAAGAAAGCTCAGATTTTCAGATCCCAAGTAAGTTCTCACTAGGAAACCTCTGTGGGTCTCTACACTTCCTTAGTATCATAAACCTGCCTCCTCCCTTCAGGAGGGAGTTTCAATTCTAAGGAATTTGCTATATAACCCCATGAATATGAGCTCTAGGTTAATTAAATGTTCTTGCAGTGACAATTTCATTGTCTATGGCCAAATAAAACTTCATTATATACATACGCCACATTTTATATTCATCCATCAGTGGTAGTTAATTCATATATTTTGAAATTTTGAGAAATATCATTAGTTATTTCTATATCATTCAGACTAATTCACATGCTGACGATGGTGTAATGTCCTGTGCCCCTTCCCCCACCATTCATTTGTATTGTCTTAAAGCATACTTTTAGAGATACATGCGGCAAGAGCTATTTAATACAATTACCATGCAATAGAACATGTATATTCAAGTTTTTGACATGAATTTTACTGGCATCTAGATGACATAATAAGCCTGGTATCAATGAAATTGTTCCACAGTGCAGAGCTAATCCTCTAAAGCTATATCCATGGTAAATGCCCAAGCAATGCTGGCTGAATCTAATTGATATAATATGCTGTTGACCTTTAAAGCTACCAATACCTCTAGAACTGTATCTTGCCTATTAAATTCTAAAAGTCCTCTAGCTTACCCTTGAAGAGATAGTACAGACACAATCAGAATGAGTCTTTATCACCCTTTCATTAAAAAAAAAAATCAGTAACAAGTGGTGATGGCACATGCACTTGGAAGATAGAGGCAGGCTGATCTCTGAGTTCAAGGGCAGCCTGTTCTACAAAGTAGTCTAGGACAGCCAGAGATACAGAGAAACCTTGTCTCAAAAAAAAAAAAAAAAAAAAAAAAAAGACACGGATAAATGGATGGATAATAGACAACAACAAAAAAAAAAACCACCAGTAATAATACAGCAGTATTGTAAGTAATATACTTTTATTCCAAAAGATTAGGAACATGTTAATTTTGTGTCAAATATTCTACTGTTATGTGCTTATGACTTACAATTTTACTTTTGATGGTTTCATACACATATAGAATATATTGTGATCATATTCACTCCTTCCCCCATCACCCTCTTATCCCTTAACTCCTGCTGACTTTGTTCTTCACAACTAAACCCCATTCTATGTCCATATCTTTGTGTGTAAATGTGTATGTCTTATGCAAGTAGCTACAGATGATCTGTGTTCATGACTGCAGTGGCCATGCACTATCCAGAAGACTGTATTTCATGGTACTTCTCTCTCCAACGTTCAGCTCTTAAAATCTTTCCACCCTATCTTCTATATTTTCTAAGCCTTGAAGGGGGGGGTAACACACATCTCAATTAGAGATGAGCACTTAACAGTTATTCTCAGCTTTTACAGTTGCAAGTCTCTGCATTAACTATTGCCCTCTGCAAAACAAAATAGAACAAAAAGCTTCTCTGATCCAGAGTGAGTAGCACTAGTCTATGGATAGATAAAGATCTAGGAGGTAGTTTGGCTACATCTTCATTTAGCCAAACATCAGTAGTATATTCTCCCTAGGCCTGAAACCTCACCAGTCATTTGGTTTTTACAGTACCAGGAATAAATTTATTCATAGGAAGTAGGCTTCTACTGCAATTGTAAAGTGGTTGATCACTCTCCAATCATGTTACTATTATACCAGAAGGCACATCTTGCCTAGGCACACCTTGTCTAGCACAATGGAATTGTAGCACATAGAACCCATAGTTGGGAAAGTCATTCTTAGGGTTTCTATTGGTGTAAAGAGACACCATGACCACAGCAACTCTTATAAAAGAAAACATTTAATGGGGCTGGCTTACAGTTTCAGGTTTATTTAGTCCATTATCATCATGGCAATAAGCATGGCAAGAGCTTGAGCATGAGACCTCCAAGTTCACCTCCACAGTGACACACTTCCTCCAACAAGACCACACCTACATCAACAGGGCCTCACCTCCTGATAGTGCCCCTATAGGCCAAGCATTCAAACACATGAATCCATGCGGGCCATGCCTACTGAAACCAATTGTTGATTTTTCTCACCCAGCAACCCGCACAATGCTTTAAAAAAAATATTTTATGTGCTGGTACAAAGGTGTCTGATCCCCTGGAACTGGAGTTACCAGTTGTAAGCTGCCATGTGGGTGCTGGGAATTGAACCTGGGTCCTGGAAGAGCAGCCAATGCTCTTAACTGATGAGCCATCTCAGGGAGGAAGCTCACAGCTCAGTACTAGTTGATTTCTCTAAGCCCTGTATACAAAGTATATGTTGTCTTGAGCAATAGGATCTTAAGACCATTTAGTTCCAGTAGGCAACCAAGAGCAATGACAATACTATCTGGAAAGCTTCTGGGGGCTCTCTGGCCAACAAATTACCAGGAGGTATCTCGGAACTGGTAAATTGCCCATGCCCCAGGAAATAACCACTTCCCCAAATTTATAAGTGACAATAAAAAACATAAAATAGAAGGTTGACTGGCTGGGAAGGGGTCATTTGGTGATAGAAGGTAGTATGGAAGGATTATAATACATTGCACATATGTATGAAACAATCAAAAAAAAAACTAAAAAAAATGTGTATGTCATGAAACTAGAATGAATCATGAGGAACAGATCTTGGCTGCATCTTCTTTATTCTTCAAATAAATATAAAAACACAATCTGAAATAAATATGGCAGTATATGTTGGTAACATATGTAATGTAAGTCTTCCAGATTCCACCATGCCTTCCCCAGTATTGTTGGTTGTTCAATATTTACCAACACAACACTAAGCTTACACTAGTATCTCAGTTTAGACTTTGGCTATATGCTGTACAAATCTGAATAATAAATCTACCTACCACTCAATGGATGTATGGTTGTACTGGCTAGTTTTATGTCAACATGGTACAAGCATGTCATCAGAGGGAACCTCATCTAAGAAAATGTCTCAATAAGGTCAGGCTGTAGGCAAGCCTGTAGGGCATTTTCTTAATTAGTGATGGATGTGGGAGGGCCCAGCCCATTGTAGGTGGGGCCATCTCTGGGCTGATAGACATAAATTCTATAAAACAATGAAACAAACTAGTCTGAACAAGCCATGGAGAGCAAGCCAATTAAGTAGCACCCTTCCATATCCTCTGCATTAAGTCTTGCTTCCAGGTTCCTGCCTGGCTTGAGTTCTTCCCTCACTACTTTTGAAGATGAACTGTTATATGGAACTGTGATCTAAATAAACCCTTTCCTTCCCAAGTTACTCTTGGTGGTGTTTCATCACAGCAATAGTAACCCTAACTAAGAAAATGATCATTACTAAGTTTTTCTTTCAGTACCTTATTTCCCCATGGTTAAAACAGGTGTTAACAGAACCTAGTTCATAAAGCTACAATGACCAAATAACCTGATAAATGTAAAGTACCTAGGCTGGAAGACTGCTATCTACCATAAACAGTCCTGGATAAGACACAAAGCTAGTTAACATTTAGCTGATAAGTTGAAGATGCATCTAACCATCTTTACCAAATTCAAACTAACAGATGCTATGGTTGTATATCTATCCCCCGTGTCCCCAGTGAACTTCATTAGCTGTCTTCAAGTCTTATTTAAAAATATAAGTAGCTGAATTGCAGTAAGAAATTTTTTTTTTTTTTTTACCATAGCTCTATGTACATTCATCTATTTGGTTCTCAAAAGTTTAGGTGGCAACATTTCAACTGAGTCTGTTGAATTATGTAAATATAATTCTTTAACAGACTTTAAATACTGAGTAATAGAATTCTGATCATTTTTAACTGAAAATTTACTCAAATATATAAAACTGCAAAGGACTCTCTCTCTCTCTCTCACACACACACACACACACACACACACACACATTCTTAAATCGACCCAAAGAAATTCCTGTGTAAGAAATTATTAATGAAGATCCATCATGCCATACAAATTGACCAGTACGGCACTATATAAACAATGGTTTTGGATCAAAGAGACAAGGATATGAACCAGCACTGATTTCCAGGCCAGAACCAAATTTACTACTTGGCAATACCAAATACTTGGGGGAAAAGTGGAAATTAACATTGTTAACAAACAAGGTAAGCTTGGAGTCGAGAGGGGTAAATGACTTAGAAAATATCTAAATTCACATCACTCTGTTCAATGGATTTTCCCCTCTCCTTGTAAATTCTCAAAACAAGAAAACTCAGTACCCTTTGTTATTAAGATGTTAACTAAGGTTATGTGTCACAGAAAGGAGTACATGTAAGACATACCAGGCAAAGGAAGAGAACACAGAAGAGAGGCAAATAATCCTCAGGTTAATGGTGAAGGAGATCCTACGATTCTGCTGCACACCAGCCACAGAAGGCAAAATGACCAGACAATAAAGCTGTTTGTTCAAGAACCATTATTTGAGATAGATTAAACTGACAGTATTATTGCTAGCTGTATAGTTACACAGAAGGTAATCATGTATCTAGCCAGGCTAATTATTATCACTACTGACACACTGTCAAGCCCATACAAGTCCATAATTATTATCATTTTATTATAAGACAAATGATTTTTCATTTCAGTATTACACTCATGCAGGGGATTACAATACTTCATCTATTAGAAATGCTACAACATTTTCTATGCTTTGTAAAATTAAGCATGCTCAATAAAATAAAATAAAAACACTTTTACTGAGCAATTTTATATAACTTACACATAATTTTTAATGTTAGTAATAAGAACAATGGCATTATTCTACTTCTTAATATTTAACAGTAATAAGACTAACTCCTGAAGACATGCACTACTACAACCATATAGTAGATTCTCTCATCAATATGATGGTTTTGGCATCTTAATATATTATGTTCACACTGTAAGTCTATTTAGTAAATAAAAACAGATGAAGATGAACAAGAGGTTTATAAAAAGAAAATACAAATAACCAGTAACAATGGCATATCAAGCTCATCTGTAATGAAATGAATGCAAACTTAAAATATGGTACCACTTTTCAGTTATACAGACCAATAGAAGGAAAGAACAAAAAACCCTTCAGAGAATAAAATCAAGGCAAAACCTACAGTTGAACAGAGAGTACACAGATGGTGGTACTCACACATGACTAACTGAAGTATGAACTGTAGTTTTTCAAGGGCAATGATAATACATACCAAAGTTGTTTAACCCCTTTGACCAGTCACTCCATTTCTAAAACCTGTCTGCAAGACACAATTAAGCATGTCTCTCAAAATGCCAGAGCTTTTACTGTACTGTTGCTTACACTAATAATGACACAACTAAAACTCCTAAAAGGCAAATGAGTACACTATGGTACATCTTCCTCAAGCCCAGTAGTAGTGTTACCTCAGTGAAATTCTCCCAACAGGGCTTAGCTTTTCCTTTCACTGGTCTGTTTTTGACAGTGGTAAAACATATCAGACACATCTGAATTGATGGAATCTTTGGGGGGGGGGGGGGGGCGAGCTACTCACTGATAAAACAAATATCACAACTGTATAAAGATATAAACCTGGAAGCTCCAGCAGCAGTTTGTTACTGCAGCTAAGGCAATGTGAGTATTGTAATGCTAATGACAAATTAAACCTTACAATATATGCCACACAGACATCATACCAGGCAATATCTTAGAACCACTAAGTTTATGTATCAACAACAGTTATGAAGAGCATATGTATTTTCTTCAAAACATATGTTATCATTTAAAAAAAGTTAATATGGATTCATTTGCAACAAAAGTTTCTGGAATGATAACTCAAGTTTTAGGGTAATTCTGTGAAAATGCTTGCCTTCGACATGTTTATACTTTACTTTTTTCTTTCTATAAAGCATATGTATCACTGGAAGATTTTGTCATCATTTTTGTCAATTACAATTCTGGACAGGAAGAAGCCACTGAACTGGAAGTCTGCTCTTAAAAAGCATTTGGGTCTTAAAAATGTTTTGATAAATAAAATTTGAGCACATCCAGCATTTTAGTTTAGTGAACACAGAAGATTGCCCTTTTCATTTCTTTTCCTTACTCAGGGAATCTATCATGACTTGGTACCATTCCGTATTAGAATTTCTTCTGTGAAGCAAAAACAGTCCCAAAATGAAGGATCCTCAGGTGTCATAGGAATAGCAGATGCTATCAAATCATTAAAGTTAAGAATGGTAAACTGCCTCTGCGATGGTTTAGAGTCATCTTGATATGAAACCTAAGAGGAAAAAAAAAACAAAAACAGATTGCCTTGTTTTTATTATAAATATATATATACCCCATATTAACCATATGAATAGCTTTATAATTCTGAAATAATTCCAGTTCTTTAGTATTAAATTAAGGCTTAGTAAAATTTCTACAGTAGTGTTTTTACTTCTTATACTATAGTTACAATTTAAAAAGTGAAATATAAACATGTTTCTCAAGTTACGTATGGCCACCAACTGTAGCATTTGCTTAAAACAGACTTAATGAGAACTCATATGCAGTCCGACTCAGTATACATATATATAAGGAATCTGAAGAGCTGTAATTTCAGCAAGCAGAAGTGGGCCATAGGCAAAATTTTTGAAACACTACTGCTAGAATAGATCTGCTGTAACTATATAGGGATGATACTCATTCAGGAAATTATTACTGAGTACCAACAAGGTACCTGACTTCATGTGACAAGACAATCAAAATATTGAAACACATAAAAACATTGTATAAAATTACCTTCAGGCTGTATGTAGGTGGTATATATGAAATCATAAATGAAGTCCATGTTTAAAATTGGGCCCCATCTCCAAAATGCCAATATATATAAATAAATAAGTAAAATACTCCAAAATCTGAATTCCAAAACACCTTCATCCCAAAGCATTTCAGATGAGGGCTAAGCAATTCATATTAAATAACACTTGAACTTTATACACTACTTTAATAAAGTTCAGTACTTATTTATATGGTTTCTACACCATTATAATATTGTCATCTCAATTTTACAGATGGGACTTGAGGCTCAGAAAGACCATTTGCATAAGTTGGCCATACAAGTTAAAAAGTACACTTAGACTTTGAACCTAGTTTTCCCACTATGCACTGCTGCAGTAGGTTCTACTCAAAGAAGCACAAACATTTAACCAATGGTGCAAGAGTGGAACAACAGTTATGGTAGTAACCAACCACTTTCTTAGTGGATATGGGGCCTGCTCCACAGGAGGAATTTCACACCTGGTAATATAAAACTGGGTCAAAAGCTCATGACTGGGGATAGCACAGGCCCTAAGGGAGGAACCTAAAATTGTTATGTTAAACTGTCACATAGTCGAATTGCCTTCTATTACTTTAATATCCATAGATCTGTGTGTTTTCCCCTTTGGTCAAAGGAGTTTCTTTCTGTAATGGGTTAACAGTTAACCGACAGACTCATAGCTGGTCATGTCCCAAACATAACAACAGTGAGTGCTCAGTTGTGGATGAAGCGTTCATAATAACCTCCCCTCATCCAAGACTCAGGGAACATAAAAAAATTTACAAGCTGGCACATGAAGAAAGCTGTGAAATGATGACTTCTGGACATGGCATGGTATTTGCACACATCAACTCATAAGACCTGCACAAAATCAAGCACTTCAAAATTCCTACATGAGTAAGATAAGGGACACCCAACCCTTATTGGGAGTTAGCCAATCTACTTTGGGGATATGGCTGCCAGTAAAACAGTTCATGACTCAGTGGATGTCTCTATATCCACGTCCATATGAGCAGCACTAACTTGACTTGAGGTTATCAATAAAAACAAAAACCCTAGGTTAAAACACGTGAAGTTGGGAAAGAGGCAGAGTAAAGGACTACTGGGAGAATTAGAGGTAATAAATCGATATGATCAAAATATATCCTATATATACTTAACATTTTCAAAGAATAAATATATTATTAAAATAAAGAATAAAAATGTACCCCCCCAATAAAGGTATTCAGAGGGAGCATAAAGCTGAGACTTGAGAGTAAGAGGAATAACCCAAATCATACTATATTTCATTGAGTTTCAATTCTAACATGCTAATCTTCTTAAGACAGACTAAAACAAAATTCCATACTTATTTATAAAAGAAATGGTCTGTGGCCTACGTTAATTTTCTAGAAGTAATAATGAAGGCATGTGTGTGCATGTAATATACATATTTTCTCAAACGTGTTTCCTAAAAACAAATGCATAAATTTTACAGTATTCCATAAATTACTCACACAGAACTACAGCTATATGTAGATTATGACTCCTAGTGTTTTCCTACACTTACTAGATAACAACATTAGAAATATAAACAGATTAAGATTAAAAGAACAGAAGTGGGACCACAAAGTCTCACATAAACTCTGGGAACAGTTTAATACGAGGAATAAGTTTAATTTTTAAGGTGATTCCAATGTTCAACTTGGTGCCCTTTATATTCAACACAGCCCCAATTCACCAAGAAATAAATTCCTGTTATGACTAAGATAGTGACGATACTGAATTTCTATTGGAAATTTGACAGTTCTATCAAAGTTTTCCTTTGCAGTGTTTAAGGGTATCTAAATATAAAGGTAGGTGTGTGTGTGTGTGTGTGTGTGTGTGTGTGTGTATGTGTCTGTGTATAATACCTGATAATTTTATAAGCGCTGATAATAAAAAACCTTGTAAACTATAAACTCACAAAACAAACAAAACCCATCAAGACCTCTGACCCCCTAACCTAATGCAAGGTAAATTATAATTTTCATCAATAAAAGCAAAAACATCATTGATTCATTCTTACTTTTTAGAAAGATTTTAAAAAAAAAATCATAAAATCGTACATTTTGTCGTCTAGATCCATCAGGTCTCCTAACAGCCACTGCAACAAAATGGTGCTCATCTATTTTGCTTTCCTAAAAATATAAACGATAAATGCAGATTATAAAACATAAATCCAGATTTTTTTTAGATTTTTAAATTTTATTTATTTTTTACACCCTCTACATTTCCTCCCTTCTCCCTCTCTTCTCCCTCTCCCTCTCTCTCTCTCTCACACACACACATACACACACACACACACACACACACACACACACACACACGCACACACACACACACACACACAGCTCTTGGAATCATGTAACATGTAAGCAGGATTAGGTAGTTTATTGACTAACAATGCATATGCCTTGTTAATCTCTATTACAAAAGTGTGCTGGCTAGTTTTGTCAACTTGACACAAGCTAAAGTCATCAGAGTAGAGGGAACGCCTCAACTGAGAAAAAGCCTCCATGAGATTGAGCTATAGGCAAGCCTGTAGGACATTTTCTTAATGACTGATGTAAGAGGGCCCAGCACATTGTGGGTGGTGCCATCCCTGGGCTAGTGGCTCTGGGTTCTTTAAAAAATCAGATTGAGCAAGCCATGGGGAGCAAGCCAGTAAGCAGCATCCCCAACATGACCTCTGTATTAGCTCTTGCCTCCAGGTTCCAGCTCTGCTTGAGTCCCTATCCTGACTTCTTGTAGTGATGGACTAAGATGTGAAAAGTATAAGCCAAATAAATAAACCCTTCTCCCCGCAACTTGATAATGCTGTTTCATCATAGCAATAGTAACCCTAACTAGGATAGACAGTGACATTTTAAAACACAATTCCCAACCCCTCTTATTGATACAATGATACTCTATTTTGGATTGAAGAATTTCTGTATTTTTCTGAGACATGGTCTCACCATGTAACTGGGTGGCCTGTACACAAGGCTGACCTCCAATTCACAGAAATCCTGAATGCTAAGATTAAAGGCACAACTAGGTCTTGCTAGGACTGAAGAGTTTTAAAGAATAGATTTAAGTTATGCACTTTGAACCTATTCAAGCTCATGACAGACATGTACTCATAACTGTTGACATTCTCCTGGTAAATTTCAAGAACACTCTAGATTACTCACATACCTAAAAACACAGTCTTAGCTATAATAATTACAATAATTTTTTTTACCTCAAAAGCCCATTCTTTTTCTTCTTCCCCATCTAAGAACAAACGTGTTTCCTTATAAACCTGGCCTATATCCAAGTTTAATGGAGATATATCAAATTCAAGCCGCTGCATTTCAAATCCCAATCCAACACCAATGGCTTTTATGAAGCTTTCTTTCAGTGCCTACAAGAAAGAGACATTTTTCTCTTAAAGTATTCAATAGCTAAAACTTTTCATAACATTTACAGATATAATACATTTCCATTTCTAACTATGTTTTTATAATTTTTTTCTTTGCTTTGTTCATTATAATCGCATTGGAAACAAATCATGGTAGTAGTATTCAGGTAAATCATTTAAGATCTCTCAAATGTAAACTGTAATGACCAAACAGTGCCACCTGCAACAGGTTGTTAAGAGAATTAACTAAATTATAGAGACATTGAAGTGACACTGTCTGTTAAATAAGGCTCATGTGTATCAGTTTAACACAGAACACATTATCATAAATAATAAATAAAACTTTAGTTTTAGAAATAAGCCACCTTCTAATTAAATATTACAGGTTAAAATTTCTCAAAATAAATACCATATTAATGTAATATAGATAATAAAAAAATTCCAAAGTTCTCAAGGAATTTGTCCATTTTTATCAAGCATTGTATAGTATTACAAGGAAACCAAGTCTTTCACTCTTATTTCTAGTGAAGACAATAAAATAATTATACACTATTACTGTCAAAACTACAAAGAAATTATACCCAATGCCGGTAAAACATATCCAGCTGAGTCCATTCATCATTAAAACTTCTGATTGTTTCCCACTCCTTGTTGGTAAACTTTCTTTTCATAATATGAAAGAATTCTGGAATTGAACCACGACCTGTCAAATCAGAGAATATAGAATTAAAAAGTTACTCTATTTAAAAGGAAAATAAAAACAGAACTTAAAAAGCTGTTGAAGACCACACAGAAAAGAAAGTCAATTTATACAGAAAATAATCCTAAATGAGGGCTGGGATATAACTCCATGGTAGACTGTTTGCCTAGCATGTGCAAGGCCCTGAATGGAATGCCTATTACTATAAACAAAAACAATAAAAGAAATACGCTTACATAAAATATGAGCATATCAAAATTAGCTAGGAATTAAAAAGAAAAACTCACTATGACAAGCATGAGTAAACCTAGAAGCAGTTGAATAGGAATCCGTGAAATCTGGTTTTAAATTTTGACCCTACCACATTACTGGGGGGAAAAGAAAATAACTGTTTTATAATAGTTTGCAACTAGAAGGCAGTTAAACAATGCACACTGTTTATCTGAAGTTACTACTGAGAAAACAAAAATCAATATATACATATATAGACACTCAAGTGGCAGAAGCGGGAACATCTGGAACAAAATACACTATCTTCCTTTGTATGGCTTAGAACTTGTGCAATAAGCAAATATCTCTCCCATAGTGAGTCAGGGAAGAAAACACTACAGCTTCCACTTCCATAAGTCAAGTCTTCAAAATAGGTTCTTTGTGCTTATCCCAGAAACATGTGGTACTTGAGATTGCAACAACAATTCTCATTCATTTTCAAATATATTATAATGTGATCTCAGGAGTCCTATAACAAGAGGATATTACCATTTGGGGACATGGATGAATTGTTTCAGTGATCTAAAGCTCATTTTCAATTTACTGAGAATTAGTGGAGCATTTCAATAAAAACTCTTTCATTCACTGTTTCTGGCATGTACTAGCTCGATAAATAACACCCCAGAGAAAGCCTTTTAAAAAGTTAAGGAGCTGAGGAGATGGCTCAATGTGTAGCTTGCTAAGCAAGCATAGGGACCTGAGCTTGGATCCTCAGCCACTGTGAAAACAGGCAGGTATAGCAGCTGCCAGTGTCTGCAAGGGGACTTGTCAGGGCAGGGATGGGAAGAGAAGCTGATCCCAGGAGCTCACTGACCAGTATCCAAGTTTATTGAGAGACTATGTCAAAAAACATTAAGGTAGGTAGAAAGTGACAGAACGCACCTGATGGCAACCTCTGGCTTCCAAATTTACATACCCATATCACCCACACCCACAAAATTAAAATCAGATAAACTGTGGTTTTTAAATGGACTCTGGTATAAGTAGCATATATAAAATCAAGAGGAGGAACATTTTAACTTGGATTTGGAATATTTCATACTTTGTATGAAACTGTAGATTTAAAGGAGTAATAAAACTCATAAATTTAAGATAAGCCTGTTTTTACCTACTGTATCATTTTGTCTGTTTTTTGTTGTTTTCCACTAATAACCTACAAGAACTCAATTTTTACCTAAGTATAAGGTAATCAAAGAGAAAAATAGCTATATTTATAAAAAAACCAACATAAAAGGCAGTCAAGCAATCATATAATTCATTACTTACGGCTGAAAAAAATACTAATGAGTACACTTTCCTATATATTAAAGCACAAAATAAATAGCAATGGGGAATGCCATAAATATTCAACTGAATGACAGCAGCACCACCCTGTGGTTTTACGGGGGAAGGCACACTAGCCAAATACTCTATTTTATTCCACTTTACATAGGAAATTAGAAGAAAAGCTTTTAGAAAATCCCAGTAGAAAAACAAATTCATTCCTCAAAATATCAGCGTAATTACTGGGCACATACACAGGCAAATTCTTAAAACTACTTGTATATACTGATGTCTACTACAATCTATTTAATCATCCTACTGAATATTAAGAACATAGGTATACATATGTAGGAAAGATGAAAAGACTAAAAAATATGTGAAGTACTAGTTACGTTTAGAAAAACTTGATCCTTCTTAAGAGTTTAATTATTAACGAAGAATGTCAGTTACTAATTTGTTCTATAAAATCAAGATCACACAACTTGAAAAGTTTGTTTTAAACATAATAACCCAAACAAAAATCATCCACAACCCTTATCTACTATTCTATGTATATGAAAAAAACACTCTAATACTAGAACCTCAAAGCCCAGCTACATCATTCTAAAACAAACTCCAGTACTCATGTATTATAATAGCATCTCAGTTAAAACTCACCATTCAGCTGTGAAGAAAGCTGAATTGGTAAAGTACATGCCATGAAAGCATGTAAAACTGAGTTCAGTCATTAGAACCCTAGAACACACGTGAAAATGCTAAGTGTGGTTGTATAGCCTGGAATACCAGTGTTGAGGAGGAAGAACCCTAAGGCTCACATTGGCTAACCAATCTAGTTTAATTGATGAGCTACAGGTTAAAAAGAGTCTGTTTCAAGGAGATGGGTGGCATTTGAGAGTAACATCCGCTGTGGGTTGTCGTCTGGCTTCTATACATATAATTGGCACTACGAGCACACATATACAAAAACTAAAACAATAAAAGCATTCATTCTTCTCAAAGACTATGGAAGTTATTTAGGGAGGGTGGAGTTAATAAAGAGTTAAGCAATGTCAAACTGAAGACAATAAAAGACCAGTGTGGACAGAAAACAATGATCAAAGAAAAGAGCTAAAAAGAAATGATGAACAGTAGATGCCTGAGAATAGAAAGCAGAAAAGAACAAGAAAACAGGGTTATGGTCAGGAGTTTGAATTCTATTATATATGTGTAATGAGAAATTATTTCACAATTTAAAACTGGTGTCCATATCTCAAAAAGATCACTCAGCTCTATCTGGAGAACCTTTAGGAAGGTGTAACAATACCGAAGAAAGAGTGTAGCGGGAGACAAGAACAGGCTCCGTGACTCTTTAGTAATATCCAGGCCTAGTTTATACCAACTACACTTAACTTATAATGCAATAATTCCTTTGGAGAGCAATTCCATAACAAAGTCTATTTTGGTGTATGTGTCAGTAAAGGTCTTGCAATTTAGTTCAGGATAGACTTGAACTCATGATTGGTCTGATTCTACCCCCAGAGTGCTAGGAATACAGATGTGTGTCAGTACAACTAGCAAGTCATTTTAAATTACTTGAATTAATTAAAATTCGAATTGTTTCTCAAAATACTTTTAAGTTATTTTTATTGTGCCAACTAACATCCAAAATATTTTATGACAGAAATACATACATGAAAATGAAAACCATGCAAATAGAATACTTACTTCTTCCCCAACTTAAATATTAATTTTTATACTGATCATGCTTATTTTCCAAATACTGTTAACTCAAAAAAAATCATAAAACTATCTTCTTTACATCTGAAACTCCAAACATCTTTAATAGTAAATGAAAATTAGGAAATGAGGGACAAACTTTGATCAGGAAAACGACATTCTCCCCAAACATTAGGAATTTACACTATCAGCAACTTGTGCTAGGATCCCAAAGCCACAATCTATTTAGGAAATGAGCTGTACTTAGCCAACATAGGTAATAAGGAAAATGATTCCCCACATTCCTACCTGATATTTCTTACGGACATAAAATGTGGATAAGATAATTGTCTCTTCCGATATAATAATGGCACTCCTCTAAGGCGACCATGTCTCAAGAGTTAACAGTGCTTGGGTACAGAGTAGTTTCCCCTTCTATCCAACACTACACCTTCCATCTTTCAGCAAGACTGAAGAACATTCCTTGATCAACTGCTTCACTTATCTTGGTCTAATAAATTGCCAGTGAAGCAAACTGGTGTCTATTTCTAATCTTCACTAAGAGAAGATGATGCATCCAGTCACAACTGGAAAATTAGTGAGATGGTGATGATGATACTAGTCCCAACTGAATGTATCTCTTCCTTTGTGGGCATATAAGCTTTGAGTCAATGAAACTATAAAAGGGAAGGAAAAGGCTTTAATCAAAATTGCTGGGGGAGGGGGTCAAAAGATTTAATAAAGCATTAACAAGAAACAGAATCTTCAATTTCTGCTCAACCACCTTCCCACCATTAAAAACTTCAATCAGTAATGGCTTATTCAGTATTGACCACAGTCAACACTGCTGATTGTAAAATTTGTTTATGTTCAGGCAGACACTGTCTAGTTGTGTTGTCTTTCTTCTAAGTGTTCATGGCCTCTCCACTTACTTCTAGTTACAGGAAAAGCTCCTATGAAGATTGCTCAGAGCTATAAACCCACATGGCCTACCCCCCCACTGCCACCCTGACTCCTCTGCAGCAGCAGTTATTTCAGAGTAAGCCTTCTATAATACCAGGTCACATTCTTGGAGCTGTGTTTCAATAAATGTTTGCTACCTTCAAAATTCATGTTGAAATTTAATTGCCAATACAAAAGTATTGCAAGGCCATAGATGCACCACCTTCATAAATAAATTAATTTTTATCCCAGTCCTCAAGGATTTCCCTGAACCCAGAACAATGAGCCTAATCAGCCTCGGGTATTCTGCAACAGGAAGAAAAAGAAAAAATACCAAGAAAAATTTATGTGCCTATCTATAGAGAAATTGCAGCTAAGGATTAAAACAGTGCAGTAACTATATCTGTAGATAAGGGTTAATGTTAAAGGAAATACATTCTTTTCAGTTAGATGCTTTATCAGGTAAATTAAGTATGGCAAGTGTCTGCATTTTTGAGTCTCCTGGTCTACAACAGTCTTATAGTTAAGATCTGAGACATAACACACTCAACTACTAATCAAAAAAATGAACCATTACCTGGAAAACTAGTCTTCATTATATCAATGCCAACTTGTAGCTCAGGTTCTGCAGCAAGAACTGCATAGTCTCCTTGATGAGAGATGTTAAAGTTGAAATTGGGATAGGGATTCAACGAGTCTTTTGCAAGAACCGGCTTTCCTTTTGAAGTTCTTTGCAGACGAATATGATCCCAAGGGATATTCAATTTCTCTGCAACTAATTTCCTTATCATCAGACGACCAGCCTGTTAAGACACACAAAACATATGGTACATACTATTCGCATAAACACACTGCTTACAAAGTATATTTTGTAACGTCTAAGCTTTTAACTTTTAAAGCATATTCATTACTAAACAAACGATTTCTACACAGGCCCTGCCTCCAGTTTTAGGGGAAAGAGCCTCTATAGGCAACCTCACTGGGGAGGGGCTAGTTGTGAGAGCCCCAGGCCTTAGAGGACACAAGGCGGAAGCAGGCAGCGCCCGCCAGAACCCGCACCGGGCCGGCGACTCCCTGCGGTGCCCCGCCGCCCAGCCCGCCTCCCGAGAGCCGCAGGCCGAGAGTACCATGGCCGCCTTGGCGTCGCGGGCAAACACGAACTGGCCGATGCGCTCCTTCTCCTCAGGCTGGATCGACCGCACCGCCAGCAGCCATTCGGCTCGACTCGGCAGCCAGGTGCCGCAGGAGAAGGCCCAGCGAACGCCCTCCATGGACGGCACCATACACAGTCTCTTGGCCGGGAACACCATGCGCCTCGAGCGGACCGCAGCTGGTCAGGCAGGCCCGGCCGCAGCCACGCCCCCCACCCGAGAGTCTGCGCGGACGGGGCCCCACCCCCTTCAAGCGTCCGCACAAAGAAGTCGGGCGCCTGCTTGTGACGTGCACAGACTCCACCCCTACACGTTGTTGCGTGGCCTGGTGCTGCCCCGCCCCCAACCCGGAGGAGGGTAGGGCGGCTCGTGGAGGAGGAGGAGCCGAGTCAGAGCTCTGCGGCACTGGGTGACGTCTTGTGACCATGGCTCTGGAGCCTCGGGAAGGGCGGGACTACGGTCTCTCAGAACCGTTAGGCCACTCACAGTGGAGGGAGCGCTAACGGGACAGTCGCACAAGCCAACCGCAGCCGGAGCTCTGCAGGTGGACCTGGGTGGAGACTTGGCGCACCGCAGTTGCAGGTGGGTGAGCTACGGGGTCTGAGGAAAGGGGGCAGTAGAGTCTTCTGCCGAGGGCAAGGGGCTTGTGACCCTTGGCTTCGGTGCAGCCCGTGGGCGCTTTGGAGAGGGAGGGTCCGCAGTGGGGAGCCTGCTGCCACCGGAGTTGTGCATCATCATCACGGCGGCACGGAGGTGACTCTTCCCTGCCATTTGCAGAACTACCCTCCTCGTACCTCCCTGCCTACGCCGAGCCGACTCGGTAAAGGCCCTTCTATGTTCAGCCAGCCCCGCAAGGGTTCAAGGCACGGCTTCCGCGCACCTTTGGGCCCCATGCTGTTCTCAGACTTAGGCAAAATCGCACCGGTGCATTTCTGTTTACTTGGTTGCTGTTGTAGATGGATGTTGGCGGCTCTTCTGTGAACATCCACTTGAGCAAAGTGTTGGCCGAGTTAGAGTCCAGGGAAAAGTTGGTTTCTGCGGATGACTATAGATTCCACACTTTTTTAGCCTGTTCCCTTCTTAAGGCTGCCAGGAAGGATCTGGAAGGGCCGGCAGTAATCAAATATATACAACCACTGCCTGCGAGTTCTGTACTCCTTAAGATGGCTTAAGTCTGATCCTTATTTGTTCCCATTAACATTTTTGTGATATGACATGCCTCCTCGAGTCTTATGCGGGTACTTGGAATTTTTGAGTATGTGCTTACACACAGACAATACTATCTTGATACAACATCTTGCCTGTTAAAAGCGTGAGTGAGGTGCTATTTAAGATTTGAAGATTGCAGAGAGTTCACAATGTGACACGGTGTCTGCAACACACATAAAAAGCTACAGTAAACAAAGTGAGGATGAATAAAGTAATCAAGTACTAATGCCCATATCAGTAAATATAATAATTCAGGTTTCTGCTTTACATCTTATGTAATTAAGCATCCTGTTACAGTGTCTCCTTCCCCGTGTTTTAATGATTAGTGTAATGACACGTGCCAGGGCAGCTTGAGTAGGCAAAAGAGGAGCATGACTAGGTTCATGATGATTGGAGGTGATGGTACCAAAGAGTATTGTCAAACATGTTTTCCTGGATAAGGAGAAGAAAAATACAGAGGTGGTTATAGGAAAATAAGAAGTCACGGGGTGGAGATATTTTGTTTGTTTGATGTATATTTAAAGATGAAGAGTTCTGGAATTTGCATGCTATGGAAAGTGTCTAGCAGAGAAGGAAAAATTGTGTGTGTGTGCCAGAAAGCAAGAGGTCTGATCACCATTCTGGCAATCATTCCAGAGTGGTGGATAGTATTGCTTTTTGCCATGTCCCTGAGCTAGAGATACAGCCTGATATTAAAACTTGTGTCTAGCTATTTGTTGTCATGCATTTTTAGAATAGTACCTTCTACAATAATAGCTTCTCTGTAAATGTTCTAACAAATAACCTTCCTTCAACTTATCTGTCACATATGAGCTAGAAATATATTCTAAGAACGGAAATAACATCAAAACACTGCCATGTTTGAAATTAGTGGTTCCTTTACCTGCTTTGTGCATCTCTGTCTCCTGGCAACTGTACTAGCCACCTGTAATTTTCTAAAATTGAAGGCTTTGTTTTTCACCTGAGGGCTTTATATATTTCACCCACCAATGATTTACCTTCTCATCATTTATGTCTCAACAAACACATCCTCAAAAAGGCTGTAGTATTGTAGTTAATGACAGCAAGGGCTCCAAAGTCAGACTATCTGGGTTTACTTTCCAGTTCCCCACTTACTCACTATATGTGACTTAAATTAGTACTTAAATTAGCAAAACTTCATTTTCCCCATCTATAAAATAAGAGATAATAATAGTATTTGCTTTCTATAAGTAGCTAGTGAAGTTAAAGAGGATATAAGGCATACAGGACAAGTAGCAGCACATCCTCATTGGATGATAAACACAAAAAGAAAGAAAATGCGGGAAGTATAGTTGTATGTATGCCGTATTCTCCAAAACAGCTCCAGTTCCTACTCAGTATTTGTGATGGCTATTCTTGGTTGTCAGCTTGACTATCTGGAATGAACTACAATCCAGAAATGGAGGGTACACCTGGGAGAGATTTTCTGCTTGATTTGAAGTGGGTAAATCAACTTCTAGTCAGGATGTTTGAGACAGAAAGATACACACCTTTGATCTGGATATTGAGTCAGGAAGACATATGCCTTTAATCTAAATCTTAAGGTGGGAAGACATCTTTAATATGTTCCATACCTTCTTTGGGAATTCATATAAGAACATAGAAGAAGAAAGTTTTTGCTCTTTCCCCACTTGCCCTCACCTTACTAGCACATCCATTCTTTCACTGTCATTGAAGCTTAGTTCTTTGGGGTTCCAACATATACAGAAGACTAGCTGAGACCTCCAGTTTGTGGGATTGAGTTTTCTTGGATTTGCCATTCACAGCTAGCCATTGTTGGATTAGCTGGACTCCAGCCTAGAAATCATTCCAATATGGATATATATATGGGTATATATGGGTATATATGGATATGGAGAGAGAGATTATTCTCTAAGTCCTGTGACTCTAGAGAACCCTGACCAATACAGTACTTTTGTATAACTAATATCTATAATAAACTCCATATTTAGAGATCAGTGATGGGAGGCTATCATGAAACAAAGCCCAGATGAGATCAAACTCAGCCCAGCCTTAGTTGAATTTACTTTTTTCGGGTAGCACATGCTTTTGTGTCATTGCTTTATAACAAGGATTTGTTGTTAAGCCTAACTCTTGAGATTTTAAGTTTTTAAACTAATTTTTATAATTTCAATATAGTCTGTGTTTGGAAGTTACTTCCATGAACACTTAGCATATGTGTTCTTCTGCATAGTAGTAATAAAGAAATAGCACAGATAGAGTGAATGAATTTAGAATCTGGCTTAAGAGGAAGCATGGAGCAGATTACTCCTGTGATCCCTATACATAAGAGGTTGAGGTAAAGGATTGCCATAAAGATTAGCCTGCTATATATAGTAAATTCTTCCAGATGCCTCTGGCTGCTCTCTCTCTCATATCTACAATAAAAACCATAACCATGTTGTAGAGCAGTAAAGTTGGTAGTTTTTTGTTTTTTTTTTTTTTCTCTGTACCCCCTCACATGTATCTGGTACAGAAACCTGGGATATCAATGAGTGTTTCACCCCAGGTATAAGCAAGAGGGGAGCAGTAAAGGAACTGCTGACATAACTGCTCTGCAGTGTGGTAAAGGGAAAAGTGGTTTTTTCTTTGTTTTGTTTGTTTCTTTTTGTTCATAAGAGAAAATATTCAGAGGCATCTTCCAGAATCCAAAGCAGAGAGAAAAGAAGAGGAGAGGAGAGAGTAGACTGAACATGGTCAGCAGGGTGGACATGGCTAGGGCTATGTATGAGAAGAAATGATACTAACTAGCCAGAAATAGAGAATAGAAAGAGCCCAGAATAGTAAAACAGTCAGCTTGTAATGATGAAAAATGTAAGCATTACGTCTCAGATGGAAATGTATCCTGGCAGTCGGGCACCGAGGAATACCACAAAGTCACAGCACATAACAAACTTTCCAGAGAGATGTATTGGGATGGAAGAACCCTGGAGGATGGCTGCCTCTGCTAGGGCAGGAAAAAAAAAAAAAAAGCAGAGAGCTGACAGAAGTCAGGACTTATATAGAGTTCCTTTGGGGGGCGGGGGTTGGTGTTGGGAGTGGACCTTTTCAGGGTGAATCTTTCCAAGGTGGATTGGTGAGATTTCATGTCCAGAGCTTGGGCTTTTTACTCTGTAGGGTGGTGTTGAGTGCAGCCATTAGGACAGTTAGAGTGTTCTGTGGTGGATGGAACCTGACAGTTGGAGGTCCTCAGGGAGGGGTCTGGCCACTCCTGTGTCCCAAGTGGCTAACAGTCCTGTAGTGGTATTTGCTTGGCCTATGACCTTGGGCTAAAGAGTGGGAAGGAGATGGTGTTTCTTGCCTTTGTTCATGATCTCTTTAAGGAGAAGAGAGAGGCATCACATGTTTCTTTCTTCCTGTGATCCAAGGGCCAGGTGCTTTGGCACCAGAAAGAACAGAGGACGACTTCAGCTGTTTACTCTGTTCTGTATTCGTGAGTGTATTTTCTCAATTTATATCTTAATAAATCCCAATTACCCATTAAATAGACTCATACAGATTGATCTTAACATGTTTCCCCTCTTTTTTGTTTGTTATTGATAAACAGGTTACTGGAAAGAGGAGTGATGTTATCATAGACTACTGCCATTGGATAGGGTCATCATAGTCTACTGCCATTGGATAGGTCATTGAAGTCCTGTGTGGGTAGACTTGCTCTTCGCCATCGGGTGTAACTGGAGTTGCTGGCCTCTCGCTCTAGCTGGGAGCAGTAATCCGAGGGTAGTGACTGATTAAAAGTCTGATTAGAAATGTTTTGAATTTATTGTTGAAAAAAATCTAGACAAGATGTTTATAGGGCAGCGTTCAACTAGTAGGATTAGGAAAAGGAGGAGAAAGGGGGTTAAAAAGGGTAGTATCCAATTCCATATTAAACTTGCCAGTGAGCCACTGGCCAGAGGCAGCGAGCTGTTTCTTGAAGATTTATCTGGAGTTGTCAGGTCTGACTGATACAGAAGCAACATTCTTCTCTGAGGAAGAGACAAAGACCACCTCTCTCTGCTGTTAGTAAATTTAATTCTTGCTGATTTTGTAGCACTTATGGCCATGAGGATGTCTATTTGGCCCTGAAATATAAGGATGGTCTGAGCCACCCATTGGCGATCCTGGATGAACTGACAGGAAAGCAGATGGTACATAGCTAGGTGATTGTACCCAGGACTGCAAAAAGCGTAGGACCCAAACTGCTTATTTGTCATCCCATGCTGCTATAAACCCTGTGATAGGAATTGGCAAGTTCTTTACCAGGTACCACCCCTAGTTTTGGAACAAGGAGCTCCAGGGCACAAGTCCTAGACTACCCAACAGGTAAGGTAGGTAGTGATAAACCTAAGTGCCACAGAAAATCAAGGCATTGTGGGTGTTTAGGCATAGGGGCTAGGAGGTAGTACCAAGGATTACGGAATTACTGTTGTCTGTGGAATTCAGTGTGCTCACAAAGCATGTTCCTATTGGGGAAAATTATAAAGGCCACTCCACGTAGTTAAAAGGAAGATTTATTTAGTGGATGACTTACAAATGAAGGAATAGATAGGTTGCGGGGGTCTGGAGAAGGTGTATCGCAATCCAGCAGTGTTCTCTGGAGCTCTGCTCAGTCAGCCTCCACCGTCCAGGGTCCAGGAACAGAGCGCGCGCTTGCCCATCCAGGTCTCGGGTCTCCAGACACCTCCCTTGGCCCCGCCTCGTAGGCATGACAGTTGCCAGAGTCTCAATGGGGGTTGGAACTTCCAGAACCAAGCTGGAATAGCTACCCACTACATGTTCCTAAAGAGTGAAAGCAGTCTGTGATATTGAAGAGAGAGATGTGTGAAATGATATGAGAGGGAGGTGGGATCAGTATCAAAAAGGGATGATACTAGGGATGTAAGGACCTTTGAGGAGCTTTGGACCACTTCTACCTGTCTATACCTAGGGGTTGAGAGAGTAGGATGTGTACCCTCTATATTTTGATTATGCCTGATGGATGGATGGCTGTGGTAAATGCTATAGTAAAGTTTACTAAGACCTCTGTATCCCATCTGCAGTACCATGAGTCATCAAATAGAATATAAAAGATTGGTCATTTTGCATAAAAGGTAGAACACTTTCCTGAATATGCTTCATATCTCCTACAGGGCCAGTAAGGACATCCTTCATAAGTCTCTGTTCAATGTCAACAGTGATCTCTATGATCATAGAGAAAGCAGGCATAGGGGACCGGTGTTTCAGATGTCAATGTAGGCGTTACAGGGACAAGTATCTCTTTTTGGCAACCTGCTGGTGAGCAGTCTCCAGACGCTACCATGTGAGTGGTCTGGTAGAACCATTAAGTATAAAGGTTTCCTAAATCTTTGAAATCTTAATATAACAATAGCATAGAGGAGGAAAGAAATCTGAAACATTTTTCATTATCTTAAATCACTTTCTTTTACCTTCAGAATTTTATTTACATGCCTTAACCTTAAAACACTTTTTTATAACTTAGAACTTTCTTAAGCTTTTGTATCCTCAGACCTTTAAAAACTTTCTTAAACCCCCTAAACTTACTGAAGCTTTCACATTCTTAGACATTCATAACTTTCTTAGACCCTCATTGCAAATGGTCTGCATTTTCACCAGTAGCCCCTCTTGGGCTCTCTTTAGGAACTTCAGTCCTACCACCCAGTGCTAAGTCTCAGGTTCTCTCTATGAACCCTTCATGTCCTTTTAAAACTAACACCACCTAGGTGATTCTTTGTCTACCACTAAGAAGTACATTCTTGTATGAATACATGGAGGTGTAGCTTTGATGCCTCATTAAAGCATTGTTTCTTAAGTCTTATCATAAACCTGTTTGTTGTGGGTTTTTTTTTTTATTTTTGTTTTAAGGGCAGGAATTATCACACAGAAATAGAAAAAACAGGCATGGGGGTAAGCACTGGTGAAGGAGAAATAAATAAGGGAGTTAAAGGGAACTGAATCAGCCTTTTATAGCCTGATAAAGAACAATTTCCTGACCCTATTAGAACAGGCTCTTGGTTAAAGGTTGGGGGTCTCTTGAACAATAAATATCCATTTGTAAGAGCTACCCCAGACAGGTAGAGTTAGGAAGAAGTACAGGAGAGAGCAAGTTTAGCTATAAAGGATTTTCAGACCATTTGTGTAGTGGCAGAAGTTGCCACCATTGAAAATTGAGCATGTCAGTTTAGACCATCAAAATCTACTAAGGCCAAGCTGTTCCTAGTAACAGAGTGATGCTTTAATAAAAATCTAAGACCATAGAGGAAGAGAGGAAGGGTCTCAAAACAACTCTGTTGGAGTTTCTATAAGCTCCTAGTGGGAGCTGAGAGGCAAGAGAGAAGCCCAGGAGGGTATAGAGAAGCTGTGAGAGTTCCAGGATGGAGCTGAGAGATTAGAGAGAACAAGTTAGAGGCTAGAGCCTGGCCAGATAGATATGGAATATTCCAGAACCCCTGGGGTAGGACAATCCAGGAGAGTTGGGTGGAAAGATGAGTATCCAGATCAGTCCATGTAAAGACAAAGGTATTTTGTGACTGTGGATCAAGATGTATGGAAAAGAAGGCACCCTTGAGATCTGGGACAGAGAAATGGGAAGGCCTCTGAGGGGATGGTAAAGAGGATGGAGGTTGGGTACTATTGGGTAAAGGGGAACCACTGTTGAGTTGTTAAGTCAGAGATCCTAAACCAAGTGGTAGGTTCCATTGTTGTTAGTCCCCCCTCCCCAGAGTATGAGAGTACTAAAGGGGGAAGAAATGGGATACAGAAGATTCTTTCTTAGAGGTGAGAGATAAGAGGCTTAAGTCCCCTGAAGCTGTGAAGAAAGAGTGGTATGGAGCCTGGATGACATATTTGGTGAGGTTTGGTGAGGCTCTTCCCCTATTGTGATAATAAACAAGAAGGAGAGGTGGGTCCCCAAAACTCCATCAGGAGTAAGAAGGTGGCCCCAGTGTCCAGAAGGAGAGAGATAGATCACCCTGATATTGTGATGTCTACCTGAGACTCCCAGTCAGAGATGGCAGTGGTCAGGCCAAGGGAGAATCATGGGAACCTGGGCCCCCTCAGTTGTCCGTGGCCAGATATAGGACTTCATCTGAAGGGCCACCTGAACTTGATGTCCCCATGCCTCGAGGGACCTGGAGCCAGTCAACATCCCAAAACCCTTCTTGATGGCACCTTGGACATGGTTTGGGTGGTTTACATGGGTTCAGGCAGGCCCGGGCTAAGTGACCCTCCTGACTGCCTTTGAAACAGAGACCCACAGGCTCTCAGGCTTTGGGAGGCCAGGGAACCTACATGGTTGCCATGGCCACTTGAAAAGCCTTAGCCAGAATCAGGTATTTTTGCTTTCAGGCTTTTTTATCTCTGACATGGTATACCTTAAAGGCTACGGCTGTGTCTTCTGCCTGAGGAGTCAGGAGTCCTTTCTCTAGACATTTAAATTAGGCCCTAGTATCAAGGAAACTCTGGGAGAAGTGGGTCTGAGGAGTTGTTTTCCATCTGGGGTCTCAGGATCTAGACTAGTATATTGTAAGAAGATCTTTGTGAGGCGGTCTAGGAATTGAGATGGTTTATGTTTGTACTGGATAACCTATTAGATTATTTAGTGATTTCCCACTTTAAGGGTGGCCTTGTGAAGACCAGCTAGGAGGCAAGTTAGAAATTGATCCCGAGCAGGGATGCCCCTTCAGGATACTGTAATTCCATTCACCACCATGGTTAGGGACTGCCTCAGCCCTGACTGGGTGGGCAGCCTGTCACTAAGGAGGGAGAAAGGGAAACCAGAGATGCTGGAGAGGAAGATGAGGAACTGTGGGTTGAGGCCAATAAGGGAGAGGCTTTTTAGTGGGATCAAAAACAGTGGAAGAATCATCTGGTTTGGGCCTCACAACTAGGAGGAGTTGTACCTTGGTTAGCTTATGTCATGTGGACACTTTTAAGATGGGAGTGAGGCAAAACCCATCCTTTCCAACCCCGCTGTCTGTCTCATGGCCGCCTCTGTCCCTGTCGGGGGACAGGAACTAAGATGGCAGCAAGCCACATGTTTCCTTTAAGATTACCTATGTGTAGATTTTTAGCTGTCAGCCCTGGTGTTATGAGTTTTAAATTAACCCCTTTGTTACAAAATTTACAGGGTTATAAGCATCTCCAATATGCTTGCAAATCTTTAGGTACAGAAAGTTTATACAGTAGTTTTACAAATCTTGAGATAAGATCTATACCTTAGGAAAGGTTGTAGAGAGTTAAACCAAAACCAAGAGTATGAGATGAGTAGCAATAGTCCCCACTGGAAATAGTCTCTTTATTTTGTTTTGCTCTCCTTTCTCTGTCACATAGTCAGGTGGCTTACCTGATAGGGGAGATTTTAGAGGAAATCTTTTAAACAAACATGCTTGGTTGGGGGAGGAGCAAGCCATACCCCATACCCCAATTCCAGAGCCAGCTTTTAATTGAAGTGGGACAACATAAAACAACAGTCTAATGCCACTCATATCTAAAAGACACCTAAATCACTGTAAAACTGAATCTGATAAGATAAGAACAAATAAAGCTTAGAGATAGGAAAATTTTGAGCTCTAGCTATAGACAGAGGGCGTTCGTTGCAGGAGGGAGCTGAGCCAGTGAAGAGTATTTGCAGAATGTGTACACAGAGCAACTGGCCTACTGCTTTGCTTTCTCCCCCTGTTGCTAGGTTTGGCTCCTGGCTTCCACTTTGCAATGAACTTACAGATCTATCAACTGGTAACTTAAAAGACAGGTTTTTTAAACAGTGAGGGGGTTGGGGGGTGGAGGGTGGTGAGGAACCAGACAAAGACAGGGCTTGGAGCAGAGAAAAAATTGGGAATGGGGAGTCTCTTTTTATTTCCCTGATCACTCCTAGTATTTGCAAAGTTCCCAAATATTAGGATCTAGGGGGCTTTTAGGTGGCTCTCTGGATTGATTATCTAGTATTGAGGCCAAACTTGATTGCAAAAGCGAATAAACTTAAGGCCCTTTAGATCAGATGCCAGGTGTTGAGTCTGGAGATTTTCTTAGAGGCATTCTAAGGAGGAATTAGAGGCTATGGGCACATTCCCACGGATGAGAAGAAGGGAAATGTCCCTGCAGCCTGTAGTTGTGGGCATCCCCATGAGTCAATGAGGACCAAACTGTTCGGTGGGTTGTCTCCACACTTATTGGGGATCAGGGCCTTAGCCTGCGTAAGCCAGAGAGACTGGAAGC
Source organism: Peromyscus maniculatus bairdii (assembly GCF_049852395.1). Lineage (NCBI taxonomy): Eukaryota > Metazoa > Chordata > Mammalia > Rodentia > Cricetidae > Peromyscus > Peromyscus maniculatus. The sequence continues at coordinate 1,793,718 of NC_134858.1, forward strand.
CTGGTAACAGGGCTTTTGTGAAGGCAAGGACAAAAACCAAGCTCTGAGATGGGGATGTCATCCACAGGAAAGGGTTGGAGAACAGAGTCAAAAAAGCCATGAGGACCTAGAGGAACTGTGGCATTGTAGACAGCTCTGAGGAGAGGGTGGGAGAAGAGGGCAGGAAGACACACAATAATAGCCCAGTCAGGTCTAAGGAAACTGCAGGATTGTAGCTCCAAGGGTGGGGGTATAGGGTCAGGTGAAGAGAGCTGGCTGGAGCCTTAAAGACTGTGGCTGGGGGCACCTCTACCTCCAGGAGTAACAAAGGAGTGCTGGACACTCAACGGTCATTCCTCAGACTCAAATGTTTACACCGACCAAAGAGGAACAACACCCAATTGCTGTTGGTGGATGGGGTGCCAAGAGATTGGTGTGACCTGGAGGTGAGTCTGTTGTGGGTGGACTGGAGATGAGGGATAGGATCCTAGTGCTGATAAGAATTCCAACCACGCCCCATGGTCTCAAATGCTAGGTGGGACACTTAGTTATCTCCATTTCCAGGTCACACGTCCTGCGTGACCCACACCCCATAGTTATGTAGTCACGTAACCTCATGATCTCTGAGATTGGGCCTGTGTGCGCAGATGCGTCCTGGCCTTTATAAAGCGGTGTCATATTCGTGTGTGTGTGTGTGTGTGTGTGTGTGTGTGTGTGTGTGTGTCTGTGTCTGTGTCTGTGTCTGTGTCTGTGTCTGTATCCGTCTGTCTGTCTGTCTGTCTGTCTCCCCCCACACACACACACACTCCCGTCTCTTTCTGCCAGGCCTGGTTTCTCCTGTCCTATCCCCTCTTCTCTCTAAAAAAGCCCATTCTAATTCTGGTAACCATGGCTCATGACTTCTGCCGAACAATCAGTGCCATTATCCTTTCAAGTGCAGCTTGGATCATGAGGAAAAATGCAGGCACTAAGAGAGGCTAGCCAAATGTAAGCACCAAATGTAAGCATTACATCTCGGATGGAAAGGTAACCTGGCATTCGGGCACCAAGGAATACCACGAAGTCACAGCACACAACAAACTTCACATAAGAGATTTATTAGGAGGGAAAAACCCAGAGGGTGACTGCCTCTGCTCCGACAAGAAACAGCAGAGAACTGAGCAGAAGGCAGGGTTTATATAGAGTATCTTTGGCGCAGGATAGAGGGGTGGACCTCTTCAGGGTGAAGCTTCCCAGGGTTGGGATTGGTGGGATTTCATGTACAGAGCTTGGGCTTTTTACTCTGTAGGGTAGGGGCTGGATGTAGCTCTTAGGACAGAGTGTTCTGAGGGTGGAACTTGGCAGTTGGAGGTCCTTGGGGAGGGGCCTGGACACTCTTGTGTCTCAGGTGCCTTACAAGGAGTAGCTGGGGGAGGGAAGCCCATGAGCTGGAGGGAGTTTAGGGTGGAGGAGAAGAGAAGGACTAGGATGTCAGTGTGGACTTTGAAGTGTATAAAAGGTATTTGAGATACTGAGGGCATCTAAGGCCAACATGTACTTTTGATATGTTGATAGGTAGCCATATGTTCCTTCAGCCAGAGGTAAGGGAAATGGCTCTTTGGCAGATGGGAACTGGTTTAACAAGTTCCTGAGGGTGCTGAGTTTTATCTGGCCACTAGAAATGCTCTTGTAGTTCAGGTTGAGCTCATTTCTGGACTATGGACTACCTTTTGGAGTTTGGGAAATTTGAGTTTTCTTTAAACCTGACAGTTATAGGCAGGAGCCTTCTTGAATTCAAAGCTAGCCAACAATGTGAGGCCCTATCTCAAAAGTGATCTGTTGTGGTAACTTTTGAGCAGTGCCTTATGAAGATCTTGTAAATAACACTGCTTTTCTTTTCTTTTTTTTTTTTTTTTTTGGTTTTTTTTTTTTTTTTTCTGTTTTTGTTTTTTTTGTTTTTGTTTTGTTTTGTTTTGTTCTGGTTTTTGAGACAGAGTTTCTCTGTGTAGCTTTGGCTGTTCTGTAACTTGCTCTGTAGACCAGGCTGGCCTCCAACTCAGATCCACTTGTCTCTTCCTCCCAAGTACTAGGATTAAAAAAGTGAGCTACCACCACTCAGCTTTAAAACTGCTCTCTAAGCTTTGGGTTGATGTTGAAATGGAGCGGAAGAGTGCTCTACAAAACATGGACTTCAAGTGAACAAGCATGTTTCTATACTGAATGAAAAAGGATACTGTAAAAAAAAATCCAAAGTAGCACTCTGTGGGGGAAAAAGGGGAAAAGTTTATTTCAAATTGCCAAGGCTGTCTCCCAGGAAAGCAAGGTGAAGGGACAGGAAAGATGCCCAGGGTTAAATGGGAACTGGAGAAAGGGGCCTTGTGATCAGTGATGGAGGGAGCCTAGAGGCTAGCACTGACCTTGGCAAGTTAATAGGCACCACAGTGATATGGAAATAGAAAAGCCACAATGACTGCCTTTTAGCAAACAGGATCTTTCTTCAAGTCCCTGAAGGAATGGGGGCTTTTGTCTAATTTGCCTGACCTTGGGAAAAAGACTTTCTTGAGGGACCAGACACAGCGTTTTTGTTCTTAGGAATGTTGTTTAATTTGAGTCTCAGCTTGCTATTTTGAAGAAAGTATTGTTAATGACAGTCTTAAATAGTTGATATATCAATATTGAGTGAAGTAACCATGGATGTCGTTATGTGGGTGGTCGCTACACAAGTGTGGGGGTTCACGCGGGTCGGTGGAATGAAGACACAGAAGCATCTTAAGAATGAATCTAGCCTTTCATGGCTGCAGGGGGGTCCAGCCTCAAAGGACTGAAACACTCTTCCCTTCACCTAGGACAAATTTATTTACTCTTTTTTACAGTTTAGATAGTTAATTTCCATACCTTCAAAGCAACCCAAAAGGAGCTCCCAGAGACCAAATGCCAGGTGCAAATTACTTGATTTCTCAGGTACTTTGGTTTTCCGGGTTTCCTGGACCAAGTTTTGCATAGGCCTTTGATCTTTGGGGGACTCTCTGATCCTTGACTCTCAGACAAGACTCACATAGGGCAATAAGAAAAACAAAAGGTAAGAGAAACAAAAGGTGTATTTAAACAAAGGAAGGATTAGGTCTAGGTGCTGCTCTCTGGAGCCAAGCCTGGAGCTTAGCAGGAATGCCACTACACATGGAGATTATCCAAAGTCCTAATGATACAGACTAGGGGTTAAAGAATTAAAAGACAGGGAAAATCTCAAAGGTAACAGGTAGCAGACAGAATCAGCAGCAGCTGAAGAAAGGCATTTACTGGGGGTAAGAACACATGTATGCAGCAGACACACAGAGAAAAAGACTCTCTGCCAAGCTGGAACTCTAGTCTCCTCTCCAGAGCTGGGATGTTTACAGTCTCTGAAGAGTTTTCTTCTCCTAATTTGAGGGTGGTGAGTTTGAATAAAGATAGAATGGTTACCCACAACTGTTGTGTAACCTGTCCTCAACCAACCTTGAACTTGTTGAGACAGTACATCAGCAGGCTGAGAAAAAACCCTACAGGGCCTTTGCTTTAAGCTGCCAGGCTTTTGTCTCGAGTCAGGAGTGTGAAGAAGGAGCCAGCCATCTTGGAAATTTGCCACCTTTATTTACCTAGCCATGACCAGAACCTATCTGTCTGTCTTCCAGGAAGTCTGTCTAACTCTTAGTCTCTCACTGGTACTGTCAGGCTTGTATCACCAAGCAACTACAGAAATTCTAACCATTTGTTGTCTACTAATATTTACCGCTTAACAGAGTGGAATTTTTATATATAATGCTGTTGTCTAACTTACTGTGTAAGGGTCCCAAGTTTTTTGCTTTGAGGTATGGATATTTTTGTAAAACGGCAGGAGAGAGTGTTGGTTTTTTGCAATGCTCTTACCCTGTGAGGAAAAGTCAGGAAACACGACAGAATCCACTAACAAGAGTTTTATTAAGATGAGGAGAGAGAGAGAGAGAGAGAGAGAGAGAGAGAGAGAGAGAGAGAGAGAGAGAGAGAGAGAGAGAGAGAGATGTGCATAGGCCTGTGGAAAGACGTGTGTGGTGTGTGAGGGGGCCAGGGAATCATGGCACTGGCTTATAAAGGCTGAGCTGTGCCTGCGCACACAGGCCCAAGTGGCTATTCCATGCATGCACATAGATAACATGGTTGCGCCGCGTGCTTTATGCAACCACGTAAAGCCACAGGGTCCTGGGTCACACAAGACATTTGACCCGGAAATGACTGGGTGGAAATAACTAGGTGTCCCGCCCAGCATGTGTGACCATGCCCAACCACGGGGGCGTGTTGGGAATTTCCATCAAAGAGGCCTTGGCAGGTGGAGCCAACATGCCCCATGGCTGGTGAGGGAGACACGCCATGCAGACATGGTGGGCAGCTGCCATGGGGCATGATGGAAACTCACTCATACCATGCAGACACGGCACCCACGTGGAAAGTTTTATTGGGGGAAGGGAGAAGGGAAGAGAGGGAAAGCAGGTGGAGACTGGGAGTAAAAGAGAAGGAGAAAAGGGAAAGAGGAGGTGCACACTACCTCATGGCAAGAGAGAGGAAGGGAGAGAGAGAAGAGGGAGGGTTTTTTTTTAAAGGGGACTTTACATAGGATGATGTTGTCAGGGCACTGGGTGGGCCAGGGGCAGGTCTGAATGCTACCAGATATAGTTGCTGAGTTTAAATTATTATCATTGTCAAAAGTTCTCTTCACACCTACCCTCTTTTCTTTGTGTACTAATATATTCCATGTTTCTCTCATTTTTTTAAAGTACCTACTTTTTATTCTAGCCTAACCTTGTTGGATTTCTTAAAAGAATCATCGAGGGACCAGAGACCAAAGAGCTGGTTCAGTGGGTGAAGCACTTGTCATGCAGGCATGAGGACTTTAATGTGGATCTGGATCTCATGTGAAGTGGCTCTATCAGCCTAGTGCTCCTAAAGAGAGATAGGAGGCAGCGATAGGACAGTCCCCATTGTAGACCAGCTAGCCTGGTGGACACAGTGCTGAATAACAAGAAACTTGTCTCAGAAAAGGTAGAAGTCGGAAGACAGATACCTGAGTCTGTCCTACTATGGCACATGCACGCTCAAGCTCACACACACACACACACACAAAACCACCATCAACATAAACAAAAAAGAAAAATTTTTACAAACCATTCCCTTTTCTTATAAGCCCATTGTAACACTGTATACTCCACCTCCAGTTCCTCAGTGGTTCTTATTTATTCCTTTCCTTAAAGAGGCCATATTGAAGATCTCAGACTTTAGACGATTCCAGCCATAGCTGTCTGCAATCTGACTATCTACAGTTATGTGAAAACCCCAAGCAAGAAGCTCCAGCTAAGTACCCTGAGAGGAATAAATTGTCCTAAGCCACTAGAAGTCAGGGGATTTTAAGGAAATGAATAAGTACAACAGAGAGGTACTAGGGAATCAGTTTCCCTGTTTCTCTGATTTCCCTAGTTCTCAGCCTTCTTTCCTGTTTATTTCCTTATTTTTTGCTGTTAACACTTTTGTGTTTGGAGCTGAGTTTGTTATTTGGGAAGTTAATGATTTTCTGTGTAAGTATTGCAGCTCAGATGGAAAGGTATCCTGAAAACTGGAAACCAAGGAATACCATAAAGTCACACTGCACAACAAACCTCACACAAGAGATTAGGAGGGTAATTGCCTCTGCTAGAGCAAGAAACAGCAGCAAACTCAACAGGATAAACAGCTTATATAGAGCTTCTTAGGAAGAGGGTGGAGCTTTTCAGGATGGAGATTGGTGGGATTTTATGTCTAGAGATTGGGCTTTTTGCTCTGCAGAGTGGGAGCAGGGTCCAGCAGTTAGAGCAATTAGAGTATTCTGTGGATGGAACCTGGAAGTTAGAGGTCCTCAGAGGAGGAGCTTACAATCTAGCCTCCCACTGTTTTTGCATTCTTTACCTTGTGTTTAGAACACCCTTTAAAACATTAGTAGTATTGGTATGCTGTTTTTCTTTCTGCTTTCAACTAGGACACCTGGGACCAATGTTTTCTTTCTAATGGCCATTTGTTAGTTATGGTTTCTATTGCTGTTAATAGACACTATGACAACAACTCTTATAAAAGAAAACATTTAATTGGGGCTGGCTTACAGTTAAGAGGTTTAGTCCACTTTCATCATGGCAGGAAGCATGGGAGTGCACAGGCGGACATGGTTCTGGGAAAGGAGCCAAGAATTCTACATCCAAATGGCTAGACAGCAGGAAGAGAGAGTGACCCTGGGCCTGGCTTGAGCATTTGAAACCTCAAAGTCTGCCCTCCCACACACCCCCCAACACACTTCCTCCAGCAAAGGCCACTTCTAATGGTGCCACTCCTTATGAAATTATAGGAGCCATTTTCAATCAAACCACCACAGCCATAAATCAACTAATACCACCAAACTTGGGTGGCTTTTTTTAAGTCAGTTCTCTTGTGAAGGTCAGGGTTAGGGTTAGAGTTAGAAGATACGAAGTCAGTATGTCAGCATCAACATTTTAATCCTGATTTTGCCACAAAAGATTGTGCTTAGAAGAGGAACACATGTATAGAATGTAAAAGTAGTAAAAGAACTACTACTTCAGGAATAGTATTTATTTAATAACAATAAGATGAAGCATGTAGTGAAGTCCTAAAGAAGGTAGGTATTTATACAACCTCTACAGTCAATCCTATGAGAATAGATATCAAGCTTCAATTACATATTTCCCAATTCAAATAAAAGTTCAAGAAGAATTTTTTTATTAAATATCATAAAATCAAATGTTTAAAGTTTACTATCATATTATTATTTCTGTTGTTATTTCACACCATGAGTACATTGATTAAAATTCATTTTATTTATTATTGGGTATTGATAAGCATGTGGATGTCAGAAGATAACTGTATGAAGTTGGTTTTCTTCTTCCACCTTTATATGGGGTCTGTGAATCTAACTTAGGTCACCAGACTTGCAAGGCAAGAGCTTTTACCTGATAAGCTATCTTGCCAGACTGAAGAGGGCAAATTAAGTCTGAAAATTTCATTAGCTTCCTACAACATTAATTTTTTTATTCCAGTTCTAAGAACCGGTTGAATTGGCTATGGATAATTCATACAATTTCGATGAACAAGGCTCATGGAATGGAATCTCATCTGAAAAGAAAAAGAATTTCCTTGCATCAGAAGATCATGGGCAGAAAATTTTAAGTGTTCTACAGAGTTTTAGAGAACAGAATGTCTTTTATGATTTCAAAATAATAATGAAAGAAGAAATAATCCCATGTCATCGTTGTGTGTTGGCAGCATGCAGTGACTTCTTCAGGTACTCTACCCCCATCTATACTTTATATTTTATATATGGAAAAAATTACATTGTATTTTAAAACTCACTGCCTCCTGAACATGCTATAGCAATTTTTAATTCTTAATAAAAAGACTTAATTAGAACTAGTTTAATAATAGTGTTTGAATAGGGACTCTTAAGCTACAGCTGTAAAAATAAGAGTCTTTCAAGGACACCATCCCCAAAGTTCTTTAAAATTAGTTCCTTGAGCTATTCTGGGTGGGAGTGGGGTTCATATGGGGTCAGCTTTGTTGAAATGGCAAGTTGAACAAAAATAGAAGCTGAGTTTAAAGAAAATGACCAAGAAGAAAATAATTTTAGTTGTGTCCATGCCATCTCCCAGGTGAGGAACTCGAGTCCAAAGGACTTATTATTTCTCCTTCCACATATGGTGGCTCATGCCTATAATCTCAGCATTCAGGAGGCTGAGGAAGGAGGATTGCCATGATGATAGTGAGTTTCTGATGCATAAGGGTAAAGGTCTGATGTATTATCATAGTGCTGTGGCAGTTGTCTGCTGGCCAGTAAAGAGAATGGTATCTTGTGCTGGCACCCTGCAGTCAGCCCTCCTAGTTTACCGCAGTAAACTCAAGTTCTCACTTCAGTACTCTGCATTGTGCCCAGTTTGGGAATAAAAATTAAGTAGGGTTTTACTCTCTCAACCAATTTGATAAAAACAGGTTAAGATTGAATATATGAAGCAAAATGAAAAGTATACTGCATTTGCAATTTTTTTAAATTGGTAAGTGAACCTTGTGCTGTTCTGTTTTCAGTCATTAATTCAAAACCTGCTTTTTATAACCATGTAATTCAAGAGCTGCTGTACTGCCATTGTAGTAAATTGTATAAGCTAGACTTTATTTAGCAAGCAGTTCTTGCCATCTGCTACTGATTGAACACCTGCCTTTGGGGTTTTGCTTTGAATTTGGAACTCAGTACTGCACAGTGTTCTTGGCCAGAGAAGCTCTAGCAGTCTTGAATTAGCTATTTACTTAACTAGAACTTTCCTTCTCTGCTTTTTGTTTCTTCACATACTCTTAGGCATTCTTTGAACTATGTTGGGGCCTCAAGTGTTAGTCTCTGTTACCCCCAGGATACCTTTGTCTGCCCTCTTCCTTTTGAACTCAGCTTTCCTTCCAGTAACTTTTTTGTGTCCCTTATCCTTACAGATGTGGCCTTTTGTTCACAGGCATCTGTCTAGTTAGTGGTTAAATACTTAGTTTCTAAGTATATATTCCCTAAGCTAAGTCCCAGATCCACTGTTTACTAGTCATGTAATCATCATTACATTAGGTAAATCACTTACCTTCTTCAGACCTAGGTCTCCTCACTATTGACAAGGAAATTAGAAAAAATAAAAATAGGAATTAATACATAGGGTCATTCTGGAGTTTATAAAAGAAATAATGTATAAATGGTTAGCATACTGTATTTTACATTCAGTTAATGTTAGTCAATAAAGTTCTTGTTTTGCAACATAGCAAAACACAGAAAGATCCTGTTCTGAGCATACAGTGTGATTTCTCTTCATTGTTTTCAAGCTAATACACCAAGAAGTTTTTGTAAGCATTTGAATTTATAATTCTCTGCTCTTATCAAACTTATTTTTTAATTAAATAATTTAGTACGTTAATTATTTGAGAGCTTTTTACATGTGTATATTGTCTTCTGGTTACTCTCTACCGCCTCCTTATCGCTATCTAGCTATATCAATGTCCCTTCCTTCCCCCCCGCTGTCCCTTCCCAGTGATGACTTTTTTGACCCATTTAGTTTAACAAGGGCTGTTTGTGTGACTACTGGGTTAGGCATTTAAATGCTTTAACACATACATACTATTTTGTTCAGCTTATTCCTAACTTTTCCTCAAGTGACCTAATGCTGAACAGATAGGCAGTTAAATAATTTTAGCAGTATTAGTAAATAGTACATGACACAGCAGAACCTCATATCCTCTCCTAGCTTTTTGAGTCTGCTATTCATCTTTTAAAATCACTATTAGAATAAAATACTAGTTTTCTTTTTTAATTTTAGACTGTTTTAAATAGCAGGAATGACCAGTTCTTTATTGAATTTTGTTAAATGAATACATAGCTCACATGAAAATATATACAAATGTGGCTAGAAACTTAATCATTTATACTCTTAAAATAAACCATTAATTCACAATACTTGTAATTTGATAAAATTAACTACATTGCAAGAATAACGTAAAATAAAAATGTCAGAAAAGTATGCACTACTTAGCAAAAATTATGATTAAGATGTAAAATCAAGGAACTGAAAAGGAATCACATTCTTACAGAAAACTACTTAGGATAACATGACAAATCTGAGTCACATAGAATCCTGGGACTTGAGAAATTGCTCAGTGATTAAGAGCACCTGCTGCTCTTCCAGAGGTTCTGGGTTCAATTCCCATGGTAGCTCATAATCATCTGTAACTCCAGTTCCAGAGGATCTGATTCCCTCTTCTGTACTTCACAGGCATTAGGCACATACTTGTACACATGCATACATGCAGACAAACCACCCATATACATAAAATAAATAAAACCTTAATAGGTAGGTAGGGTAGATAGAAAGACAGAGATGTGGGGAGAGGTGAGCAATCTATTAGGAAATGTTTGATTTCTTAAAATAGTAACAGTTAATACTTTGCAATGATTAAGTCACTTATTCATCTAAACAACTCATTTTTTAAATTATTGACTTTTTAAAAATTTTACATACTAACCACAATTTCCCTTCCCTCCTCTCCTCCTGTCCCCCTCCCCGCCATCTCCTTTCTACTTCCCACCACCACCCTCCATCCACTTCTCAGAAGGGGTAAGGCCTCCCATGGGAGTCAACAAACCATGGCATATCAAGTTGTGGCAGGACTAGGTCCATGCATCAAGGCTGGCTGAGGCATCCCACCATAGGGAATAGGTTATAAAAAGCCAGCTCATGTGCTAGGTGCCCCACAAACAGACAAAGCTACACCACTATCACCCACATGCAGAGGGCCCAGGTCAGTCCCATGCAGGCTCCCTAGCTGTCAGTCCAGTGTCTGTGAGCTCCCATTAGCTTGGGTCAGCTGTCTCTATGGGCTTCCCCATCTTGATCTTGATATTCCCCCTCCCCCTTGCTTATCATCCTTCCTCCCTCTCTTCAACTGGACTCCCAGAGCTCCAGCCCAGTGCCTGGCTATGGATCTCTGCATCTGCTTCCATCAGTTACTGGATGAAGGTTCTATGATGACAATTAGGGTAGTCACCAATCTGATTATAGGAGATGGCCAGTTCAAGCACCCTTTCCACTATTGCTAGGAGTCTTTGCTGGGGTCATCCTTATGGATTCCTGGGATTTTCCTTGGCACCAGATTTCTCCCAAATGACCCCCTTTATCAAGATACCTCTTTCATTGCTCTCCCTCTCCATCCCTTCCCCACTAAACAACTCATTTAATCCTTTTATTTTGCAAGTAATTTTGTTGATAGTGATATGATTTTCCTTGAATATGTAACCTGAGGTTATTTTGTAGCATATTAATAATCTTTTAGCTAAAATAATGTATCTATTTAGAACTTCCCATTACAATGCAAATTAATATTTTAATTTATTTTTTCAGCTTCATTAGCCATGCTTTTTTCTCTTTTTATATTCATGTGTGATACAAGAAAACAAGCATTAATAGAATACCTTTCATATTCATTATTAATGAAACCTCCTGCTGGTCATGTAGTCAATAAGTGAAGAAGCTGCATTATCACTGAGATAGCTGTCTCTTGGGGTCATGAACTTAATACTGCATTGAGTATAATGCAGTACATTATGTAGTACATAGATACATAGATAATATATAATATAATCATTGCTGTTTAGTATTTCTAAACTGACATACATTGTTGAAGGTCCTTGTGTAACATACAGCATATGTATAATTTTTGTCACTACATTTACTTGGCTTTGTATTAAGTATCAAATAGCCTTATAAAAAGTCTCTTTATCATTCTTTTCCTTATTTGTTTGAAAGACCCTGTCATATTCTTCAGGTAGATGCTGTGCTCACTAATAGATTTATTTGTTCTCTGGGACAGACTCAAAGTAAAAAGTCAGCCCCAACACCAAGTACAAGCAAGTACTTAGCTATGTATAGCACAGGTATAGTACACATAGTATTTGTCTTAGTTGCTTTTCTATTGTTGTGGTGAGACACCATAAAAAAAAAAAAAAAAAAAAAAAAAAAAAAAAAAAACAGCTTGTAAAGGAAAGTGTCTAATTTGGCTTAGAATGTAAGGTTAGGGTCCCATGATGCCAGGGCAAAGGTATGGTGGCAAGAACAGCTGAGAAGTCACATCTTAGTCCACAAGCAGGAGACAGAGAACATGGTGTTAATGGCATCACTCTTTGAAACCTCACACCTCCACAAGACCACCCCTTCTAATCCTTCCCAAATTGTTCCCCCAACTGGGGACCATGTATTAAAAGTTGAGCCTATGGGGGTCATTCTCATTCAAACCACCACAGTATTTTTTATAATATCAGCACAGATGCAGGCTGTACAGTAAAGTACATTTTATTCACTGGTACCTCCAAATAACCTGTAATTATTGTCTCTCCTGAGTTCAAGTTAGTCCCAATCTCTTAATTTTAACTTCCAAGCTGACCTGATTATTCAGATTCAGAGAGCAGTCTGTCACCCAGTGGTTGTTACCACAAAAACATAGGTTTGGCCTTTTTTTTTGGGGGGGGGGGCGCTTTGTGTGGCTTAGTTTTTGGCCACACAGTCCCTTATACAGTATGAATCTGATTTCATGGATTTTCCCACAGAGCCATACAAAAATCATTGGTGGCAGTGGGCCCCTCATTGTGTTCTGTGTTTGATGTAAATTTTTGAAGCCTAAAATTTTGAACATTGTATGTTGAGAAATGTAGTTATTATCACAGCTGTAATTAATTTTCCATTGAAGAAAATGGAGTTATATAGAAGAACTAACCAGTACATAAAATTTGAACCACTTTACAACCTTTTTTTCATTTTTTACTATATCTCAGCTACATTGTATAAATTTTTAATATGAAGGTTACATAATATATCATCAGATGAGTATTATGGCATATAACTATTTTAAAAGTTAAAATAGTTCTTTAGGATGCCATTAATTGTGGTATCATAAACATTTTAAATGAACTAAAGGGTAAAGAAACATCTGTATGGTAATATTGATAATAATTGTAGAATAAAATACTCCTGTTTACTTGTTCTTTCTTCTTTATTTTTTTCAGGGCCATGTTTGAAGTAAACATGAAAGAAAGAGATGATGGAAGTGTTACCATTACTAACTTGTCCTCCAAAGCAGTAAAGGCATTTCTTGACTACGCCTATACTGGGAAAGCAAGAATAACAGATGAAAATGTGGAAATGTTCTTCCAGCTGTCATCCTTTCTGCAGGTCCCCTTCCTGTCCAAAGTTTGCAGTGACTTTTTAATAAAAAGCATCAGTCTCGTCAATTGTTTGCATTTGTTATCTCTGTCAGACAGCTACGGCTCTACCCATTTGTTTACTCACACTTTATGCTTCGTACAACGTCACTTTCATTTGCTATTTAAATCCAGAGAGTTTTTAGAGATGAATTTTGGAGTGCTACAAAAGTGTCTGGAGTCAGATGAGTTAAATGTGCCTGAAGAAGAAATAGTCCTGAAGGTTGTCATCACATGGATTAAATACAACTTAGAGTCCAGGAGAAAGCACCTGCCTCACTTGATTACAAAAGTAAGGTTACATCAGTTACCCGAGGACACACTTCAAGACTATCTGCTCAATGAAGAGTGTTTACTCAAAAGCACAAACTGCTTTGACATAATTGTGGATGCCATTAAGTGTGTGCAAGGTTCTAGTGGCCTCTTCCCTGATGCTCGACCATCCACAACTGAAAAATATATATTCATCCATAAAACTGAGGAAAATGGAGAAAATCAATATACATTTTGCTATAATATTAAAACTGACTCATGGAAAATACTGCCACAATCACATCTTACTGATTTGCCAGGATCTAGTCTGTCTAGCTATGGAGAGAAAATATTCTTAACAGGTGGTTGTAAAGGGAAGTGCTGTAGGAAGGTTCGACTTCATATTGCTGAGTCTTACCATGATGCCACTGACCAGACCTGGTGCTACTGTCCAGTCAAAAATGAGTTTTTCTTGGTTTCAACCATGAAAACTCCAAGAACCATGCATACATCAGTCATGGCTCTCAATCGATTATTTGTTATAGGTGGAAAGACTAGAGGATCACAGGATATTAAAAGTCTCTTAGATGTTGAATCTTATGATCCACTATCCAAAGAGTGGACATCAGTTAGCCCTTTACCCAGAGGCATCTATTACCCAGAAGCCAGTGCATGCCAGAATGTCATTTATGTTCTTGGATCTGAGGTAGAGATTGCAGATTCATTTAACCCATCCCTTGATTGTTTTTTTAAATACAATGCTACAACTGACCAGTGGTCTGAACTAGTAGCAGAGTTTGGGCAGTTCTTTCATGCTACTCTAATTAAAGCTGTCCCAGTAAACTGCACCCTGTATATATGTGATCTTTCCACCTATAAGGTGTATAGTTTTTGTCCTGATACTTGTGTTTGGAAAGGAGAAGGCTCTTTTGAATGTGCAGGCTTTAATGCAGGTGCAATTGGGATTGAGGATAAGATTTACATATTAGGTGGAGATTATGCACCAGATGAAATCACAGATGAGGTGCAGGTTTACCACAGCAGCAGGTCAGAGTGGGAAGAGGTGTCACCCATGCCAAGAGCCTTAACTGAATTTTACTGCCAAGTTATTCAGTTCAACAAATATAGGGACCCATGGTTTTCTAATCATTTCTAAAAATAATATTTGCATGAGTGGTCTAAAATGATGCCTAATAGAATTAGTAAAAAAGTATGTTACTTAGCACAATAAAATATTCCTTCTATTGAAGAATGACTAGAGATGTATGCTGTCTATAAGTAGACAGTTACCAGAAAGTTAAAATACAAAATACATTTTACCAAAGTTATATTAAATGTAATTTAATGTTAAATAGTTCAGAATAAATACTTTGTATTTTCTTATGTAAGTAAAAATTATAGGTTTTGACCCTTTGACTTTAAGGTAAAGGATGACAAAAAAAATCAGTGTTCATAAATGTGTAACATGTAGAAGGGAGAACTCTCTTGAGGAAGGGAAAATGGCCTATATACTGTCACATTGTGTGACATGAAGATAAATTAGAAATAGGTGAGACGCTCACATTGAACATTGTAGGTCTAAGAATTGTTGAATCCCTATCCTTTTCTGCCTGCTACTTAAATGATTTCATTTTACCTTTGTTGTGGTCAGTAATTTTCTAAAATACATTTCTTCACTCTTCTGGTCAATATACTAAGAAGAGTTTGGATTCATTATGGTATATGATATTATGTACATGTAATATGTATTTGTTATTAAGAGCATATTTGAGCACTTTATAGTGCTAAGCCATTGCAATTACTATTTTTTTACTTGCTGGTTTATTTGTTTTTAGTATCATTGTGAGACTGAGCTTTTAATAACATGATAGCTTTCATTTTTTGTTTCAAATTTGGTAAATTTACATTTTTTATTTAGTTATCATCCTAAATTGCACCAAGCTTGACTGTGTCTTAACATATAACCCACTAAGTGATGTCCTTGCAATCTGAAATGGTACTTTTAAAATGTTTTTTCTATGTCATTAGTGCCTGTTCCCCCAACATAGAGGATATAGAAATTTTTATCTCTAGAGAAGCTGATCATTATAAAGTAGTGGGATTCTTTTTGGCCTTTGTATACATGTTTGTCTTTATACTTTAGTTCCTATTCATCTCTTCCATTGCCTCCACCCATCCCCCAGGTCCTACTCTAGCTGGTTTCTTCCTGCCAGATAGTCCCCCTTTTGCTTCCAGGCCACATGCATTCCATTACCCTCTCTTCTGCTCCCTTAAGATCTTTTCCTTCCTTCAAAGTTGTCTTTCTACTTCCATGTCTCACAAACACATATTGTATACATGCACAGATTCAGAAACAAATCTAGATTCTGCATGAGAGAAAACATGATTTTTGTCTTTCTGGATTTGGCTTTTTCACTTAGCATATTGACCTCTAGTTCCATCCATTTTCCTGCAGGTGCCCTAATTGCATTCGTGAAAGCTGAATGTAATTCTATTGTGCATATATACCACGTTTTCTATATTCATCCATTGATGGTCATCTAGGCTGATTTTGATATCCTGATATTCTGATATCCTGACTGTTGTGAACAGAGTGCAGCAATAAACATAAATGTGCATTAAGAATCCTTTGTGTGTATAACCTGGAGCTGCAGTAAGATTCCAGGGTTTAATTAGTACTATACCAGTTTCCTGCCATGGGATCTAATTGTCAAGCACCATGTTGTTTTATGACTTCAGTAAATTATTCAAGGTGAATCAAAATGACAGGACTTCTGATATCAATAGTTTCAAAATCTGTCTTTGTCAGCTTCAACCAGAGCATGACCATTCTTGTTCATGAGTAAGGTCATTCTGCTTTGCAAGAGGTATGCTTGTTTGATTGCTCTAAAAGATACTGCCATTTTAGGTTTTAATACCTCTGATTTACATCTTAGCAACTATATAGATTGCACAACTTAGAATTAGTGTGGTTTCCTACACTACATTATAAATATTAATTTGTAGTAAGTGTAGTTAATGTTTACCTAAATGAAAGTTCTTTGATTTTTATCACATAAATGCAAACACAAATTTCAGATGTATTTTCAGAGTACATTTGCATGCAACTTCAAAATTGGGCTATCAGATGCCAGTCACAGGGTATTCAGTACAATCAATAGCTCTTTTTAGCATATTGACTGATGGCTGTGCCTTTTCTTTCATGTGTACTTAAGAAAAAGAAAACTCAGAGGATGCTTCTCTGGCATTCTTAAAGAAAGCTGGTAACAAAGAGTGGCCTATGTGGGACTAGTAAGTATTTCTTAGTAAAGTATGCTTAAATAATATCATCAGTGAATCTAGGAATTATTCATTTCTTCCCCCTCCAAAAAAGAGAAACTAAATTAAAACAGTCCCCTCCCAACAGTGTTACATTATCCAACCCTTTTTATTTCTGCTGTTCTCTATAGTAATATTCTTGACATCAAGACCCAACTGGTTTACTTGGATTTGTTGTCTTTTCTTATGGTTTGGGGGCCTTAGTTATATTGCTGTGTTTGCTTTTAAACATGTTCATTTCTTGCCATCTCTATACATCTACACCCTGTGCTTCTTTCCATTTGTCATTATGGAGAAAATACTATGTCCATTCATAAAGCTCAGCCTCTTCATTTCTTTATCACCACCACAACAGGCTTGGCTCCACTAATGTCTAATTTTGTATTTCCTTGACATGCTTTCATCTTAACTGCCCCAGTGGGGAAAAATGGCTCTGTGTTCAGAATCTCCAGGACTCTATCTACATTGGATCCTGTGTTCCATGACTACACTGGTACCTTCAGTGGTCTTGCCAGTCACTGTGGCCTCATTGCCTAAGAACAGAACTTATCACTCTGACTCTCTTCATTCTGGTTTTCTAATATGCAAATCTCTGTGGTCTCTGTGGTCTATTTTGAGAATATAGCATCCTTTTATGACATCTTCTTGTAGGTCTTTTTTTTTTCTTTCTTTCTCTTTAAAGTAGTTTACCTTTCATGGCCTTCAGCCAGGACTACATGTAATGACCAAATAATTGGGCTCACTGTCCAGACTGCTGTCATTCCTGTGGAAAAAAATTGTTAACATTTCTCCATCGTGTGTGTGTGTGTGTGTGTGTGTGTGTATGTGTGTGACAAGGTTTCTCTGTGTAGCTATGGAACCTGTTCTGAAATTTGTTCTTTAGACTGATCTGTCCTCGAACTCACAGAGATCCACCTGTCTTTGCCTCCCAAGTTCTAGGACTAAAGGCTTGTGCCACCATGGCCTGGCTCATCCATTATTTTTTGTCTTGCTTTACTTCATTGTGATTATACATCTAGAAATACTTGAATATTATCTCCTAAATATTGAATGTATGTATATAGCATTATTAAATATAGGAAAAGATTAACATATGAAATAAAATTAGAGTTGATGAACATTCTTGTTGTGATCTTCAAACTTGAGTTAAAATGCAGCATACCTTTGTTCATGTACAGTCTTGAGCAAGAGTATTCACATAATTAAAATTAAACTCAACTCTGTATTGGTAAGGAAAGAAATATTTATCATAGAAACATTCATTGTATTCATTACCCATGACAGGTGGATTATTTGAGGGCAACCCACATTGCAACAAATTCTACTTTTTCATATACTAAGAAGAACAAATAAATGTGTGTTCATTGTGTTTGGCTCAATTATACATTTGACAACCAAAGTCTGAGAGCTAATCTGTTTAATATTTTGATATTTGGAAGCAATAAAATACATACTAGAATAGAATGCTACTTTGGGATCATTTTCAGATTGATTGAATTCATTGTTCTGGAAGCTTTTCTCTTGTATTTGAAATTAAAGAATAAGTTTTAAAAATGTCTCCAAGAAAGCAGCTCCAGAGGGTAGCCCTTTAAAATAAGGGCTAGACTTTACAGGGAAATAGACCTCTGTTCACTATAAGAAACAACAATTGCACTTTATAAAGTCCTAAGGGTGAGACTATTACTAAGACATTTTAACTATTCTGATTTCAATTGGTTTACATACTTGAGATTTTTTTTTTAAAAAATAGAACTTATAAGAGTTAACATTTTGTAAATGAACAATAGTATTATTCTTAGATAGATTAAATTCTCTATTTTGGTATAAATTTGAATAGGCACTAGGTCATCAAATATAATCTATAAACATACTTTAAATTTTAAGATATAAAGGTAGGCAATCACCACCTCTGACATAAGTACTATGTCAGGGAAATAATAACAATTCATATAGGTTTTGGTTCTTCTCTTCATATTTTTACTCAGTTAGATGTTCATTTACAAAATGTTAATTCTTATAAGTTAGAGATATGCATAAAAGTGAAAATAATCTTGGAATAAAATATGGAGAAAGTTTTTCTACCTTAAACATTTCAGACACATGATTTTTGTCTTAGAGTTTATAGTTCAGTGCTTTCAGGGACAAAGAATTACTATACTATACTGATTCCAAAAAGTTACCTTAGAAATTGTTGCTAATACTGAAAGTAACTTTGCCATCTGTGATGAGAACTTGAATTCTTGCTTTAAAATTGTTTTAAATTCAGTCTTTAAAGCACTTGGAGAAGCAACATGTCTTTTGTTGCTACAAAGTATATCCTCATTTTCCTTCTTTAAGAGCTCAACACATTGACTTCTCTATCAGTGGCCAGGTTGCATGATTTCTCTTTGTAAGGTTGCCACAGAGAATTCACTGTAGTGCCATGTTGTTGGGTTGAGCCTGGCAAGCTTTGTAGAATCTTTGACAGGAGGATTTTACCTTACTGTCTAGTGCCAGTGAACTTGGTGGTTCAAACATTTCATTCTTGTCTAGCTCTCTAGGTCTTGTAGTCCTACAGAGTCTAGATCAGTGGTTCTCAAACTGTAGGTTGCAACCACTTTGGGGATCCAACAAACCTTTCACAGGTCACCAGAGACCATCAGAAAACATAGATAATTACATGAAATTCATAACAGTTACAAAATTACTGTTATGAAGTAGCAACAAAAATAATTTTATGGTTAGGGGTCACCACAACATGAGAAATTGTATTAAAGGTTCACACAATTTGGAAGGTTGAGAACCACTGGTCTAGAGCCTCCTGAGTGCCCTCTTCCCATCAGCATAATCATAAACATATATTTTGCCTAGAGAATTTAGGGGCAAAATTTTAATAACAATTTTTGATACAGTTTTCAAAATTTTAAAAATACTTTTAGAAAGTCCTCTAGAAAGTCTACAAAACATAGAAATCATAGATACCAGTTACATTATTAAGAGGACAGTTTACTCACAGATCAATATAGACTAGCCTTATGATAATAACAGCATGGTAGTTTTGTAAAACAAGGCCATAATTCCATCGTTATCAACCATGAAACTTTATTCACCTCATTAACTCTGAAAACGTTCCCAACAACAAATTGTGCTATTGCTCTTGAGGGTAATGAAGTTGCTGAAATAACTCAGAGTACAACCCTCTATTAATAAGTATCACACTAAATAGATATTACTGTATATTTCTCATCTACATGGAAGCTCACAGAGACTGAGACATAACTTCATCATTTCAGGACTCAGCAATTAGCACAATGCCTATCATAGAAATCTGTCCAATAAACTAATTCTATTGAGCAATGTATATATGTAAAGCAAAATATATTCATCATGACTGAATGTGTCTGATTCTTCTGTACCTTTGGCAAATTGTTTGCTGAAGGTGATATTATAGCTTCTAAGTAATTCTTAGAAATTTTTTTCTGAAGGTGATGTTATAGCTTCTAAGTAGTTTTCTACCTATTTTTCAGGTAGTTGATTATTTGTTTTCATACATTTTAACCATAAAAGTAACTATAACAGCTAATCCTTCATTTTCTTTAAGTGGCAATAATGGGTAAGACATTCAGTACAAATTCCATTAATACATTTGCAACCCCCATTTCTAAGTGTAATTGCTTCAGTGATATTTTTTCTAGTTGGGGGAGGTAATGCCCAATGCTATTACGCAGGTAACTTATTTCATTTCTCTGTTAGTGAAATGTGAGTCTTTTGCCATATGCTATGAGAAATAAAGTCAGCATTTTTTCAGGTTTGTGTTAACCTTAATAATTATCTAGTAAAATATCTCAGTTCTATAAAATGTTAATTTATTAAAATGTGTCACAATTCTCTGCATTGTTATCAGAAATAAAAGAGAGAAAAGTAGATGCCAAGACTCTTCTTGCCTCTTTCCAATGTTCTAGGCTGATAAGAAACCCTGATAGATCTCGGACCACTGAGACTGTGGCATTTGAGTGGGCGAGTGTTAGAACCTCAGCCTCTGCTTGAGAAAGAACAACAAATATCCCTGGGCCAGAGATAATGAAAACAGAACCTGGCCAAATATACAGGGTCAGCAACTGATCAACTTTGCCTCAAGGAAGGCTAGGCCTATGCTAATTGAGTGTAACTGTCTTCCACAGACAGTTGGAAACTTGGTCCCCAGATAGTAATGCTATTGGGGGATTTGTGTATTACTCTCACACAAAATTCTTAACACATCACAAAGGACCAGTCATTGTAAAGGGCATAAGGTCCTTGTGCTCACAGATAAATACTGAGGACTAATGAGTTTTCCCCCTTAGCAAGAAATCCAGCCCTTGAAAGGGGAAGACTCTTAGTTTATTTTCTGGTTGCTATGATAAAATTCCCTGACAAAACAAAATTAGGAGAGAAAGCATTTGTTCCAGCTCACAGTTCAGGGATATAGTCCATCAAGGATGAGAAGTCAAGGCAGCAGGACCTTGGAGCAGCTCAACATCACATCCACAGTCAAGAATAGAAAGCAATGAATTAATCCATGCATGCCAGCGATCATCTGGCTCTCTATAATTGTAGACAGTCTCGGATCCCAAGTCCAGGGAAATGGTACAACACACCACATAAATTAACATAAAATAATCTCTACAGATGTTCTCCAAGACCCTTCTCCCAGGTGATTGTAGATTTCATAGATTTGACAACACTAACCATCTCATGCAGTCTGTCTCTGTCTGACATGTTTTGATAAGGCCAGTTGTGTTCTTTGAGTTTCTTAAGGTCTCTAGTACATGTTAGTACTAGGTAAGAATGTATTTATCCAGACTCCTTTCAATACACCCAATTTTTTCCATGCCTTCAGCTTCCTGAAGTTCCCTTTGACTTCAAACACTGCTCCAGTCCCTTCCTTTTGATTCATCTAGATAGAAGACTTAGTTTATTAAAAAAAATTATGGTGGGGAGACTATGAAGAGGAAGTATGTGATGTAGATGTGATGTAGAGGAGAGAGAGACAGAATCAGAATGGTACATGGACAGAGGAACTAGAGGTGCAGGTCATGCTCAGAGGGGTCAGCAAAATGTTCATTTTTCTTTTGTCTTTTGTTTTCTTTCCAGGGGGAGGTTGCAGGAGTAGAGGGCAGATGTGGAAGGACTGGAAATGAGTGGTGTTGAGGTGCATTGTGTGGACTTCCCAAAGAATTGATAAAAAAAAAATTAAAAAACAAGAAGCCTATTGGGTCAGAGAGTTGGCTCAGAAGGTAAAGATGCTTTCCACCAAACCTGATGACTTTAGTTCAATACCCAGGACCCACATAGTAGAAAGAGAGAACCATTTCCCAAAAGTTTTCCTCTGACCTCCACATGTATATTATAACACATGTACATTCCCTCACATACACACATAATAAATAAATTAAAATTAATTATTAAAATTTAATAATTAAAATTAATAAAATAATGAAAACCTGAACAAGAAGGATAAGTCAACTGTCAATCTGTAAAATAAGAGTATTCCATTTGTCTGCTAGAGTTTGAGACCTATAAACAAAGTTCTTACTGACCTGAAAGTATATGGGTAAGAGAAGGGTTAAAATATAACAATAAAGGCCCAGTGACAGAGGCAAAGAATTGAATGTCCAGAATAAAGTATACAACCAAAAAAAAAAAAATTATAGAGGGGGCTGGAGAAATGAATCAGTATTTAAAATGCTTGCCATATATCCATGAATTTAAGACCCAGTGTCCACATTAGTTAAACAAAAACAAACAAACAAACAAACAAACAAAAAATAAAAGACAAGCTGGGCATGAAGTCATGAGTTTATAATCCCAGTGGTAGGGAAGCAGAGTGAGGAGTATTCTGGGGATTACTGGCCAGTTAGTCTAGGCAAATCAGTGAACTCCAAGTTCAGTGAGAGACTCTGTAAAAACAAAATGGAAAACAATTGAAAGAAGACACCCCACATTGCATTCTTGCCTTCACACACACACACACACACACACACACACACACACACACACACACACACACACACACACGACTTTTATATCTGATTAAATTAGCCTGCCACTAAGTTGTTGGGATGTTCAGTCTATAGCGGAGGTCTCTCTTCATCAATATTTTAATATTCCCATCCCCTGGCCAATGAAGCTTTTCTTTAAAGTCATTAAGTGGACTCTGTAATTAACATAGTACTTCAGCATTAAGTTCTTCCCCTAAGCTCTGAACCTTTTTGAATTAGCTTTTCCTCTCACTATCCAAACCCTCAACAACAAATTTCTATCTCTATTGTTACAGGAAATCAACTATAAAAAGTACCCAGTTTTCCTTTTTCACTCACTGGGAGCTAGCTGTATAACAGGGCTTCAGGCTTTTATTCATTTACAATGTCAGTTACAAATTTCATTTTGTGAAAAACTATTCTTGGATACTTAGTAGTTACCTATGTTTTAACATCTTTCCAGAGAAAATAGCTCATAGAAGTAATTTTCTTTTCACTGTAGAGGTAAACATTTTCAAAACATTTAAAGTACCCTCAAGTTCTTGAAACTAATACAAAAAAAAACAAAACCAAAAAAAAACCCCTAAATTTTGAGATAATGTGGCACTAGAACTTTCTACATAGTGAACATTATTATTTAAAACTAAAAATTTGCAGTCCATCTCCTTAACCACTTGGCCACCTCTAGATAAGTGAGACAGTTGTTTAGCTTGAACTGTTTAGGGGGCCCCCAGGCAGGTAGTGGGATTGGGACCTGTCCCTAGTGCATGAGCTGGCTTTTTGGAGCCTAGTGCCTATGCTGAGACACTTTGCACAGCCTTGGTGCAGGGAAGAGGGGCTTAGACCTGCCTCAACTGAATGTACCAGGCTCTGCTGACTCCCCATGGGAGACCTTGCCTTGGAGGAGGTGGGAATGGGGGTTGGGTTATGGGGGAACGCTGGGAGGCAGGAGGAGGGAGGACAGGGGAATCTGTGGTTGGTATGTAAAATAGAAAAATCTCTTTAAAAAAAAACGGTCAGGCGGTAGTGGCGCACACCTTTAATCCCAGCACTCGGGAACCATAGCCAGGTGGATCTCTGTGAGTTCAAGCTTGGTCTACAGAGCGAGATTCAGGACAGGCACCAAAACTACACAGAGAAACCCTGTCTCAAAAAAAAAAAAAAAAAAAAAAAAAAAAAAAAAAAAAACAGATAATTCCTAAGACAAAAAATTTTACTATCTTTGTCTTTTCCTTGTATTGAAAATAGATTCTTTTCTCATACACTATGTCCTAATTCCAGTCTCCCCTCCATGCACTGCTCTCAGAACGGCTCCTCACCTCCCCTTATAGAGGAATCTTAAAAGGTCTTCTTATAAAAACAAACCCAGAGCCAGGAATTGGGGTGAATGCTGGGAGATCAGAGAAATGGAACAAGCCACATCCAACTTCACCTTGTCAACTTCTCAGCTGATCTTGTTTCCTCAAACTGGAAGCCTCTGTGTCCTCTTCTGAATGGATCTTAGCTGAACTGCTGCTAAAAGCCTAAAGGCTTAAAAAAACTTAGTTCCTGGTCCTCATGCCTTATTTACCTTTCTGCTTCCTGCCATCAGTTCCGGAGATTAAAGGTGTGTGTCACCATGCCTGGTGGTTTCCAGTGTGGCTTTGAACTCACAGAGATCTGATCTGGATGGATCTCTGCCTCCAGAATGCTAGGATTAAACGTATGTGTGCCACCATTTTGTGGCTTCTATGTCTGTCTAGTGGCTGTTCTGTTCTCTGACCCCAGGTAAGATTATTAGTGTGCACAATATATTGGGAAACACAATATCACCACGTCCCCTATTCTCCGATCTTCTGGAACCATAATCTTTCTGTCTCTCATTAGAAAAGAAAAGGCATCTAGGAGATAATAGCTAATCATGACAAAATAAAATATAATAAGATGAAACAAAAAAACATATTGAGGCTCGACAAGGCAACCTAATGGAAGGAAAAGAGCCCCAGGAGTAAGCACAAGAATCAGAGGCCCACTCATTCTCATACTCAGGAGTCCCATAAAAATCTGAAAGCTATAATATTTATATGCAAAGGACCTGGTATATACCCACGTAGAACCTGTGCTTGCTGTTTCCGTCTCTGTGAGCTCATATGTGCCTTGGTTAGTTGGTTCCGACTGCCTTGTTCTCCTGGTGTCCTCTATCTCCTCTGGCTCTTTCCATCTCCTCTTCCACGGGGTTCCCTAAGTTTTGAGGGAAGAGATTTGATAAAGACACCCCATTTAGAGCTGTGTGTTGCAAGCACTCTCTCTGTGTGTAAAGTCTCTACATCTTTTCCTGTCTACTGCAGAAGGGAGTTTCTCTGATGGTGACTGAATACAGCACTGCTCAATAAGTATAGCAGAATATTATTAGTAGTCACTTTTTGATACCTTTTTTTCAGACTAGTAATGTTTGGTTTTACCCTAGGTCCCTGGGCTATATGGTCTCTTGTAGATGTAACCAACCGTCTTATTAAATAAGAAACACAGAAACAATGTAAAAGAGAAAGCCGAGAGGTCAGAGCTCAGAGCTAAAATCTCACCCTTCCTCCTGCTGTCCCAGCTTCGCGAAAAGAGACCTACTTCCTGTCGGTTCGTTTTTTTAAAGTATGTTGTTCTGCCTTCTCATTGGTTGTAAACCCAAACACATGACTGCCTCGTCACTGTCTGAATGTACAGCCCCCTAGGTCTTAAAGGCATATGTCTCCAATGCTGGCTGTATCCCTGAACACACAGAGATCTTATGGGATTAAGGGCGTGTGCCACCACCGCCACACTCTTGCTATGGCTCTAATAGCTCTGACCCTGAACACACAGATATCTATGGGATTAAAGGCGTGTGCCACCACCGCCACACTCTTGCTATGGCTCTAATAGCTCTGACCCTGAACACACAGATATCTATGGGATTAAAGGCGTGTGCCACCACCGCCACACTCTTGCTATGGCTCTAATAGCTCTGACTCCCAGACAACTTTATTTATTAACATACAATCAAAATAATAATTCAGTACAATTAGATTATCACCACATTTCCCCTTTTCTATTTTAATAAAAAGAAAAAGAAAGCAAAAGGTTATAACTAACAAAAGAAAAACTATATACAAAAGTACAATAACTATATACAATATATACAAGTAATAAATACCTAAACAGGTATTTGACAAATCAGAGAAAACAATTCCATTATCTATCCTATTTTGGTAAATCCAAGATGTATCTAATGCACTTTCTATCCTAATTAATTTTCAACTATAACTAACTAATTTTCAACCATAACTAACTAATCTTCAACTCCCTCAGAGACCCAAGAAGGGAATAATATTAGCTAACAAAAATAAAAACAGGAAGTGCATGCAAGCAACTTCCAAAAAATTTTGTGAGTTGACAGAAACAGCCAGCTGCCTGGGCAGTCACCTGAGGTTTCTCCGCGGTGTTGGGGCATCATCTTCAGCCTATAGGCTTAGTGTATCTGACAGACTCATTTGTGAAGTAGGATGTACACAAGGTCAACAGTTCAACCTCACATTGGGTGAGAGCAGTCCACGTACCAGAAACACCTGAATTCCACTAGTGTCCTGTCATGATTCAGGATTTTAAATTCTGGAAATTGTTGACAGTTTTTTAATTCAGCTGTCCATTCTTCTTGGCTGTGTATATATGGCTTCATCTCAGCATCCCCTTCTTCTCCACATCCCTCTATTAAATGCCAGTCTACTTTTGAGAGGCATGAGCTTTCAGCTGCTGTTCCATTGTACAACAGAATCCATCGGCCCTCTGCCTGTTAAGCTGCCTTCGAAGAAAAGGGCACCGTACCTTTTCCGGATGCGAAGGCCACTTCAGGGATGGGGCCATATTGTCCTGGCCTCAGAAGATGCCTTTTGATAAAGCCATAACCACACTTGTTTTGGCAAGAATCAGTAGTCCCTTGTTTCGTGATCTGTCTGTCCATTTTGTCCTGTTGATTCGAGGATACTTTGTTGTCCAGTGGCTAACTTTTGCCAGAATGAAAGTTGACTCCATATGCAGTTTCTTCAATGCCCATATTTTCTCTAAAGTAGATTGGTACTGCCAGGAGCCGACATGTCTCAAAAAAGAAAAATTTTCTAAGTTATTAAAACATTTTAAATGCCATATTCTGTAGATCTCTGAAGGGTTTGAAGATGACCTGTCTAAAACATCTCTGCTCAATTTTTAAAACATATCTAATATGACTACAAGTTCTATGATAATGTCTAACTACTAGCTTTCATTTCTTTATATCCTAATAGTTGATAATAATAACATTCAAGGATCAGAAATTTGCATTACATTGTTAAATGGATGGAATAAATACAATTAGAAATATACATATAGCATTTTCTAACAATATCAGTTTCAAATTTGTGTACAATATAAAACAATTCAATCCAATGTAAAGTATTTAAAACTAGTAATTGTCTTTTTCTTTTCTTTCTTTCTCTCTTTTTTTTTTTAAACAAGAACCTTAAATCTAATCTCCTTTGCTTAGCCTTTTTCCTAACCCTTGACAATAACTTGTAACCAACCCCCCTAAATACTGAAAATTATCCCAGACCCAAAACCCATTAAAAAGACCAAAAAACCACCCGCCCCACACCACCTCTTTGGGAATGTGGGTGTCGTATTCTTAAAATTGCTTCCTGCTGGGTATGGGCGAAGTTTTCTTTATCCTGAAAGAAAAATTTTAGGTTAATTGTCAAATTCTAGGAGAGGTAACTATATCCTTCATTATCCAGTCTGTGTATAATGCCAAAGTTTAGGGTTTATCTCAAGTCCTTATTCAAGTAGTCTTTGAGACTGGATCATCTCAGCTAGTCATCTCAAATTTGCTCTGAGCATCTTATAGTTCAAAGCTAACCTATGGATGATGTTTGTCAGCTTAATGATATTATTATTGTCCACGTGGAATTGTTGTTGTTGTGGGGCCCCATCTTCTTTCTGGAGACTTCAGTTGATGTTAGGCCTGGCCATGATTTCCTGCAGAAAACTGATAAGAGACTCGAACACAAAAACATATATATGCAGCTAGCCTTTTTTCTAGAATTAGTTAGTACTCTATGTGACCATTCATATCTTAACAAAGTTTAAAATGTATATATATATATATATATATATATATATATATATATATATTAATCTTGTAAATTTTGATATAAAATTTATACTTTGAGAAAAGTTTAAAGAATCAGAATAGAATCAAAGAGTTGAGATTAGTAATAGAATAGTCCCTTAATTAATTTTGCTTTTGTCCTGTACCATAGCAGAAGATGGCTCTTATTCTGGCATGATACAGGGAGTTTGCATTTTCCTTTTAACAACATGCTTGATTTTAAAGAAGGAGAGAGCCATTCTCCAACTCCAAAGTCAGCTTTAAATTTTAATTGAACTGGGACTATTAGAAAACCAAGAGTGTTAAATCTTTAGAGAAAAGCAGAAACAAACATTTAGGAAGACATAAAATTTTTTTAGATAATATATACCCATACACCGTTTCACTCTGTTTCTTGGGATAGATGATTTGTCCCTTTTCTTCAGTTGTCTCATTTGTCCAGTGTTCTTCAGATTCCTTAACCTTCATTCTCCTAAAAGACAAAAACAAAAACCTTTCCCCAAGACTAATTTTGGGGATGTTCCTTTTTGGCAAGTTATTATCTGATGAAATGAAAAGGCATGTTTTATTGATACAAGTTAGTTTAAATTGGATGTTCATGCTGGTTGATGAACTATCACCTCCTCTAATTAAGAGGTCTCTCTTGTTCAAATCGAACCTTTATCAATTTTGATGGTACCCACAGCTTATCTTCTCCTGTAGAAACAAAAGCAAAACCACGTCCCCAATGTAATACATACCCTGGTTTCCATTCTGAGGTCAGCACATCCTTAAAGTATATAGGCTGATTTAATTCTGTAGTTTTTTCTATTATCCAATGTCTCTCTGCAGCTGTTGTTCCTTTCTCATTGGCATTCAGAAAATTCAAAGTTAGAAGAGCATTATGCAGTCTATTTCTGGGGGTTTTTGTTACCCATTTCTGTTTATTTAGCATATCCTTTAGAGTTCTGTTTGATCTTTCTATAACTGCTTGACCTGTAGGATTATGTGGTATGCCTGTAATATGCTTTATATTGTAATAAGCAAAAAACTGTTTCATTTTAACAGAGACATATGATGGAGCATTGTCAGTTTTGATTTGTGCAGGTATACCCATGATGGCCATAACTTCTAGCAAATGAGTGATTACAGAATCAGCTTTTTCAGAACTCAAAGCAGTTGCCCATTGAAATCCTGAATAAGTATCGATAGTGTGGTGTACATATTTCAATTTTCCAAATTCTGCAAAGTGAAACACGTCCATCTGCCAGATTTCATTTCTCTGAGTACCCTTTGGGTTACATCCTGCTGGTAATGGCGTCTGATTGTAGAAGGAACAAGTAGGACATTTCTTTACTATTTCTTTGGCTTGTTGCCAGGTTATGGAAAAATCCTTTTTTAAACCTTTACTATTAACGTGATGTTTTTTATGAAATTCTGAGGCCTCCAGCACATTTCCTATCAATAATTTATCAATTTCATCATTGCCTTGTGCTAGAGGGCCTGGCAGACCAGTATGGGATCGAATGTGAGTTATATATAAAGGATGATTCCTTTTCCTGATTGTATCTTGTAATTGAATAAATAGTGAAGTTAATTCTGAAGCATCAGGGATAAATTCTGCAGTCTCAATATGTAACACCACTCTTTCAGCATACTGAGAGTCAGTTACTATGTTGAGAGGTTCTGAAAAATCCATTAATACCAACAGAATAGCATACAATTCTGATTTTTGAACTGAATTATATGGACTTTGAACCACTTTACTTAAATTTTCTGATTTGTAACCTGCCTTTCCTTCTTTGTTGGTATCTGTATAAAATGTACGAACTCCAGATATGGGTTTTTGCCGTACAATTCGAGGCAAGATCCAATCAGCTCTCTTTATAAGATCAATTCTATTGCTTTTGGGATATTTGCTGTTAATTTCTCCCAAAAAATTACTGCAAGCTCTTTGCCAAGGTTCACTTTCTGTCCATAATTTTTCAATGTCCTCCTTAGTTAATGGTACGACAATTTCTGCTGGGTCTATGCCTGCTAATTGACGAAGTCTCATTTTTCCTTTGTAAATCAAGTCAGAGATTTTTTCCACATAAGTTTTTAATTTTTTATTTGGTTTATTTGGTAAAAATATCCATTCCAATATAATATCTTCCCTCTGCATTAATATTCCAGTAGGAGAACGCCTAGAAGGTAAGATAACCAAAATGCAATCCAGCTTTGGATCAATACGATTCACGTGTCCTTCATGCACTTTCTTTTCTACCAAGGCTAATTCTTTCTCAGCTTCAGGTGATAATTCTCTTGGACTATTTAAGTCCTTGTCACCTTCTAAGGTTTTGAACAAATTAGTCAGTTCATCATTTTTTACCCCAACAATAGTTCGTAGATGAGAAATATCTCCAAATAATCTTTGAAAGTCATTAAGAGTCTGTAGTCTATCTCTCCGAATTTGCACCTTTTGGGGTCTAATTTTTTGTAGCTCTATTTTATATCCTAAATAATTAATAGAATCTCCTCTTTGTATCTTTTCAGGAGCAATTTGTAATCCCCAGCGAGGCAAAATTTTCTTTACTTCTTCAAACATTATTTCTAAAGTATCTGCATTTGAGTCAGCTAGTAAAATATCGTCCATATAATGATAAATTATAGATTTAGGAAATTTTTTACGTATCACTTCCAATGGCTGTTGTACAAAATATTGGCACAGAGTTGGGCTATTCAACATTCCCTGTGGGAGGACCCTCCATTGAAATCTTTTAACCGGTTGAGAATTATTATAAGTAGGCACTGTAAAAGCAAATCTTTCTTTGTCTTTTTCTTGTAAGGGTATTGAAAAGAAACAGTCTTTTAAATCAATAACTATGAGAGGCCATCCTTTTGGTAACAGAGTAGGCAAAGGCATCCCAGATTGTAGAGAGCCCATTGGCTGAATTACTTTGTTAATTGCTCTAAGGTCTGTTACCATTCTCCATTTACCAGATTTCTTTTTAATAACAAATACAGGAGAATTCCAAGGGCTGGTTGATTCTTCAATATGCTGAGCATTTAACTGTTCTTCTACCAGCTCTTCTAAAGCCTGGAGTTTCTCTGTTGTTAAAGGCCATTGCTGGACCCATACAGGCTTGTCTGTTAACCATTTTAAAGGTAGAGCTGTTGGTGTCTTTGGAAGATCATCAGTTATTGTGCCCTGTTCTTGTATAATATGGATGGCTGGTGACCACTCATTAGAACAATATCTTCTAATATTTCTCTCAGTAACATGTGCTAGTTTATGATTTGTTTCTGAGATTGGAGGGATGTTAATCTGAGTATTCCATTGTTGCAACAAGTCTCGACCCCACAGGTTCATAGTTATGTTAGCCACATATGGTTTTAATTTTCCTCTCTGTCCTTCTGGACCTATACATTTGAGCCATCTTGCACTCTGTTTCACCTGAGATAATGTCCCAATTCCTAACAGTTGAACGTTTACCTCCTGAAGAGGCCAAGTTGGATGCCAAAATTCTGGTGCAATTATGGTAATGTCCGCACCTGTGTCTACCAGACCAGACAACAAAACACCATTTATTTTTATTGTTAATTTTGGTCTTTGTTCATTAATAGAAGTTTGCCAAAAAATTTTCTTTATGTTTTCTCCTGAATTTTCTATTCTCTCTGTTTCATCATCCTGACCAGCATGATTTATTCCAATAGGCATTTGGTTATTTAATCGCTCAGAGCAGGGATTTCCTCTATGGCTGCAGGAAAGGTTTGAACTGGATTTGCTACGGGGGCCTGCATGAGGCCCCTCTGGGAGTTTCCCGAAGACTGAGGCAAAGGATTACCCTGTCTGTCCTTTGTTGATCTACATTCGTTGGTCCAGTGTTTTCCCTTACCACACCTTCTGCATACTCCAGAAGGAAGGGGCATTCTGTTGCCATTGTTCCTTGAAGAAACATTGTTTCTGGAAATGACCTGTCTACAGTCCCTTTTCAAATGTCCTTGCTTTCCACATCCAAAACATCTAACACTCCTCAAACCTTTTGAAATTACTTCTCCTACCCATGTATCATCATGCTCATCAGCTTCAACATTAATTGTTTCTCTAATCCAATCTTCCATAGGTGCAGATCTTGCCCTTAATGGCCTGATTATTCTTTTGCATGCTGCATTCGCATTCTCAAAGGCCAAAGATTCAATTATTGCCTTACCAGCTTCTGAATCCGAGACCATTCTCTTTACTGCTGAAGCCAGTCTTTGTAAAAAATCTGTAAAAGACTCTTTTGGGCCTTGCTTCACCTTTGTAAATGACTCAGATTTTTTTCCTGGTTCCTCAACTTTGTCCCATGCATTCAAGGCTGCCGTTCGACATAAAATTAGGGTTTGGACATCATATAAACATTGTGCTTGTGCTGAAGCATATTGGCCTTCGCCCATAAGCTGATCCTGGCAAACTTGTACTCCTTTATCCCTCCATTGTTTTTCTATGTTTTTAGCCTCCTCCTTAAACCAAGTCAGAAATTGAAGTCTCTGGCTGGGTTCCAGAACACCTTGTGCGAGGTCCCGCCAGTCCTGTGGTACTATCCTATTATATGTTGACCAAGTGTTTAACATTTGCTTTACATATGGGGAATGCATGCCATAAGATACTATTGCCTCCTTAAACCTTTTTAAATCCAACATTTCAATTGGAGCCCAAGTATTTTGTGTAGCCATTTGATCAGGCATCTGCTGTACAGTTACAGGATAAATTAAGGGTGACTGTGTGAAAACAGGCTTTCTTTCTGTAACCTTATGATCCCGACTTGAAACAACTTCACTGTTAATTTCTTCTGTCTGAATTTTTACAGGTTTAACAAGTTCTTCTAAAGCTGTTATCCTGGCACTTAAATGGACTATCTTTTTAAATATTAAAATGTGGATTATTATAGTGATAAGGTGCATAATTCCACCAATACTAATATTATATAGTTGTTCCATTGCCAGACTGCCTAAAATTTCGAACAAAAACCAATTTTCTTCCAATGTACACATAAAACCCATTTGTTTTTTAATGTGGAAAAAAATTCTCTTTTAGATAGTTTCCTTTAAAATATCTGATATATTATGACTTACCAAATCTGCGTAGAACAGTAGAAATCCGAGGGGATTTTCAAAGCAGCCACCTAGTGTCCCAGGTGTAAATCCAGAGAGAGGGAGAGAGAGAGAGAGAGAGAGAGAGAGAGAGAGAGAGAGAGAGAGAGAGGAAAGAGAGAACGCACAAGAAAGCGTAGCCGGCTAAAGCTTAAATGCAGCCACGTGTTCCCTCTTGTGCCGAGTCAAGGCTTGGGTCTGGCTTCCTTAAGCTCCGACCACGTGCGTTGGCTTTACAGGCAGGGCCCTGTTCGGCAGGGCAGGTCTGAGTTGTTTGTAGCACCGGCTTTAGGCAAGCTGCTCACAGACCTAGGCCCGGGCTAGAAGTTGCTACCCGGACTAGGATGCCGGCAGCTCGGACTAAGAAGCCGATCGCCGCAGTGTGCCGCTGCCGCCGCCGCCGCTGCCGCCGCCGCCGCCGCCGCCGCCGCCGCGGGCCGCCTGCCGCCCTTGCGGGAAAGTGGACCTGCCGCCAAGCCAAGCAGTTTTTAATGGATTCTTGTCACGTTGGGCGCCAGATGTAGATGTAACCAACCGTCTTATTAAATAAGAAACACAGAAACAATGTAAAAGAGAAAGCCGAGAAGTCAGAGCTCAGAGCTAAAATCTCACCCTTCCTCCTGCTGTCCCAGCTTCGCGAAAAGAGAGCTACTTCCTGTCGGTTCGTTTTTTTAAAGTATGTTGTTCTGCCTTCTCATTGGTTGTAAACCCAAACACATGACTGCCTCGTCACTGTCTGAATGTACAGCCCCCTAGGTCTTAAAGGCATATGTCTCCAATGCTGGCTGTATCCCTGAACACACAGAGATCTTATGGGATTAAGGGCGTGTGCCACCACCGCCACACTCTTGCTATGGCTCTAATAGCTCTGACCCTGAACACACAGATATCTATGGGATTAAAGGCGTGTGCCACCACCGCCACACTCTTGCTATGGCTCTAATAGCTCTGACTCCCAGACAACTTTATTTATTAACATACAATCAAAATAATAATTCAGTACAATTAGATTATCACCACAGTCTCTGATTATCAGTCACTCTAGCAGTGTCGGGTATGGTTTTGTCTCGTGGAGCGGGCCTTAAGTCAATCAGATTGGTTGGCGACTCCAACAAGTCCTGTACTACCATTACTGTGGTATGTAGCAGGCTTATTTGGACCACCAGCCCCAAAATCATGACACAGAGACTTATTATTAATTATGAAAGCTCAGCCTTAGCTTAGGCTTGTTTCTAACTAGCTCTTATAACTTAAATTAACCCATTTCTATCAATCTACATGCTGCCATGTGGCTCATGGCTTTTACCTCTCCTCCTGCATGTCCTGCTTCCTCTGCATCTGGCTGGCAACTCTACCTTTCTTCTTCCCAGCTCTCTCTGTCAGGAAGTTCCACCTCCTGCCTAGCTATTGGCCATTCAGCTTTTTATTAAACCAGTCACAATGACAGTTTTGATGGCTGGACTGAGGACCTGCTGTGACTGCTGCTGCCTCTTCCCCCGTTGCGTGTCCCTTGCCGCCTCCGCTGGACCCCCCCACCGCTACTGCCATGATTCTTCACCACAGTAAGTCTGCTGTTCTCCCAGCTGTAGTCTGAGCTATATTCTTTGCGACGGACACCCCGGGGGCTGTCCTCGGGCTGCACTGGCAATGGCACATTTTCCTTTCTGACGAGAAAGTAAATGCTGTCTTGGTCTACCTGGTGGACCAACTGCAGTACAGCCACATCCCTTCGCATCCCTTGATGAAGAGGATGGCGAACTTGAGCTGATTCATGGCGAACTTGAGCTGATTCTCCAGTCTTTGGGGACGCTCAAGATTGTAGTCTGATCCCGGTTTGTTATTTTAATTTTTTATTTTTTTTCTTGGCTACAGCCATGGGACAAAGGGACAGAGTGGGCACCAGTAAACCTGGCCACATAACAGCATAAATGACGTAAGCCTGGCTGCATAACAGAATTGTGGGAACTTCTGCCAGCAAACGGGCAAATAGGAGTTACTTTGTCTCCAAGCTTTCTGCTAAAGTTCTTTTTTTTTCTTTTTTCTTTTTTTGGTTTTCCGAGTCAGGGTTTCTCTGTGTAGCTTTGCGCCTTTCCTGAAACTCACTCTGTAGCCCAGGCTGGCCTCGAACTCACAGAGATCCGCCTGCCTCTGCCTCCCGAGTGCTGGGATTAAAGGCGTGCGCCACCACCGCCTTCTATGACTAGCTCTAACTCACCTTAACTCCACCCATTCATTCTCAAACTGCCTTGAGAAACACAGACAGGTCTGGAAGCAGCCAAGATCCATACAAATAAATTTACAGTAGTCAGGATGACTCTTAAGCCAAAAAATCAGCTTATAGCCTACTGACAGATCTTCCAAAAGCTGTCCTTAAGCCACCAATCATCATCAGAAAAAAAAAAGTTCAGAACAAGGAGTAAAATCCATCTCTTGTTCCCCAGACCTCCCCGACTAAAGCTTAAGCATCTGGAGAGCAAGGCTTCTGACCCCATGGGCAAAAGAGTCATCTGTGGCATTTAAGGTGTGCCAGGGAAGAGATAAAAGCCCAAAAACAAAATTGCCAAGTGCTGGCACTCACTGACTCCGAAAAGCTGTTGGGTCCCTGTTTTAATGAGGGAAAGGCCAAGGGCTAGCTAATACCCTGCCAGGCCATCAACAGCCTTCTTAAAAGTGCAGCCTAGAAAGACAAAGACTCAGCTGACTGCCCCCAGGCACCAAGATGCATGGGTACATCAAGCTAAGACCTCCAGCAGACCTAGGCTTGGCTACAGACATGGCAGGGAACCCAGAACGCAGCAGGGAAGTGACCCATTTCTTTCCTTCTGGACACCAGAGCCACTGAGTTAGTCCTGGGAGTTTTGGAATGCCACCTCTCCTTTATTGTCAGGTACAGAGGACAGCCTTACCACCTCACCAGATTTAGTTGCACTTTTAGAGTTACTTAATGAAAAAAGGTTTCCACCTAAAATAAGAGCTCATTGCTTCACTCCAGATCCACCACCTGTGTTTCTTACATACATACAGACAGGACCCTGATCTTTGCCTTGTCCCTAATTCCAAAAAAATAAATAAATTCTTATGTACCACAAGCTTTTCTCTTCCCAGTTCCCTGTTCTAACTCACTGTTCAGCTAATGGTACAGGACCACCACAGAACCGGAGTCCAGAGATCATCAAATAAGAACTGTAACAGCTAAAAGTTATTTTCTGTGTCACCAGCATCTTGTCAAACAGAAAGTTCCCAGCCACAGCCAGAGCAAAGGGATGACAGACAGCATCCTACAACGCCTGTCTACCTCGGAAAACTCCCCTTCTCCATTCCCCCCAGAGCCAACCGTCCAAAAGTCAGCTGGAAGCAGTGTTTGTGAGGAACGATGCCCCTAGTCCCATCTACCTGCTTTTTTTATAATAAGGGGAAGTCTGGGATGTAAGGATTCGGTCCTTAATTATGTCATCAGCCTTCAATACGTCCCAGACTAAAAAGAGCGTGGGCCCTCTGTGCACTCTCTGTCCCCTCTCCTTTCCGCTCCTTCCTCCCATCTCTAATTGTACTGAAATGTGATTTTGATTGTATGTTAATAAATAAAATTACCCGGGGGTCAGAGCTATTAGAGCCATAGACAGAGCGTGGCAGTGGTGGCGCACGCCTTTAATCCCATAGATCTCTGTGTGTTCAGGGATACAGCCAGCATTGGAGACATATGCCTTTAAGACCTAGAGGGCTGTACATACAGTGATGAGGCAGTCACGTGTTTGGGTTTACAACCAATGAGAAGGCAGAACAAAATACTATGAAAATGACTTACACACAGGAAATAGCTCTCTTTCGGGAAGCTAGGACCACCGCAGGAGAAAGGGTGAGATTTTAGCTCTGAGCTCTGACCTCTCGGCTTTCTCTTTTACATTGGTTCTGTGTTTCTTATTTAATAAGATGGTTGGTTACATCTACATCTGGCCCCAACAACGGCCCACCACTCTTCCTCCACCCCTCTGTCTGTCTGTCTGTCTCCCCCCCCCCCAATAAGGCTCTAAATAGGTAACCATGGTTATGATTCTTTCAACCAGCACGCTCCTCTGCTGGCATGGCCCCGCTGTAGCATAACCAACAGTTAGTATGTCTTGCAGACAGGATTGATTGTAGGTTAAGGCTTTGGGACTGGGTGAGTATTTATGTTTCTAGTTTGGTAGCCTTCAGAGTACATTCCTGCACCAAAGACACTAGAACTTAGAGATGAAGGCTCCATGCAACCAGTTCAACTCCATGTTCAATGAATTGTGTGGGTGTTGTCCTTGGCAATGTGCCCCTCCACACACACACAATCAGCTTGCTGAGAGCAACCCATTGTGGTAGCAATAACCTAGGTTGTATAGGTATTTCCATGGAACTCTCTTGTCCAACAACTGAAGTGAATGCAAACCAGTCCTGCTACTGGAGGCCTTGTTTAGTGACAAGGCAATCACCAGTCACGACTCCATATCCCCCATTATTAGGAGACCTAATTAGGATCACCTTCATATATTTTAGGAAGTTTCCACTGCACTAGATTTCTGTCATCCCTCCCTCAAATGCCCCTCAATTTCAGCCATCTCTCCCCAAATTTTCCCCTTCTATCCTATATCCTGTCCCCTCCTCATCTGATCCTCCTATTCCCAGTTCATCTATTCTATTTCTTCCTCCCAGGGAGATCCATGTGTCCTCCCCCCACACTAGACCCTTCTATACCTAACCTCTCTAGGTCTATGAACTGTAGCTTGGTTTTCATTTACTAATATCCACATGTAAGTGATACATACCATATTTATCTTTCTAGGTCTGAGTTACCTCACTTAGGATGATTTTTTTTTCTAATTCCATCCATTTGCCTGCAAATTTCATTATTCCATTGTTTTTAACAGATGAGTAATACTCAATTTTGTAAATGTACTACATTTTCTTTATCTATTCTTTTGTTTCAAAACATTTAGAATGACTTGAAGCTCTTGAAATTAATACAAAAAATAAACAAAACCTCAATTTTAGGTAAAACGGCACTATAAACTGTCTATACAGTGAATATTACTTTTTAAAACTGTAATTTTTATTAATTTTTAAGGACCATCTTTTCAGAATGAAGTCACTTGTACTTATTAAATTTTGTGGTCTAAAAAGATTTTTTTGCAAAACTTAATGAGCCTAAATTTAAGATAGCCAATGAATTACTACCTATGAAAATCTAAAGAAATGTGTGGGGGCCATCTCAAAATAGAGCTTTGACATAAATATTAAACACATCATCTTAGAATTTACAGTATTACATTCTACTACACATGATAAATATGTTTTTTCATTTCTTCCATATTCAGTTCTTCTCTAACCTGATTTTGCTCATCTGGTAATTAGTGAATCTTCATTACTAAATCTTCCAGGGGAAGTTAATTACCCTTCCCCAACCTCACCAAAATGTATGGTGAAAAAATGAATTTAAAATTTTTCATTAAGAAAAGCCCTTCCTTATGGGCTTTTCAGATTTAAAAATCTAATTATGTTTTAATGGTTTTCCTTTTAGAGATTAACTACCTTTTTATACTATGAAACATTAATTAGAATTCAAACTATTTATAGCTTTTTGAAAAACAAGTTTTAAACATATTAGCAAAATTTTATTTCTTTTACCAATATTATTCATCTCTTCCACTGTACTCTTTAGCTATTATTCACACATCTTTTATGAGAGAAATTAATATTCATTCATAACTCAATTTTTGCAAAGAAAAATGTCAATAGTTTAAAACATCAACACTTCTTACTTTTATGAGAGAAAACTTGCAACTCCAACCAGGAAGTTTTAGATTTTATTTCTGAGTGTGTATGTGTCTGTGTCTATGTGTCTGTTTGTCTGTCTGTCTACCTGTCTCTGTATGTCTCCCTGTCTGTCTATATCTATGTCTATGTGTCTTCCTTTCTGTGTGTGTGTCTGTGTTGTGTACATAAATATAGGTGTCCTCAGAGACTAGAGACATTGGATATCCTGGAGTTACAGATTTTTGTGAGCTATCTAGTCTGGGTGGTGAGCACCAAATCAAGAACAGCATGTATTCTTAACTGTTGAAACATCTCTCTAGCCCCTTCAACCAAGATTATTATAAAAGAATGTCCATTAAGAATGTGCAGTGTTGCCGGGCGGTGGTGGCACACGCCTTTAATCCCAGCACTTGGGAGGCAGAGGCAGGAGGATCTCTGTGAGTTCCAGGCCAGCCTGGGCGACCAAGTGAGTCCCAGGAAAGGCGCAAAGCTACACAGAGAAACCCTGTCTCGAAAAACCAAAAAAAAAAAGAATGTGCAGTGTCAGGCTGGAGAGATGGCTCAGAGGTTAAGAGCACTGGCTGCTCTTCCAGAGGTCCTAAATTCAATTCCCAGCAACCACATGGTGGCTCACAACCATCTGTAATGAGATCTGGTGCCCTCTTCTGGCCTGCAAGCATGCATGTAGGCAGAGCACTGTATACATAATAAATAAATAAATGTTTAAAAAAATGTCATTTCTTTAAAAAAAAAAAAAAAAAAAGAATGTGCAGTGTCGCTGGGTGGTGGTGGTGCATGCCTTAAATCCCATACTCAGGAGGTAGAAGCAGGTGGATCTCTGTGAATTTGAGGCCAGCCTGGTCTACCAAGTGAGTTCTAGGATAACCAGGGTTACACAAAGAAACCTTGTTTCAAAAGAACAAAACAAACAAAAAAGAATGTGCATTGTCAGTAAGTTTTCCTGAAATTAAAAATAAAATAATCGGGTGCTGGGGAGATAGCTCAGTGTTGCAAGAGCATGTAGATCTAAGTTCACTGTCCAAACCCATGTAAGAGGTAGGCATGGCCACAGGCACCTATCTCTAACCCCAGTGCTGGAGTATGCTAAGAAAATGGTTTGTACTAGTCAAGGGCAGTGATCGAAGGAGCTCAAGGTTGAGTGAGAGACCAGGTCTCAAAACACAGGATGGAGAGTGTTGAAGAAAGACACTCCAAATCAACCTCCAGTCTCCAGGTGTGCATGCATGGTGAAAATACACACAAAATAGATCAACCAATCAACGAACAAATAAATACATATGAAGATTTGAGAAGTGCCTATAAGCAAAAGACCAAACTGAAGAGCTATTTCTTTATAAAGTTCTACATTTAGGACCTGGGAGCTTAAATATTTCACAAGCACTCAAATAATTTTACTGTTAGACAAGATGTGTAACATTCTTCAGTAGAGGTTGAGAACTCTGATCTGAAATAAGACAGACATGGTTCCCATCTCATTTCTATTGTAGAGCAATATGCTATATCTTTAGGAGCTTGAGCAAGGCCCTTCAATATTCCTTGCCCCAGTTTTTTTTCCCTATTAATTTTTTGATGATTAAAGATAGGTATTGTGTTGTGGGTAAATTAGGCTAGTTAATATATTCATCATTTTACATTTTTAAAATTTTTATATATTTATTTTACATCTCCACTGCAGTTTCCCCTCCCTCCTCTCCTCCCACTTGCTCCCCCCTACCTCCCCTCTGTCACCACCCCCCAATTATTGTTTTTGTAGTTTATAGTGCTCTTTTAATTTGGTTTGATTCTTTGAGAGAAGATCTTAATAGATAGCCCATG
This sequence comes from Peromyscus maniculatus bairdii, assembly GCF_049852395.1. NCBI lineage: Eukaryota > Metazoa > Chordata > Mammalia > Rodentia > Cricetidae > Peromyscus > Peromyscus maniculatus. The sequence goes on from NC_134858.1 coordinate 1,833,916, forward strand.
CTATCCTTAAACTCTTAGAGACCAAGCTAGCCCATGTTCTTTATCAAAAAAAAAGTTATGAAAAGGACTGTATGTGACATTCGTGCACCGTACACAGAACATGGGAAGTGATCAATGAATGTCTCTTTCTATTTGTCATGTTGTTTTCTGAGATGGTCTTGCTGTGTCTGAGTCTAGCTTGAGTTTGTAGTGACACTTAGGCCATAGCTTCCTCACTGCTGGGATTACAGCTTTATCTTTTCCTTGATTTCAGTAGAAGCCATCTTCCTTTGCCTCTTTGGTTCCACAACTAGGCATACAAATTTAAATTCAAAAAGTGCCAAAATCTCCCTTGACAGAGGGAATTAAGGTGACAAAATAAAGCTTGGTTGATATATGCTCTTGTTTTTAAACTGGTTTTAAACTTCCTCTCTCATAAACTTAACGTTAATTTCTTAGCTATTAATTTATTCACTCAATAGGCTTTTTTTTTTCTGTTTGTTTGTTTGTTTGTTTTATTCTTTGACCTGTTCATACAAGTGCTTACTAGATTTTGGTCATTTCCATCCCTCATTATCCTCTCTAATCCAATTCTTTGTTCTGAAAAAACCCTTCTCAGTAAGCTCCTTTCCTACTTTGATTTTTGTGTGGGAACCACTGAGTTTAAGTTGTTTGCACAAGAGTGAGTTGGGCTTACTTACTGAAAAATGGGCAACTTATCAATGTCTACATCACTGAGAGAATAGCATTTCCTCTTTCAGCACACATTAGCTGCCCATAGTCCTTCCATGAGGGTGGGAACAAATAAGCTGCCCCTTAAATGATGAACCAGGAATGGGCCCAATCTTGTGATGTCACATGCCTTGGGAGTTTGTGCAGACTCTCTATCCTGCTAGAAGGTAACAACCTTTTTCTGAGCTCCTCCAGAGTATTGCATAATGCTTAGAAGTGCTCTGTTTATGTGATTATTTCATATCTCTCACAATCATAAAGGACTCCTATATCTACTGGTAAATGAAGACTGAAGCCCAGCTGGCCTGCTCACTCATGAGCAAAGGAGTCAGACATGAGAGCTCCATAGTCACCAAAAATGGGTGAAATTGGAGCAGTCTTCAGGGAACTTGGAATTTTTTCAATCATTCATTTTGATAAACTGCAATGCAGAAGAATTTATAAAGTTTTGATTGAATACAGTTCAATTTCTTTCTTAATCCGTTTTAGTATCTATATTCAGCATTATATAAACTGTTTTCCTGAAAATTCCTTTAATCAACAGAATACTAGATTAATGCTTTTTACTTGATAAATTGAGTCTATATTATTTCTCTACATTTCTCCATTGTACATTCTCAGCCAGATGATGCAGAATTGAGAAATCATGAAGAGGTCAGCTTGTTGAAAATTGGAACTATAAACTGAGGAGGATATCTAGTCATCAATTTCACTCATATACAATGATCCCTCTCCTGGGTAACCCCAAAGCCTTCTTTGTTCCTGCGAATGAATTATTGGAGGAATAAAAGAAAACCAAGGAAATTTACATAAATTCCATGTTATAAGAAATATTGACCAGATTTATACAATACAAATATCAGAGCTTTAGTGAAAAGAGGGAACAAAAGTCAGTTCTATAGAGGTAATAAAGCAGCAGCTGTTATAACCTCTTCTTTCTTATCCTGTGACTACAGTTTCTATGTGCCCATGTTCCCAGCAGCAATCAACTGCCAGATCCTCAGCTGGGGATGGGACTTCAGGAGCCCCACTCCATCCATGTGTGGACATTGACTGGCTTGATCTTTTATAGGTTTTGTGCATGCAGTGTCTGCTGCTGTTAGTTCATATGTGCAAAAAAAAAAAACCAACAACAAACAAAAAAACAAACAAATATTTACTAAGAAACTAAGATGCAGTAGGTACTAAGGGACTAGGGCATATTGATAAAGAGAGAGAGAGAGAGAGAGAGAGAGAGAGAGAGAGAGAGAGAGAGAGAGAGAGAGAGAGAGAAGTCTCTCCATGGGAGACATGAATAAAAGATGTACTTTTATAGATTATATTAGAAGATGAGCAGAGCTCTGGATAGAAGATGGGTGTGAAGGGCTGGGGTCCTAGGGAGAAGAGGATAGTTACACATCTACACATAATGACCAGGGATATGTACCATCATATCCCTGGAGGTGATAGCTGAGCTTAGCTTTGAAGCATGGATAGACTTAGCTGTATTTAGATAACTGGTAGAAAAGTATTCTTGTGGCAACACCTTTAAGAGGAACTGCCTATGCTGAATATGGATCGGGGAAGAACATAAAGGAGGTCAAAAAGAAAAAAAAAAAAACAGAATGAATCCACTTCACAGACCCTATAAAATTGGAGTCATAGGAAGATTTTTGAGAAGTGTCAATGATATGCATATATCTGTGTGGCATTACTTCGTTGTGCTGGAAACAGACTGTAGGGTATAGGTGTAGAAGCAACAAGCCATGTTTAAAGGCTAGTACAGCAATCCATAATAAGAGATGACAGCAGCTGTTGCTGGGTCCTAATGGCTCCCTCAGGGGAGAGGGTGAGAAGATGCATCGTTAATGACAGAGACACACATAGACATTGGGAGTCAGATGAAAGGCAAAAGCAGACTTATTTATTCAGTAATAGGGAAAGCCTTATATACTCTCTCCCCAGCACCCAAGCTGTGTCTCAACCTGGTGACATTGCATGGTCATCCCTCATTGGCAGGGCATGATCAGGAGCTCTGACAACAATCTGGTGACATTGTGTAGTCACCCCTCACTAGCTAGTGACAATCAGGACCTCTGACAGCACCTGTTACTAGGCCCTCAAGCAGCCAAGGTAGGGACAGAGGACATGGTGATTCTAATTATTTTGTAAAGGTGGGATTTATATGTGTTCCTAATGAATGGACATATGGCATGAACAAGAAAAGTTGATAATCCAGCTTTTGAACTAAGAAAAAAATGTTATGAGTTGAATACCTGGATTGTATAAAGTATAGCAGGAGCTAATCTGTGGAAATTTTAAAGTTACATTTTGCATATCTATGAGACATCCAAATGTCTATTAGACGGTACAAAATAGAAAATAGTGCAGATTTGAACTACACATTTAGAAACCATCAGCAAATAGGTGATGATGATCTTAAAACTTGGAGATTACCCACAGTATTACAGGAGAAGATCACAAGGGTTGGTTCCAGAGTTGTGCAAGCATCAGGAGTCAAGGAAGAATGAAGGATCCCAAAGAAAAGATTCACATGCGGTGAGGACACCAGAAAGCCAGCCGAAGATTTCTTGAGGCTCCCTGAGAAACACGTGCATCAAGGAGGAAGGACTGATGAGTCACATACAAGCTACTGATGGGTTAGGTAACAGAAATACCAAGAGGCTGCTGGCAGTCTTGAGAATAGCATTTTTGGTACAACTATGGTTAAAAGCCCAGGAGAAAAGAGACAGTAGGGCAGAGAAAAAAGGAGTAGGGCAGTTTCTGTAGGATATGTGAAGCTAACTTGTTTGTATGCTGATGAAAATGATCTGTAAAAATGTGAAAGGAAGGTACATATAAAAAAGTCACATGGAAGTCAGTACATTGCATGTTAATTAAAAAAAAAAGAATAAAAACTATGAGATTGTGAAGTGCTCAGCTATAAATGGGGCATCTATATCACAGCCCCTACCACTAAGGCTCTTCTAAGATCATCATAGAAGAAGGAGGAGGAGGAGGAGGAGGAGCAGGAGGAGAAGGAGAAGGAGAAGGAAGAAGGGAGGAGAAAAGAAGGAGAAGAGAAGGAGAAAAAGAAGGAGAAGGAGAAGGAGACATTGGGTTGGAGGCCAGCTTGAGTTCATAGTAAGACCATAACGAGTATAAGGCCAGCACTCAATAATTTAAAAAAATTAATTGCTTGGAGCCACAGAAATATGAAGTAGGAATTCAGCTGACTATAGCAAAGGTAATACCTTGAAGAAGCCAGGGGCCTTCTAGAGTTACAGCCAAGGTTCAAGGAGTCTTGGTGATATTGGCTCTTGAATATTAAGCTATTTTCTGCTATGAATTTCTTGCATGCTATTGTAGCTTCTCCATTTCTAGAGCAGTGTACTGACCATTCTTTGGGCATAGTTATTCCATATACAATTAAGGTATTTGCATAACAGTCAGGCTATTTGTTTCTCCTTCTTTAGCATTAGAATCAGATATCCCCTTTAGCTATCATCCAAAGCCAACTCTGGACAAAAGCATTTTATCTGAGATACCTCTCAAACATCCAAGGACAAACAACAGACAGAATAAGCATTCCACACCACCTTCTAGTCTCCTGAATTAAAGTAAATATCCATACAGAGACACTGCATAGGCTAAGCAGACATTAGGTACATAATTTTGTTTCTTGTGCAAATTAAGCTCAGACCCTCCTTTCTTACACAGTCTTAGTAGTATCTTCAGACTTCCTTTTGACATTTAAGTTAGAACAAAAGGGCTTTTTCCATACCAGGTACATCAAGCTGTGACATAGGCTACCTAGCTACCCCTGCTCTGCTGAGTTTTACAGAGACAGTTACAGGCTCCTAATGAAATATAGGCAGTTTTATTTTACTCATGATCTATACTAACATTGTAGACTCCTAACATTTTACCTAACTGCTTCTAGGAATGTAGTTTGAGCACATAAATTCCCTTTTTCTGATATATTAACTGATTTTAGCTCTTAGTTGACCCCACCTCCTTTAACCACTCCCCTTTTGGTTTGTAAAAGAAAGCCTAATAGTCACTGCCTGAGGAAAACTCTTATCTGCCTTTATGTCCCTGTATTTAAGCCTTGTGACCTTGCTTTGGCCAGAGAATTGCTGCTTTGTATGGGCATATAACTGAAAGCCTCAGAGACTTGGAAGAGGACTAGAAGAATGAGCTAAGATGAGGAGAGATCTAAAATGAGGAACAAAGATGGAAGGAACTTAAATAGAACAATGAGAGGACAGGAGAGAAAGGAACAGAGAGGAGCTAAGTATGAGAATAGAATTGAAGCAGTGTAAATAGATTTTGACTCAGACGAATAAAGTAGATGAACTAAAGAGTTTTGTGTACATAGAGTCATTTCATATCATTAAGATTAGATTCCTCAGCTGGTTGTTAGATTCTTCCACAGACCTTGAGAAAAGACTATTAGGGGCTGGACCCCATTAGTCTTTGATAATTAATACTTGGGGGAGAGAGCTGATCCTCCCCCTAACTAGCTATAGCACTCTGGAGAGTGGCCTCTGCACCTTGCCTTGGCAGCAAACACAGTAGAGCTGGTCCTGATGGTGCAGGTATGGGAGAGCCGACCCAAGGGCATGAAATCAAGAGGACTGGCCCCACCTCTTGCTCATCACTGCAAGAGAGCTCAGCCTGGTGCTTTGGACTAGGGAGAGCTGGTGGGCTGACCAAACCTGCAACTACCCAGGGTTATGAGTTGGCCCACCCCAATATCCACCCCATCTATGATCTGTGGGAGCACATAAAGGGGCTAATCATTCAGACCCAAAGCTGTAGGATCTCTGTGACACCAGGCAACAACAGGATATCCAAGAGGAGCCCCAGTGAAGGCCCAGCATTGATAGTGTAGCAGAAACCACACCAATGACTCTTTGCAATGAATATTTGTAAATAAAGATAAATGGACAAAGGGTTTATTATGTTGACTCACTCTGTCATACTACAGCTTCCATGATGAGATTTTTTTTTCTATTTTCTTCTTTTTTATTTTTTTCTTAAATTTTATTTTATTTGGGGGTACTTGCAAGGGCAGAGGGCAAATATGAAGGGATAGGGAAAAGAATGGGATCAGAAAGCATGATGTGAAAGACACAAAAAACAAGTAAAAAGAAAGTTTAAAAGTTTTTATACTTAATTTTAAGTAAGTTAATATATTTCTACTGTACTGGGGATCTCTCATTATTTCATTACATGATTTCTTTCTTTTAAAAAAAATATGTGTATGGATATATGTACATGAGTGCACATGCCTGTATGTCTTAGTCTACTGTTCTATTCATATGAAGAGACACCATGATCAAGGCAACTCTTATAAAGAAAAGTATTTAACTGAGAACGTCCTTACAGTTTCAGTGACTTGGTCCATTATCATTATGACAGGGAGCATGGCATTGGGGGAACAGCTAAGAGCTAAATCCTTATCTTCAGAGAGAGAGAGAGAGAGAGAGAGAGAGAGAGAGAGACACTCTGAGCTTGGCATGGACTTTTGAAATCTCAAAGCCCACTCTCCAGTGACACACTTCCTCCAACAAGGAAGGCTATACCTCTTAATCATTTCAAATAGTGTCACTCTCTAGTGACTAAGCATTTAAATTTATGAGCCTGTGGGGGCCATTTTGATTCAAACATCCACACTGTAAAACTAGAAAAAGGCATCAGATACCTTAGAACTGGGTCACAATCCCAGCCCCCTCATTATAAGATTGCAGAGAACAAAACTGATCCAATTAAAATTACAGTGACCACAAAGCACCTAATTAAGTAATTTTATCCTTTAGAAGCTCAATGAGTACTTAATAATAATATTTCAACACCTGAAAAAGATAGTGTTTTATTGTGTATTTAGATAAAGTAATTTTTATAATTTATTTTTGGCAATAGAAGCTGAATCTACATCTACATATACATTATACAAAGTTAAATCTGCTAAAAATCAAGCTGAATGTAACATTTGCCAAGTTAAATCTACTTAAAAGCAAGCAAGCTCATTTAGCCTTTCCCTGAGCACCTCAGCCCTTGACAATTAAATGCATTCATTAGAGGCAACATAGCCCTGTTGTCTCATTACTTAATGGATTTTTGTTTGATCATTGTATTGATTTATTTTTTAAAGCAAATATTAGTAGTCTACTTGCTGAAATGTGTTTTATTAAAGGGACTACAATTTAGATGTTCCTTCCTCTTGGTTTCTTCAACCACATTAGAAATGCAAAACAAAGAAGAAAACTCTTCTACTGAGTGAGGCTGAGCCAAACTAGCCACATGAAATGCTCAAGGCAAGCCAAGGCACAGATCTCCCCTCTGACTTAATTCAGTGAGTGACCTCACAAAAAGTAACAGATGTGAGAAGAGAGACTGTGACATGGAGAATTGTCCACAAACAAACTGAATCTTTAGATGTGATGTCCCAAAAAGCTTAAGGAGTAAGATGGCACCTACTGGAAAGTCCAACATGAGGTCTTACAACCAGAAGGTCACCAGGAGATATGCTGTCAAGAAACTCATGTACATTTGGAGATTTTTCAAAAAGACACACTTTTAGTAGAGTCTCAAACAGGTGTGTTGAGCTTCTGTTGGGTAGGTCAGAGGAAGCAGCAGTAGCTTACCTGACCTCTGGGAACAAATGGTGTGGGATTGAGGCAAGACACAAGAGTCACCTTAACAAGCTCAAATGAACCTTGTATAGAGAAAGAGGACCACAAAAACCTTAAAATATGAGCTTATACATTGAGAAAGAGCACCTCTGCCTCTGAGCTAGCAGAGTAATAAGAAGTGGGAGTAAAGCTGTTAACTATGATGACAAAGTGACAAGGCTGGTGTTAGTGACTCAGGCAGTGCATGAGGTAGCCAGACATGAGGTAGAACGATAGTTAACTTAATGTACATCTATTAATTAACACTCATAACCCTAACCATGTAGATGTAATCTGCATTTTTCTAAGCTTACAAAAAGCATGCTGAAATTAGATGGATACATACCTTGTCCAAGGACATACAAGTAGGTAAGAAGTGGAGGCTGGAATACAACCTGGAAAGATTTTCATATGACCTCACTACCTCTCTTTGAACACTGCTATGAAGCTGGTGACTAAATTCATAAAAAACACTCAATTCCAAGAAACTCACATCTGCAAAATGGTAGTTTTGGAACTTTATTTGGTTAATATTTTTTATTTTATTCCAGGAAGACATACCCATTTAGCCTTTGTTCCACATTGTTCATGGGAATTGTTATTATTGAAATGTGAGCCCTTCTTTCATTAGCTATACTGCCTTCAAGTTTGAGAAAGATTGAACTACATCATTGACTCTGTCCAAGGAAAGTGAGGTGGGGAGGAGCTGGGAGGAGTGGAGGGAGGGGAAACTGTGCTCAGGATGTGTTGAGTGAGAGAAGAATCTATTTTTTTTTTTTGGTTTTTCGAGACAGGGTTTCTCTGTGTAGCTTTGCGCCTCTCCTGGAACTCACTTGGTCAGGCTGGCCTCGAACTCACAGAGATCCACCTGGCTCTGCCTCCCGAGTGCTGGGATTAAAGGCGTGCGCCACCACCACCCGGCCTTTAAAAATGTGTAGCCCAGGCTGGCCTCGAACTCGTGATCCTCCTGCCTCTGCCTCCTTCAGAAAATCCTACCGGCGTGCGCCACCACCACCGGCTCTATTTTTAAAAAGTGTCGCAGCAGATTATACGTTAAACTATCCTTGCTCTGTAGAAATAAAAACAAATGCCTAGTATAATTTTACTGCATTTGAATTTCTCTTTGCTTTTCTGTTATTAGGGGAAGGGGGTTGACTTTTATTTCCCCAAATCATCTTAGACAAGAAACTGTGAGTCAGAGAAACCCTCTAAGGGGCAGTGATTTGTTCAGATGGTTGGAGATAATTTTGAAAAAAAAAAACAAAAAACACAAAACTATAAGACTCTTCCTCATTACATGAAAATAACATGTAAAATATATTTGGAAAACAAAATGGTAGTAATTGTTTAAAATGTTGCTATTAGAATAATATATAAAGGTTATTTTTGTGTTTAACAAAAGCTACTTCAAAGTCTATAGAAGATATCCAATGACTTGATTTCAACTATCTATGCTTGTATGGGAAAGAACAATCATAAGGAAACAATAATATTATGCTGTGGGATGTCTTTCTGTATGCTCTGAATATGTGTTGCTATGATTGGTTAATAAAGAAGCTGTTCTGGCCTACGGTGGTTAGCATATAGCCAGGCAAGAAATCCAAGAGAGAGACAGGAAGAAAAAAGGCAGAGGCAGAGGAGACACCATCCCACCGTCCAGGGAACAGCATGTAATGGCACACAGGTAAAGCTTTGGAACATGTGGAGACATATAGATTAATAAAAACGGGCTTTGTTTAGTTGTAAGAGCTAGGCAGCAAGAAGCTTGAGCTATAGGCCATGGCCATAAATTGGTAATTAATATTAAGCCTCTGAATGATTATTTTATAAGTAGCTGTGGGACCATGGGACCAGGTGGGACACAGGAAAACCTCTGACTAAAATAATAATAATGATGATGATGATGATGATGGCATATACAACATTGACATTATATATAGACATTTTTCTAGGAAAAGTAACAATAACTTGCCTTCACTGAACTTTCACTTATGTATCTTTTGAGTTTTTTTCCTTTTCTTTTTAAGATTTATTTATTTATTTATTTACCATGTATATAGTGTTCTGCCTGCAGGCCAGAAGAGGGCACCAGATCTCATTATAGATGGTTGTGAGCCACCATGTGGATGCAGGGAGGTGAACTTGGGACCTCTGGAAGAGCAGCCAATGCTCTTAACCTCTGAGCCATCTCTCCAGCCCCTTATGTATCTTTTGAATATTTTTTCTTTTGAACATTTATTATTACATTTAAAGTCTTTTATTTATGTTGTGTGTGTGTGTGTGTGTGTGCGCACGCGCGCGCATGCATGTGTAGGTGTTGGTGTGTGGAGGTCATAGGACAACCTGTGGTAATTAGTTTTCTCAATCTCAATGTGGTTCCTGAGAATGAAACTCAGATTATCATGCTGGACAGCTGCTGTGGGATGGTCTGTATGTCAAATGCTCTGATTGGTCAGTAAATAAAACACTGATTGGCCAGTGGCTAGGCAGGAAGTATAGGCAGGACTAACAGAGAGGAGAAAAGAAAGAACAGGAAGGCAGAAGGAGACACTGCCAGGCGCCGCCATGACAAGCAGCATGTGAAGACACCCGTAAGCCATGAGCAATGTGGCAATGTATAGATTTATGGAAATGGATTAATTTAAGATATAAGAACAGTTAGCAAGAAGCCTGCCATGGCCATACAGTTTGTAAGCAATATAAATCTCTGTGTTTACTTGGTTGGGTCTGAGTGGCTGTGTGACTGGTGGGTGACAAAGATTTGTCCTGACTGTGGGCAAGGTGGGAAAATTAAAGCTACAGACAGCAGGTGTGTTTTCCCATCAAATCATTTCTCTGGACATTTCTCTACACATCTCCCTGTGTTTCATTCCTCAATATCAGAGCAAATACATAAAGACTTAATAGATAGGCAATTGTAAGTCTCAACATTCAGTAGAGGTGGATGTCAAACATCTTCAGTCACTTGGTTACTGAAGAATGGAATTGAATCAGCAACCTTGTTTTAGCTACTGATTTTTAGGAAAACATCATAAATGCCATAGTTTAGAGTTACTATTGTAACTCTGCATCCTCACCCTGGAGATCACTAACTCCAGCAGGCATTGGATATGTGGTTTGCTTATAATTTTATGGAGCTTTGACTACCAGATAAGGTGATGATTCATTTTATTTGTCAATATCAAGTCTTCTCCTGTAGCATCTCTTGACAATATGGGGCATCTCTTGGCTGGGATGATCATGGTGGGCATACTTCTATATAATGGTTGTGTCTAAAAAGGTGAAGAAAGGGAAGCTGCAAACCAGTTTATATCTAGAATTGGTACAGCATTATTTCTATAGACTCAGGTTATTACTGTTGGGGTTATTTTGTTATTTTGTTGATTTTTTTCAGACTTTTGGCTTTTTTGTTTGTATTGTTTTGTTTTTGTTTTTGAGTTGGTCAAAGTAGTCACAGATATGTTTAGAGTGAAGAAGGAGAAATGGACTCCTGTTGACACATGAGTGCCAACATCTTATTGAAAGAGAATGTTGGGGAGGTAGAAGTGACTGCAGATATCTTTGCAACATGTGATCTGGAACTTAAATCTCTCTGCATCTATACTCAAACTTTCTATGTATCTGAGGATGAATTTGAGCACCTGATTTTCCTGCCTCAGTCTGGGACCACAGATTGGATTATAGGCATACATGATCATGGTCAGCTCATGGAGTGCTGGGACTGGAACTCAGCACTTCTTACATGCTAGACAAACACTCTTCTGAGCTATAGTTTGTTTGATTTTTAAACATAGAGAACAATGATAATAAACATAACCATGTGGCTAAATTTTTAATTCAACCACAGTTACAGAATATCTGAAATTCTTGTCAAAGCTGATTACATTATCCATAGAGAAACATTCAGAACCTCCTTTTCACATGTTGGTACGGTCCTTGAAGCTATCTGAAAATTAAGTGCGACTGACTACCAACCAGATCTCCCCTTTTGCTTGTTTTTGTTTCACAATTTCCCACAGAAACTTCTGTTGAGATGTCCCTTGAGACAGTGAACTTGTCAAATGAGTTTCCACCAATCTCTCCAATTTCCTTTCAAACTTGCTATGCGTGTGAAAAGCACTCTAACTCCTTCTGCTGTCCAGACCTGTGCCCTCTCATTTATCACACTGTGTCACAGTTTGAAATCCAGAAGATGGTTCCTTTTCTGTTTTAGCAGATAATGCAAAGATCACCAGATAAATAAAATCCTTGATAGAAGGAAGGTACAAGCAGGAGATAAAGAGCCTGCTGACAAGGAAGTAAAATTGAAGTTATCCTTCAAAGAGTTACAACATGTATGATAAAGATTTCTTTAAGGTTTATTAAAATGCAAAATCCCATGCGCAAATAGTAACAAAAAAGGAACCTGATATGAATCACAAGTCACCACTAACAGCTACTGTTGCTCGCTTCCTCCCTCAAAAAGGCTACACACTTCTCAGTTCCACCTTTTCTCTTATGTCTATCCCCAATGAAAACCCCACCTCTTGGACCAAAATGCTTCTCTCAATTGGCTAGCAGACTGGTGACAGAATTCCCATAACATTTTACCCTTTTTGTCTAATTAAGATGGAAAGGTTCTAACTCTAACACAGTAAAACTATATACAGTAAGAATTATTATCAAGTATTGTTCAAATAGAAAGGAAAGAAAATAACCTTAGTAAAAATGAAACTACATACAACAAGAGCAATTATTAAATAAAAAGTATATTCTCAATGTCCAGTCCATAAGTAATTGGCAGATTTATAGGTTACTCTATTAGCTGTCTTCTCCTGAAGAGTCTCAAGTTTTGTACCTAATATGCCTTTTCCCAAGATTTGGGAGAGCTGTAACTGTAACTGTCTTGTCTTCAACCCCATCAAAGACCTGAGAAGGAAATAATAATACCTGAGTAAGTAGGAAGTGCAAGCAAGCGGCTTCCAAAAAATGTGAGAAATAAGAGAAACAGCTGGTTGCCTGGACAGTAACCCAAGGTTCCTCTGCAATGTTGGAGCATCAATCTTTGGCCTACAGGCCTAGAATATCTGAGAGGCATTTTTTTAAAAGCAGGAAATTTTGAAGGACTGTCCTATCCTGTCTTGGGAAAATTTAGCAGTTGCCTTTCTTTGTGTCCTGATTGTTTAGTTTGGACAGTGTACTGTCGGCAGTTGAGGCAAGGGCAGTTTCTTGCCCTAATGGCTAGCTTATGCCACAAAAAAGCAAACTCCATATGGAGTTTCTTCAATGCCCATCACCCTCTTTAGAAGTAGATTGGTGCTGCCAGGAGCAGAAGTGTGTCATGTCAAGAAAAGTCTAAGTTATTAAAACATTTTAAATGCCATATTCTATAGGTCTTTGAAATGTTTTAAAATTACTTAGATGAAATAAATATATCACTGTATACCTAGAAAACCTAACTAACATGACTATACGTTTAATAGTTATGGTTGACTATTAACCTGTATTTCTTTATAATCCTATATAGCTTTTAAGGACTAAAACTTCACATTGCATACATAAACAAGCTATATAGCTACAAGCTATAGGTAATACCTTAACCAAAAATATAAACAGATGTACAGTATAAGGACAATGACTTCAATTTTGTAACAATATACAAAAATATCTTAAACAGAAGTAGAAACATATATACAGTATAACAAAAATAACCTTAAATTTGTATCAATATAAAAAAAACCATACCAATGTAAATTATTTAAAACTAGTAGTTGTTTTTTTATTTGAAAGTAGATTCAATAATCTACCCTTTTATCCTATCATATATAGCCTTCCCTCTTTTTTTTTTTGATTATACCAACAACATCTTGTAATGAACCCCCCAATAAGATGATAAATATCAATAACGCAGTGAAAGAGCAAAAACCAACTCATGTCCTGGGAATGTGAGTGTCATATTTTTTAAGATTACTTATTGAGAAAGTAATTTTTTAAAGGCTGGTATAGAAAAGTGCAACAGAAAACAGAAAGAAGTGGAGGAAGTGGGGAAAAAGATGAGATCTTAGTTGAATCAAATAAGACAGATTGAACAGGGGTTATTTGGAAAAGCATACTTTCCTATAGGTAAAGACTGTCAAAGAAGTGGAATGATTCAATTTTTTAAAACATTGAAAGAAGAGTGTCAAGGACTGACTACATTTGGATATGAGAGAAAAATAAAATGAATCATCAAAATGTTGGGTACCTGGAAAAAACTCCTTACAGACTGCTTTTTCTTGGATTAAGTGACTATAGGTAGGCTTGTCCCCCAGCAAAAGCAGTCTCCCAGGTTTTTTTAAAGTTGCTTGTCTGGGCCGGGCGGTGGTGATGCATGCCTTTAATCCCAGCACTCGGTAGGTAGAGCTAGGCGGATCTCTTGTGAGTTCGAGGCCAGCCTGGGCTACCGAGTGAATTCCAGGAAAGGTGCAAAGCTACACAGAGAAACCCTGTCTCGAAAAACAAAACAAAAAAGTTGCTTGTGGTAGTGAAATCTTTAATCTCATCACTAAGGAGGCAGAGGCAGGAAAATCTCTGTGATCAAGGATAACTTGGTCTACAGAGCAATTCTAGGACAGTCAGGGGTACACACAGAGAAACCCTGTCTCAAAAACAAAAACAAAAACAAAGAAAAAGACAGGAAAAAATAGAAACAGAATAAAAGGTGGCTTGAAATAAGTTACGACTTCAGTCAGTGATGCAATAAAATTAATTTTGTTCTCCATAAAAAACAAGGAAACACACACTTTTCTTTATGGCATAATTTAAAATAATATCCAAAGACCAGAGGCAAGAATGCAAATAAGCATATAAGTGGCCAGCAGAAAAAAAAAATCAAGTGATGTGCTTCTTTTAATAAGTCCTTCAGTAGTGCGCTGCTGTCATTTTGGCAATCAATGACAATTTTCCTTTTCTACATTTGTGCCTGTAGTGAGCACATACCCCAGTAACATGGGGAGGAATAATCACTCTTGATTCAGACTTGGTATAACACTCATTTATTCACACAGTAAGATTACAAGCAATATTCATCCTGTCTTCCAAATGGAAGCAGGAGTACCTCTCCAGGCGTACAGGTCCAGACTTGCCACGTCTGTTCCTCTGGACCTTGGGTCAGCCTTCCTCAGGTCAGCCATGTCTGCACTGGGGACAGGATTTCACATCTCTGACAGAGGAGGGTCGTCTCACACGAGGGCCTGACGAGCTCTGTTGGTCAGGTCTGAGGCTTCATCTTTTATATTCTTTTCTAGCTAGGTTTCTAGTCTTATCCCTACTTCCACACATAGCTTATAGCTTATCACCACTCCATTTGTGGTTTACTTACATCATTCTATTGCTTATTACTCCTGACCAGGGTTGTTCACCCTAGGCCTTACATGTGTTCCTTACCCTTTCTTTTCTTTCTTTCTTTCTTTCTTTCTTTCTTTCTTTCTTTCTTTCTTTCTTTCTTTCTTTCTTTCTTTCTTTCTTTTTATGGTTTTTTGAGACAGGGTTTTTCTGTGTAGCTTTGCGCCTTTCCTGGAACTCACTCTGTAGACCAGGCTGGCCTCGAACTCACAGAGATCCACCTGCCTCTGTCTCCCAAGTGCTAGGATTAAAGGTATGTGCCACCACTGCCTGGCTCCATTTTCTTAATATCTCTCATTCCCAGTAATCCCTACCTTGGAAATTCATCACTAGGCATTTTTCACTTTAATGTCTCCATTTTTGTTTGATATTGCATTCTCACTGCCCTCTTCCTCACTTTACTTTCTCATCTCTTCCTATTTCTCCTTTATTAGAATGTGTACAGTAAAAGTGTGCATACAGATGATAATTTTCTAGATGTAAAAGTATTCTGGTTCCCAGTCAGGAGTTTGAAAGTAGTTAAGTAGGTCATGCAGTATTTTCTTAAATACAAAAAGTCCCTCAAAACCTCAAGCAATATTTTTTACTAATTTTTATGGGTCTGATTTTTTCACATTTTACTGTTTTTTTTCCCAGAACAAAAGTAAAAAGGTTTCTCTATTGTGTGTATATTAATAATGAATGTTAAATTTTGATTAAGTTAAAAATTAAAGGTATTTCACATTTGTTTAAAGGGAATGCTAATTTTTATGTTAAAATGCTTTTATTCTATTTCTGAATTTTTAAAAATCTTTTTACTTTTTAAGCATGTTTTTCAGCTTGATTAAAGTGTAGCAAGTGTGCGTCATATTGTATACTTTTGTGGTAGACAGCACTCCCATGTATTGTGTACATGAAAACTCCAGCCCTTCATTCTGCTTGGGAAATTGGAAGGGTTTTATGTTAATAGAATTTGGAATGGTGTCAGAACCCAAGGTTTCATTACTATAGCAACAGAGAACAATGGAAACACTAAATGTCAAACAAATTCAATGTTGCCATAGTAACAATCAGTTGCTTTAACAAAAGCATTTACTATTCCTTTGTGGTCAGTTTCTCTAATATGCTCATCCAATATGGGGGAAAGTTCAAAATTACTTTTAAAAGAAAAACTCTTCAAGAGACAAAAGCAATTTGTTTCACTGTCCATTATTTAATAAGAAACTCACATGATTCAGAAAGAAAACCTTATAAGGGAAATAGAAAGTCTCAGTTCTGTTCCAATCAGTATTCTTCCATTCTTCTTATTTACAGTCAGGAACATTGAAGTGTGGCATTTAAAGCATGTCTGCACTGCTGTTGCATGACATTTCAAACCACTCTTCCTAAGCTCCTGAATAAAGGCAGTTCTGCTATATGAAAGAGTAAATGCTTTGTTCCCCGAGACTCAATCCCTCAGGCTCCTCCCTAGTACTGCAACAGAGCACCAGCTGTGGCCTCCTTTCCACTCTGTCCCCAAGTCCGGTGGATCCCAAGGATCATTCCCTTCTGGCCTCCCTCCCCCAACTCATCATTTTATCCCAGCCTCCAACACCAGCAGAGCAGGCAAAAAAGGCAACACACAGACATCACACTCTCTGAAAATCCAGAGAAGAAACAGAAGCCAAGGATCAAAACACCCACCCAACAAAGACAAAGGCAGAAATCGGCACCTAGGTCTATAATCACTCCAAACCCATATGCTTAGATGCGAGCATAAGAACACAATCAGTAAGAGCCAGGGCGATATGTCTTCACTATAACCCAGCTATCTATCCTATTACAGCAGGCCCTGGATATTTTAACATAACTGAAGCACAAGAAAAAGTCCTTAAAACAAACTATAAGAAGATGATAGACATTCTTCAAAAGGAAATAAATAAATCCCTCAAAGAAAGCCAAGAAAAAACAAACTGTTGAAAGAAAACAATAAAACTGTTCAAGAACTGAAAATGGAAATAGAAGCAATAAAGGAAACACAAACTGAGGGAGTTCTAGAAATGAAAAATTTAGGAATAATACAAACAGAAACTACAGAGGCACGTTTCACCATCAGAATACAAGAGATAGAAGAGAGAATCTCAGGCATTAAAGATACAATAGAAGAAATGTATCCATCAGTCAAAGAAAATGTGAAATCTAAAAAGTTCCCAATGTAAAACTTCCAAGAAATCTTGGATACCACGAAAAGACTAAACCTAAGAATATTAGGAATAGAAGGAGAAGATTCCAACCTCAGAGGCCCAGAAAATATTTTCAACAAAATTATACAAGAAAAAATTCCCTAACCTAAAGAAGGACTTGCCTATTAAGGTACAATAATAAGCATAGAGAACACTTGTAAGCTAGTGTTGCAGCTCTGGGGGGAAGGTATCCTGAATGTTAAAGAGTCAGGAGACACGTTGAGCTACTAGGACAGCTCAGCTCTGGAGCTACAATGGAACAGCTCAGCTCTGGAGGGAAGGATATCCTGACTGTTCAAGAGTCAGGCTCTACCTGGAGTTGAGGTGCAGTGGGGGATGGTCTCTCTGCAGAACACAGCAATCCTGTTTCTCTCCTGGAGAGCTGCTATAGCGGAGCTTTGCTCAGCACCCCATTAAGGGGGCTTCCCAGAAGAATTCTGCTTCTTCTCTGGCCCAAAGATACTCCTTCTTTTACTTCACTCTGCTAAAGGGGAAACTCCTGCAGAAATGTAGCAATCTCCTCTAACTCAGGAGAAAAGTTGTTACATTTCTGCTACATCTTGCTCAGTTCCCTAAGGGACATCTCAGCAGGGTTCTTCTGTTGAGTTCTGCCTTGCTCAGTCACCTAAAGGATATCACTGCAAGATTTTTTTCTGCTCAGTCCACTAAGGGACCTCTTAGCAAGGCTCTTCTTCTCTACACTGTGAATGAAGATCCTCACACCTAAGACTCTTTTGAGAAGGAGATTTATTTGGGAAGGAGTCCAGGAGAATGGCTGCCTCTACCAGGGTGGAGAGAACAGCCAACAACTGAACAGGCAGGGTGGTTTATATAGGGTTTCTTAAGGGAGGGGTTTCTTCAGGGAGATTTTCTGTTCAGGGATTGGTTAGTTTTTTATGTTCAGGGATTGGTTAGTTTTTGTTGGTTGGGGGCAGAGATAGCTCTGATCTCAGAGCCAAACTGTGTTTCTTTCACTGGCCTTTCCTACCTTTTTGGCTCCAATTCTAGGGCCAGGGCATATTTCTTTCAGTGGCTCCGATTCTAGGGACAAAGAGTGTTTCTTTGGCACTGGTTTCAGAGTCAGGGCATGTTTCTTTGGTTCTGGGTTCAGAGATAAAGTGTTTCTTCTCTGGCTCAGGTCCCAGATCTAGGCTGTTTCTTTCACAGGGTGGGTTTCTTTAGCTAGTCCCTTTTCCCTATGATACCAAATAGATTGAACCAGGAAAAAAAAAAAAAAGAGTTCCCTGGCCACATAATGAAACAATAAGCATACAAAACAATAAGGAATGTTAAAAGCTGCAAAGGAAAAAAAGTCAAGTAATATATGACATATATGGGGAGGGATCAGTTGGCAGGAGAGACGGGATAGAAGGAGAGAGTGAGGGAGACATGGTTGGAAATATGAGGCATTTGGGGGACAGTGTAGAAACCTAGTGCAGTGGAAACTTCCTGGAATCTGTGAGAGCGATCCTAGTGAGGACTCCTAATAATAGGGGATCTAGAGTCTCAACTGGCTTATCTCATAACCAGACAAGGCTTCCAGTGGCAAGACTGGGTTACATTCAATTCAGTTGTTGGTCAAGGGGGTCCTATGAAGATCCCCAGACAATTCAGGCTGATGCTAGATCAGAGGTTTGCTCTTTGTAAACTGACAGTGGGGACCCATTGCTGAGGACAACATCTACACAACTCATTGGAGAGTTGAGCTGGTGTTTGCATGGAACCTTTATCCATATGTTCTAGTGTATTTGCTGCAGGAAGGTACTCTGCAGGCTACTGAAAAACAAACATAGATACCAACCCAATCACAAAATCTTTGATACCAACAATCTGTCCTACCTGTCCACTGGTGCTGGGTCAATGGTCATTCAGAGCCTGTGGGAGTAACCAACTAATGTCTAATTTAACTTGAGGCCTGCTCCATTGAGAGGGAGCCCATACTGACACTGTTTGGATGGCCAGGAACCAGAGACTGGATAGCCAGCCCGCTCCATTGAGAGGGAGCCCATACTGACACTGTTTGGATGGCCAGGAACCAGAGACTGGATAGCCAGTTACAACCAAACGTAACTGATCTTAAAAAAAAAAAATCAATTTCTAATGATATTCTGCTATACTCATAGATTAGTGCCTTGCCCAGTCTTCATCAGAGAGACTTCCTCAGGCAGAAGATGGGAGCTGAAGCAGAGGCCCACAGCCAGACATTATATAAGAGGTCTCTGTTGGGTTTCTCCTCTAGGATCTCAGAGAATCTCATGGGGGACAGGCAGAAAAATTGTAGGAGTCAGAGGGGATGGAGGACACCAGAAGTTCACTGCCCACTGAATTAACTAGTCAGGGTGCATACGGGCTCACATAGACTGAAGGGGTAAGCACATGGGTCTGCACCAGATCCTCTGCTTTTATGTTATGGCTGTTAGCTTGGTGTTTTTGTGGGATTCCTAACTGCAGGGACCGGCGTATCTCTGACTCTTTTGCCTGTTCTTGGGACTACTGTCTTCCTGTTGGGTTGCCTTGTCTAGCTTTTGTGTAAGGCCTTTTGCCTTGTCTTATTGTATTTTGTTTTGTCCTGTTTGGTTGTTGTCTCTTGGAGGCCTGCTCTTTTCTGGTGGAAGAAGGAGGGGAAGTGGATCTCAGGGAAAGGGGAGGTGGGGAGGAGCTGGCAGGAGTGGAAGGAGGGGAAACTGTGGTCAGGATGTGTTGTATGAGAGAAGGATCTATTTTCAAGAATAAAAAAAAGGAAGGAACAAAGGAAGGATGGAAAGAAGGAGGGAAGGAAGGAAGGAAAGAGGAAAGTCTTTTTTTTTAAGTGCTAGTAGTGGAGAGCACATGCATGCCAGGCAACTGTGATAGCCCTGCAAAAAAGCAATTAATCAGACAATACTGTATTCTGTTGCTGCTAATTGTCTTTCTTTACTTTATAGCAGTCTATTCCTCTTGTGAATCCAACATTCTCATTTTAGTAACTAATCCAGACCTTCTTTGAGACACAACTTACTAGTGACGTTATTTCACATCTGTTTCCTTTAGTCCCATAATTATTTCCAGTAGACTAAATCTAGAGATGCCAGTGGTCATTCTCATCTTACCACAGAATACATAGCTCAGTACCTGGTACATGGGAGGACATACCAAATATTAACTGATTGAATAAGCTTCCACCAAAGAGTAGCCTTTGCTGCAGACCCTTGCTTAGACTATAATGCTAACTTTAAAGTAATGTATAGTCAGAATAACATTGTATGCTAATCTTTTCAAACTACAGTCTACTTTAGAAATAACTGTATTGATTAGGCACCCTTGGGAGGGGTTATGGGATAGTCAAAATGCATTCGTTCTGCAGAACCAATATACAAAATAAATGGTAGGTTATTTTCATGGTTGACTAGCAGATATACATACAAATTGCCTAGACTGTAAAAATAATAGTACCATACTTGTAATTTCTAATTCCTTTTATAAAATTATATCAATTGTTCAAAATCAATTTATATATATTAACTTATTCATATAAGACAGTAATGATCCTTCTGATGATAAGAAACATTCTTAGGTAGCCAGTGATATATTACTAACTGTACATCTGTCATAGGAAGGATGGTATTCCATTAAACACAGCCACATCCCAAATGCCTGATCTAAGAAATTAATTTTAAACCATTGACTCCTTTGGTGCAGTTCTGACACATAGAAAAGGATGATACTATTTGTGTATTTTAAGTTGCCAAACTTCCTGCTTGCTCGTAGCAGCAGTGAAAAACTCATACAGTTTCCACTACTGCATAAGGGAAGCGAGTTTTCAATGAAGGTTATGAAATGCTGCTGATTTGGTCCACTTAATGATGGGCTAATGTTCACATGTCACCACTGTCATTACTCTCTAGATAGTGAAAGGACTCAGATTGTATCAAAGACAATAAAAATGAAAATTATAATACAGTCAAAGTAAAATGCTTACATCTGCATTAAGTAACCATAATAATAATGATGATAAAAACATGGTCAGTTTGAACCAACACAGATGATTTGATAATAATTACCTTCTAACAACTTTGGGGATTGCAATGTTGTTCATGTATAGAGAGGAACTTCCTAGAATTGCTGTGAGTTCACTGAGAATCTGACTTCACAAAATCGGCAATGCTGCAGAACAGGCAGACTCTCATTTTCCTTATTGAGGGGAATGCTGCATGTGTCAGTGCAGGCAGTGATCCCTGAAGAATGGGAATGACAACCCAGTTCAGGTTGATAAAGTCAACCTGAATCAGACTTTGGGGAGTTTTATGCCAGGCAGTTCATTGTCAGCAAATTTAAACCACTACAATTTGGGAAAAGGTTTCCAGGCAACAGTCCAATCAGTCCAATTCCAGGTGTACAATAAAGCCTAAGGTGTGACTGCATAGAAACTCCGTTAAAAAATACATGTGACCATATGAGTGGGTTCTAAGGCTAAAAGGCCTAGAATCAAGTATGATCCCTGTATAATAGCATAAAGGTTAGCAAATCATAAAACAAACAAACAAACAAACAAACAAACATCTCCACTAAGGATGGGTAATAGTCTAGGGGAGGGAAGAGTCTGGGATAATCATTCTGGGGAATTAGGGTGAAGTCTGTCTCTACAGATAGCAAAAAGTTCACCAGGTCATTAACACTCTCAGCTTTCTAGATGGAATACAGGTATTTGATTTTTGTCTTCCATTGAGGAGACACCCCTGGGTGATTAACATTCCTGGTTCTATTGGTGCTTTTTTGTGAGTACAAGGTCCTCATGCCCTCTACACTTTATCGCTAGTATTATACTAATAGTAATGTGTACAGTATTTATACTTTTACTAGAATTATAGTTCAATCTGTTTAGCAATTTTGACTGGCACATTTGATCATTCAAAAAAAATTTGTTGAAGGTCTTATATATGGTCAAATAAAATTTTCTACCCTCATGGATCTATGCAAGCCTCTATGACTTCTAACGTAGATTGAGCAATGCATAAATTCTGTTTATTTTGAGATTCTGAATTCCACTTTTGAGCCAGGATCCTGGCTGCTTCATATCCCCTATACACCTCCGCTTTTGTACATGGTTCTTACATCCTGAAGGAATTTTAATATTTTATGGTGTACCAAGTATAACTCACTACTATTTTACAATAAACATCATTAAAGGAAAATATTTTTGTGCAAATTTTATGTCTGTCATTTAAAAAAAAAATTGCACTTTACTTCCTGTCCTTACTGGAAACCATAAAAAAAAAGAAAGGAGAGAGAGAGGAAGGAAAGAAAGAGAGATAGAGAAAGGAAGGAAAGAATGACACCGACTATTAGAAAATAATGAGATAATAACAAGAACTAAACTAAAAGATAACAATCATCACTTTAATCATGAAAAAAAGGAGACAACATTAGGCACTGTAAGGAACATGTAAGGCCTAGGCTGAACAACTCTGGTCAGGAGTGATAAGCAATAGAATGATGTAAGTAAACCATAAATGGAGTGGTGATAAGCTATAAGCTACGTGTGGAAGTAGGGGTAAGACTAGAAACCCAGCCAGGAAAGAATATAAACGATGAAGCCTCAGACCTGACCAACAGAGCTCGTCAGGCCCTCATGTGAGATGACTCTCCTCTGCCAGAGATGTGAGATCCTGTCCCCAGTGCAGACATGGCTGACCTGAGAAAGGCTGACCCAAGATCCAGAGGAACAGACGTGCCGAGTCTGGACCTGTACACCTGAAAAGGTACTCCTGCTTCCATTTGGAAGACAGGATGAATATTGCTTGTAATCTTACTGTGTGAATAAATGAGTGTTATACCAAGTCTGAATCAAGAGTGATTATTTCTCCCCCATAACTGAGGTATGTGCTCACTACAGAAAGAAAAAAGAAAATGGAAAAGAGTCTATTTTGCTGTATGCTTTTGTCTTTTGGAAATCTTCAGATAAATCAAATGGTTCAATATGGAAGAGCACACTAATGAAGTGACAGAACGTGACTTCAGAAGAGAGCAGAGTACAGTGCGGAGAACTGTCTGCGCTGGAGACATGATGGATTCACAGGTTCATGAGTAATGGACAAGTTGAAAGTCACCATTAATGATGACACCCTGAGAACAGGAATGAAAGGAGATATGTCAAAGTATGCTAGTAAAGCAATCTTCTAAATTATCTTTTTAAGAACTCAGAAAAAATTTTCAAAACCAATTATTACCAGAATCCCCCCACACTTGACTTTTGTGAACTGTGATTTAAATTTCAGATTTTAGTATTTTGAATTTGTACATATGTACAGTAGTTTAGTCCATTCAACTTACTAACACACACACACACACACACACACACACACACACACACACACACGAGAGAGAGAGAGAGATAGAGAGAGAGAGAGAGAGAGAGAGAGAGAGAGAGAGAGAGAGAGAGAGATTGGGTGGCTTTATCAGACAATACCTATTTAACAAAATGACAAAGTCTGGAAAGTCTGAGTTTGATGTGTTGGAAGATACTATCCCTGCTGACTGTGTACACAGCTATCTTCTAGTTGTATCCTCATAGCACAGAGGGAAAGGGAACATTTCAGATCCTCTTGTATAGGGGCACTAATCCCACTTAAGAGGATTCTACTCTCATGACATAATCAACTCCAAAGGCCCCAGGCCCAAACACTTGGGGTTAAGGTTTCATCTTGTATTATATTAGAGGGACCAGCCTTAATATTATACATCCCAGGGGCTCAGGAGAGAGAACTACTAACGGTGAGGACTATTTTCAGGAAATAGAATCTCAGCACACCGAGCTCTATAGTCCACTTGCTTTAATTCCTCTGGCATAACATC
This sequence comes from Peromyscus maniculatus bairdii, assembly GCF_049852395.1. Lineage (NCBI taxonomy): Eukaryota > Metazoa > Chordata > Mammalia > Rodentia > Cricetidae > Peromyscus > Peromyscus maniculatus. The sequence continues at coordinate 1,857,680 of NC_134858.1, forward strand.
CTATGTACACAGCTTCAGTTCTGTTCTCATGTCTAGCTCCTTTCTTGCCTAACCCTCTATACTTATCTATTGCTCCCTCTAAGTTCTATCTTAATTCTCTCATCTTAATTCTGCCTCATCTAGGTCCTTTTCAGCTTGGTCTTACTCAGCCAGTACTTTTCCATCTGGCTCTTCCTCATCTTTCATCTCATTCCTCTAGAATTCTCTTCTAGCCCTTCAATCTAGTTCTTTCCCTTCTCAGTTTGTTCTTCTCAAGTTCTTATCTGTCTAGTTCTTCCATTTTCTTTTCTCTTCTCCGTCTCCATGCCCTGGAAGTTCTGGTATATATACACTTACAAGGAGTAATCCGTTGGCAGTGCAAAGCCAGGCTTCCAGGGTCAAACTGAGGGGTGATAAGAATCACATAGGGAAGCAATAACTGTTAATTATCATTTGCAACCCCAAAAGGAAGTGACCAATGGGGAAATGAATTAATTAACTAAAGGCTAAATTCAGGTAATATCTAAGAAGAGGGCTCTTATGTGCTCAACTATAATCTTAAACGTGATTGGTAGAAAATATTAAGAATCTATAAGTTGCTAGGTCATTGGGAGAAAATAAAACTGTCTTCTTTTTTCCTGTGGCTCATATCTGTCTAAGCTATCTGCCATTTTTCTACAGGGTGGGGGAAAGTGTGCTCAGTCGCTAGGCAACCTGTGTACAGCTAGATGCCTTTGGTGATAGTTAAAGGGAGATCTGGAACTAGAGGTAAGGTTTGGGAAAGCAGGAAGTAAAGCTTAATTGGCACATCCACCAGGCCTTCTCAAACAGGTAGCCTGGATGGTTAAGTCTGTTCTTAGAGAATACAGAGGTATCTCTGCTAAGGTACTTTCCTCCATCTAGGGATGGTCCTGGCCAGATGCTGCCAATGATGATAATTACAAGGAGGCTTGAACTGGGATTCTGGCTGAGAATAGTTGTCAATGCAGAAGGTTACCTAAATATTCCTAGAAATGGTTAGGTAAGGAGTTAGAGGTCTATAAAATTAGTAAGGCTGTAAGAAAGGAGGGTCCGAACTAAATTGTGTAAAGCTATTACTTGACGTCCACCTGACCTAGGCAGTGTCTCCTTGTGGAATTTATCTTAAATCAGGAGACTTGCATGTGGACTGTTATTACTGCTAGTCCTTGAGAGTGGCCAAGGGAGATATCTGATTCCAGAGAAAGCCTTTCATGAGGCTGTTCTCCAAATACATGGAATGTGTATGTCCAAAGAGTGATCAGTCCACACTGTTAGCCCTTCTTAGGAAAAAATCAACTAGGAAAACTATGAAGGCACACATGATTTTCATAACAGAAGACAGCTGATATATAACAAGCCAAGTAACACCAAAAACTCCTTGGAATTTGGCTTCCTCTGGAGGAAATCCTTGATCCCTCCAGGTAGTGACTTTGCCATAACCAGCTGAGTTCTTATGTTATATTCCTGTGGGCCTGCAGCAGTTTCACAATATAAATATGGAAGGGACCTGACTATAACACACACACACACACACACACACACACACACACACACACACACACGTTGTGGAATATTATTTTAACTAGGCAAAAATGATGTGTTACATTTGTTTCTGCTGCCTTTTTTTTTTTTTTTTTTTTTTTTTTTTTGGTTTCTGTGTGTAGCCCTGGCTGTCTTGGAATGCACGCTGTTGACGAGGGTGACCTTGAACTCACAGAGATCCACCTGCCTTTGCCTCCTGAGTACTAGGATTAAAGTTCTTCACCCACCACTGCCTGGCTCTGCTGCCTTTGTTTACGATGTAGATATGTGTTGCATTTGTTTATGCTGCATCTGTTTAATCATGTAAAGATGTGTTGCCATTCCACCTTGACTGCCTAAGGTACCTGATTGGTCTAATAAAAAGCTGAACAGCAAATTACTAGGCAGGAGAAGGATAGGTGAGACTGGTGGACAGAGAGAATAAATAGGAGAAATCTAGGCTTGAGAGGAATGAGAGGAAGAAGAGAGAATGAGGGAGAAAGAGAGGGAGACACCTAGGGCCAGCCAGGCAGCTGCTAGCCAGCAGACACAGAGTAGGACATAAAGAAATCGAGCTAAAAAGCCCTGAGGCAAAACATAGATGGAGAGAAATAGGTTAATTTAAGTTAAAGAGAAAAAAGAAAAAGAAGTTAGCTAGAAACAGCATAAGCTACGGCTGAGCATTCATAAGTGGTAAGTTTCCATGTCATGATTTAGGAGCTGGTTGACGGCCCCAAATAAAAAGCCTGCTACATATGTGCACACACACACACACACACACACAAAATGTGTCAAGCAGTAAAAAGACATGTTCAGGTGTTTGAGGGGATAAATAAAAATTAATACCTTTTATTTATTACTGAATCATAGTGCTTTTCTCTCCACTTTTTTCTGTTTCTCTGCTATATTTCTACAGAAGAAAAAAATTTCAGCACATTGCTTCTATAGTTAAACAAAGACCTTGCTGACATCTGTATTGTGTGTTGATCACAGCCTTTTCTACTGCTTACAAACAAAGAACTTGGGTAAAATACAAACAGTAACTTAGCTCACAGATGTCATATTTCCACAACTTCCATGGACATTGGTAAAGAGGTACAGTAAAGCAATGGATATCTGGGAAAATCTAGCATTTGCTGACTTGCTAAATAGTGATGAATCACTCACTAGGGTAAATTTTAGGATGGGGACTTTTATTCCTACTCTACAGAAGTTTTTGACCAGGTGTTTATGGTAGTGCTGAGGCAGGGGGATTGTAAAGTTCCATCCAGGACAGCTTGCTCTACATAAGGGAACTCTTGCAAAAATTTCAAAAATCAAAGTGTCAGTATTGCTCCTAAAATGGCAAAAGTCAATTTCGTTCTACTTAGGCAAAATAATAAATATGATTTTTTAAAAGACAGCCATAAGTAAAATCTTTAAACTGCTCATTAAAGTTCAAAGAACATATTTCATAACTACTTCATAATTTATGGAAGTATTCTCTTAGAAATAACCATTAAGGATTCATTACGGGGGAGGGCTTGGTATAGCACTCATTTATTCACACAGTAAGATTACAAGTAATATTTATCCTGTCTTCCAAGTCAAAGTAGGAATACCTCTCTGGGCGTGCAGGTCCGGCCACGTCTGTTCCTCTGGATCTCAGCCTTCCTGTGGTCAACCCCGACTGTGCTTGAGGACAGAATCTCATGTCTGTGGCAGAGCAGAGTCATCCCACTTGAGAGTCTGACGAGCTCTGCTGGTCGGGTCTGAGGCTTTATCTTTTATAATCTTTTCTGGCTGGGTTTCTAGTCTTATCTCTACTTCCACACATAGTTTACCATTATTTCCATTTGTGGTTTATTTACGTCATTCTTTTGCTTATCACTCCTGACCAGGGTTGTTCACCCTAGATCTTACGTGTTCCTTACACATACACAATATTTTATCATGTATTTACATTTTTTTAAATGCCTATTATATGCTAGATGTTTTGCTACACAAAGAAAAAGCTGTAGGGGCAAAAATACAAGTTGCCATTGGATCTTAGTTGAGCAGGGTTGTCAGAGTCAGCAAATAAAAACATGGAATGTCATACTGAAATTGTTTTTATCTAGCAAACCTTTATTGGAGGGATAAATTGAAACAGCAGAGAAGAAAATGGAAAGGAAGGCTTATTTTAGAAAGTAATTTCCAAAATTAATTCTGAGCGTTAGAAAGCTCGGAAAAGCCTTCCTGGGTGGAAACACATCAAGGCAAAGGCAGTCCCCAAGGCACTGAGGAGTCCAGGAGCTAGAGCAGTCAAGAACTGGGTAAGTAAAAGGGAAATCATGTTAGTGAGCCTGAGAGAAAAGCAGGATTGTGATTTTTGAAAACCTCCTAAGGCTTTGCACTTCATCCTAAAATTAAGGAGATTTGCCCAGAAACTGTAAGCATCTCAATTTGACTCTAACTTCAAGACTGGGTATGGGAGGATGGGCATTGGTATTATTCGGGGAGAACTGAGAATGCCTGAACCCAAGCAGTGGGAAGCCAGGTAACAATGCCAATGGAGACAGCAGCCCCGGGCTCTAAAGGAATAATAAGGGGGTTGAGAATACAGAAAACATTGAAGAAACCTTCCACAAGCCAACTCTTGAGATCAAGAGTAAGCGGAGATTCTTAGATTTAAGAAGGCAGGGACACTGTCAGAGGTTGAGGTCAACAGAGGTAGCAGCTAGGTGAGTAAGAGAGGATGCTGGCCCAGGGGCCCGACTGAGATGACCCAAGCGTCGACATTTTGCATTGCCCTTGTAAAGGTCGAAGGTCAAGGACATGAGTAGAGTTTGGAGTGGGAGCCACCAGTGCCCCAATCAGGCGAGCGGCGAGGCAAACCTTATCGCTAGGGACCAACCCTTTGCTAAAGCACGCTTGATTGACAAGGTCACGTGACAGAGACTGAGCGCTGAGCAGGAGGCGAATCGCTGCGGGGCGGTGTCCAGGGCACTAACCCGGAACCGGTTTGGGACTCGATTCCCATTGTGAGACCTGGCCTGAGGCGGGCTCTCAGGCAGAGTGGCAATCCCTCCTGGACCAATGGATTAGCCGCAACCTGTGAGCAGCAGCCATCTCAGCCAATAAAGGCAGGCAGAAGTTGATGGGCGGGGACTCCATGAAGCCTCTCTTTTCCAGCACCCTCAGGGGGCGATCCTGTGATGGTGCCGCCGGGGTCGCAGGTGCGTGTTGGGGGAGCAGGCAAGCAACGGGGACCGGGGAACTTGAGGGACCAGGGGAGACCTCGCAGGGGTGGGTCCCTGTGTGGCGTCCCCTTTGTGGACTCTGGCCTTGGCTTTGCAAAGCACAGGATCATGAAGCTGGGAAGATAAGTCCCACGCGCTGCCGTCACCTGACCTGGGAGGAGGGGAAGGAGCTCTTGGCCTCTGCAGAAGTGATGGGTACCTAGACGGGGCTATCACTCACTATTCAGAGAGCAAGACTATCCCTCCAAGTTGCATGGACGCATCAGCGTCCTGAGTCAGATGCTAATCCTACCCCCAGCCGCACTCCCGGCTCCGAGATCCGCATCTTCCCAGGGGCCTCGGCCGCACCTCCCACTGTAGTATTTTCTAGAGGGAGACCCTTAAGTAAACCAGTTGTGTTTACCACCTCAAGTTTTAGAAAAAGAAAAGTAGTTTTCCTGTAAGAATATTGGGGGAAGGGAAGTCACTCTTGAAACGCGATTGAGGTGGGTTAGGGGTGGAGGGTAGTTCGTAGTTCAGGAATGGTTTCCTTTTTAACTGCTTAGTGAATTTAATCTTTTTATTCCTTTCTTATATTTCTCTTTTTTCTTTCACCTAGATTTTACTGTCTGTTTTTCTCAGATCTGTTAGTTCTGTGTTAGGCACAACCTAGAAAGATCATCTTAATTGCTAGTCCTTGGGGGTAACTGATGTCCAGTTATAACTTACCGTAGTCGTTGGTGGTTGTGTGAGTGCACTGCACATTTCTGTTTCTGAACAGGAAAGAATGATTGTGGGATGAAAGTATGTGATCTGGCATTGGGGTCTGAGATTTAGAGGTTATGACTGTCAAGTTCCTTGGTGTAAAGAACAGGATTAAAACATCAGAAATGACTTACTTTTATGTTTTATATAAGTGATATTCCTGACACCGTGAATCCTTTTTGAGGAACTTACTTGGGAGTGGGTGACGGAAAGCCAAACCTCCCAGACACAGTACCATAATGCAAAGAATGGGAAAGACAGACAGACACATTAACAATAAAATAGCTTTTGTGTTTTTGTAAACACAGCCAACAAATTTTACGTCAGGCTGTACTGATGCCTTGAACTTAGTAATGTCAAGGCTTCAGGTAAAAGTTTTTCCTGGATTAAGCCAAGACTAACCAGAAATCTAAGATGGATTCTGTATTAGTCAGGGTATTCTAGAGTAACAACTTATAGAACAAATCTCTATCTATATATATATAGAAAGACTATATATTAGAATGACTTACAGGCTGCAGTCTCGCTAATCAAACAGTGGCTAGCTATGAATGGATTATTATAGTCCTATAATTAGTAGTTGCTCAGTCTCAGTGGGTAGACTGGATGTCTCGGTGGATGTCTTCAGAACACACCAGAATCTGGAAAAAGTAGGCTCTAATGCCTGTAAAGAAGTGAGAATAAGGAGGCAAAGAGCAAAGCTTCCTACTTCTGTGTCCTTACATAGGCTTCCAGCAGAAGGTGTGGTCCAGAATATTGGTGTGTTTTCCCACCTCAAAGGATGTCCATTAAAGGTGTGTCTTCTCAACTCAAGATCCTGATTGGAAGTGAATCTTCCTACTTCAAATTAAGCAAAAATCTCTTACAGGTGTGCCCTCCATTTTTGGATTTTAGTTAATTCCAGATATAGTCAAGTTGACAACCAAGAATAGCATCACAGTTTCTAGTATCAAGTCCATTGTGATTAAAAATGCAGGGAAGTGTATTTTATCAATGAAATAGCTCATTAGCTCAGCATAGCTCAGTTGGAAACAAAGAGATGCCAACTGTAAACTCCAAGTATAGATGTAAGAACTGTTTGGTGGGGGACGGGGAAGGAGGCTGTGCCGTATGCAGTTGGCAACAACACTGAGGTTTGAGAACACGGGGATTCTGGTAAGTTACAGGGGCTGCTGTTTGTGCCATTCAGCAGTGCTGTTAGAAGAGTCCAGGCAGCTGGGCGTGGTGGCACACAGTTTTAATCCCAGCACTCGGGAGGCAGAGACAGGTGTGAGTTTGAGGCCAACCTGGGCTACAAAAGTGAGCTTCAGGACATCCAGGGTTGTTAACCTTGTCTCAAAAAAACAAAAAACTAGTCCAGTTAGTAAAAAGTAAATCGATCTTGGATTTTTGAGAGCAGCAAAATCTGAGGGTGGATACTGTATAAGATTCTGTTAATGATAATCATTATTTTATTGATGACTTTAATATTGTATATATAACTTCAGTAACAGTGCCTCCATAAAGAAGGAAAGTTCCTTGAATTGAAAAAACAAATTGACCTTTTACAGTTACTTTTTTCTATTTCAATACAATTTTTCAGTCAAGTATAGGTTCCTACTGAGCCAGCATTAAAGAGTGTCTTTAAAGAGTGGCCTCAGACCAGTGTTCTTGCTTTAATTCCAGGCATGTCTCCTTTGATTTCTGTCCCTCATTAAGTGTTTCATTGTATATGACTCAAATTGCTAATTCCCTCTCAAAATCTTTTGGATCTTATCAAAGATTTCTGAGTTGGGCGCTTGCTATAGTTTCTTAGTATTCTAATATTCTCCATGTATTAGGGTTAATCATCCAGTAAAGAAATAGTAATCATGTCCAGTTCTTAACTAAGAGATAACAATGGTAGCTGATACTTGTGGTGAGCTTGCTGTGTCTTTGTCATTATAAGGTTAATTGGATTATCTCTTTTAATCTTTAAATGCCATGAATATTATCCTAGTCTCATTTATCAACTAGTAAACATGTTTGAGAGGCTCATATGCTTGAGACCAAAGGGCTAGTGATAGAATTGGCAAACAAATTATTTGTTTGTTTATTTATTTATTTATTTATTTATTGAGACAGAATTTCTCTGTAGCTTTGGAGTCTGTCTTGGAACTCGCCCTGTAGACTTGGCTGATCTTGAACTCACAGACATCCTCCTGTTTCTGCTTCCCAAGTGCTGGGATTAAAGGCGTATACCACCACCACTGCCCAGCTTCATGTACCTTTCTTTATGCCTCTGTTTTACTATGTTATAAGCTACTTGATAGCAGAGTAATAGATTCATCTTTGTTTTTTTTTTCATACCTGTAACAAAATAATTATAATACAGACTGGTAGTGTAAGTACATGTCAAGGACATCAGGGCCCTAGGGAATTGGCTCACTCAGTAATGTGCATCCTGTACAAGCATGAGGACTTGAATTCTGTTCCTAACACTCACCTATCTCAGAAAATAAGGTGGAGAGTGATGGAAGAGGATATTCAACATTCAACTCTCCAAGTGTGGATGCACATGTACACAGACACACAGACACACACGCACACGCACACAGACTTCAGTGTGAAGGCTTTCTGAACTGGAGACATGAACTGGGGAGGAGTTTGATTGGCGAGGCAGAAGGGCAGACACCATGGTGTCGGGTGACAGTGCTAAGACAGGGGCTGTGACAGCAGGAACTGTGCTGCTCAGTATAACAGCATATAGCCACATGTTGCTATCGAGCACAAAAATATGATTAGTCCAAAGGGAGGTCCCAAATATAAACTATGTTTCTGGGTTTAGAGTAGGGTTATAATTCAGTGGTGGAGAACTTGTCTTTTACACATGTGGGACCCTAGGCTCAATTCCCAGCACTGGGTGTAGATAATACTAGTTTGAGATAATTTATTCATATAAAAATAATGTAGTTCACTTTTACTTGTTTTCTGAGATGGTTAAAAACTAAACACATTTAGTGTGCATTGCTGAGCTGTTGTAGGATTTAGAGCAATCTCATAGTGAATGGTGCTGTGCTTGTGTGCACATGTGCACACACATTTGCTGGAGGGTGAAATTGAGAAATAATGGTTTACAAGCAGGGACCTATAACAGGAAGAAAGGAAGACAGGGGTAGGGTCAGCTAACTCTGTAGTGCTGTAGAAGGCCGCCTTTGGCAGGGTTTTAAGCAGTTCATTTTTGATGAATGATATTCCAACCTAACTTCTAATCTAGTCAGAATTCTAATAGAGGTAGGGATAGTTATCAAAATACATTCTCCTTATAAAAGTGTGATTCTCAAAAGAGAGCTGTCTATTCTTAAATCTGAATTAGCTTAGCTTGCATTTGATGAATTTCCAGCAAATAAGTCTCTGAGTTGGTTCTTAAAAAGTAGACTGGGGGCTGGAGAAATGGCTCAGAGGTTAAGAGCACTGCTTGCTCTTCCAAAGGTCCTGAGTTCAATTCCCAGCAACCACATGGTGGCTCACAACCATCTGTAATGAGATCTGGTGCCCTCTTCTGGCCTGCAGGGATATGTGCACTGTATACATAATAAATAAATAAATAAATAAATAAATAAATAAATAAATAAATAAATAAATAAATAAATAAATAGACATGAAGCTGGGTGGTGGTGGCACACACCTTTAATCCCAACACTCAGGAGGCAGAGCCAGGTGGATCTCTGTGAGTTCGAGGCCAGCATGGTCTACAGAGCAAGTTCCAAGACAGGCTCCAAAGCTACATAGAGAAACCCTGTCTCAAAAAACAAAAAAAAAAAAGCAGACATGATCTCTTAATATTGTCTGTATCATTCTGTTATGCATTGGTTTCCCCTAAAGTAAGCTGACTTTTTCTGTTCAGGAAGCCATTTGTAACAAAAGAGGCCTTTCTTTCTTAATGATCTCTGAAAGGGAATTGCTTAGCATCTGCTGTACCCGCGTGCCTCGATTTCTCTGCATCCCTTTTTGTTTGTTTGTTGTGCTCGAGATGGGTGTTTATTCTGTTGCCTGGGCTGGCTTTGAACGCCTGGGTTAAATGGTCTTGCTTCTTCAGTCTCCTGAGTGGCTGGTATAATAAGCTTTTTATCAATGCCCCATATATTAGCCTCCAGGCACTGTTTAATTTGTGAAAAGCAGCAAGTACAAAGTAAGATGCCGTGTAACTTTAGAATGTACACTGGAAACTAGTCACGGTGGCCCATGCTTGTAATCCCAGTATTTAGTGTACAAGAAACTGAGAACAAGAACTGCCTGTTCTTGGCTAACCTGGGCTAATACAAAGCAAGACGCTGGCCAGAATAATAATGTTAATGATGGTGGTGATGATGACAACTTTATTCTAAGTACTTAGTGAAGAAAACAAATAATTTTGTTGTAATTTTTATGTTGATGACATTTATAGTGACTATTGAATATATAGGTTTACATATAATTTGCTAAAAAAAATTACACCTCAGTTTTTCACTTCGATACCACTACTGGGAAATTTTAAACTACATGTGGATCTCCTTATATTCATATTGGACAGTACTGTTTGAGCATTTCAGATTACAAAGGTGTGCTCCAAGAACTATAGACTTAGAAAATGTAGTTTTGTGTAATAAATCCTTCATAACTTGATTTCTGATACCATTTTAATCACCTTATGGTGAAATAAAATAGGCTGTGGACTCAAGAACAGTTTCATGGCTAAAGCAGAAATGCCGTCTCTATCAGTCTTAGGACTAGCAATGGAGTTTGGAGAAATTTTTGTGTTGATACATGCTCACAATTGAGCCTTGGAGTGTGCACACATGGACACATACATTTCTTTTTCTGCTTTGTTCTTAAATTTTATTTGTTAATGTATGCGTGAGAGTACAGGCTTTGTTGCACATGGGGTGGAGTGGGCCAGAAGTCAGCTCTCGCTGCCATTACTCAGGTCTCAGGGATCAAACTCCTGTCATATTTGTGCAGCAAGTGCTTTACCCAGTGGGTCATCTTGCTGGCCCTTACTTTCTTTGCATTCACATTAGTATCATAGTGCTTTAAGAAATATCTGCATGCAAATATGACAATTATTGCATGTGGCTCAGTGTTCACTATTGGTGAATATTTTTGTGTGTGGTCCCTCCTTCCCCCTACCCCCCCAAAAAATGCTGCTAAGTGGTCTGGGAACACTTACCCTAACAGCATTGTACATGTTTAGCATCATTTCAGTTCTCATTCATTTTTTGTAAGGCTGTCTGATTTCTGGCTCTACCTTTGAAAGTGTATCCGATGACTTTCTTACTGTCAGAATCTACCTCAGGGACAGTGGAGCCTATTTGCTGCAGAGCCACTTTCCCCAGATGACATGGCTTGGTCTTCACTCCGCCAGGCCACGCGTTGTGACTGTGTTGTCTCAAGTCATATTTTTATTATAGATAATGGCTTTGTGTGCCCACAGAACCTTCATTTTCCTGCCTTTTTCCTTAATTTATTTCTCCTTTCCCATCTCCTCATCACTTTTAATTTTGTACTTTTTTTAAACCTCCTATTTGTTAGATAGAGTATTGGAAACACTGTCTTTGAAGCAGGTGAGCTAGTGGGATAAGTGCCAGAAGAAAAAAAGCAAAATATTGACATCACTCATCCCTTCAAGTATCCTGTGGAAAGCATACTAAGTAGTAGAGTGAGGTTGGTTTAATGACATATCAATCAATTTGTTGCAGGATTTTTCATAGTAGATGAATGTCCTGTGTCTGAGAATGTAGATCACTTGATAGAGGACTTCAGAATCATATATGAGGCCCTGGGTTTGATTTCATACACTCCTAAAACATGTATGTAATCCCAAATCCTCAGAAGTGAAGGCAGAACGATCCAAAGCTCAAAATCAACCTCAGCTGTATAGTTAGTTTGGTTGTGAGCCTAGCCTTTAATGGCTGAGTCATCTCTCCAGCCCATATAGTTAGTTTGAGGCTGGCTGGGCTATGTGAGACACTGTCTCAGTAAAAGAAAAGAAAATACTTTAATTATAAGTTTTCTAAAATGTACCCTAAGCATATTTATATTAGATGTTAAAGTATCCAATTAAAAATTCTTATTAGAAATTATTTGATACATACTGAAATAATGATAGCTTTTTTTGTTCTAGTGGACTAGCTGCATGTACACTTTAGTCCTCATCAGTAGGTTTCCAGTACTATAGTTTTCAGTGCTGTGCAATAAATACTGTCATTTTGATTAGTTTCTAGCTCCCACCATGGTATCTCAGCAAGTGTAGTTGAAGGCATGTGTATTTAACACTTGAGTTAAACACACCTACATACTTGTTGCTCAAATCAGAAACAATACCAGCGTTACTATGATCTGCTGTCCTTTTGCCAAAATTGTTTCAAGTTTTCTTTGATATAGCAGCAAAAAATTCCCATTGTTTATTGTGTGCAGGTCTAGTCTGTATATTTTAAATTGTATATTCTTGGCTGTATCTCTGCTAAGCAACATTTATAGCACTTTTCAAGTGAAAGCATATAGAGAGAGGTTAAGTGATTTAAACCAGGCAGTCTCCGGTCTAGGATTCACTTTCACTCCCTCTCCTTCTGTCCTTATCTCCCTCTCTTCATTTTTTCCCTCCAATACTCAAGGTAGAGCCGAGGGCCTTGGGCTTTTCACATGCTGGGAACGTGTTCTGCCACTGAACTACATATTCAGCTTTTTTATTTTGAGAAAAAGCCTCACTATGTATCCAAGCCTGGAATTCAGACTCTTCCTGCTGATATCTTGAGTCTGAAGTCTGCTATGGGATAACACTTTTGTCAGGAAGTATAGGCGAGATAAATAGACCAGGAGAATTCTGGGAAGAGGAAGGATGAGTCAGGAGACGCCAGTCTGCCATCCAGGGAGCAGCATGTAATGGCACACAGGTAAAGCCATGGAACATGTGGCAACATAAAGATTAACAGAAATGGGCTGAGTTTAAGAGTAGGAGCTAGTCAGTGGTTAGCCTGAGCTAATGGCCAAGCAGTTTTAATTAATATAAGCCTCTGTGTGTTACAGGACCAGGTGGGACACAGAAAAACTTCCTACCACAGAAGTCAGTGTTGCAGTCCCATGCCTGTCTCAGATGTAGTGATCTGGCCCAGCGAGTGTGACTCCAGAATCTGTGCTCATGACTACAGCACACATTGTCTTTCAACAGTGTTCTAATTATAAATACTTTTTTCTTAAATTTCTTTCACAAAAAGGTTTGCATTTGACTGTGAGGATACTACTAGCTTGCTGGAATTGATTATACATTCTGAATCACTGGGCTTCAATTTATCATTAAATATCTTCATTGTATTTTAGAAAAAGTTTGCTTATAGTCCTTTTTTGGTTTTGAAAACTTGCTTCTTTTTCTGTGTATTTGTGGGTTTTTGCAAGTTCATTTCTGCTCTTTAAAACATTTGGTTCTCTCTGGCCTCTATTTCTTCAGAAAGTGGCTGTTTGGAAGATAAATGTTCCACACGAATGGGTGCAAACTAAAGGATGTGGTGGGCATATTTTTGGTGATGTTATTAAATATACACAGTTGGTTGACTAGAGATCCTTGGAGCTAGAAAAAATACCAAATAAAAGTTTATAAATGCTAATAAAATGCTTTGTTGTTAAATTTTTTAAATGTGGAATTAGTGTTTACTTGTAACTCTGTAAGAGAGAGCTCAAACAGGAGTAGACTTGCATATTTCCTGACTCAGTTTAGCCTTGTATATTTGCTATATTTTTGCTTCAGTAGGGGATACGCTTTGCATTGTGAATTCCTGCAGAAATATTTTGACATAAATGAGCCCACATTGTAATAGTTAAGAGGTATGTTCAGGTAAACTGAGGCAGAATCAAATTCAGAGTTTATTTGAGACATAGTAATGAGCCAGGAGTTTGGAGCTGTATTTAGACAGTGGCAGTATTTAGATTGTATTTAGATTGTGGCAGTTATAGGTTAATGGCTTTTTTTTTCTTTTATCTTTCTCCTTCAGGTATCTAGACCACCTCCATGACTGGATGAATGGAAACTCAGTGATTTGAATTAAGAACCAACAAGGGGTTGTCCTTGGACCTCGTTCTTTATAACACACTCTTCACAGACTTTGCACAGCTCTTCTTGCCATTAAAACCTGCACTGAAGTTTTAAAAATGAAGCAATTGAAAAGGAAAAGGAAAAGCAATTTTAGTGTTCAGGAGACTCAGACCCTTTTGAAAGAAATTACCAAAAGGAAAGAAGTCATTTTTTCCAAGCAGCTCAACACAACAATAAACGTGATGAAGCGAATGGCCTGGGAGGAGATTGCACAGTGTGTAAACGCTGTAGGGGAAGGAGAACAGAGGACAGGGACTGAGGTGAAGAGACGGTACCTCGACTGGCGTGCACTCATGAAAAGGAAGAGAATGAAGGCCAACATGAAGCTAGTTGGTTCTGGGTTTCCTCTGCCCACATCTGATTTAGATGACTCTCTCACTGAAGAGATAGATGAAAAAATTGCATTCCGAAATGATGCAAATTTTGACTGGCAGAATGTGGCAGATTTCCGGGATGCAGGTGGATCCCTAACAGAGGTCAAAGTAGAAGAAGAAGAAAGGGACCCACAAAGCCCAGAAGTAAGTATTCACCAATGAGGCATGTTTTCTTTTTTCAGATACCCACACATGCTGAGGAAGCGCCCAGATCTTCAAGCTCACAGACAGTAGATAACAATCATTCTGTGTTTTCCTAGTGCCCTTAATGCCTATGTTTTCACCTAAATGTAATTACCTCAGTGATACATATATATTAGTGACATCAGGTAATTCATTTAAATAATCTTAAGAGTTCAGATTAAGTAATTTTAATAAAAATTAAAGCATAGAAAGTTGTCAGATGAGGCAGGACTGGGGAGATGGTTTACTGGGTAAATGGCCCAAGCCTGACATCTGTGGAATACCCACTAATGCTGAATGCTGTGGCATGTATCTGTAACCCATATGGCAAAGACAGGAGAATAGACCTGAAGCTTCCAGTCTGCTAGCCTGGAGTTTGCCTCACAGTAAACAAGAAAAATCCTGCTTCAACATGGTAGAAGGCAAGCGCCAAGTCTGGAAAAAACATTGTCTTCTGAACTCCATAAATGTGCTATGGCCTACATTCACCTGCATTCAGACATACTTACTCACAAATACATAATAAATGAAATAATCATTAAAAGCTAATAACAGAGCAAACTGACAGTGACAGAAATGAAAACAAATACTAAATTAGCTTTTTTTTCTTTTCTCTCAGTTTGAGATTGAGGAGGAAGAAGAAATGTTGTCGTCTGTCATACCAGATTCTAGGAGGGAAAGTGAGCTCCCTGACTTCCCTCATATAGATGAGTTCTTCACCCTCAATTCCACACCGTCCAGACCTGCATATGATGAGCCCCATCTGCTCATGAACATAGAAAAACAGAAACTGGAGCTGGAAAAGCGCCGACTGGATATTGAGGCAGAAAGGCTGCAGGTGGAAAAGGAGCGACTGCAGATAGAGAAGGAACGGCTGCGCCACCTGGACCTGGAGCATGAGCGCCTGCAACTGGAGAAGGAGAGGCTGCAGATGGAGCGGGAGAAGTGGAGGCTGCAGCTGGTCAGCACCGAGAAACCTGCTCTGGAGAATGAACTTGGCCAGGGGGAGAAGTCCACGCTGCAGCCACAGGACATAGAAGCAGAGAAGTTGAAACTTGAGCGAGAGCGCCTGCAGTTGGAGAAAGATCGGCTGCAGTTTTTGAAGTTCGAATCTGAGAAGCTGCAGATTGAAAAGGAGCGCTTGCAGGTAGAGAAGGAGAGACTGCGGATTCAGAAAGAAGGGCATTTGCCTTGACTGTTCTCCATCCTTTTCATAGCAAAGGTTTATGAACTGTAGCTTTTCCCCATCAGTTGATGTAAAAGTGGTTGGTGGATTAGCTACCCCATCACCACCCCTGTCTAATGTCAGTGTTTTGGGTAGGAGAAAAGATAGTAACACATAGGTAGCCATGTGGTTCAGTAGTGTATTATATAAACGCTCTGCCCACCGTAAACAGATAGCAGAGGATCTGCTAGACTTTCACATTAGTGATACTGCATAGAGTCCTGTCTTATTTGTGCACCCCAAATTATTTAATACAATAATGTCTACAATAAAATTCCCATCTGGTGATTCTCAAGTGGAGTTTGGGCACCCAGAAGACATTTTGGATTGTGTGGAGATGGTTTTTGGTGTTCAAAATAATATAGGTGTGAGCTGCTACTGCCCTCTTACCAGTAGAGGCTATAGGCTCTGCTAAACACCATGTAATGCCTGGCTCTCCTCTTCACAGGAAAGAATTACCCAGCCCAAAATATCAGTAGTGCTAAGTTTGAGATACCTAACCCTGGCCTAACTGTACACCTCTGTAGCTATCTTTTACAGTTCTAGAATATTAAAACTTCAGATATTTATGTGGGCAGATATTTAAATGGCCAAAAGCATTTTAGCTGTGAGACATTACTGTGTAGTATATTGAAAATAGGGAATGGTGGAGATTGTAGGTACTTTATTCCCATGGTGTTGTTTATCAGTAGACTGAGACTTAGAAGCAATCTTGGAACTATCGGAGCTTGTATAAAATGAATCACTTTTAAAGGCAGTCGCCTTCAAGAATGAACACACAATTGGGAAGCTTTAGTTCCCCCTTCTTTAAATCTGTTGTCTTAGTTTGAATACAGAACTTACCATTTCAATCATGTATTAAATTGTTAATGTAAGAAAATGTCAAAAGATAGTAAAAATGGTACCAGTGCCAAAATGGTGACAGTAGTCAATGATGTTTAACCCAATGAATTGTTGATTGATTTCTGAAGTGAAGAATAGTCATTTGAGACTGAGAGATGGGGGAAATGTCCTCTGCATAAGTAACAGTGGTGCTGAAATGATAGAAGTAGCTTTGTGTTATGGTTAGGGAAAGCACTTGCTTAACTTGATCTCTACAAGAGTCTATGAAAGGATAACTTCTTGCTTCAGAATCTGAAGTTCAGAGAAATCCTGCAGTAAGTAAGTGGCTGTTCTTTATACAGCAGTGTATTTTTTTGTCTTTCCCCCTTCAGGATGACTAAACTTTAGAATTCTGAAAGCAAAGGGCTAGCTTTGCCTGATGATTTGCCTACAGTGTCCTAATGGTGGTTTATCACAGTAAAGTGCTTTCTGATGCACAATGAAGTTGGAAATGGCTGCACGAGTTCACTTTGTGTTTTCTGTCTTCTAGGGATGATAGCTTTAATACAGTACTTCTGTTGACACACTACCTTGATTCCGTATTTGTTCCTTGTTAATTTAAGAATGGCTAGAGGGAAAATATACCCATGGTTACTTATCCTGATTTTGAAATAGTGTTATTTTTTTATAATTCTATTAAAAGCTTCTACCTTAAAAGTAAATTTGCCTGTCTGAAAGTTTATCCTTTAAGGGTACAGATTCAACATGGGCAGAAACTGTATTGGGAGTGGGTTAGGAACATAACCTAGACTTTGAGCTACATACCAAACATTTATACCTATCCTCTCCCCCTTACTTTAATTGAAATTTAATTTTTCATACAGTGTCTTAGTATGAATTCCTATTGCTCTGAAGAGACATCATGACCACAGCAATTCTTATGTAATTGGTGCAGGCTTACAATTTCAGCGGTTTATTCCATTACCGTCACGGTGAGAAAGCATGACAGCATGTAGGCAAACACGGTGTGGGAGAGGGAGCTGAGAGTTTTACATCTTGATCACAGGAAGCAGGAGCCTGCCCCACACTGGGCATAACTTGAGCATATGAAACCTCAAAGTCTGCTCCCACAGTTACACACTTCCTCCAACAAGGCCACACCTAATAGTGCCACTCCCTTGGGACCAAGCATTCAAACACATGAGTCTATGGGGACCATTCCTATTCAAACCCCCACATTCACCCCCTTGTCCCAATAAGGTTGTAGCCATAACATAATGCAAAGAATTCATTCAGTCAAACTTCAAAAAATCCCTTGTAAAATCTAAATAAAAAAGCAGATCACATACTTCCAATATATATATAATTTTGGCACAAAATATACATTGCCATTCCAAAATGTAGGGAAGGGAGCATAGTAAGGAAATACTGGACCAAAGACCAAAAACCAGCTGGGCAAATTCTAAACTCTGCATCTCCATGTCTGATGTCAAGTCCTCTTCAGATCTCCAATTCATCTTAGCTTTGTTGACTGCAACACACATCTTTCTCTTGGGCTTTTTCCATTCTTTATTAGCAGCTGTCCTCAGCAGATATCCCATGGTTCTGGCATCTCCAACATCTTGGGGTCTTCAAGGCACTGCAGGCTTCACCTTTGCAGCTTCACACAATGGCTTCTCTGGGCTTCCATTCAGTGACATCCCTGCCACATGCCTGACCTTAGCAGCTTTCCTTTGTTGAGGAGGGAGAGTATATAATCCTTTTCTTGTATCCTTGGAATATAAAGTCAGAACTATGTGACCAAAGCTGCCAAGTTCTGCTGCTTGCTGGGGATGGAACAGGGCCCCCTCATTCAACTACATCTTCACCAGCTTTCTGTTTTCCTTTACTGCCTAAACTTGGCTGTCCTTGAACTTGCTCTGGCCCAGGCTGGCTTTGAACTTGGATCTGCATGCCTCTGTCTCCTGAGTACTAGGATTAAAGGCCTGTACCACCACACATGGACCCAATCTGTTCTTTAATTCTTTTTTACAAGTTGGAAGCTTAGCTGAGTGGAGTCTTGCCCTGAGGTCACCATTCCCTTTATTCCACTTAACATCCCACTTTTCTTTAATCAGTTTATGTCCTTGAACACAGGATTTAGCTTCATCCCACTTGCTGTGCCCCTTTCTCCTCAAATCGTTGATTTTGTAACTTTCTTTGCTTGCTCCTTTCCATTATAGATCTTTATAAAATGGCCACTAATAACCACATGACAGTCCACATTAGGCTGTTTTGAAATTTCCTCTACAAATGGAATTAATCCAAAAACTCTTCAATTTAGCCTTAGGCAGATTTTTTGGACAAGAGCAAAAAGCAGACACATTCTTCACCAAAGCAGCCTAATGACCTTCACAAGAACAGTTGCTAGGTTACATACAAATTTTTTCTTCTGAAACCTCTTGAGCCAGGCTCCCATAGTTCAAATCACACTCAACACCACTGTCTTCCATGGTCTTACTAGGAGGCCCATTTATCCCCACTTAAAGCATTTTTTCAGCTGCTTTTCTAATTCAAATTCCCGAAGCCCACATTCCTCTGAACAAAAACATGGTCAGGACTATCACAGAAATACCCCAATCCTGATACCAACTTCTGTCTTAGTTTGGGTTTTTCTTGCTGTGAAGAGACACCATGACCATGGCAATTCTTATAAAGGAAAAACCACACACAGGTAGTCTGATCGTGGTTTCCTCTCACTTCTCTCCTCTTGGGTACTCCCCACCAATCCAATTCCAGACCTTCTTTTTCTCTCTCCCTAGAAAATAAACAGGCCAGTAAAAATACAAACAAATCATAATTTAAGAAAAACAGAAGAAAAAGAAAACTCACTAGAAACACATATACATGTAGGTATACATGTATACTCACAGAAAACCTTTAAAAACACAAAATTGGAAATCATAATAGATAAACAAAAGACCAAAAAAAAAAAAAAGGCCCAAATAAAGCATCATGAAACAAAACATCTCCAATCATATCATAGAGTTCATTTTGTGTTGGCCATCTATTGCTGGACATGGGGCCTGTCCTTAGGTGTGATTTGTATACCCAATGAGATTCTCTTGGAGAAAACCAATTTTTCCTTTGCTATCAGTTATCAATTAGAGATAGCTTCTTGATTAGGGATGGGGGCATGTGTCCATTTCCCATCTCAGCACTGGGACACCACCTGGTTTAGAAGCCCTGTGCATGCTCCAGGTGCTGTGCGTGCTCGTAGAGGAGGTGTTTGATGAAGATATCCCATTTAGGATGGAGTGTTCCAAGGTGTCTCAGTTTCTGCACATTGTCTAGGAGCAGGTTTCTGTATTTGTTCCCATTTGCTGCAGGGGGACGTATCTTCAATGATGGCTGAGCAAGACACAGAAATATGAGTATAAAAGAATGTTATTAGGAGTCATTTTATTGTTACATTCCTTTATCACAACAGTTTTCAACCTACCTAATTCTGTGACCCTTTAATACAGTTCCTCAAGTTGTGACAACTCCAACCCTAAAATTATTTTTGTTGCTACTTCATAATTGTAACTTTATTCAATGTATGAATCATAATGTAAATATTTTGGGGGATAGAGGTTTGCCAAAGAGGTAGAGACCTACAGGTTGAGGACCACTGCTTTAGCAGAACAGATTTGGTTTTCCCCTAGGTCCATAGCTTGTCTAGTCTCAGGTTCTTGGCTACTTGAGCAGTGTCAAGAATGGGTTCTATCCCATGGACTAGGCCCATAATCCAATCAAATAGTGGTTCGTCACTCCCACAACTTTTGTGCCACTATTGCAGCAGCATATTATGTAGATAGGTCACCATTGTAGAACAGTTTTGGGAGCTGGGGTGGTGTTTCACTTTCTCTTCTGCTAGTGTACAGAGTATCTTCCAGTACCATGACCACTAGTCAGTAGGGGTTGAAGGCTCTAGTTAGTAACCAGCTCTATTTCTCCATGTGTAATGAGATATGTGGGTGTCATCAGCAATAAGGCCTCACTGTCAGGTTGTGGAGTGTTATCGATAGCAGTGGCAGTAGCCTGAGTTGTTTGGAGATTCCCATGGGACCCCTTTGTCAACAACCCAATTAGCTGTAACTAATTCCTGGCACTAGAGGTTTAATTTGGTGGCAAGAAAGGTCCAGATGGGGCTTGGTTTCCCCTGTTATTTGGCAATTCTATTTTGATTTCTTTTATAGTTGCATATATTTTAAGAAACTTCTACTGTAGTAGGTATCTGTATGACCCTTCAAATGGCCCTTAGTGTTAGCTATCCATCGCTCACTTCTCTTCCTAACCCTTCTCTTCCCTCTCCCCCTCCTTTTAATCCTCCCATTCCAGCCACCCATATCTCTTCACAACTATACATTCTATCCACTTCCTCAGGAAATCCTTTCCTCTTCTTAGTCCCTTACTTAATATATAACCTCTGTGGTTATGTGGATTGTAGCATGCCTATAGAAGATGTAAAAACTCACATTTACATATTAGCAAATACATATACCTCTTGCAGGCTGCAAGAATGTATCATAGAGATTCAGCTGTGTATTAAAGCTAAACTTTGACTCGCCAAGGGTCTGTCAAAAGGCAAAGCCATTTATTATGAATATTTGGTGTTATTCAGCCTTTAATATGTGAGACCAAAATGAGCCATCTTAGAAATAAGACCAAAATGCTTTCACCCAAAAACTAAGGCCTAAGATTTCTCCTTCTAGGAATAGGCCAATAGTTACTGAAACAAGTCAGTCCAGATTCCAGAAATCAGGAAGTGTAAAAGTACAGAGTCACAAGGTAGCCATGAGGTAATAACTGCCAGTCTATAGAATGTTCCAACCCTGGTTTCCAGGGTAACTGACCATAAAAATGTCCCTACCTGAGGGCAGCCAATGAGAAATGGTGGCGGGTAACCGCTCCCTTAGAAGTAAGATTAAGCCATGATTTCTAGAAAGCCCCTAGAAGCGAGCCAATCAGAATTGTACCTATACTAGCACCCCTAAATGATGTAACCTTGTGATTTTTCCCTTTAAAAACTGAGCTTGCAGACAGGTGGGCACTTCCTCCAGCCTCCACTGTGTTGGATGTATTGGGTGAAGTCCCTGCCTAGGCTTGTATTGCTTTTGGATATCCAGAGTTAAACCTTGCTTTTGCATTCTAGCTTGCTCGTCTTTGGTGGTCTCTCTGGGGGTCGCGATCTGGGCACAACAAATATTCCAGCTGTCTTCTGCTATGAAAGAAATCCTTGAGTGCCTAGACCAGTTGGTAAACAGTTCAGCTCCCCAGGCCTGCTGAACCTACTAAGTTACCAACTGCCCTGCTGAGTTTAGGAGACAAGCTGATGGGAGACACATAGCTTTGTTTATTGTGCTAATGAAGCTCAGACTATCCTCGCCTGGAGGAAGCCTAGTGGTAGGTGAGAGGTAGAATAACATCCCTGAGGAGGCAGAGGACAGGCATTTTCTGTAGAAACAGATCAGTGTAGCCAGAAAGAAGAGATGATGACAGAGGTTCCATAGAGGGTAAGCAGATCTCAAGTAGAGTTTTCTGAGTGCCAGGAATAGAGAGTAGCAGAGATGAAGAAAGAGGATACAGAGGATGAAGATGAGGTTGGAAGCAAAGGAGTTTAGTCATTAGCAGGACTATGAGCTAGGGAACTGGATGGAACTGTAGTTATGGAGACAGGATTTCATCCCAGAGAAATAAAGTAAACGGATATAGAGCCTGGTATGTCTAGAGTTGCTCCTGCCTTGAATGCCTGGTGGAGCTATAGCTGAATTGATAGAATTTTGTCCTAGAGGAATAAAGTTACAGACATAAGAACATAGTGTACACAGACTTTTTTTCCCTCAGATATCCCACGCTGCATGTAGTAAACCCCGAGAACCATGGGTACTGTAATACACACCATAATTGTCTTTTTAGGTCTGTGTTATTTCACTCAAGATGATTTTTTCTAGTTCCATCCATTGACCTGTGAATTTCATGAGTTAAAAAGTTCACTTTTTAACAGCTGGGTAATATTACATTGTGTAAATGAACCATGTTTTTTATTATCCAGTCATCTGTTGATGACATAGGCTATTTCCAATTTCTGATTATTATAAATAGAGTAGCAATAAACAGGGTTAAGCAAGTGTCTCTGTGGTAGGGTGAATCATCCTTTGAGTATATGCCCAAGATTGGTATAGCTGGACTTGAGGAAGATCAAGGTCCCATCTTCCTGAGGAATCACCACATTGATTTCCATGGTGGTTGTATGAGTTTGCACTCCCACCTGCAAGAGAGGAGTGTTTCCCTTTTACTCTGAATCCTTACCAACATGAGCTGTCACTTGTGTTGTTGATTTTAGTCATTCTGACAGTTGTAAGATGAAATCTGAAATTTTGATTTCTATTCCCCTGATGGCTGAGGATGGTGAACATTTCTTTAAGTTTTTCTCAGCCATTTGAGTTTCCTTTACTGAAAATTCTCTGTTTAGATCTGTACTCCATTATTAATTGAGTTATTTGTTTTTCTTGCTATCTAGTTTTTTGAGTTCTTTATACATTTTTTAATATTAGCCCTCTGTCAGATGTGGAGTTGGTGAAAAACCTTTCCCACTCTGTAGCCTACTGTTTTGTCCCAATGACAGTGTCCCATGCCATGCAGAAGCTTCTTGGTTTTATGAAGTCCCATTGAATAATTGTTGATCTTAGTGCTATTCTCACTGTGTTCTGTTCAGAAAGTCTTTTTCTGTGCCAATGAGTTCAAGGCTATTCCCAACTTTTTCTTCTTTCAGGCTCAGTGTATCTGGCCATATATTGAAGTCTTTGATCCATTTGGAGTTGAGTTTTGTGCAGGGTGATAAGTATGGATGTATTGGGATTTTTCTATATGAAGACATACAACTTGGCCAGCACCATTTGTTGAAGATGCTGTCTTTTCTCCATTTTGTATTTATGGCTTCTTTATTAAGAATCAGATATCTGTAGGTGTATAGATTTATGTATGGGTCTTCAGTTCAATTCCACTGATCAACATGTCTGTTTTTGTGCCAATACCGTGCTGTTTTTATTACTATAGTTTTATAGCACAACTTGAAATCTGGAATGGTCCTGGATTTCCAGCAGTTCTTTTATTACTCAGGAATGTTTTAGCTATCCTGGGTCTTTTGTGTTTCTATGAAGCTGAAAATTGTTCTTTCAAGATCTATGAAGAATTGTGTTGAAATTTTGCTGGGGATTGTATTGAATCTGTAGATTGCTTTTGGTAGGATTGCCATTTTTACTATATTAATCCTCTGATCCATGAGCATGGGAGATGTGTCCATCTTCTAATATCTTCTTCAATGACTTGAAGTTTCTATCATACTTTTGTTTGCTTGGTAATAGATACCTTAAGATATTTTATACTATTTGAGGCTATTGCTAAAGGTATTGTTTCTCTGATTTCTTTCTCAGACCATTTGTCATTTCTATATAGCAAGACTACTAGTTCTTATGAATTTATTTGTATCCAGCTCCTTTGCTGAATGTGTTTATCAGGTATAGGAATTTCCTGGTGGAAATTTTTGGTTCACTTATTTTTAGTTCACTTGTATATACTATCATATCATCTGCAAATAATGATACTTTGACTTTTTCAATTTATAACTCCTTGATTCTCTTCAGCAGTCTTATTTTTTCTAG
This sequence comes from Peromyscus maniculatus bairdii, assembly GCF_049852395.1. Classification (NCBI taxonomy): domain Eukaryota; kingdom Metazoa; phylum Chordata; class Mammalia; order Rodentia; family Cricetidae; genus Peromyscus; species Peromyscus maniculatus. The sequence continues at coordinate 1,881,538 of NC_134858.1, forward strand.
CTAAGACTTATTGAATAGGTATGGAGATAGTGGACAACCTTGTTTTCTTCCTGATTTTAGTGAAATTGGTTTGAGTTTCTCTCCATTTAAGTTGATGTTGGCCATGGGCTTGCTGTAAACTGCCTTTATTATCTTGAAGTACATCCCTTGTATCCCTAATTGCTCCAAGACTTTAATTGTTAAGGGGTGTTGAATTTTGTCAACAGCATTTTTTGCATGTAATGAGATGATCATGTGGTCTTTTTCTTTCAGTTTGTACATAAGATGGATTACATTTATTGATTCATGTGGGAGGCCAGCTCCCACCTTTTAAAGAGATCCTATGAGGACAGAGGGATAAGAAACATTTAGATAGAAAGATAGTGGAGAAGAGAAAGACAAAAACATAGGATAGCTTTGGGAGGATCTGGATCAAAATCCAATGGCCCCTTCTGTCTCTTCAAAAGGGTTTTTTATAACAATGCCAAGCAGTGGGGCAAAAGACCTCCCCCTTGCTAGATCAAAGCATACTGCACAGCCAAGTGCAGACCCTTCCAAACACCTGATAACCACAACTGTGGTCAAATCATCCCCTTATGCAGCCCTGCTGGGTAAAGCAAGCTCAGATTATCAGACCCTGAGTAAGTTCTCACTAGGAAACCTCTGTGTAGCTCTACAGATATATTGAACCATCCATGCATCTCTGGGAGGAAGCCTACTTGATCATAGTAGATGATTTTTTTGATGTGTTCTTGGATTCTGTTGGCAAGTGTTTTATTGAAAATTTTTACTATGTTCATAAGGGAAATTGGAATGTAATTTGCTTTCTTGGTTGGGTCTTTGGGTATCCATGTAACTATGCCTTGTAAAATGATTTGGGCAATATTGCTTCTGTTTCTATTTTGTGGAATATGAGTAGTATTAGTGTTAACTCTTCTTTGAAAGTCTGGTATAATTCTGTGCTAAAACCATTTGGCCATGGACTTTGGGGGGGATTTTAATGACTGTTTCTATTTCACTAGGGGTTATAGGTCTGTTTGATTTAACTTTGGTAAGTGGAATAAATATATTAAGAAAGTTATCCATTTCTTGTAGATTTTCCAATTTGGTGGAGTACAGGTTTTTAAAGTATGTTCTTAATGATTCTCTGGATTTCCTTGGCATCTGTTGTTATGATCCCCTTTTTGTTTCTGAATTTGTTGATTTGGATACTCTTTCTCTGCCTCATAGTTAATTTGCATAAGAGTTTGTCAATCTTACTGATTTTCTCAAAGAACCAACTCTTTGTTTCACTGATTCTTTGTATTGTTTGTTTGTTTGTATTTTATTGATTTCAGTACAGAGTTTGCTTGTTTCTTCCCACCTACTCCTTTTGGATGTGATTTCTTCTTCTGTTTTAGAGCTTTCAGGTGTGCTGTTAAGTTGCTAGTATGCAATCTGTTCAATATTTTTTTTTATATAGGCATCTAGTGTTATGAACTTGTCTCTTAAAATGGCCTTCATTGTGTCCTATAGGTTTGGGTATGCTGTGTTTTTATTCTCATTCAATTCTAGATTATCTTTGATTGCTTTCTTAATTTCTGTCTTGACTCATTTTTCAGTATCCATAAGTTTGTAAGCTTTCTGTAGTTTCTGTTGTTGATATCCAGCTTCAATCTGTAGTGGTCAAATAGGTGTGTTGTTTCTATTTTCTTATATCTGTTGAGACTTGCTTTGTATCGAAGTATGTGGTCAATTTTGGAGAATGTTCCATTAGGTGTTGAGAAGAAGATTAATGTATATGTATGTTTGGGTGGCGTGTTCTGTAAATATCTGTTAGGCACATTTGATTTATAACTTCAGTTAGCTTGCATATTTCTGATTAGTTTTCTGGATGACCTGACTATTGGTGAGTGTAGAGTACTGAAGTTTCCCACTATCAGTGTGTGAGGGTCAAAATGTGATATAAGCTGTAGTAGTGTTGGGGTTTTCCTTCTAGCACCCACTATTCATCTTGATTTGTGGCTAAATATTGCTTAAATTGGGTTCATCATGGAATGAATTATTTTCTCTCTTGAATATTGTTAAAAACCAGCCTTAATAATCTTCTTTCCAGGGGCCCAGAAGAGAAGCTATGAATGGCAAGAATTATTTTTGGGATATGAATCAAAGTACATAGAGCTCTTAGTCCATCTAATTTATTACTCTAGGATAAGAGTCTATCCACACAGCTACAGTTCTGTACTGAAGCCTAGCTCCTTTCTTGCCTGATTTCTCTCTACATTTGTCTGCTGTCCCCTCTAAGTTCTATCTTAATTCTCTTATCTTAGTTCTGCCCCATCTTGGTCTTTCTCATCTTATTCTTACCCATCTCATTTTTTTCCCATCTGGCTCTTCCTCATCTTCCATCTCATTCTGTTAGTTCTCTGTCTAGTTTCCCAGTCAAAATCCTCTCCAGCCAAAATCTTAAGTCTCTAAGGTTTACAATTATATACCCATGCAATAGCAGTGCTCAAGCCAAAGCAAGGTCACCAGGCTTGAATTCTTACAGGTTCATAAAGGCAAGAGTTTTCCTTAGGCAGTGACCATCAGGCTTTCTTTTACAACCCAAAAAAGGAGGTGGTAAAGGAGGAGGTCAACTGAAAGCTAAAATTGGTTAATATATCAAAAAAGGGAATTTATGTGCTCAAACTACATTCCTAGAGGTGGTTAGGTAAATGTTAGGAGTCTATAATGTTAGTAAGGATATATAAGAAAGGAGGGTCTCAGCTTCAATTGCACAAGAAATAAAGCTATCCACCTGACCTAGGAAACAGTTGTTGTTTCCATAAGGGTGTTACCTTAGTTCAGGAGATCATTTGGCCTTGGATGCTTGATAGGTATTGTAGATAAATGCACTGTCAGGAGTCTTTGGAAGCATGCATAGCATTCAAGAAAATCATTGTAGGAACTGTGAGACCAAAATGAGCCATCTTAGAAATAAGACCAAAATGCTTTCACCCTAAAATTAAGGCCTAAGATTTCTCCTTTTGGGAATAGGCCATTAGTTACTGAAACCAGTCAGTTCAGATTCCAGAAACCAGGAAGTGTAAAAGTACAGAGTCACAAGATAGTCAGGAGGTAATGCATGCCAGACTATGGAATGTCCTCTCCCTGGTTTCCAGGGTAACTGACCACAGAAATGCCCCCACCTGAGGGCAGCCAATGAGAAATGGTAGCGGGCAACCCCTCCCTTAGAAGTAATTTCTAGAAGTCCCTGGAAGCGAGCCAATCAGAATTGTATCCATACTAGCACCCCTAAATGATGTAACCTTGTTACTTTTCCCTTTAAAAACTGAGCTTGCAGACAGGTGGGCACTTCCTCCAGCCTCCACTGCGTTGGATGTATTGGACGAAGTCCCTGCCTAGGCTTGTATTGCTTTTGGATATCCAGAATTAAACCTTGCTTTTGCATTCCAGCATGCTCATCTTTGGTGGTCTCTCTGGGGGTCACGATCTGGCCACAACAGGAACCAGCTAATATATATATACAAAAGCTAAAATATCACCAAGCCATTGTTTGACCTTTGGAAAAGTCCTTGACCTTTCCAAGTAGTAGCTTTTGTGATAGTAGCTGGATTCCATTACATTTTCCTGCTGCTTGCAACATTTCTCTCTCTATTGTGATTGAAAGTTTTACTGGGTGTAGTAGTCTTGGCCAGCATCTGTGGTCTCTTACAGTCCTTTGATGTAGTTAAGTGCCCTTGTGTTTGGTGAATAGATATTAAGAATTGCAGTGTCTCACTGGTGGATTTTTTTCTTTGATAAGTATGTAGTGTACTTTCCCATCTCTTGTAATTAGTTTTTGTTTGAAGTCTTTTTTTTTTTTTTTTTTTTTTTTTTAAGATGTTAAAATGGCTACAATAGCTTGCTTCTTAGGCCCATTTGTTAGGATTCTGCCACTTCTTCAGCTGCATGACAGCACATGTACAGTTCAGTAGCTAAGTAAGGGGTCTTATGTTTCAGGTCTTACGTTTTAGGTCATGCTATCTGTGCATGGGTGGCATAGCTCCATGAGCATGCACATGTGCAGGGAAATCCTTAAAAAGCCGGACACAGACTCCTCCTCTTTCTTCTCCTCTCTCCTCCTCCCCTCTCTGTGTGTCTCTTCCCAGGCCTGGTCATTCTCTTCTGTCCCTTCCCTCCTCCTAATAAAGCTCCAATACTGGGTTTTGCTGTGCCTTGTGACCTTTCTCGCATGGTAATAGCACTGCTTATTTAAAACCAACACCATTGGCTTGGAATATCTTTTTCTAGCCCTTTACCCAGAGGTGATATCCATCCTTGATTGGCCACAATTATGTTGAGAGTTATCAATGAGCAGTATTTACTGATTTCTGTTATTTATTTTGATGGTATTGGTTTCTCACCCCTCTTTTGATTTGTTGGTCTGGGATTACTTATTTCTTGGGTTTTCTTGTGTGTGATTAACCTGTTGAAGTTTTCCATCTTGTGCCTTCTGTAGGTCTGGATTTGTAGATAGATACTGCTTAAATTTGTTTCTATTGTGGAGCATTTTTCTTTCTCTGTCTATTGTGATTGAAAGTTTTGCTGGGTGTAGTAGTCTGGCAACTGCTCTTAGAATTTGTAGTCCTGGATCTTCTGGCTTTTAGAGTCTCCAATGAGAAGTCAGATGTTATTCTAATAGGTCTGCCCTTATGTTACTTGGTGTTCCTCCCTTGTAGAGTTAATATTTTTATTTGTTCTGTACATTTAGTATTTTGCTTATTATGCATTGCCTTAGTCAGTATTCTATTGTTGTGAAGCGACACCATGACTACAGCAACTCTTACAAAAGAAAGTATTTGACTGAGACTTGCTTACTATTTCAGAGGCTTAGTTTATTATTATTGCGGGGAGCATGGCAGCACACAGGCAGGCATGGTACTGGAGAAGTAGCTGAGAGTTCTACATCTGGATCCACAGGTGTAGGGAGCCGCCATTCTAAGATGGCGCTGGCTTCCTGGTAGCCTAGCTGTAAACAACTCCATATTTGGCTATGATGCACGAGTATGGTAATTGTCCTTATGCCATCAGCCTATCCCGTGGCTCCCCGTGCTAGCATTCTGGCGGGACCCAATCACAGTACGGCACGTTTGCCTGATTCCCTATATAAGCAGCTGCAGTTTAGTCCTCGGGGCCCCTCACCTCCCGCTCTCCCTTAATCAAGAGGCGTTCCAATAAAGTGTGTTCTGAGAAGGATCCTCGCTGGCCGAGGAGCGCACCGCAACTGGTGCCGAAACCTGGGAAGGAAACCGGACACCAACTGGTGCCGAAACCTGGGAAGGCAACTTCGGACACCAACTGGTGCCGAAACCCGGGACGGAAACTTCGGACACCAGGTGAGGGGTCGAGGAGGATTCAGAACTCAGCACACGGAGCGGTGACGTCGGTAAGTTCTCCAGGAACGGTGACGTCGGTAAGTTCGCCAGGAACGGCGGTGACGTCGGTAAGTTCTCCAGGTATGCTGATTGTTGGGATAAATCCGTTTGTGCTTGCTCTTGTGTTCATTCCTATGACAATTGTTCTTCTTTGCTGTTTTGTATATGCATGTCTCAAGGAAGAACGCAATGTGGAAATCATTAGAAAGGGACGCAAGGCATTAATTAAGCACCAGGATAGTCTATCAGAATTAGACTTTAAAGGGGAGAACTTAAGTAGGCCTAAAAAGGCTGATAATGAATTAGATCCAGATGAGGAGGAAAATTTAGAGGAAGCTGCCGCTGAATATAAAAAAGAGAGATATGGGCGGCAGCGACCTCCTCCTTATAATGTTTCTGCTGGGGTGAATGTGGAACCAACGGCGCCTTCGGGACCACATCCACCCTCGGCAACACCTTCGAGTCTGCAAACAGGTGGAGGTTGTCATTTTATCAGGAGAGACACCTGGGCGCGGCTAGCGTCCGAGTTTCCAGTCTTTGAAGATCCGCAAATGAACAACAGATATCATGAACCTGTGCCTTATAAACAATTAAGAGACCTGGTAGAGGCTGCTCGAGCCTACAGAGTAACGGCCAGTTATACCTTAACATTATTGACTAGGCTCACTACTCAGGCTATGACTCCAACAGATTGGTTAGAAATAGCCAGAGCATATTTAACTACAGGACAGTATCTGGATTTCAAATCTATAGTTACAGATAGAGCCCAGGTACAAGCTAGAATTAATCTTCAGAATAATCAACCACAGTGGACGGCTGACATGCTACTGGGTCAAGGACAATGGACCGTAAATCAGACAGCATATCCTATTGAAGTTTATCAACAGATAAATGAGATTTATTCTAAAGCTTGGAAATCATTACCAAATAAAGGAGAAGTATCAGGGAATTTGACTAAGATCATTCAGGGACCTAATGAACCTTTTTCAGATTTTGTAGCTAGAATGATGGAGGCAGCAGGAAAGATATTTGGTGATGTAGAAACAGCTATGCCTCTGGTTCAACAATTAGTATATGAGCAAAGCACAAAAGAATGTCATAGAGCTATTACCCTATGGAAAGGAAAGGGATTAGAAGCTTGGCTAAAAGCCTGTCAGGAAATTGGGGGACCGCTAAGTAATGCTGGCCTAGCAGCGGCAGTCCTTGCAGCCACACGAGCTGCACGAATGGATGCTAGCTGCTCTGACGTAGCTCCTTTAGTTATGCTCCAAGGGGGGAATTATGGTGTTCACACATTACTTGTTATTCTAATCATTCTCAGAGAGGTTATGGGGAATCCTTGTGCTGGCTGGGGGCCAGGTGCTAGGCATCACCTTTGCAGTGGAGGTTCAAACTGCTGCAGCTGGTCCCTGTCTCCAGAGATGCAGGCTTGGCCATTTCAGCCTCTTCAGGTGGAAGGAGTTAATGGCTCCAAACCATCCTTCATACCTCTACTTCTCTAAATGCACAGTTGAAAGGTGGCCTTATGGTGCTTAACCAGTGCATTGACTTGGTACAAGAACAAGTCGACATCCTTTGGCAACTGGCCCAATTGGGCTGTGAGTGGAGAATGCCTGGTTTGTGTGTCACTAGTGTACAATTCCAAAATGGTTCCCGAGCAGCAAATTTGTCTAAACAATTGTCCAGTTATCTTATAGGAAATTGGTCTGGAGAATTTGAAGAGACGCTGGAAAAACTGAGAGTGGCAGTGGTGACCATCAACTCCACACGAGTGGATATCAGCCTGGCAGAGGGACTGTCCTCCTGGATTGCTTCTACCTTTCCCTGTTTAGAATGGGTGGGGGTAGGGTATATTTTTGGCATGCTGCCTTAGAGGATGCATGTTTTGTCTGTGGTTGGTCTGCCGTTTGCGAGCACGTACAAAAAAGGACAAGGTCATTATCACTCAAGCATTAGCCGCTTTGGAGTGTGGCTCCTCCCCCCAGATCTGGCTTTACCTAATATCCACACAGCCTTTGCGCCCCCAGGACTGGTTAGTCCATTGCACTCGGGAAGGAAGGTGTGTGGACAATTGTTGCACGCATAGCCTTTGCACCCCTGGGACTGGTTAGTCCATTGCACTCGGGAAGGTATGTGGACAGCTTTCACATATTACTTGTATTGAGCACAGGATGCCAGGCTCGTGCACTGCACTTGAAGTGTAGGACATTTTCCTTCCTTCAAGGAGAGCAAGTCTGACTGCATATGGAGTCACATAGCCTTTGCACCCTTAGGACTGGTTAGTCCATTGCACACGGGAAGGTATGCGGACAATTGTTACATGCATAGCCTTTGCACCCCAGGGACTGGTTGGTCCATTGCACTCGGGAAGGTATGCAGGCAATTATGCACAGTTAACTCATCCTCGATCGGTCAACACTTCATGAGGTGGGGACCTGATCGGATGAAATACTTGTGCTGCAGAAATCAGACCTAGACTCTCTCCTGCGGCTTAATTAATAAAGAGGGGGGAGATGTAGGGAGCCGCCATTCTAAGATGGCGCTGGCTTCCTGGTAGCCTAGCTGTAAACAACTCCATATTTGGCTATGATGCACGAGTATGGTAATTGTCCTTATGCCATCAGCCTATCCCGTGGCTCCCCGTGCTAGCATTCTGGCGGGACCCAATCACAGTACGGCACGTTTGCCTGATTCCCTATATAAGCAGCTGCAGTTTAGTCCTCGGGGCCCCTCACCTCCCGCTCTCCCTTAATCAAGAGGCGTTCCAATAAAGTGTGTTCTGAGAAGGATCCTCGCATGGTGGTCGTTCTTCCTCGCTGGCCGAGGAGCGCGCCGCACACAGGCAGCAGGAAGAAAGAGCCACTGGGTCTGTTTTGGGCTTTTGAAACCTCAGAGCCTAACTCCAGCTATATATTTCCTCCAACAATGCCACACTTCCTAATCTTTTCAAATAATGCCACTCCCTGGTGGACAAGCATTCAAATCTATAAGCCTATGAGGGCCATTTTCATTCAAACCACCACATATATCATGGAGAATTTCTTTTCTATTCCTGTTTATTTGCTGTACAGCATACACCTTGTACTTTGACAGGCATCTTCTTCTTTTCAGAAAAAATGTCTTCTATGATTTTGTTAAAAAATATTTTCTGTGACATTGATTTTTGTTTGTTGTTGTTGCTTGTTAGTTTGTTCTTTTCTTCTTCCTCTGTCCCTAGATCTCTTCTTGGATTTGGTTTTTTCATAATGTTCCATATGTACTAAATGTTTTGTGCCTGGATTCTTTTTATATTTTATGTATTTTTTGAGTAGGTTATATATTTCTTCTACCTTGTCTTCAACATCTATGATTCACTCTTCTGTGTCTTATACTCTGTTGGTGAGGCATATTTCTGAGGGTTGACTTCCTAAGTTTTTCCTTTCCAGTTTTATCTTGGTTGGGATTTTCTTTAGTGATTCTATTTCTTTGTTGAGTTCTGTTTCCATATTTTGAATTGTTTTCATTATTTCATCCAATATTTTTTGTATGTATTTTACAGACTTCATTGTGTTTAATCATATTCTATTTGAGATCATTGAACATATTCAGAATTGCAATTTTGAGGTCCCTTTCTTGGGCTTCAGTTATATTGCATTTCTCAGGTCCTACTGCAGTAGCATCATGGGGTTCTGGCATATATTAGTCTATAGTATGCCTATAGAGGCATATTGTTTTGATTATTAATGATTATCTTTCTTTTTTAAATTTATTTATGTATACAATGTTCTGCCTGCACGCCAGAAGAGGGCATCGGATTTCATCATAAATGGTTGTGAGCCACCATGTGGTTGCTGGGAATTGAACTCAGGACCTCTGGAAGAGCAGCCAGTGCTCTTAACCCCTGAGCCATCTCTCCAGCCCCAATGATTATGTTTTTGTACTGATGTGTCAGCATCCAGGTTTAGGATGATTGGGGTAATTTTAGCTTTAGTAATGATAGCTGGTCTTACCTTTGTTGGGTGGATGTTCCATTCCTTGATTTCTGTTGCCCTCTCTGAATCATAGGAAAATGTGATGGCTATGGGTTGCCTAGTATGGAGTGCTTCTGCAGGTTGGTGGATAGCAGAAAGGAATAGAGGTGGGCTAGAAGAAAAGGTTGAAAGAGGCTTCATAAATGAGCTAAGGGGAATTCCCACATCACACCTAGAGGCAGCAATCCTATGGACTTAGAAATGTGATAGGAAGATGGGATCCTGTAAATAGGTTGTAGTAAGGCAAAGAATTCTCTGGAGATACAGGGATGAAAGGGTTAGTTTGTCTCTGGTTCTGAACCAAGAGTTGAATCAGTGAATGGAGTTGAGGTGGGAGGAGAAGTAACTTTAAGAAGGGTGGTACCCTGCTGAGCATGAGAATGGAGAGGAAGGAGCTTGTGAATCACCTACCTGAGTCCTGTCAGGTGTGACTACTGGAGATCCTGGGTAAAGAGTGTTTCTAGGTATTTGAGGCTGACAGGTAGGAATAGGAATGGCTAGAAGGGGGTCTGAGAAGATCCACAGGAAGTAGGAAAGCTGGGTCCCCTTCAAGGTTGGGTAAAGTCCCTAGGGAAGGAAAGTAGCATAGGAAGGCTGGCCTCTCCCAGAGGTCTGCTATAGGGCAGGGGATGAGACTGTAGGAATTGTAATCTATCCCTACTTTTGAAAGAAATGAAACAATGGCTTATAAATAAGAAATAGATGCCTAAAAAATTGTATACCAATTGTATATCCAAGATTTTAGGATAAGAATATTAAAGAGAATTAGATGTTTAGATGAAAGTTTAGATATAGTTGTAGGTATTTTAACTTTGTCATTGACTTATTGTGATAGTCATTTAACATACCCTTCCATTTCCTTTCAACACTTGTAACACAGGTGTAGTAAAATCCGCCCTATTGATGCTTTATGGGTATATGTTTTCTAAAGAACAAGATGAACATACACTACATAGATCACAAAATTGTAAGATCACAATTGTAAGATGATGTTTGTTGTCGGTCTGACCAACAGGTAGGGCAGAGGCAAGACCGATCTAGCTAGTCTCTCCCTGGGGCTGGGCGGGATGGTGAGTGTTGATGGCCCAGACCTCCCCATTCCACTAGAGAGAAGCACACAAGCCAGGAGCCTTGTCAAAGCAGGAACTCATTTTATTGCATCAGGAGTGGACTTATGTAGGTTGGGGTGATGGGGAGATGGGATGAGGATAGCAGGCCAATGAGATGATGCCATCTCAGCAGTTACTAGGCAGAGGCAATTCTAGGTTGGGTAGAGTTGAGTCACTCATATGCAGAAGTCATGTCTGAAGACAGGTCACTAAATTCAAGCTAGGCTCGGGAAGTTACACTGGGCCTTATGGAGCCTGACAGTTTGTTGTTTTCTGTATCTGTGGGTTTTGATTTCCTAGAAAAGCTTCATGATATTTTTGATGAACCACTCTTTAAGTAGCAACAGAAGACAAATGTCTTTCAGGGCATTAGTTGGCAAGCTTTGGGTTACTTAACCCTGCAAATGATAGAAGAATTGAACAACCCCAGTAGAAAATGATATTGCTGCATTCCTAGAGTGATCTTCAATCTCCAGTAAGTTGTTAGGTATCACAAACCTTCAGATATTTTGTGCCTGAAAATAATAGCTATAAATACTTCCTTTGCTGACTAGAGGAAAGTATGCTCAAAATGGCTCTGTAAGGAACACATGCAAGGCCTAGGGTGAACAACCCTGGTCAGGAGTAATAAGCAATAGAATGATGTAAGTAAACCACAAATGGAGTAGGGATAAGCTATAAGCTATGTGTGGAAGTAGGGATAAGACTAGAAACCCAGCCAGGAAAGAATATAAAAGATGAAGCCTCAGACTGACCAACAGAGCTCGTCAGGCCCTCGTGTGAGACGACCCTCCTCTGCCAGAGATGTGAGATCCTGTCCCCAGTGCAGACATGGCTGACCTGAGGAAGGCTGACCCAAGATCCAGAGGAACAGATGTGGCAAGCCCGGACCTGTACACCTGGAGAGGTACTCCTGCTTCCATTTGGAAGACAGGATGAATATTGCTTGTAATCTTACTGTGTGAATAAATGAGTGTTATACCAAGTCTGAATCAAGAGTGATTATTCCTCCCCCGTAACCGGGGTATGTGCTCGCTACAGTTGGCGTAGTCGGCAGGATTTTGGGCTTAAAGCCTCCTTGACCACTGAGCACTGAGGAATGTGTCTCGCTTAATACAAAAGAATTCGCTATTACTCTGGTGGAGTAACAAATTACAGGAAACTAAATAAACTAGCAAGCGACCTCAAAGCTGCTCTGAGAAATCAACTCCTCGAAGTCAACTCTGAGGACCTAAGAAAATCTGAAGGTCCAAGGAGGAAGAACTGGTAGGAGAGAGAGTATCAGAAGCAGACGGGAAACTGCTGTGGGATGTTCTGTATGTCCTGTGGGAGCCCTTCTTGGGTTCTTTGAGGCGTTACCCAGCAGGTCCGTATAGAGGATGATTAGGACCATGGGCCTGAGTGCAGGTGTTTGAGATGGTCTGCACTTGGCTGTGCTGGGGGATGGTCTGTATGTCAAGTTGCTCTGATTGGTTAATAAATAAAACCTGATCGGCTGTGGCTAGGCAGGAAAGATAGGTGGGACTAACAGAGAGGAGATATAAAAGGACAGAAAGGCAGAAGGAGACGCTGCAGCCGCCGCAATGACCAGAGAGGCTGCAGCCGTCGCCATGACCAGAGAGGCTGCAGCCGCCGCCATGACCAGCAGCATGTGAAGACGCCAGTAAGCCACCAGCCACATGGCAAGGTATAGATTTAAGATAAAAGCACAGTTAGCAAGATAAGGACAGTTAGCAGGAAGCCTGCCACGGCCATGCAGTTTGCAAGCAATATAAGTGTCTGTGTTTATTTGGTTGGGTCTGAGCGGCTGTGGGACTGGCGGGTGTGTGGGGCGTTTACCCACCACCCCCACAGCTTCCCAGAGTTTTCTTGAGTGCGAGCAGCAGGAAATATTAGATAGAAGGATTTATAGCAGAGCATCTTGCGGAGATAAACAGATAGAAAATAAAGGATAGCCTCGAGAGGGCCTGGAACCTATTCCAACGGGCCCCGACTGTCTCTGGCCCAGGGTTTTTATAGAGACGCCAAGGGGGTGGAGCAAAAGACCTCCTCCCCCAGCACAGCCAAGTGCAGGCCATCTCAGACACCTGCACTCAGGCCCGTGGTCCTGATCATCCTCTATTCGGACCTGCTGGGTAAAGCCACGAGGAACCCCAGAACGGGCTCCCACAGGTCCCCCCTTCTTAATATATAAAAAAATAACTATTAATGGCTTACAGCAATCTCCATAGCTGTTACACCTCCCAGTATGGGAGTAGAGGATGATATAAATGGCATTTCTCTTTTGAATTAGGTCCAAGGTGACCACAGCAGTCTTAGCTGCCTCAAGCCCTTTCTAAACCAAAACTCTTAAGGCGACTACAAACTTAAAGAATCACTTAGCTTCATCATTACCATTAACAGGTTAACATAAATATTGCTATACATAGTCACAATTCTCTCAATCTTACAACTCAAAGCAAACTCTTAACAGAACCATTAGAATTAGCATATATGGTGCTATATATAGTTAACAATTTTCTCCGTCTTACAACTTTAACTCACTCATTTGAATTTTCTTGTTAACAGAACATAGGAAAAACTTCGATGTATTCACATCAAACTTAAACATTTTCTTAACTCCACAAAACCAGGGTGCATTAATATCAATAGGTTTCTGCGAACATAATTCAATCTCATAACTCCTCCTTTTCTTTATAATTTTTTAAACAAAGTCTCAAACCTAGTTAGAGGAACCCAAACTTATCTGTTTGAACAGTTCCATTTGTAACACAAAACCAGTTCCATAAGTAATTCCATTTTTACATAAACAGTTCCACAAAACAATTCATAAATCTCCAGTTAATAAAGCATATACGCATACACAAAATTGCATCTTGATTCTAAGTAGAAATACATTTCTTCATTTAAACAGTTTCATTTTTAACCCAATTCCAGAAAACCGTTCCTAGGTCATTACTATAAGTAAGCTCAAAATTGTCCCATTGCAATGAAATCTCTATTGTTCATTTCATTTAAGTACCAAAATTCAAATTATAAATATTGGTACTAGCCTTCCAAATTTGAAGAAATCCATAACCAAAATGTTTTTGTAATTTTATCTCATTTTAAGTTCAAAAAGTTCAAACAAGAAATAAATTCTGGTATCAGGCTTTCACTTCCAAATATGAAGAGACGTTTTTCAACCAAAACTTTTTGCAGTTAATAACTTTTGTTCAAACAAGCGTCTCTGCAACTTTTGTTCTCACAGACAGACCTTTTTAGTTATAGTAATATTTTAAACCGCACCGTTTTTGCTGTTAGCTCAGGTTTTTCTGTGCTGCGTTGAGATCCACGGATCTCAGCTGCGGATGCCTAGTGCTGGTTCTGGCGTTCGCCATTCTTAGCTTCTTAGCGGCTTCTGGAGCTTTTGAAACCATTCAGACTGCCTACTTTGCAGTCTATTAGGACACTATCTCCTATGTCTCAGGTGTTTTCACCATTTACATTAATAGACTCACACTTAACATTTACATACACTTTTTCACAAACTCACATATAACATATTAACATCTACTTATTTATACTTTAAGGAAACTATAGAACTACTTTAGCAAATATATTTCTTATTAATTCTTATATACTTATATTCATACCATCTTATTTCTTATTCAAACTTACATTTACAACTAGCATCTTACAAGCTTATTACTACATGTCTTAAGACTACCTTAGATACTTCTTACAAGCTTATATTCTTTTTTTTTTTTTTTTTTTTTTTGGTGTTTTCGAGACAGGGTTTCTCTGTGTAGCTTTGCGCCTTTCCTGGAACTCACTTGGTAGCCCAGGCTGGCCTCGAACTCACAGAGATCCGCCTGGCTCTGCCTCCCGAGTGCTGGGATTAAAGGCGTGCGCCACCACCGCCCGGCACAAGCTTATATTCTTAAAGGAACTCTATGGATCTATTTTACAAACTTATATAGGCTACCATTAGCATATATCTAACTTAGCAAACACCTAAAGATTTCTTAACAGATCTAACAAGACAGAATTTTTACAAACTCACATATCTTATATTCGTCTTTCTACTTCTTACTCTTAATTATTATCACCATCTATCAGAAAGATTCTCTTAACTAGACAGGAAGTACGTACATCTAAAGTTTACAGTTTATAGTTAGCTTTGCTATAAAGCACTGGGATTTAGTGAGTGTTGTCATTATAGAGTTGTGATACTTGTTGCTAGGGGATTGTAACATTCTCAGGACAAAGCCACACTCCAAAGTTGCCAGATCTCTCAGCCATTCCGGACCGGCAGAGATGCACTGTCAGCGGTAGATGGTTTTTAACTACAGGCTGTCCCTTCACCCATATTCATAATAGTTCCCCTAAGAACTTCAACTCAAACAAACGTTTCTATCACAGCAGTACTTTTGGTTTGCTCTACTGAAAAACTTCACTTCACTCTGAGGGTGAAATTACCATATTTAGCTGCTGTAAAGCTCTTCACCAAAAACTGCACAGCTATTAGGTGGTATTTTAAGGATTTTAAAGTGGCTTGTTTGCGCTTATAGGTAGCTTTTTTGTCATCCAATTGCCGTAAAAACTTTGCACAGCTATTAGGGTAAATAAGGCATTTTACCAACGGCGCCCCAAACCACGAAGCACCTAGTTCCGTATCCTTTCAATTTTTCATTGGAACTGACACTTAAACTCTTAGATGATTTTCCTCCTTATTCTTTTTAAAGGCTGTATTTTAAGTTTACCATGAACATATTTTTGAGCTGACAAAAGTGTTTCAGGGCAATGTCGCCATCTTTAGCGGAAAAACTACATTTCCCAGAATGCATTTCCCTTATATCAGTCCATAATAATATTAGTCCCTTATATCAGTCCTTTATATCATTTCCCTTATATCATTCATTTCCCATAGTTCTTTTTGGGTCTGAGAGTCAACTGGTTCTCTTTTACTAGACTTGCCTGGGAGGTTTGAACAAAGTCTCTTGCCTTTGCAACGGGAGATTTGAACAAGCATTTTACATTTTCAGCTATGGCACATTGGGAGGTTTTTATTCTCCTCAGCTGGCTTCAACAGGTGTCTCTCCATCAGACACTGGCCCCCGAATCAGAACCACACCTGCCTTGTTAGCCGGCATTGAGGCTGGCATTTCTGATAGCAACTTTCCTCGGGGCTTGTGTTGGTTTTAGCCAGTCAGTGAAAAACAAGATCATTTGCAACAGAGCTTTTCCATAGCTCCTTCAGAGATTTTCTCCCACTGATCTTATTCTCATTTTTCTTGTTCCTTCCCCACCAGATGCAGAGCTTCAGGTATCTGTCTGCGGCTCTGTACCTCTGCTAGCTGCCTTTGGAGGTAGGGGCTTTTTTTCTCCCCCCGAATCTGCCTCAAATTCTAGCAGCTTTGTCAGGTCATGCATTTTCTGGGGAGGATTATGTCCCTTCTCTGTTTCTTCAGAGTCTTTCTCCCAGACAGTTCCCAGTTTGGTCTCAGTTTATCCCCTCTACCCCAGAAACGGTTTCTGACACTAGAGCGGCGGCTTTCCCTGCTACTGAAGGTAGGGGCTTTTTTTGTCCGTTTCTGTTTTCAGGGTCTGTGTGGTTTGCGTACAGACTGAAAAATTTAACAAGGGAGGTCTTTGCTATTTCTAAACTCCCATTAGGACAGGTGCTTTGCCTCATCAGGCCTTCACCTGGCCCAGTCCCCCAGTGGGTTGCTTTTGCTTGTCTGGGTGCTCAGGACAAAGCTTATGCCAGAGGCAATCACCCCTCAGGGCTACACTCCCTCATCTCAGGAAGTCAGTTGAAACAAAGCTTTTTTTAAAGAGATGCTTTCTCTGACAGAAAGAAACTTTACTCCTGGATAGTTCTGTTCTGCCCTGGCTGGGCTCTTTCCCCAGACAGCATTCTGACTCGGCGCACGACTGCTTCATGCACAGTTCAGCTTAACTGTTTTCCCAGAAAGGTCCTTACTCTGATAGGAAAGCTTTTTTCTCAGATTTCTTTTTGCAGCTGTGGACCTATCAACCCGGGACTTGTAGGAAAGTGGACAACTGTGCTGTTCCCACTGGCTTTAGCTGTTTGTTCGTTCATTAGCAATCTTCCCCTGGGTCCTGCACCTTCCTGCCTCAGCTCTATGCTCCAGGAAGTTTACCACTGCAGGAACCCTAGTATCCCCGAAATGCACCCCAACTCAGACGCTGGCCAGTCACCTCTGGGTTTTTGGTCAGAAGTGAGGATACAATGCTAACAGTTTGCATTGCTTCAGGGGATCTTTGCATTAGGAAGATTAGGAGCACCTTTCCATTCTGAAATGCTCACTCAAAACCTTTGCTGCCTCAGCTCAGCTGTAACTGAAAAGCTTGGCTTTTTTGCTTTTCTCAGGTAAAGTTTCCTGCCCTTTTGGGCTCTCTGTAGCTCTTCACCCACACTCTCCCAAGCGTTTCCCTCAGAGTACTCTGACCCACTGTCTTTTACTAGCTTGAAGAGACAGAGCTTAGAAGAGGTTTTTAGGAACTTGTCCTTCCCTCCTGCATTGCAGGGAGGATTGTTAAAGCTTGAAAGAGAACTTAGAAAGGTTTTGCTGTCTTAAGTTTGTTGTTTTCCCTTAGAGCTAATCACAGGTGGTCCCCATACTAATATCTTCAGGTGATTCTAATTTTTGTCCTCTCAGAAAGTTAAAGGCTTTAGTTTTTAAGTTTAAGAGAGCTTTTGAGAAAGATTAAGGCTTTTTAGAGAGATTTTTTTCCCCCAAATTTTCCAAGAAAAGCTTTATAGTTTAAGAGAAAGATTTTTTCCCCCCAGGAGAAAGACCAACTTTTCCCAAAACTTCCCAACTTTAAACTTTGACTTCTTACACCCCCATTTTTGCCTCAGGGAGAAATTACTTTCTCCTGCCGCTTGGATTTGGCATTTCAGCTGTCCCCAGGTTAAAAGCTTCCATAGGAAACTTTCTTCCCCATAAGCTCAAAGAAGAGCTTTTTTACTACCTGAAAAGCCCAAAGAAAGATTTTTTTTTCCCAGTTTGCTTTCAAAGCCCCCAAAGTTAGAAAATTGAAGAGTTTTTCTGTCTAGTTGCCTTACTTATTCCTACACAATCTTACACTTCTAAGTTTTTCCTAACTATATTACTACCCTATATCTTATACTTATCACAGATAGAAATTGAGAAAGGGATAGAAGATAGAAAATTTTGACAGAAGAGAATTTCGCTGCAGCACCGGACATCCTTCCAGTCCGCTTTCCTTTTCTCTCGAGGATAAAACCCCTGCCTCACCAAAAAATATATATATAAATATATATATATTCCATAACACCGGCATGCTTTTCCACTGGCAGGGCTGACTCAGCACTTTCACCAAAAACTCTGTAATAAAACTATTATTTTCCTTTATCTTTAGTCCCTATTACTTTGTCTTTAGTCCCTGTTCATTTGTCTTTAGTCCCCCCTTTTTTTGTCCCTTTTTTTCTTTAGTCCCTTTTTTCCCCTTTCTTTAGTCCCTTTTTTTCCCCTTTCTTTAGTCCCTTTTTTTCTTTAGTCCCTGTTCAGGCGCCATTCTGTGGGGCGTTTACCCACCACCCCCACAGCTTCCCAGAGTTTTCTTGAGTGCGAGCAGCAGGAAATATTAGATAGAAGGATTTATAGCAGAGCATCTTGCGGAGAGAAACAGATAGAAAATAAAGGATAGCCTCGAGAGGGCCTGGAACCTATTCCAACGGGCCCCGACTGTCTCTGGCCCAGGGTTTTTATAGAGACGCCAAGGGGGTGGAGCAAAAGACCTCCTCCCCCAGCACAGCCAAGTGCAGGCCATCTCAGACACCTGCACTCAGGCCCGTGGTCCTGATCATCCTCTATTCGGACCTGCTGGGTAAAGCCACGAGGAACCCCAGAACGGGCTCCCACACGGGTGACAGAGATTTGTCCTGACAGTGGGCAAGGTGGAAAAATCTTAAGCGACAGGAAACACCACCCTCCCTAAGGGTGCGGAGTACCGAAAAGAATACTGGACACCTTGATGCCAACCCAGACCCCTGGGGGAAGAGCGGAAGGTGCTGGGAAAGAGCTAAATGAGGCACTGACTGGCCAAAAGGATAGAAAGGATTGTGGATTTAAAATTTGAAAAATTGATAACTGATTCCTTGAATCAGTCTAAACGAATTAGTGACTGGGAGTGGTACCGTAGGAAAAAATTAATTTGTACGGCTTGGTATACCACTTACAATGAATAGATTAATTAAGAAATTTAAGAAGACTAACATCTCCCCGGTGACAGGTAGAGAATACCAAGATGGGGTTGAAGAACAGTGGGGGAAAGTAGCCTCCAAGGTTAAAAATAAAAAATAAGGCCGGCATGAAGTCAGTAAATGTGACTAACACATTAACAAGAATTAGAGGGATGGAGCAAGGCACAAACTACCGCACTGCTTATGAAAACGGTGCAGGATATTGATAAGGACAGGATATTGATAAGGACAGATTGATGGACAAAAGTCTGGCCTTAAACATAGTGAGGAAGGAACAGGAACGTAGCGCTACTCCTGGATGGAATGGACGTAACATACCATCATTTCCTGTCTCTACCCAAAGTAAGAGAACTCCTATTAGAATTACTATATCAGCTCTGAACCCCTTCAGAGTAGTAACCGTCCCAAATTTGAAATGGGAATGAAGTTTGAGGAAATCAGGCCATATACTCCTCAGGAGATCTCAGAATTACGGAAAGATTATGCCCAAAATAGACAGAAAGATGCAGATTATATGTGCCCACTATGGGAAAAGGGAGCTGACACAGTCATGTTTTTTTTTTTAAAGATTTATTTATTTATTATGTATACAATATTCTGTCTGCATATATTCCTACATCCCAGAAAAGGGCACCAGATCTCATTACAGATGGTTGTGAGCCACCATGTGGTTGCTGGGAATTGAACTCAGGACCTCTGGAAGAGCTGCCAGTGTTCTTAACCTCTGAGCCATCTCTCCAGCCCCCTGACACAGTCATGTTAACTGATATAGAAATGAGGAAGATCAGAAACATAGTAGAGAACCCCTCAGTATCGGAAGCTCTAGAGCATGTAATTGAGACATCAAAAGGCGATACACATCCACTATTAGATCGGATTACTGCAGCCTGGAGATTCGCATTTCCAACACTAGACCTCATGCAATTTGAATCAGCAGCACAGTGGACAACATACGCACAGCCATAAAACAATGTAGAAAATTAGGTATATTATATTTCATATACAACCAGGTACCCACACCTCAAGCCGCACCTTTTACACCACAATTTAAAAAGATCATTATTAAAGGAGCTCCAGCACACCTTAAAATGAGCCTAGCTGGACCCCTGCAAGCATGTCAAACCATCTCAGATGCCATGGAATTCTTTAAATCTTACAGGGAAATGGACATAGACAAGGTAGTATCATTTAATGTTAATAAGAAATAGGATAAGAAGAAAGTTACACAATGATTTTCTAACATAAGACCATTTGGGAAACCTAATCAAATGCCCATAAGACAGAATGCAAACAAACCATGGAACCCGATTAGAAGGTTGACAGGAAGGAAAAATATCCCATGGAGAGAGACACAGAGTAACCCATGGAGACAAATGTACCAACCAAAACCATTTTTAGGCAATCGAAATTTCAAGCCAAATTTCAGACCAAAATTTTTCAATCAGAACCACCACAGGCCCCCAAGAGCAGGACCCCCCCCCAGATGCTACATACCAAGATGGACTTGATCAACCTGGCTGGTAGACCATTCGTAGCTATACCTATAATAACTAACAAAGGGCCAAGAATAGTAAAATGGCTAATAGATACAGGTTCTGAAACTAGTATAATAATGGAATTTATAGAATATTTTAAAAGGATTATAATATAGGGAGTAGCAGCAGAAACAGAAGTACTAGTAATAAAATTAAGACTCAAATTATATAATAAGGAATATGAGATTGAAGCAGCTAGCTTCAATGTACCCTGTAATATCCTAGGCATTAAAGAAATAAGAAAATTATTCCCAGACTTTCTAAATAATAAGAGAATAGCTAAGGTCAGATGTAATCTAGCAGAAGTAAAAATACAACCTATTAAATTACCACACACACCCCCGACCTTCACGGCACAATACCCTATCAAAGGTGGTATTAAGGAAATAACAGAGACTATACAAACTTTGCTAAAAGAAGGCATTATAGAGAAATCTCAATCATTCAATAATAGCAGCCTGGTATGGCCGGTGTTGAAACCTAATGGCAAATGGAGATTTACAGTTGACTTTAGGAGAATAAATGAAAAAACACCCAAACTACCAGGACAACGTCCCGATGTGGAAGACATCTTTCTTAGAATTAAAAATTCGGCTCCAAAGGCAATGGCGACTATAGACTTAAGTGATATGTTCTTTGGAATCCCATTACACCCAACATCTAGGGAACTTACTACATTTACATGGCAAGGACAGCAATATCAGTTCTTGAGACTCCCTCAAGGATATTTCAACAGTCCTATTATTGCACACAACACCTTAACAACTACATTAAAGAATTTTGAACCAGAATCAGAATGTAACATATACACCTATGTAGATGATATAATGATTGTAGGACAATTCATTGAAAAAGTACAAAGTACATTAGAGAAACTAATTCAACATTTAAGAAATGAAGGATGGACTATAACCCTAGAAAAAGTAAATAAAGCAGGAACAGAAGTAAAATTCTTAGGGGCACATTGGACTACAGAAGGACCAACAATATCCGAAACAGTAATAGACAAATTAAAACAAATTAAGTGATCTCAGAATAAAACTGAGGTACAACATCTAATTTGCCTATTTGCATATTGGAGACAACATATCCCATACCTACAGATCATATTACAGCCTTTATATAAAATAACAAAGAAAGCACAGGATTTTGAATGGGACCAAAACTGCGAAAATGCCATTCAACTGGTAGTGGAATATATAAACCAGTACAGCCACCTATATTATATACAGCCCAGTGACCACATATTTGTGGACCTCTTGTATATGCAGAGCTATGGTAATTGGAATATATTTTCAAAAAATAAAGACAGAGAAACGCCAATAGGCTTCTACTGCAAGAAATTCCCATGGTCAGAGAACAAATACTCGCTGTTTGAAAGAACCATATAGACTGCCTACGAGGCATTCAGGACAATCCACTCACTGCTCAAAGAGAACCATGTGTAGTGGGTAGCCATTCTAGCTTGGTTCTGGAAGTTCCACCCCCCATTGAGACTCTGGCAACTGTCACGCCTACGAGGCGGGGCGAGGGGAGGCGCCTGGGGACCAGAGAGCTGGATGGGCCAGCGCTCTCTCTGGGCGCTCTCTCGGTGTCGGGATGCTGACTGGTGCAGATTGACTGTGCAGAGCTCCGGAGAACACCGCTGGACTGCATTACACCTTCCCCAGACCCTGCGACCTACCCATTACTTAATTTGTGAGTTACGCCATTAAATAAATATCCTTTTAACTACGTGGAGTGGCCAAAATAATTTCTCCAATATCTGGCACCCAAAGTGGGGCAAACTCCAAAGGCCTGGGCGGCTCCCGCCGTCTCCTCCCTAGCTGGCGGGTACCTAAACCCGCCTACAAAGTTCCATATAACCAGGGAACACCTACACGGTTCCATTCCCGAAAAAGGGAACAACTAGTCCGATCTCAATTCCCTAGCTTAGCCCCAGACCAGCGAAAGAGACAGGAGAGTGCTAGCTCCGATTTCCGCCATCTCCACCATTTCTGCCATCTCCCTCCAATTCCAGCCAAGATCGCCAGCAGGCCCTGTTTCGGAGCTGTACCAACGCCACCTGCTGGCTGAAAAGTGCTACTACATGAAAGGTAAGCATATTGTTTCAAGTAAAGGTACTTGATAATTTTACACTTTAAAATTGACTAACAAATTTTGAGTAATTCGTGTAATATGGCCGACAACATTACCTCACAAGAATTTAAAAACCTTTTTGCCTGTATGATGAATGACATCTTCCTGGAAATATACGACATTCCTAAGGCATATCTGGGCTATACCATTTTGGCATTCATCATAATAATTCACACAGTGTTCAAACACTGGTTTAAGAACAAAGATGAGTCATTATTGGGACTGATACAGGCTTTAAAAGATAGCAATGAAGGCTTACAGAAAAAGATTCTCTCTCTGGAATCTGCTTTCAAAGATAACAATGAAGGCTTAGAGAAAAGATTCTCTCTCTGGAATCTGCTTTCAAAGATAACAATGAAGGCTTAGAGAAAAAGATTCTCTCTCTGGAATCTGCTTTCAAAGATAGCAATGAAGGCTTGGAGAAAAAGATTCTTTCTCTAGAATCTGCTAATCAGGATTTACAAAACAGGCTTGTACCCAAAATTCATTTTATTGATAATAAATATGAATATTTAATGGATAGAACACTAACTCTCCAGAGTGAAGTTGTGGCTACTCAGACAGTATATAAGGAAGAAAGATTATCGTTAATTGATAGGATAAGGTCCGTGGAATCATGTGTTTCTGAGAAACATAAAAACTTCTATGATTCCATGAAAAATCTGGAGTCCCTTACAAGAGAGGAGGTTCACTCCCTAGAACAGACCCTAGGTGCTCGTTTACAAGCCCTAAAAGAACTCTCAGTAAACATGACAAGGGAACTAATAAGCAGAAGGTCAAGACCATAGAGGTTGTAACATCTCCAAATGGCTCTCATACAATGGCTTATCCTGTTATTGTCCTTGAGAAGCCAGCAGATGACACACACCCCGAGCCATATATGACATATACATTACAACCAATTTCAACAAGGGACTTTAAAAATATAAAGGAAGCAGTAGTTACGTATGGGATACAATCCACATATGTAAAACAGATGTTAAATTCGTGGTCTACCTCACATAGAATCATTCCAGATGACTGGCATCAGTTAATTTCAGCTGTTCTAGAATATAGTCAGCAGTTACAGTGAAAAAGCTGGTTGAGAGAAGAGACAAAAAATTTAGAACAACAAGGTAAAATCAGAGGTTTTGTGATCTCCCAAGATCAAATACTTGGTGAGGGATGTTTCACTGACAGGAATGTACAAGCCACTTATGATGAGCATACAATATCCCTATGCCGTACAGCAGCTCTAAATGCTTGGGAAAAAATTCCAGAACCTGGAAAACCAACTGAGGTATACACAAAGATATTTCAGAGACCGCATGAACCCTTCACTGATTTTTTACAAAGACTGAACAGAGCTATAACAAGAACTGTGTCAGACAAAGAATTAAGAAAAGTATTAACTGAGTCCTTGGCGTTTGACAATGCTAATACAGAATACAGAAGAATACTTACACCATTAAAGATCAGATCAGCTCCTTTGAAAGAATGGATTCAATATACTAATGGTGTTCAGTCTCTTAACTACACTAATGAGGCTTGGATAGGAGAGACAAATCCCAGAGGTGAAAGAAGGCCCCGTGTTACCAAATGTTTTAAGTGTGGTACACCAGGTCATATAAGTAAAAACTGTACATGGGGTACTCCTAGAAGCAATACTCCTTCGAGGAATAGCCTAAACAGGAGACCCCAACCACCTCCTGGATTATGTAGAAGATGTGGCAAAGGCCGACATTGGACCAGTGAGTACAGATCAAAAATAGATATACAAGACAACCCTTTACTGGCGGGAAATGCCTCAGGGGGCCTCTTGCAGGCCCCCAAACCAAACGTAGTACGAACATTCCCTGCCACTGTGGAATAAATTCCTCTCCAGGACAACTGAATAAACCAATGCCTAATGTAAAAACCGATACTGCAATGGATGATAAAACAGCTTTGATAGCTGGATCACAGTTTACAAAGAACACTATAAAACAAATATTTTGACAGACTTCCATAAATGAACAAAGACCAAAGCTTAGAATTCAAATTAATGGCCTGGTTCTGGAGGGCCTGGTAGACACAGGTACAGATGTGATTATAATTACACCAAAATCATGGCATCCAAATTGGCCTCTTCAAGAGGTAGATGTCCAACTGTTAGGGATTGGCACCCTATCTCAGATAAAACAGAGTTCGAGATGGGTTAAATGCATAGGGCCAGAAGGACAGAGAGGAAGGCTGAAGCCTTATGTAGCAAATGTAACAGTAAATCTTTGGGGCCGAGATCTGTTACAACAGTGAAATACCCAGATTAAAATTCCTACACTTTCAAAAAGGATTGTGAAAAAAAAAAAAAAAAAAAAGGGTGGGGGGAGAAGAAATGGAACGAATAGGTATAAGATATGATGGTAAATCATTGTATATACTATTAAACAAACTTAGTAAAATAGCAACCTTAGATAATTTGCACTGTAATTTGTACTGTTATAGATTCTTATATGTTGATACAAATGTAAACTATTTTTATACTCCTGTTTAAGATAATTTGTATATTGATACAAATACAGAACTATATTTGTTATAATGTACATATATTTCTACTCTCATTTCAAACATATTTATATTGATACAAATGTAAATTTATATCTGTCATACTTTATATATGTTCTACTTCTGTTTAGGATATTCGGTATATTGATATATATTTAATATTATTGTCATATTGCATATCGCACTATATATTCCTACCTCTGTTATAAATATCTTGTGTATTGTCACAATTTTGAAGTCATCGTTCTTCACCATACATTTGCTTATAGACTGTTTACCTTATTTATGTGAAGCCTTAGGCCTTAGGTTATTTTGATAGATAAGATTTATAGATTTATAGTCGCCTATGCTTGTCATCTCTATAGTTATATTAGTTAGGTTATCCAGATTTACAGATACATAGGTCAGATGGACAGGTAATCTTCAAACACTTCATAGACCTGGAGAATATGGCATTTAAATAACTTAGAATTCTGTTGACGTGAGACACAATTGCTCCTGG
The DNA here is from genome assembly GCF_049852395.1 of Peromyscus maniculatus bairdii. Lineage (NCBI taxonomy): Eukaryota > Metazoa > Chordata > Mammalia > Rodentia > Cricetidae > Peromyscus > Peromyscus maniculatus. Next base: position 1,906,973 of record NC_134858.1, read on the forward strand.
CTGCACCAATTGATCCCGAGAGAATGTTGGGCTTCTAAGACATTTCCATTTGGAAGTTTGTCTTTTGACACAAAATGGCCTACTGGGCAAAGAACTGCCCTTGCCTTGATGGCTGACAGTACAAATGCAATGCTGTCCTTTCTGGACAAGCGGGACACAAGGAAAGCGACCACTGTACTCTGCCAAGACAGGGTAAGATGGTCTTTCAGAAATCCTGCTTCTGAAAATGGTCTGTCAGATACTCTAGGCCTGTAGCCAATTTGAATGCACCAACAATGCTGAGAAACATTAGGTGACTGTCCAGGCTGCCAGCTGTCTTGGTCTACTCTTGCAAGATTCCTGAAAGTTGCTTGCATCCATCTACCATTTCTCAGGTACCATTATGTTCCTTCTCAGGTCTTTGATGGGATTGAAGACTAGCAGTTATAGTTACAACTTAGTATATATAATATCTTAGATAAAACATATTAAGTATTAGATTCAGGTTCTTTAGGATAGGACACCTTTGAATGATCTTTATAACATGCTGTTTACCTATGCTCTATACTTCTCTGGATTTTAGTATATGTTTCTTGCTTGATATTGTTTACATTGGTTGTAGTTACATCTTATCTAGGTCATTATCTCTCATTATTTCTGGACAATATTTGATAACCATTCCTTTGTATATAGTCTTGTATTAGTTTAGAACCTTCTTATTTAGACAAAAAGGGGGAGATGTAGTGGGTAGCCATTCCAGCTTGGTTCTGGAAGTTCCAACCCCCATTGAGACTCTGGCAACTGTCACGCCTACGAGGTGGGGCGAGTGGAGGCGCCTGGGGACCAGAGAGCTAGATGGGCCAGCGCTCTCTCTGGGCGATCTCTCGGTGTCGGGACGCTGACTGGTGCAGATTGACTGTGCAGAGCTCCGGAGAACACCGCTGGACTGCATTACACCTTCCCCAGACCCTGCGACCTACCCATTACTTAATTTGTGAGTTACGCCATTAAATAAATATCCTTTTAACTACGTGGAGTGGCCAAAATAATTTCTCCAATAACCATGTGACTCTCCGTTCACATATACCCATTTTGGACTGGGTAAAGGCACCAGGAGAGGCATGGGCTGGACTACCCATGGAAGGAAAGGTACTTCAATGGAAATGGTACCTTCAGGAGTTCCTTCGATCAACACCTCTGTCAGCAAAGGGGTCGGTACCAGAGGTATCGGAGTCGATACTTCAGTCCAACAGGCCCATGACTCCATAGGGATACATTTTCCCAACCTCAACCCCTCCCCAGAAACAGGTACCAATGGGCCATTGGGGAACTAGAGAGTACGATCCCTCTCTGGTTAATGCCTGGTTCACCAATGGATCAACAACCACGGTGAACAACAAAGTGAGATAGAAAGCAGCTACATGTAGACCTGGGGATGGAATGGTCATTAAAGACCAGGGCACTGATAAATCAGCCCAACATGCAGAAGTTATAGCTGCACTGTTGGCGATAAGACAAACCATAAAGGACAATTATAAACAAATTTATTTATACACTGATTCATGGTGTGTGGCAAATGGCATAGCAGTATGGTCAGGTAAATGGAGAAATAATGGATGGAAAAGTAATGGTAAAGACATATGGTCAAAGGCAGCATGGCAGGAATTGGATGAAGCAAGCAGACTAATCAAAATCATAGTATACCATGTAGATGCACATACCAAGAAACAGTATGAGACAAGTAAAAACAATGAAGTAGTAGACAAACTAGCTTCAGTGTTAAGTATAAAATTAAAAGGTACATGGAAGGCAAACATTGATCCAGAAACAGGAAAGAGTAAAATACAGAGAGAATGCATACAGGTAAGATCATCAACTAAGGGCATACCTATAAGTACAGAAGAGATATGGAAAATCCATGAGCAGTTAGGACATATAGGTACACATGCACTAAAAAGTTGGTTTGATAAAAGAAATCTTAAGACAACATGGCAGACAATAAAGAAAGCAATCAATAGCTGCAACAGTTGCCCAAAGGCTATGACAAGATTAACATACAATTACCAAGGGATAATAGGACACCAAATGGATTTTAACAGAATCCTACAAATAGTCTTCATAGGACCATTAAACAACTTTAAGGGAAAATATTGCTGTGCCCTAGTAGACATAACGACAGGTCTCGGGATGGCCCGAGAAAGCACACACCCAGACCAAAACACAACAATACTTACAGTCTGGGGATGGTGCGCAGCATATGGAACACCTGATATAATACAATCAGACCAAAGAACTCATTTCACAGGAGCCAAAACACAAAGAATGGCTAGAAACTTAAACATTCAATGGGACTTCCATAGAGCCTATACACTGACAGCAGCCGGAGCAATAGAAAGATGGAACGGAATGATTAAAAAACAGCTAGAGATGCATAAGGGAATACCACTGTCATTAGCAATAAAAATAGCAACTTATGAATTGAATACCAGACCCAGAATAAATAGGAAGTCACCAATAGAAGAAGCTATACAAAAACAACATACAATAGATCATCGTACAGTTATAGATAGAGAAGTAATAAGGAATCCTAATTGCCTTTACAGGAATCGGAAGAATAACAAATTATCCCCAGCAGAAATAATAGCACCAGGAACAGGAAACAGCGTGTGTATAACTCAAGGTGAAAAGGACTTGAAATTAGCTAGGCTGGAGGATATAGCATAAATGTGTGTCAGGGAGGTGATATTCATAAGGGCAATCCTCCTCATGATTTGGCTAATAGCCATTGCAGTATACATAGTACTGCCAATCTTAGAATTTGTTTTTCCCTTCTGTAACATCATTTACCAAAGAAGCTATTCACACAACACAGTCAGCAATACCAATCCTGGATACACTTCTGCAGCATCCAGAGCAGCCAACTTCACAGTATGCTGGATACACTATCTGCACAGGAGGCAATAAGAATAGCAAATGTGATGTACACACTAAAGGCAAGCAAGCTATACGCTAGTGGGGCCTTTGTGTGTTCATTTTTCTGTCTCAGGATGGCAATAACAGCATACCAATGCCAGCCCTATTGGACAGTATACCCACAACAAACAGACCCACCACCACACATGTTATACAAGTGGGAACTAGGAAACAGAATACCATTGCTACACCAACGATTTATGATTTAGAAGGCAAATTACCACTATATTGGTCAGCAGAGAGAAGATTTACACATTATATAGGGAAAACACATAGTTTTTGGCAAAAATATGCAGCATGTTTAACATGCCTGGTATAAGGGTTGCGAGCAATATAGAATGGCACTTAGCATATACCATCCAAACAAAGAATACATGTTAGAATCAGGGGATGATGTTAACACCGACATACATGAGCAGAACCCATTAAAATGCCATTACAATGAATTATGGACCAACATTACCAATCATGCAGCCATATACAACATGTATTGGACAAAGAATTCACATATCAGAACAAACACATTAAGGGTAAACTCACACTATAGGACCGATACAATGGGAATAGAGACAGAACCAGAATTTGACTGCGAACTAGGCATGAATAGCTCCTTTGTGAGACAATATTTTGTACCAGTAATAGCATAACAAATGGAGGAGATAGGTATGCTATATAATAAGACATCAGAAAGGTGGGAAGAACAAGTGTATAATTACAATGATGATTATTATGAGGGTGATTACCCTACTAGTACATATTCTACAACACCTATAAACCCATGCAACCCTATGAGTTGGACAGCATGCAATGATGGTGAAATGGTAAAACCATGGCCAGTAGTATCTGGAATAATACCATTACCCAAACCCTGGGGAAATAGATGTCCCAATAACTTATGGAGATACATCAAAAAACATAAATTAGATGTACCAGGACAAAATAATACTAACTGGTTATGCATAGCAGACTATCCCAATTTGCCATTCTATGGTAACTTCTCTGTATTATATAGCACAGATAACCCATCAGTAAAAGGAAAGGAATGGAAATGGCATGACTGGACAAAGATTGCAATTAGGAGTAGAACATTGGAGATTCCCAATCATACTTACAGATATTATACAACAACCTTGGGCTTCAATGAGACACACAATGTAGTTGTGTGAAGGTGTGTATGTGGAGGCCAGAGGTAGACAATGAGTATCTTCCTTGTCATAGTTGTGTGCAGGTGTGTGTGTGTGTGGATGCCAGAGGTAGACAGTGGGTATCTTCCTTGCTTGCTGTTACCTTTTACATTAATGCAGGCAGTCCACCAGTTTGGTTAGTCTATTGCCTCTTTGTCCCTGGGATCTCCGTCTCCTGAGCACTGGGATTATAGACAGGTTTCCATGCCTGTCTCATGCTACCTTGGCAAGCACTTTTCTTCAAAATTATCTCCCCGGCCTCAAGAAGATGCTTTTGGACAGCAGTGGTCAGCTGTGATGTGTGACAACTCTGCTTTCCATTTCCATCCTCAGTCCAGTTGTACTTGCAAGGGATACTTGCTGGGCTCAGTTTATGTTTTGAGACAGTTGTCCCCATGTAGCCCAGGCTAACCTCAAACTCACTATGATGTTTTGGCCTGGAGCCTGTAGTATGTCAGAAGTAAATGAGTGGCCAGCTCAGGTGACTTCCCTGAGCCTATCTGGGAACATAGAAATAGTTATTCTTAGTGACTTATTTTTAGCCTTTATGACCTATTTTAAGTACAGTGTTACTCCACGTGTCCAGGGAAGCCTGTGCTTGGCTGCGGTGAAGTTTGCAGCCTTTGTTCAGTTAGGCTTGTGGGGCCTGTGGACAGGTGGTATGGAGGAATGGTGGCAAGGTGGTGTCGTGTTAGGTGTGTAGACGGGGTCCAACAGGATTTTAATCCATAGAGCTGTGCTTAAAGTATATAGGGCTGAGTAGGCTAGACCTGTCCTGGAATACAGAGGTGGGTGAGTGGTCAGTGATAGCCGTTAGTGGTATTCCTAGCTTTAGTTGGATCATGGGATAGACAGGATTGACAAGTCAGGAGAGTCATGTGACTGGGTCTGAGCCAGTTACCAATGGGTAAGTAACTGGGCCCCAAAAGTAAGTGAGATTGCCATAGGCCATGGACAGCGTGGCCCAGAGAGGAGAGCAGAGCAGGATTGGAACTGCAGAGCTGGATTGACGGAGATGAAGGGAAGACCCAGTGGGTGGCAGTCAGCTTAGGCACAGCCATGGCATAGGGAGCATGTGGGTACAGTTCCAGGCTTCTGGTTTCAGCTTCTCTGAAAACTTGTCATGGTCCTCAGCCAGATGCTCAGTGTGGCAAGAGGCAGAGCAGCTGCACCCTGCTGTCCTCCGGTAGCACCTGCTAACCCATTCCAGTGACTGGCTGTGACTGACTGTCACAGTGACTGACTGTCTAGACACTCATGGGTTTAAGTAAAATGTCTTTCTCTTGGAAAATGCACTGTGAGAATTTGGAGGGAATGGAGAAGTTAGTGTGCTGCCACCGGCTCCATCCTGCAGTGACACATGCCAAGTTTTGGTGGGATATAGTGACACAGGCCATTAACCTCAGCACCCAAGAGGCAGAGACAGATGGACCTCTGTTTGAGGCCAGCCTGGTCTACATAGAGAATTAAAAAAAGAAAAAGTTTCCCAGATCTGTCTCCTTTTGTTTATAGTGAGCTTTCATGTCAACCCAAACAGGATCCTTACCCTGTATTTCAATAACTTCTTTCTTTCTTGAGTCTACCCATATTTCCTATATCAATTTGCTGGTTTCACGAATCTAAAGACTTACTGTACATGCCCATACCTTGGGAAGTCAGTGCCAATGTTACTACAGATGAAGTAGCAGCAAAAAAATTTTCATATTTAATAGGGCAATTGAACAAAAGGCATACAATTTCACAGGTATAAGGGAGGTGTAATATATCCCACCATATGTAAAAATGGCAAAAGCTATGAGAATCAATAAGGTTATGGATCCATATGACCTAATGGTACATTATAAAAATGGGATAACTAGATCAGGTAGTTTTTGGCAAATTTTGGATTATGAAATGGATAGAGTAATTGAATTACAGCACCATAATCTCCCATATTATTTCTACATGTTAATGCCAAATCCACAATATAAAGAATGGAATAAGACCGAATGGGTAGCACACAAACCTAGTGCTAGGAAATCACATACACAGTATTGGGATAAAATATATTATCTCCCCATATCAAGAAGTAAGTTTTCTCAGTGAACATTGCAACACACCATTAATTATATTTAGAGGAAATATGACCAGATCAAATAAAGAAAATATTGGATTATATACTGCTCATTTTCCAAAAGGATACCTGATACAGTAGTCAAGGCACCGGCTATTATAAAAGACCTAAAAAGTCTAGCTACATTAGTCTTATACCCTAGGATTAGAAAAATTGAAATTACAATAGACTTGACAGCACTGAAACCACCTATAGAATATTGTAGTGATGTGAACTTTAGATTCGATTTAGACTACTCATCACCAACCAGAGTAGGAAGAAAACCACTACAAGCAATGGCAGTAGAAGCCTTTATGGCAGGAGCAATTTTAGGTGGAATAATGGGTGGAGGAGTATCAGCAGCAATGATAGAACCAATAAAGGCGGAAATATTCCACATACAAGAAGTAAATAAGAAAACAGCAGAAGCTTTAGCAGCCATATCAAATTCTATAGATGGCATGCATACACTAATACAAACCATGCAAGGTGAGATTAAAAAAAAGTCACAAGACCTTTATAAGGAACAATTCTCCTATCAAGCAAAACTTATTAATACTAATCATAACATGATGATGTGTCAAATGTATCGAACTCAAGTCCGTAATATGAATAATGAATTAAATAGTTTATTTAGCACAGGGTTAGGGAGAAGAACAAGAGAATATGAAAGTATACTAAACCGTGAATATGAAAGCTCATGCACAGATGGATTATGCAATATATACATTTAGTACAGATCTTCTTACAAAATTCATTTTCAGCATATCATTCCAAGGCGATACCACAGTTGTATACTGAAAGAACAGGAGTATCAGAATGGAACCACCAATATTTAGTACCCATAGACCATTACTTGTGGACCAATACGAATGACACACCGGTATTCATACCATTAGAAGACTCCATGTCATTAGGAGCAAATACATTCGTTTATCCACATCTACCAGAAAGCATACTTGAAATTAGTCAGTTGGCAGTAACTACCATCACACAGTCACTAGAAGATACAGGAGATTACACTTTCTTGATATGTGCTAAATATTTACTTACTTTAGTTAGCTGCATAAATCTTAATGAAACCACAATGAATGATGATATTACTACATTCAATATTATAGAATCAGGATGCTATATGGTACACAACTGTAGCATCCTACAAATGAATTTCACTAGTTATGATGGTAAAAACATAACCAAAGAGTGACCACCTTAACACTAGAAGAGAAACATTTTGATGGCTCACACTTATTTAATGATCCAACAGAATTAGAACATCACCAAACATTTGTAAAACAAGCAATGGAGTTACAACACATTGCAGATTTCAATCAGAAACAACTAGAATCCATACATAACAAAATTAAGGAACAAGATGCAGCCATACATACATCACAAGCACAAACGCACAATCTAGTGAATCTGTTAAGAACAAATACATATATACACAAGGACTGGGCGAAACAGATGCAGAAATGCAGCTTTTGGGATTATTTAGGCAGATTAGTCAGATTAGATCTAATATGTACACCAATTTACACATGGTGGCACTGGATAAAGTTAGCAACCTTTTGGTTTTTAGTAATTTTAGGGATAAGTATTGCTTTATGTTTGTCTGAAAAAATCAAATGCTTGATAATAACTCCATGCTTAAGATGTCTTACAGGAATCAAGTAACAGGAAACCCACTTTGGAATCCGTCAGGCAGATGCTTCGATTTACTTAGTACAAATGGAATGTGTAATTTATTATATACCACATACCAAAAATATATGGAACCATTGTCTGATATTTTCTATAGAATAGGTATATTATCTATGGCAGGAACAATACAGGGATGCAAATACTGCACCCATAAATTTGCAATGTTCTACCTATTAGAACCAGGTGAGGTAGACAACCTCCCAATGCTTTTGATGCACTTAACATTCCACTTGCCAATAGAAAGAGGTACACATGATATGAGATTAGTTGGAGATGGATACATGAGATATTATGGAACCATGCAATCTAGTATATGTAGGGTGAGTGGAATGTATAAAATTCACAGAAATAACATGGATGCAGCTTGTGGGGCATTTACCCACCACCCCCACAGCTTCCCAGAGTTTTCTTGAGTGCGAGCAGCAGGAAATATTAGATAGAAAGATTTATTGCGGAGAATCTTGCGGAGATAAACAGATAGAAAATAAAGGATAGCCTCGAGAGGGCCTGGAACCTATTCCAATGGGCCCTGACTGTCTCTGGCACAGGGTTTTTATAGAGATTCCAAGTGGTAGAGCAAAAGACCTCCTCCCCCAGCACAGCCAAGTGCAGGCCATCTCAGACACCTGCACTCAGGCCCGTGGTCCTGATCATCCTCTATTCAAACCTGCTGGGTAAAGCCACGAGGAACCCAAGAACGGGCTCCCACAGGTCCCCCCTTCTTAATATATATGAAAAAATGACTATTAATGGCTTACAGCAATCTTCATAGCTGTTACACCTCCCAGTATGGGAGTAGAGGATGACATAGATGGCATTTCTCTTTTGAATTAGGTCCAAGATGACTACAGCAGTCTTAGCTGCCTCAAGCCCTTTCTAAACCAAAAACTCTTAAGGTGACTTAAAACTTAAAGAATTCCTTAGCTTCATCATTACCATTAACAGGTTAACATAAATATTGCTATACATAGTCACAATTCTCTCATTCTTACAACTCAAAGCAAACTCTTAACAGAACCATTTGAATTAGCATATATGGTGCTATATATAGCTAACAATTTTCTCCGTCTTACAACTTTAACTCAGTCATTTCAATTTTCTTGTTAACAGAACATAGAAAAAACTTCGATGTATTCACAAACTTAAATATTTCCTTAACTCCACAAAACCAGGGTGCATTAATAACAATAAGTTTCTGTGAACATAATTCAATCGCAAAACTCCTCCTTTTTTTTTTTTTAATAATTTTTTAAACAAAATCTCAAACCTAGTTAGAGGAACCCAAACTTATACAATTCCTACAAACCCATATTGAAAAGCAATATTTTCAATCTAACCATTAACACTTTGAAAACTTAGCAAAACATCCAAAAGCAGTTTCTTATTAAAACTCTTTACACACTTTAAAAGTAGTCTCTTAGTATATACCCCATTTGCATTTCTTACTAACAAAACATGACATTAATCCACTCAAAGAAAATTTTTTGAATTAAATAGACTAAGGAATATTAACTCTCCCTTTTCTTTATAATTTTAAGCAAAATCTCAAGCCTAGTTAGGAAACCCAAACTTCTCTGTTTAAATAGTTCCATTTGTAACACAAAACCAGTTCCATAAGTAATTCCATATTTACATAAACAGTTCTACAAAACAATTCATGAATCACCAGTTAATAAAGCATATATGCATACACAAAACTGCATCTTGATTCTAGGTAGAAATAAATTTCTTCATTTAAACAGTTCCATTTTTAACCCAATTCCAGCAAACAGTTCCTAGGTCATTACTAAACTCAAAATTGTCCCATTGCAATGAAATCTCTATTGTTCATTTCATTTAAGTCCCAAAATTCAAATGATAAATTGTGGTACTAGCCTTCCAAATATGAAGAAATCCATAACCAAAATCTTTTTGTAATTTTATCTCATTTTAAGTTCAAAAAGTTTAAACAAGAAATAAATTCTGGTATCAGGCTTTCACTTCCAAATATGAAGAGACGTTTTTCAACCAAAACTTTTTTTTTTTAAGATTTATTTATTTATTATGTATACAGCATATTTGACTGCAGGCCAGAAGAGGGCACCAGATCTCATTACAGATGGTTGTGAGCCACCATGTAGTTACTGGAAATTGAACTCAGGACCTCTGGAAGAGCAGCCAGTGCTCTTAACCTCTGAGCCATCTCTCCAGTCCCCTTAACCAAAACTTTTTGTAGTTAACAATTTTTGTTCAAACAAGCGTCTCTGAACTTTTATTCTCAAGCCAGAGACCTTTTTAGGTACAGTAGTATTCTAAACCGCACCTTTTTTGACGTTAGCTCAGGTTTTTCTGTGTTGCACCGATTTTCCACGGATCTCAGCTGCGGATGCCTTGTGCTGGTTCTGGCGCCCGCCATTCTTAGCTTCTTAGCGGCTTCTGGAACTTTTGAAAACCGCTCAGACTATCTACTTTGCAGTCTATTAGGACACTTCCTTCTGTGTCTCAGGTTCTTTCAACCATATACATTAAAAATACACTGACTCACACTTAACATTTTTTGCCTTGCAAAACATTTAGACTCACATTCAACATTTACGTTGTACAAACTCACATATAACGTATTAACATCTACTTATTTATACTCCTTAAGGAAATAATAGAACTACTTTAGTAAATATATTTCTTACTACCTAAATACTTATATTCATTCCATCTTATTCTTATTTAAAGTTACATTTACAACTAGCACCTTTACTTCTTACAAGCTTATTACTACATGTCTTAAGACTACCTTTGTAAGCTTATATTCTTTTTTTTTTTTTTTTTTTTTGGTTTTTCGAGACAGGGTTTCTCTGTGTAGCTTTGCACCTTTCCTGGAGCTCACTTGGTAGCCCAGGCTGGCCTCAAACTCACAGAGATCCGCCTGGCTCTGCCTCCCGTAAGCTTATATTCTTAAAGGAACTCTATAGATCTATTTTACAAACTTATATAGGGCTACTATTGGCATATATTTAACTTAGCAAACACCTGAAGATTTCTTAACACAGATCTAACAAGACAGAATAATTTCTACAAACTCATCTTATTTTCATCTTTCTACTTCTTACTCTTAATTATTATCACTCTCTATTAGAAAGATTCTCTTAACTAGACAGGAAGTACATACATCATTTCTAAAGTTTAGAGTTTATAATCAGCTTTGTTATAAAGCACTGGAATTTTAGTGAGTGTTGTCATTATAGAGTCGTGATACTTGTTGCTAGGGGATTGTAACGTTCTCTGGACGAAGTCACATCCCAAAATTGCTGAGTTCTCTCAGCCTTTCTGGAACCAGCAGAGATGCACTGTCAGTGGTAGACTGTTTTTAACTAGAGACTGTCCCTTCACCCAAATTCATAATAGTTCCCCTAAGTACTTCAATTCAGACAAACGTTTCTATTACAGCAGTACTTTTGGTTTGCTCTACTGAAAAGCTTCACTTCACGCTGAGGGTGAAATTACCGTATTTATCTGCTGTAAAGCTCTTCGCCAAATACTGCACAGCTATTAGGTGATATAAAGTATTTTTCTTTTTTTTTGTTTGTTTTTTTTCTTTTAAGTTTATTCAACACAAAACAATTGTCTCCACCTTCCCTGAGGTGGCTGACCAAGTCCAGGACCAAAGCTGCCTCTGAACTAGAATTCCATTGCTGAGTCAGCCCCAGTCTCAATGTCCTTGTCAGCACCCTGGGGCACAGTGCTCCTTCCGTGGGTGTCTCTGTCCACCTCCCCTATTGTAAATCTTGCAGGTCCAGAGGGTGGACCTTTGAGCAGTCTCAGCAGCTGATTGATGTACAGGGTGGCAGGCGTGCGATCTCAGGAGGTAGGGGGACATAATCTCTGAGATACTGGGTTCCCTCCAGTAGAAATGTTTCCAGGCAGACTGCTCCTTCAGGTATCCTTGAGATGTGAGAGACTGTGTGGCCTTCATCACATAAAGACAAGACACATTCTTGTCTGCCAGGTCGTATTGTCTGGGCATATGGACACTAATCTTGACCACCAGCACTATCTCCTTAAAAAGGAATTCATAGATGGCAATCCGGTTAGATACTGCTGGTTTTTGTTTTTCTCTTATTCATTTTGAAGTAGTCTCACCAGGAGCTCTGGCTTGTCAGCAACCTGATACACAGACAGGATGGCCTTGAACTTGCTGTGGTTCTCTTACCTCTGTCTCTCAAGTGGTAGAATTGTATATGTGCACCACCACAAACAACTCAAAGATCCATTAAAAATAAAAATAGCATCTCATTTTGTGGTTCTGACTGGTCTGGAACTCACTGTGGGAAGCTGATCTATCTCTACTGACCTCCTGAGTGCTGGATTAAAAGAATGTACCACCAAAATCAGCCAAAGACAGTTTTCTTAGTCAGACATACTTTCACTCTATTTTGAAGGATACATTCCAAAAACTTTGGTACTGTTGTTCTCAAAATGTTAATGCAACCAAGAATGAAGCTACAGCCACAACTTTTGAGCCAAATTTGAAGCAAGCTTTTTTTTTTTTTTTTTAAATTTTCAAAAAAAGAAAAACAAAAACTGCAATCTGGTTTATTTCTATCTATTACAAATGTATAAAAGATCCTCCATCAATGCTGCTGATAGCAGCAGAACCTTGAGAAATATACCTTTGGTTTGCCTCAGAAAAGGAACACATATTGCACTGTAAAGTTTATAAAATTGGCACAAAACATTGTGGTAATGTTACAATACCAGTTTTAAGAGTTCACTAACCAATGGGGAGCTGATGGGATACATACAGAACTGTGAAAGCGATCTCACTTAGCCAGCTGTACGCGTAGACTGTGAATCTACATTCAGATCATTTCTGAACTAAGACTATCAGCTCAGTTTATCTGTTGAGGTTAACCAGGAAACCCTAGAATATACCTTGATTTTTGCAAAAAACAAAATAGGGGGAGGGGTTTCTTCAGCATTTCAGTCCATGAGTAACAGTATCCTAATAGGCAAAGTGTTCTCTCACTGTCAATATAGAATGAACTGCTGCTGGAGGTCAACTATGGCTTTAATTTGCATTAGCACTTACATGCATAGTAGTCCAAGTTGTTGACCTCATGACTTTAAAAAGTAACTCTAAAAAAGTAAAATGGCCCTTCTTGGAAGACTAAAGAAAGACATCCAGCCACAGTTGTAAAAAGTCTCATCAAAACAATGTACCCTTTTATGAATTACGCCTCAATTTAAAAAAAAAAAAAAAAGTAGCCCCAAATAAGAAGCAGCTCTGAAAAAGAAAATATAACTTAAGATATTTGAAAAAAAAACAAGGTGAATACAGGTTCAAAAATAATTAAGATACATTTTCCTAAGGCTACCTAGAATTAGGCTTTAAAGAATTCTACCATTTCGGCAGGGCGGTGGTGGTGCACGCCTTTAATCCCAGCACTTGGGAGGCAGAGCCAGGCGGATCTCTGTGAGTTCGAGGCCAGCCTGGGCTGCCAAGTGAGTTCCAGGAAAGGCGCAAAGCTACACAGAGAAACCCTGTCTCGAAAAACCAGAAAAAAAAAAAAAAACAAAAGAATTCTACCATTTCAAGTTTACCACTAGTTACTAGATACCAATTTACAAACAAGATATTCACTTTTTTTTGTTCCTTTATCAAGAGAAAAATCTACCTTCAGACTATGAGGGTGGTGATGGGGAGGGACTAGAAAACAAGATTCAAACAATCCCATGCAAATATCACATTTTTCAAATGGAAGAACTCCAAACTGCACTAGAAGTTCCAATCACTAAGACACTTTCCATTGAAATGATTTAAGTACAAATACATGGCACCAAGGTTTAGGCCTAATATAGGCCTGACAACCAAGTCCTTGTTTTCTGGAAGAAAGGCCTCAAAAGTCCCACTCAATTCCACATAACAATGCTTCAAGATCAATTAGGTTTTCATTTCCTTAATATTTTTGTTTTTGACTTCTAATCTTAAAGACTAGATTAAAACTTAGCTCAATTCCCAGAAGGCATTGCTTCCCTTTGCTCTATGAAAGAGTCCACCAAGACCTCTTCCTTAAAACCATCTAGCCCCCAGCCTCCAGCCTGTGCTTGTGATGCATCTTTCTCAACATCCTGAAAAGGTAATGTAGGTAAAATATACTCATAAACATTAAAACTAGTTGTTAGAAAGACATAACTAGCTTTATAATTTAAGTTTTAAAACATAAATACTTGCAGCTTGATCTGCACTGACAATGATTGTCGGAGCCTAGAATTCAACCTTTACAAATTACAAAGAGTCACGATTCCCGATTGGGATCATCCTTTGTTTACTACCAGTAAGAAAAATCCCACGTTGGACTATTTCACACTCCAGCATTGGCCAAAGGACACAAGAGCTGGTTCTGGAGCATGCAGTTTCTCACACAGGTGTCCCCAGAGGAACACCAGGGACAAAGTCACGTGAGGCCTCTCCCGTACAGAGGCTGTCTCACAGGGGCAGCGAGGACACCCACTAGTTTGTGGAGATCCCTGAGAAAGTATGGTTCTTAAAATCTGGACTGTACATAATTCACATCAGCCCTGTTCAGGTACTCACTGGAAGAAAGATGCAGCTGTTTGCCAGAACTCAGCACTCCACTCTAGATCAACCATGTGGCCATGATGGCTTTCTCACAAGTGATATTCTCTAGTTTAAAGGATAATTATGTTGGGCTACAGATTTGCTATTTCCAAGGATGACTTGGAGTTCATCACTCATCACTTGATTTCAGTAACCATTCCAACATCAACCATCTATTGAAAAAAGAAACTCTTCAAAGAATGACTTCTCACTCTGTAAAAAATAAGCTAGAAACAGCAAAGTAAAAAAACTCTAATGGCTGATACTGAGATTAAATTGTGTTCAATATGGGATCTAGTGGCTTACTGCAAAAACCAGACCCGGAGAGCTGTAGAATTACACATATGCTCACCATCAAAATAACTTACATGAAACTGCTTCTGGCATAGATCAAAAGGTTAAGATTAAAAAAATAAAAACAATGGATTGAACCTGCATGTTCCATTGCTCATAAACTTGCACACACTTGTTCTGCAAAAAAGACAACTGCAGCAAAGAAAAATGGCCCTTTTGCAAACAAGCCTAAAAGTAACCCCCAAAAAGAAAAAAAATAACATGCATATATGTATAAAGTGTTACTATTAAACACAATGCTATCTCTGGGGGGGGGGATTAACTGCATAGGTTAAAAAACAAAAACAAAAAACCATGTGCAACATCTTAAGCCAGTAAAGCACCAAAATAAAAAAAAATTTAAAAACCCACCAAAAATCACTTTTCATAATGATTAACATAGAAGTACAAAATATCGACCATAAGTCAGGAAGCAATTACCTGGACAGATACAATGTCCACTGTTGAAAGAATTTTTCTTCAATTTAAATGTCTTTTCTCATCTCTAAAAAAACCTTAAAGTGCTAACTTTACTTATATAAAGCAGGCAAATTTTTCAAGTAATTTGCTACGCCAATTTTTATCAGCCTAAACAAGGAATTAAAAATAGCAAGTGAAGTGAAAAGGGCAGAACACCCGACCGGTTCCACACAGGTAGACACCCCGGAGAACATCACCTACCATCCCGCCTTTCTTCACTGCACTGCACAAGCTAACAGATTAAGTATCTGTTTTCTTACATTAACTCCCTAGGATTTGCTAAGGTTTTTGCAAGTCACTAGGTAACACATACAGTCCTAAGGAAATAATGTCACTTAAAAATCAGGACTGGACACTAATTAAAGCGAGCTTGTGTGTATCTACTGCCTTAAACTAAAAGTGAGGCATTGCTTACAAACTGTGACGAGCTGCCCTCCACCGGCCGGCTCACTACTCCTGCCCCTCGGCTGCTTTTTCAAGAAGTATACATTAACCAGATGGCGATTGAGATGCTTGCTGTAATCCTTTTCCTTTCTGAAAGACCGATCACAGAAAATACAAACAAACTCTCCCTCGGTTATTTTAACTGCCAACCCCTCCTTCCCACTTTTTGAACTTGCTTCTTGTGGCACTGGCCGAGCCCCATGCAGCCCAGAATCATCACTTCCCAGGGAAATATTATCACTCAGGTCACTTCCATCATGGCTGTGGATGCCTTCGTCTTCATCAATGTCCAGTGACTCGTTTTCAGCTAAAGTGATAGGAGGCGAGGCCGTTACGGTTGGTGATGGGACCGGAGGCAATGGTGACGCCGGTTCGGGTGCTGAGGCTTTCACAGGGACACTGTCTGGGTTCTGCTCAGTGTCCACTTCCATTTCACAAAGCCCAGCTGAACCAGTCTGACACTTAGCATGTAACGTTTCACCACCTGACCCATTTGAGTTTTGTTCCGAGGATAAGACACTGGTAGATTCCTTGGGAGCAGCAAGCTAGCTAGACTCTTGCCAGCTTCCTCTGTTCCCACTTTCTTGAGAGGGGCCATTTTATTTCCTTCCCCATCAGAGCCAATTTCTTGGTCCTTGGGTGTCTCGTCTCTTCTTGAGTTTCCCTTTGGAAGATCCTGTGCGCGCCTGCTTCCCTTCAGAAGCTGGCTATCTCTAACAGGCACTAAGCCAACTTCAATAAGGACTTGCTCCTGCTGCACCACCTCACTCCGCATGCCTGACTTCTCCTTGGTACTCTCTTTTCGGGGAGAAGACCTTTTGGTGACTGGTTTCACTTGAAGAGGTGGCTCCATGACAGCAGGAGGCTCCTTCTGAACAGATCCCATGTGAGGAGGCCCTGTCTGAGCAACCTCCACCTGAGCATGGCCCAAAGGACAAAGCAGCTTCTTCTGACAATGTCCCCGCTGAGACTCCATGGGAGGAGGCGGCCCCATCTGATCAGGCTCCATGGGAGGAGGTGGCTCCATCAGATGAGGCTCCATGGGAGGAGGCTGCTCCATCTTTGGAGGCTCCGTGGGAGGAGGCGGCTCCCTCTGAGGAAGCTCCAGGGGAGAAGGCAGCTCCCTCTGAGCAGGCTCCAGGGGAGGAGGTGGCTCCCTCTGAGGAGGCCCCAGGGGAGAAGGCAGCTCCATCTGAGCAGGCCCAGTCTGAGCAATATCCATGGGAGAAGGAAGCCCCGGCTGAGTAGAGCCTGTAGGTGTGACCACCACCTGAGTGAGCGCAGGACCGGAAGAGACCTCCTCCTGAGCCAGCTCCATGGAAGGAGGCTCTGCTGGAGCCGTCTCCTTCTGCGTCTCCCGAGCAGGTCTGCTGCCTTTCTTACTTGATTTTTACCTTTTTGAGGTTTCTTCTTTGCACCTTTTTTAATGGAAGTATTTTGCTTTTTATTGTCTCCCTTAGTCTCCTCCGTCTTGCTGTCATCCTTTGGCACCTCGGTACTATTTTTGGATTTGCTTTCCATCTTTTGTTTCTTTTTTGTCACTGGTTCCTCATTCACAGGCTCATCTGACAGATGGGCTTCAGCATCCACCTTTCTTTTGTTCTTCTTGGCTTTACTGACTTTTTCTTTATTATTTTCTGTATGTACATCTATGTGTTTCGTCTCTGCTGCCTTAGTCTCTGTTGAGGATTTCTGAGTTCTGGTAGTTACCTGGACCACTGAGGCATTGCCACAAGACTTCTTCTCTTTTTGAAACATCCCTTTTCTCTAGATATTAGGATAGCTACACCAGCTTGTTTCTTAGGTCCATTTGCTTGGAAAGCCTTTTCCCAGCCCTTTACTCGGAGGTAGTGTCTGTCTTTGAAGTTAAGGTGTGTTTCTTGTATGCAGCAGATGGATGGGTTCTGTTTTCTTATCCATTCTGTTAGCCTGTGTCTTTTTATAGGTGAGTTGAGACTATTGATATTGATGGATATTAATGACCAGTGATTGTTAATTCCTGTTATTTTTTGTGGTTGTGTTGTGTTGTCCTTCTGTGGTGTATGTTGGTGTGGGATTATCTATTGCTTGATTTTTCATGGATGTGTTTAGCTTCTTTGGGTTGAATTTTCCCTTCTAGTGCTTTCTGTAGGGCTGGGTTTGTGGACAGGTATTGATTAAATCTGGTTTTATCCTGGAATATTTTGTTTACTCCGCCTATGGTGATTGAGAGTTTTGCTGGGTATAATAGTCTGGGTTGGCATCCGTGGTCTCTTAGTGTCTGCATGAGATTTGTCCATGATCTTCTAGCTTTTATAGTCTCTATTGAGTAGTCTGGTGTTATTCTGATGGGTTTGCCTTTATATGTTACTTGGTCTTTTTCCTTTGTGGCTCTTAATATTTTTTCTTTGTTCTGTATGTTTAGTGTTTTGATTATTATGTGGCGAGGGGACTTTTTTTTTGGATCCAGCCTATTCGGTGTTCTGTCAGCTTCTTGTATCTTCATTGGTATTTCTTTCTTTAGGTTAGGAAAGTTTTCTTCTATGATTTTGTTGAATATATTTTCTGTGCCTTTGAGTTGGTATTCTTCTCCTTCTTCTATTCCTATTATTCTTAGGTTTGGTCTTTTCATGGTGTCCCAAATTTCCTGGACGTTTTGTTTTACGACTTTTTTGTCTTTAGTGTTTTCTCTGATTGACGAATCTATTTTCTCTATCGTGTCTTCAGTGTCAGAGATTCTCTGTTCCATCTCTTGCGATCGGTTGGTTATGCTTGTTTCTGTAGTTCCTGTTCGTTTAGTCAGGATTTCTATTTCCAGCATTCCCTCAGCATGTGTTTTCTTTATTGTCTCAAATTCATTTTTCAGATCTTGGAATGTTTCTTTCATCTGTTTAATTGCTTTTTCTTGGCTTGATTTGATTTCTTCCCATTTTTTGTTCCTTTTTGTCTTCCATTTCTTTAAGGGAGTTTTTTATTTCCTCTTTAATGGGGGTTTTTCATTTCCTCTTTAAGGGAAGTTTTTATTTCCTCTTTAAGGGAGTTTTTCATTTCCTCTTTAAGGGAAGTTTTTATTTCCTCTTTAAGGGAGTTTTTCATTTCCTCTTTAAGGAAAGTTTTTATTTCCTCTTTAAGGGGGTTTTTCATTTCCTCTTTAAGGAAAGTTTTTATTTCCTCTTTGAGGGAATGTTTTATTTCTTCTTTAAGGGCCTCTATCATCTTCTTAAAGTCATTTTTAGTGTTGATTTCTTCTGTTTCTTCTGTCATGGTATGTTTAGGTCTTGCAGGTGTAGAATCACTGGTTCTGATGTTGCCATATAGGTCTTTATGTTGCTGCCTGTATTTTTGCACAGGCGTCTACTCATCTCTTCCTCTGTGCGGTGCAGGTGGTGTCTGTGTCTGAGAGTGCCTCTCTTGTTCTAATTTTTAGTCTTGGTTTAGTAGGGGTTCTTGGTTAAATTGGTGCTATTGGGCTGTTTCTTCAGGGGCAGCTGATTTCAGTTGGTGAATTATATACTTATGATTCTGGTGATCTGGTTTGGTGGCTGGGTAGCACCTTCTTCTGTGTTCCCAGGTCACGTTTTGTTCATTTGTCAACTCCTCAGCTGATCTCGTTTCTTCAGACTTCAAACTGTAGGCATCTGGATCCTCTCCTAGATGGGTTTCAGCTGAGCAGGGTAGTCTTACCAACTCCTCCAAGTTGTTGGGTTTCACAGGATCAGCAGTTGGGCCCTGGGTTGTCCTCAGACGGAGTGTTCAGATTCGCTCCAGCTCCGACCCACGGAGACAGCCTCCTCCCCAGGTGTTGGGGCCAGGGGCATCCCCGCTCCAAGCCGCGTCTGCCCATTTCCATCCCCGGGCCTGTCCACTTCTGCGGTCTGCTGCCACAGGCCTACCTGCGTCTGCCTATGTCTGCCGCCGGGCCTGTACGTCCCCGTCAGCCGCCGCTGGGTTCGTCCACCTCCTGCTATTAATTCTTAATGGTTGTGGTCCTGTCGATCCAAACTATCTCTCTACTGGACTCATCAGCACCTTTCTTCTCCTCCTAGCCACTAGCTTGTGAAGTACCGCTCGCCACCATCTTCCCCAGCACTGCTTATTGGGCTATTTCTTCAGGATAAAGTATTTTTCTAAAGGAGCTAGTAAAGCCAAAAGTGGCACAGCTCCAAACTCTTATTTCCTCACTGTTTGCATTAAACCAGTTACAAAACCTCAGAAATACTAATCGAGCCACTTTCATTCTGGTTCCTTTATAGGGACCTCATTGGAGCTGACTTTTCTTAGTTCCATGCTCCTTACCAGACGCTCCGGTAACCACTGAGCTTCATTCTCCTCTTGTGAAAAAACACAAACATGTCCTCAACCCCCTATTAACACACGATTGGGGCCCTTCCATAATCCCGAGCAGGGATCTTTCCATTTCACTTGAGTTTCAGGATTTAGTATTTTCACTTCATTAGCTTTAACTCTGGATGTTATTAGCATTGGTGATATTTAGCATTGGTTTCTTGTAAGGAACTTTCAAATAAAGCAACTCTTTTATAAGACAGCTAGATTTTCTGAAGTTTCCCATCTATAAAGCAGTCATTTCTTTTTTGAATCCCTGTTTCTTTCTCTCCTTATTAGATTTGCAAAGGAATTACTCATTGTAGGCAGTTTGTTCAAAAGGCAAAGAACTTTTTTAATTTCAACATAAGTTTCTTCATATCTAAGACAACGTTCAGTGTATAAACTGCTTTCCCCTTTTTTAAGGATTTTAAAGTGGCTTGTTTGCTCTTAAAGGTAGCATTTTGTCATCCAGGTATCGTAAAAACTTTGCACAGCTATTATGGTAAATAAGGCATTTTACCAATGTAGCCCCAAACTGTGAAGCACCTAGTTCCGTATCCTTTCAATCTTTCATTGGAATTGATACTTAAACTTAGATGACTTTCCTTTTTCTTTTAAAGGCTGTATTTTAAGTTTACCATGAACGTATTTTCGAGCTGACAAAAGTGTTTCAGGGCAATGTCGCCATCTTTAGCAGAAAAACTACCTTTCCCAGAATGCATTTCCCTTATATCAGTCCATAATAATATCAGTTCCATATCAGTCCCTTATATCAGTCATTTCCCATAGTTCTTTTTGGGTCTGAGAGTCAACTGGTTCTCTTTCACTCGACTTGCTTACAAATTCTTGCCCGGGAGGTTTGAACAAAGTTTTTTTTGCTTTTGCAATGGGAGATTTGAACAAGCATTTTACATTTTCAATTATGGCACATTGGGAGGTTTCTATTCTCCTCAGCTGGCTTTAACAGGTGTCTCTCCTTCATCAGACACTTTCCCCCGAATCAGAACTGCACCTGCCTCGTTAGCCAGCATTGAGGCTGGCATTTCTGATAGCAACTTTCCTTGGGGCTTGTGCTTGCCTTAGCCAGTCAGTGAAAAACCAGATCATTTGTAACAGAGCTTTTCCATAGCTCCTTCAGAGAGATTTTCTCCCACTGATCTTATTCTCATTTTGCTTGTTCCTTCCCCCCCAGATGCAGAGCTTCCTTGTCTGTGGCTCTGTTCCTCTGCTAGCTGCCTTTGGAAGAAGGGGCTTTTTTTTCTCCCCTTGAATCTGCCTCAAACTCTAGCAGCTTTGTCAGGTCATGCTTTTTCTGGGGAGGAATCTGTCCCCTCTGTTTCTTCAGAGTCTTTCTCCCTGACAGTGTGATACCTCAGTAAAACCCCCCACTCTATCCCCTACAGACAAAGAGAAGCTTAAACCAGGATTCCTAAGTGTAGATAAGAACTTAGACCCCTTTTCCCCAGGTAGCTGTATCTGCTACAGAGACTTTAGAAAACACAGTCAGGATATTTGACCAAAAGACTAAAAAGGGAGGCGGGTTAAAATAAATTATATGGTCTGTGCCTTTAAGAACTAGCCTCACAAAGAAAGGGGAGTGCTCCTTCCAACCTCCCTGCTGTGAGTGAGAGATTTAGAAGAGCCTCCCTGGAGGCTTAGACAACACCTTACTTTTGCATTCTGTACCTAAAGTCTCCAGTGGCAGCTTTGGGGATGTGATCTAGGCACAACAAGACCCTCACTCTATTGTCTCAAAAAGGGGGCCTTAGACAAAGATATCTCAATATAGATAGACCCAGGCCAGTTTCAAGTCCCCAGAAATGATGGCACCAGCCCCAGGAACAAAAGAACAGTCAGGATGTCTGATGGTAACCAATTAACCAGGAGATGCCCCTCTCCAGAGATAACATGACCTGACCCCGGAGAGGAGTTGTAAAACTCCTGACAAGGCAAACAGACAAGCTAGAATAAGATAAAGTCCAGGCCCGGGAAAAACTGGACCAATCAAGGATGGATCCATACTAACCCGCTCCCCTCTAAGAAATTTTATGGGTTTTGCCTATAAAAACTAACTTCCCCAAGAAAGAGGGACTCCTCCCTGCCTCACTGTGTTGGGTGTAGGAATGAGTCCCCTGTCTAGCTAGACTTGTATCTGCAGAATAAACCTTGCTGTTGCATTCTGGACATCCAATGTCTTCGGTGGTCTCTTTGGGGGGTTCACAATCTGGGCATAACAACAGTATCCAGTTTGGTCTCAGTTTATCCCCTCTACCCCAGAAACAGTTTCCGACACTACAGTGGCAGCTTTCCCTGCTAGTGAAGGTAGGGGTTTTTTGTCCGTTTCTGTTTTCATGGTCTGTGTGGTTTGCGTACAGACTGAAAATCTAACAAGGGAGGTTTTTGCCATTTCTAAACTCCCATTAGGACAGGTGTTTTGCCTCATCAGGCCTTTACCTGGCCCAGTTCCCCAGTGGGTTGGGTTTGCTTGTCTGGGTGCTCAAGGACAGAGCTTATGCCAGAGGCAATCAGCCCTCAGGGCTACACTCCCTCATCTTACCAGGAGTCAGTTAAAACAAAGCTTTTCTCAAAGAGATGCTTTCTCTGATAGAAAAGAAAACCTTACTCCTGGACAGTTCTGTTCTGCCCTGGCTGGGCTCTTTCCCCAGACAGCATTCTGACTCGGCAGCATGACTGCTTCAGACACAGTTCAGCTTTACTGTTTTCCCAGAAAGGTCCTTACTCTGATAGAAAGCTTTTTCTTAGATTTCTTTTTGCAGCTGTGGACCTATCAACCCGGGACTTGTAGGAAAGCAGACAACTGTACCGTTCCCATCGGCTTTAGCTTGCTTTGTTCATTAGCAATCTTCCCCTGGGTCCTGCACCTTCCTGCCTCAGCTCTGTGCTCCAGGAAGTTTGCAACTGCAGGAACCCTAGTATCCCTGAAATGTACTCCAACTCAGAGATGCTGGCCAGTCGCCCCTGGGTTTTTGGTCAGAAGTGAGGATACAATGCTAACAGTTTGCATTGCTTCAGGGGATCTTTGCATTAGGATGTTTAGAAGCACCTTTTCATTCTGAAAGGCTCACTCAGGCAAAACCCTTGATGCCTCAGCTGGGCTGTAAGGGAAAAGCTTGGTTTTTCTGCTTTTCTTAGGCAAAGTTTCCTGCTTCTTTGGGCTCTCTGTAGCTCTTTACCCATTCTCCCAAGCGTTTCCCTCAGGGTACTCTGACCCATTGTCTTTTACTAGCTTGAAGAGACAGAACTTAGAAGAGGTTTTTAGGAACTTGTCCCTGCCTCCTGCATTGCAGGGAGGATTGTTAAAGCTTGAAAGAGAACTTAGAGGTTTTGCTGTCTTAAGAGGTTTGTTGTTTTCTCTTAGAGCTAATCACAGGTGGTCCCCATACTAATATCTTCAGGTGATTCTAATTTTTTTTCCTTCTGAGAGAGAAAGTTAAAGGCTTTAGTTTTTAAGTTTTTTAAGAGAGCTTTTGAGAAAGATTAAAGCTTTTTAGAGAGATTTTTTCCCCAAATTTTCTAAGAAAAGCTTTAGAGTTTAAGAGAAAGATTTTTTTTCCCCAGTAGAGAGACCAACTTTTCCCAAAACTTCTGAACTTTAAACTTTTTGGCTTTTTACACCCCCATTTTTGCCTCAGGGAGAAAACACTTTCTCCTTCTGCTTGGACTTAGCATTTCAGCTGTTCCCTGGTCAAAAGCTTCCATAGGAAACTTTTTCTTCCCCATAAGCTCAGAAAAGAGCTTTTTTACTACCCGTAAAGCCCAAAGAAAGATTTTTTCCCCCAGTTTGCATTCATAGCCCCCAAAGTTAGAAAATTGAAGAGTTCTTCTCTCTAGTTGCCTTACTTACTTTTTCCTACACAATCATACACTTCTGAGTTTTTCTAAACTATATTACTACCCTATATCTTATACTTATTTTTCACAGATAGAAACTGAGAAAGGGATAGAAGATAGAAAATTTTGACAGAAGAGAATTTTGCTGCAGCATCAGACATCCTTCCAGTCTGCTTTCCTTTTCTCTTGAGGATAAAACCCCTGCCTCCCAGAAAAAATATTTTTTCCATAACACCAGCATGCCTTTCCACTGGCAGGGCTGACAGCACTTTCACCAAAAACTCTGTAATAAAACTATTATTTTCCTTTATCTTTAGTCCCTATTACTTTGTCTTTAGTCCCCCCTTTTTTTTGTTCCCCCCTTTTTTTTTCTTTAGTCCCTTTTTTCTTTTTTCTTTAGTCCCTGTTTAGGCGCCATTCTGTGGGGTATTTACCCACCACCCCCACAGTTCCCCAGAGTTTTCTTGAGTGCAATCAGCAGGAAATATTAGATAGAAGGATTTATAGCAAAGAATCTTGTGGAGATAAACAGATAGAAAATAAAGGATAGCCTCGAGAGGGCCTGGAACCTATTCCAATGGGCCCTGACTGTCTCTGGCCCAGGGTTTTTATAGAGATGCCAAGGGGTGAAGCAAAAGATCTCCTCCCCCAGCACAGCCAAGTGCAGGCCATCTCAGACACCTGCACTCAGGCCCGTGGTCCTGATCATCCTCTATTCGGACCTGCTGGGTAAAGCCACGAGGAACCTGAGAACGGGCTCCCACATTATAGTCTGGTTATCCTTTGCTTTATATTTGGTATCCAATTATGAGTGGGTACATATCATGTTTGTCCTTCTGAGTCTGGGTTACCTCCCTCAATATGATATTTTCTAGTTTTATCCATTTGCCTGCAAATTTCATGATGTTATTGTTTTTCATGTGTGTATGTACCACATTTTAAAATTATTACCCTATTGTCTGAGAACTGTTCACAAACAATAGGAATGGGCCCTGGTATCAGGGACTATGGGGGTTCAGCTCCTTGATAGTCCCCTCCCAGGTTCTGGGAATAATCTACAACTAGCTGATAATTTAATCTTTGATAATATGAAATGAATCTTCATACACTAAACTCCTTAGTCCATACACTTTATTCTTCTGAGTCAGTTCTCTCTCTACAGAGCTACAGCTCTGTACTCAAGCCTAGTTCCTTTCTTGCCTGATTGTCTCTACCTTTATCTATTGTCCCCTCTAAGTTCTATCTTAATTCTCTCGCTTTAGTTCTGCCTCATCTAGGTCCTTCTCATCTCATTTTTACCCATCTAGTACTTTCCCGTCTGGCTCTTCCTCATCTTCCATCCTGACCTCCAGTTCTCTAGTCAAAAACCCTCTCCAACCAAAATCCTCAATATCCTCTCTTCATTCTCCTTATATCTCAGTTCCCTTCAGTCTCTGAGGTGTTCGGTTATAAACCCAAACCATAGTGATTCTCTGCCAGAGCAAGGTCACCAGATTTGAATTCTTATAGGGTCATAAAAGCAGGTAAGAATTTTCCTCAGGAAGTGGCAGTCAGGCTTTCTTTCATAACCCAAAGGAGTGCTAATGATTGGTTAGCCAAGAAGGGAATTTATGTACTCAATCTACATTCCTAGAAGTGGTTAGGTAAGAAATCAGGAGTCTAGTAGTAAGGTTGTACGGAAGGAGGGTCTTGCCCTAAATGTCTCAAGAAATAAAGTTATTCTCCTGACCTAGGAGACTTGGTTTGGACTTGTTTGGACTTGGATGCTTGATAGGTATTTTAGATAAATACACTGTTAGTTCTTGGAAGCATGCAAAGCACTACAAGAAAATCATTGTAGGAAATAGCATATATATATATATATATATATATATATATACACACACATATACAAATGCTAAAATATCACCAAGACTTCTTAAACAATGGTTTGACCTTTGGAGAAGTCCTTGACTTTTCCAAGTAGTAGCTTTTGTAATAGTAGCTGAATGCCATTACATTTTCCTGTGGCTTGCAGCACCCTGGCAGCTATGTGTACTCTAACTGCTCAAAGGCTTCATGGTATGTGTTTAGGGCACAGGAGTTCTGGCTCAACCTTCATGTCCTGAGACTCCTTTCTATTAAAAGTGATCTGTGTCCTGACCTGATCTCTTAACTTTATTTTTCAGATAAACAGGTGGGGTCCAAGATTTTTACCCATGCTTGCTTACTATGCACTCTCGTGTTTTACTATGAAACTAGTAATAAGTCCTTTTAAAAATGTTGTGGTTACTAAAACAAGTTTAAGTTAATGAAGAGCTTAGAAATACTTTCTTTAAATTATGGGCAAATTTGTTAAGCAGTACTTTTTTGTCTCCTTCCTTTCTTTCTTTCTTTCTTTCTTTCTTTCTTTCTTTCTTTCTTTCTTTCTTTCTTTCTTTCTTTCTTTCTTTCTTTCATAGCTGTATAACTGTCTGTTGGACCATTACTCTCCTGGTAATATTCACTGTTCATCACTCCATCAACAGCATCTGTTTTAGTTACTGATCTATTGCTGTGAAGAGACACCATGACCAAGGCACTTAAGTGGGAGCTTGCTTCAGAAGGTTAGTCCATTATTATCATGACAGGGAAGAGACAGGCCTGGTACTGGAGCAGTAGCTGAGAGCTTTATACCCTGATCCACAGACATCAGACAGTGAGAGAGAGGAGAAAAAGGAGAGAGGGAAAGTGAGAGGGAGGGAGGGAGAGAGGAAGAGAGAGAGAGAGAGAGAGAGAGAGAGAGAGAGAGAGAGAGAGAGAGAGAGGAAGAAGAGGAGGAGGAAGAGGAAGAGGAGGAGAGAGAGGGAGGAGAGGGAGAGAGAGAGAGGGGAGAGAGGAGAGAGATAGAAGAGAGGAGAGAGGAGGGAGAGAGGGAGGAAGAAGAGCTCTTTTTTGTCTCTTATCACAATTACATAACCAAGAAAATAATGAAGTTTTGATTTTCACCAATTCCCACATGGATGCTTCTAGATCCCTTACTGAGTTTTCTACTAGAATGTAGTCATTCTGACATGAATCAAGATGTGGAAATATCAAAGTACTATTGGCAATATCTATCCATCCTATTTATTAAAATAGGGAAGCCATGGAGGACTGTTTGGAAAGATGAGAATCTGAGATCTGGAGAGACTGCTCAGTGGATAAAACAAGTATGAGGATACGAGTCTGAATTCACAGAACCACGCAAAGCAGGTGCAGTAATACACATCTATAGTTCCTGTGTTCCTTTAGCAAGATGGGAGGTAGCACATGTTGCTGCCAAGAACCTGGGCTGCCACCTAGGCCCATGTTAGTGTCTGGGAGCCATGCCACTGGCAGGGCTGTACAAACCTGAGCAGTATGCACTGCCACCCAGAAGCATGATGTTCTCTGGGCTTGGGCTGCTGCCAGGGGCCATGTCTGGGTCTTTGGCCCTACTACAGCCTGGATCTGTGTTGACTTCCATGACTTCTGTTGCCATGGAAGACAGTGAGGATAGGGCTGCACAGAGTTGGTCTCACCCCTCACTGGTTTCAGCACTAGGGAGAACTGCACCATTTTACCAACTGTCATACTTAGATAAACAGGCTCTGCACCTCTCTGGGGCAGCACAGTGGAGCTGATCCCATTGGCAGAGGGTGTGGATGGCCCTGAAGGCACAAGAGTGGGAGAGCTGGCCTCACTATTTGTCTGTCACATGCTGGCACAGGTGAAGGAGAGATGACCCCCTCACTCCTTGACATCTGCTGCAGGTAGGAAGGATGGTCCTAGGGTCATGAGTGGGAGAGCTGATGCTACCCCTCATTGCCTGCAGCACTCAGGAGAGTGGCCCTGCACCTCACCTGAGCAGCACAATAGAGCTGACCCTGTTGACAGGTGGACAGGTAATCTGGCCCTATCAATGTGCATCAGAGAGATCTGGCTCCATCCCTCCATCTGCCATATGGTAGAGTGGGTGAGAGAGAGATGCCCCTTCATCCCTTGTTCCTCATCACCTGTAGTGGGTGGGATTGAGCTATCCCTGAGGTCATGAGAGTCGGACAGCTGGTTGTGCTCCTCACTAGCTATAGCACACTACCCCGGCCAACAGGGCTTCAACGGGACCTCGACCACCCTAAGGATGGAATGACAGGGACAGGAGACACAAAGGAATACACTAAGACAAGATTCTGATCAAGGTGCAACTTAATTTTTCTCCAGAAGGGTTTATATAGTTCCTGCAGGGTGGGGGGAACAGGAAGCTGTTGTCTGCATAGGGTGGGGCAAGCTAACAGGATGTTTGTATAGGATGTTTATGCAGGATGTTGTCAGGGTGAAAAGGCCAAGGGCTCTGACTCAATGTCCTGTCGCTAGGCAACCTGACCATAAGACGTTCTAGTTCCCTGTCTTATGCGGGGGTGGGGGGGGGGGTAGGGGGGTGGGGGGGGTGGGGGGGTGGGGGGGTGTCTGTGTTTTTTCATTAACTAGAGATTCTGTCCTTGTCCCTGACAGCACACAGGAGAATAGACCCTGCACCTTGCCTGAACAGGACACTAGAGCTGACCCTGTTGGTAGGGGTCCAAGTGAGCTGGCCCTGAGTGTGTGAGAGCAGGAGAGCTGATCCAGCCCCTTGTCTGCCTTGTGGTGACACAGGTGAGAGAAAGATGCCCCCAACCCCTCGCCCCTGTTGTCAGGCTGGAGAGCTGGCCCTGGTGGTGTGGGTGCAGTGAGCTAGTCCCAAGGGTGTGAGAGCAGGAGAACTGGCCCCACTCCTTGCTAGCTGGGGCAATGCTGGAGAGCTCTCCCTGTTGGTGATGATGAGGGAAAGCTGGAAGCTTGACCAACCCTGCTACTACCCCGGCCCAGAACCAGGGCTAAGAGTTATCCTACCCCAACATCTACCTTATCTGTGAACTGCTGGAGCATGTGAAGTACCAGGCTGGACCTGAAGACCCAAAGCTGCAGGGTCTCCATGACACAAGGCAACAACAGGATATCCAAGAGGAGTCCCAGTGAAGGTCTATTGTTGAAGGTATAGCAGAAGCCAGAGGCCTAAACCAGACCAATGACTCATTGCAATGAACACTTGCAAGTAAAGGTGTATGTACTAAAGGGTCTACTATGTCACACTACAGCTTCCAAATGCTGAGCTGTTTTTTTTTTTCTTTTGTTTTTTTGTTTTGTATGTTAGTTTGGTTGTTATTGCTTTTAGTTTTTTGAGGTTTCAAGGGCAGGGGGTGAATATGAAAACATGGAAAGATGGATGTGATAGGGATACATGATGTGAAACCATAAAGAATCAATAAAACACAGCAGTGATGGATTTGTTCACTGGGGGGCTGGACAAGTCTTTGGGGTAGATCATGAATATAGCTAAGGTGATTGACTTTGGCAGTGTTGCTTTTAGAGCTGACAACATGTCCATCTCTGGGAAACTAGTATCCAATCTGTCTTAGTCACTGTTCTATTGCTGAGAAGAGAAGAGAAACCATGACCAAGGAACTCTTATAAAAGGAAGCATTTAATTGGGGGCTTGCTTAAGAGTTTGAAAGGGTTAGTCTATGCTCATCATGGCAGGAAGCAGGCAGACATGGTGCTGGGGCAGTAGCTGCTAGCATTACATTTTTATCAATAAGCAGCAGGCAATGAGAGAGGGAAAGACTGGGCCTGGCTTGGGCTTTTGAAAACTCAAAGCCCCAACCACCCCACCAATGACACACCTCCTCCAATAAGGTCACACCTATCCTGGAAAGGTCACACCTTTTAATTCTTCACAAATAGTTTCCTAACTGGGAACCAAACATTTAAACAATGAACCTCTGGGGTCCATTTTCATTCAAACCACCACACTCTCTGTGAAGCAGCTCCTTTTCATTGATAAATATATTTTTGCTTCACTGAGCTCATATTGTTTCTGTTGGACATAATTAGGATCTTCTCTGAAACAAGAACAACCCAACTAGAAAAAAGGATTGGCAAAAGTTTAAAATAAAAGGACATAAAAGATTCTGAAACCAGACTTGTGAATTGTTTTGTGTTTTTGTTGTGGAAAGCTGGTGAGAAAAGTGCTGGACATGTTGACAAACCTTATAGAATAGACACTAAGTAATCTTAATTAGGGTCTGGTGGAATTATGTTTATGTTTGTTTGAGGAAAATCACTCTTGCCTAGAGCAAGATATGAGTAAAGCAAGAAGCAAGGAGACCCATCAGGAGGTTATAGTAGTGACAGCAAAAAACTGTAAGTCCCAGAATTAAACCAATGATCATGAGGAAGGGGAAAGAAATATTGAGGAGATATAAGGAACTGAAAGTTCTGATTAATTAGATATGAGCATGATGAAGAAATTAGATACATGTTTATGTTAGAAACATATAAAGAGATGAAAAGATTGATATGCTTTGATTAAGAAGTCAAAACAGATAATCAGCAAGCAATTGAATATGTGGGACTAGAGTAGACAATAGAAATGTCTTTATTGGTGACTGTAGACATTTTGGTGGTAAGGAGATCTACCAGGTAGAATATGTCCTATGAGAGGAGAATCGAACAAAATGTTCAAGCATGAGTTCAGGGAGGTTTGGTGTGCAAAACCAGAGAACATAAAGTTCACTGAGAAAGTACAAACAAAGGACTAAAGGCAAATGGCAGTACCATTTGTGCTATACATGAAGTAATCAAAGAAAGATGATAGGATATTAACATCCATGAAAATGTATAAGAGCTTAATTGGCTTAATTCCATATTTAATTTCTTTACTCAATTTGGCTACATTGTGCTTAATAGTGACCTTGGCAAGAACATTTTGATGAAGTGACAGAGTCAATTTGTGGGGTTACAGACTCAGTGTCACTTTCTTCATTGATTGGTTCAAGATTGGAAGGCACGGTGAGAAGTTGGGCATTATCCAGAGGAAGATGAAGAGATGGGGACCACAGATCTGCTGTTTGCTCCCTGTCATGAGTGACTCAAAAAACATACAAGCAAAAATCAATGGGGAATCAGGAATTGTAAAGTTGGGATTAAGTGAAGCCTCTATACTGACCTTACTCAGAATGACAATTGAATTTAGGGTGTAATAAATAGATAGGACAAACTCCAAAGTCCTTAGTGAGTATATGGCAAAGATGGAGAAGTCAGTAACCAAGGTGGGCAAGCAAGCAGTTTATGAGTTCATTTTAATAGTGTGGTTAGATAGATATATAACTTGCTTCCTTTTTGTTTTTATTGCTTTTTTTTTTTTTTTTTTTTTTTTTTTTTTTTGTATTTGAGAGAAGATCTTGCCAAACAGCATAGACTGGGCTGGAACTTGCTGTGTTGCCCAGGCTGGCCTTACACTCTCAGTCCTCTAGTTACAATATTGAGATTTCAGATGCAAGCCACTGTTCTGCTGATAACATATTCAAAAATTAATTTAATATATGTACACATGTGTGTATGTTTTCTCTTTGTGTATGGGCATGCATGTATCCAACTGCTTGTGGAGATCAGAGGACAACTTTTGGGAGTAAGATCTCTCTTCATCTGTGAGTTCCAGGGATTGAGCTAGGATTTTCAGACTTTTTTTTCAGATTTTTTTTTTTTTCTGTGAAGAGACACCATGACCACAGCAACTCTTATAAAGAAAACATTTAATTGGAGTGGTTCTCATAGTTTCAAAGGTTCAGTCCATTATCATCATGATGGAGAGCATGGTAGTGTGCAGGCAAATGTGGTGCTGAAGTAGTAGCTGAGAGTCCTATATTTTGCAGGCAACAGGAAATCGACTTAGACCCTTGGTGGCATCCTGAGCATAGGAAACCTCAAAGCCTCTCCTCACAGTGACACATTTCCTCCAGCAAGGTCACACCCACTCCAACAAAGCTATAGCTCCTAATAGCGGCCTGTAAGATTATGGGGGACAATTACATTCAAATACCACAGTCAGCAAGCACTTTTGCCTACTGAACCAACTTATTACTGGCATGATGGCACACACTTCTACAAAAAGGAATTTTTAAGATTTATTTTTATTAATTTCAATTATATGTGTTTATGTGTGCTTGTTTGTGGTTATGTGCATGTTTGTGCAAGTGTCAATGGGGGCCAGATTGTTGAAACTCCTTAAAGCCTGACTTACATGTGCTTGTTAGAAACCTGACACAGGTACTGGGAACCAAGCTCAGACCCTCTGCAAGAGCAATATGTGCTCTCAACCACTGAGCTATATCTCTAGCTCATAAATGTGTGTGTGTGTGTGTGTATACTCTGAGTCATAATTTCAAGGGTTGCCATTCCTTTACCTTCTGTATTTGTGTGGAACATGGAGTAATGGGGAGAGTTTTTAGGATGGCAAGAGTTTCCTTATTTTGTATTGAAGGTGAGAATGGTGGTGAGAGTTGGGGGAGGACACATGTGGGAAGAACACATGGAGGCAGAGATGTAGAGGAGAATGAGATGACTTGGGTGTGAGATTGTACGCACAGCCTGCATTTAGATCTACTGGGCTGAGCATCAAGTGACAGCTCAGTCCCAAGGCTTGTAAAGCCACATACTCTGATAGTAGAGAGAGTAATAATGGAAAGAGTCCATTTCCATCTCTGAGAAATACCAGGTAGATAGGATTGATGGATCCCATGATTTAGAAGTTTGAAAAAGCACCAGTTTTATATGTATAAAAGATAATAATTTCTAAATGGAGCCAAATACAGACTAAATTGGTTTAGATTCTGTTTAAAAAACTCTAAAGCTTTTACATTAATGTTGGAAAAGTAGCATTAAAGAGCTGGCAGACATTTCTATACAGGCAATGATAAATGATTTCTTAGCATCATCTCAAACATGACAGAATATTCTTCTTGATTCTGTCCTCCTCCTGGGCATCCACAGTGTCAGTCTGTCTCCTGTTAGAACTGTAAAGGTGCTATCCCATCAAAGAGGAATGCACTAAGTATTACACACCTAATTGTAACAGGAATCTTAAAAGTTCTTATTAATAAAAACAAGCCTGAGGCCAGTTATTGGGGTGAATGCTGGAAGATCAGAGAAGCAGAACAAGCCACAGCCTCACCTCGCCAGTTCCTCAGCTGGTCCTGTTTCCTCAGACTGGAAGCCTCTAAGTCTTCATCCAGAATAAATCTCAGCTCAACTGCTGCTTGAAGCCTGAAAGCTTAACCAGCCAAAATGCTTAACCAGCCAAATGCTTCTAGTTTCTGGTCTTCACCCCTTATATATCTTTCAGTTTTTGCCATTGCTCCCTGGGATTAAAGGCTCACTTCTTGGGATTAAAGGCGTGTGTCACCATGCCTGGCTGTTTCCAATGTGGCCTTGAACTCACAGAGATCCAGAGGGATTTCTACCTCTGTAATGCTAGGATTAAAGGTGTGAGTGCCACCATTTTCTAGCCTTTGTATCTAGTGGCTGTTCTGTCTCTGACCCCAGATAAGTTTATTAGGGTGCACAATATTTTGGAGAACACAATACCACCACACCTAATAGTGTAATAACTGGGGCCTGAGCATCCCTTCTCTCTTAAAAAACTCTTTTGCTTGGGGTTAGCAAAATAACGAGGTCTGGAGTTTAGTTCCCAGCACTTCCTGTGATTCTACATCTAGGGGATCTGTGATGCCCTCTTCTGGACATGTTGGGTGCTGCACTCACATAGACATGCCTTGCCATATGCATACTTAAATGCAGAAATAAAATCTTTAAAGAAGAAAGATAGCCTTTGGCCACTTGCGAAAATATTTTCCTTTACACAACCCCCTTCATTTTAGTGTTCCTCTGTCTTATCTTTCATTAATTTGTGAATTCTCTTCCACTTTCAAAGAAAATAAGATCAAAGCAAAACAAACGTGTGAATAAGTTTTTTCTTATTTCACAGATAGCAATTTAGTGTTTTCCTTTTATCTGAGATAAAATTTCTGTTTTTATCTCTTCTAATAACATCATAATCATTGCATAAAATATCTCTCTTGAAAAAGGCTCATTTGCTTAGGGAATATGTAAGTAAATCACCTATTCTATTTGCTTTTGATTTTACAAATAATAAGACTGCAGTTTTCACTACTGTCTGAGACCAAAACTCTTTTGTGCATGAAAACATGCCCTTTGGAACTATAATATAGAAACAAAAACAAAAACAGGCAAACAAACAAAAAAAACCCACAAAGCTATCAGTCCAGTTTGTCTCTCAGACTGTCCAAAGTATCACTTTTAGTTTGGGTTTTATTTCTGTTACTACTGTCTTGGCAATATAAGTTGGGGTATTCTGTTTTCTGAGAATAAAAATCTTGTGTGTTTTCATTGATTTTGACTTAATGTATAAGGTTGTGCTTAAGCACTGACAAATAAATATTGAACTACTACTGTGCCTTAGGAAACAAACTGAAAGGTTGTATATAGGTGGGAAAGCCAGGTGACACAGATAACACATGCAGGAATCAGAAATGAATACAATACTTTTGAAACTGGCATTTCCAATGAGTTATGGGGCTGACTGTAACAGCAAGGTTCTCTTTAGGTCTCCTCATGGTAGTCACTGCATATTGATTGCCTAGCTTATGGAGCACCTGAGAAGTTTTTGTCTGAAATATTGTTTCACTAAATGTCGATCTTTTGTGTTCAGTAACTGGGCTCTTACACTTTGTGGAATCAAATATTTTAAACTTAAAATTGTGTCTGAAGTATTATTGTGTGTATATGATGAGTTTGTATATGTGTGTGTGTGAGAGAGAGAGCGAGAGCGAGAGCGAGAGCAGGGGTGGGGGAGAGAGAGAGAGAGAGAGAGAGAGCATGCATGCATGCATGCCACAGTGCATGTATGAAGGCCAGAGGACAACTCTGAGGAGCCAGTTCTCTCTTGCTACCCTTATATAGATTGTCATCAGTCTTGCACGGCAAGCACCTTTACCCACTGAGCTTCCAGCCTTAATTTTCATATGTTTTAAAATCACATTTCTACATTTAATAACAATTCAGCTACTAAGACTCCAGAGCAGTTCCAAAATTATTCTTTTCTTTTTCCCAAAATTACTTTATACTGTAAAAAAATATGTCTTTAAAATAGCACAAATCCACTCCAAGCTTAAATGAAAGCTATTAAGTATATCTGAATACTAAGCTTACTCCTTGTTCTGAAGTGCTTAATATTCTAGTTAGGTAAATCGTGCTACAGAGTTACAGTTAAACAGGGCACCTGCCCACCTGATAAGAGAATGCCAAATTGCCTTGGGCAATAAGTACTCTTGTTACTGCCAGGACTACTTCTCTTCATAACATACTAAATAAAATTTTCTTTGTTTTTGCATAGTCTTTAAAAAAAGAAAAGAAAGGAAAAGCTGGGTATGGTGACACACACCTTTAATCCCAGCATTTGGGAGGCAGAGTTAGGTGGATTTCTATGAGTTTGAGGCCAGTCTGGTCTACAATGCAGGTTCCAGGACAGCCAAGGCAATGAAGAGAAACCCTATCTTGAAAAACCAAAAAGAGAAAATTTATTAAATATTTTATGTGTATTTCTTTTTAGCTATTTTCCTCAGTGGCATTGAAAATATCATGAGGTCAGCCAACCTTCAGTTTAATTTTAACCCATTCTATACCTAATTTATATCCCAGGGACTCTTAAGGAGAAAATAAGTTTTTCTGCATCAATTTAATTAAATCAATTCAATTAGTTCTTTCATTCAACAAATATTTATTAAGCACCTACAATATGCCAGGCACTGTGCTGGGTGCTGGGGATACACTGTGAACGAGATAGACACAGTCCCTGCCCTCAAGGAGCTGACAGTCTAGTAGTTTACAGACAAGTACATAGGCAATTACAATGCAGTATGATGAGTGCCGTGATGGGTAAGAACATTAAGAATGGCACGTAACTCAGCGTCATAGGCAGAGCTAGTGGATAATCATGGAAATCTTCCCAGTACAAATAAAATCGAGTGCTGAAGGATGAGTGACAGTTGGGCAAAGACAGAAGAGCTGCAGACTGAAGAAATGGGAGATGCAGTGTTCTGTGTGCTGTGGAGGTCCATTTGCTGGCTGAGAAAGTTGGGTAGGAGTAAGAGAAAAAGATATCAGGGCGGGCCCAGATTGTGAAAGGAATCATTTGCTCAGTAACAGAGAATTAACCTTTCTTGAGGGACACTGTGTACATGTGTTATATGAATTACATTGCAGTGATGCACAGTTATTAAATGAGAATTATAAGGGCTAAAGGGAAGGAAATCAATCTCCATATTTCTGCTAGAGCTTCCATGGTGTCACACCCTGTGCCCTCACCAGGCCACCTTGCTGCACAAGCTCTGTACGCAGGCACTGACAAAAGGCTCTTACCATCACCTCCTCCTGTGAAAACTCAACTCAACCTTCAAGGC
Source organism: Peromyscus maniculatus bairdii (assembly GCF_049852395.1). Lineage (NCBI taxonomy): Eukaryota > Metazoa > Chordata > Mammalia > Rodentia > Cricetidae > Peromyscus > Peromyscus maniculatus. The sequence goes on from NC_134858.1 coordinate 1,943,249, forward strand.
CACACTTGAGGAATCATCCTAACTTGTGCTTTCTGCAAAGATTCCTCAGTCCGTGATTTTTATCTGTACCATTGAACTTATTCATCATTTCAAATGAAGCAGATTTTTTGAACCATAAGTGTTTTGTTTTCTTAAAAATAGACATGGTACAAATTTTTTCACAATTTCTGGGTAAAAATAAGCATTCAGCTTTCAGCTGTGGTCTACCCCAAACAATTATCAGTGCCTTCAAAGAATCCAAATGGAAGTATAGGAATGAGGTTGATAGTCCAAGAGACACTGAAGTCTATGCAGCAAAATAGAGTCAAGTAAAATTTCCACACAGGTGTATTGTTGTCAGAGCAGCTGCTCGCTCCCAGACTCAAAGTCTCCATCTTTGACAACTTGATCTATTAACAAATGAACCCAAGGTCTGTAAAGGAAGGGATCATAGTATGCGGACATAATGACAAACTACACTTTCTGACATGGCCTATCCCTTGACTTCTATATCTCTCATGGGGTCTTTGAATTTCTCAAATAACTTGCACAATCATAGGGAAAAGATTTAAGTTCTGTTGATAGATACTGTAAGAAAAACTCTTGTTTTATTCTTTGGGGTGGGTACAAAAACCACAATTTTGTACACAGAACAGGATTATAAATTATATTGATAACATGAGTGACCCGTAGTCTTTTTTTTAATTCTACATTGCGGATGGATGACTTCATGTCAACATTTTCTTCACTTTTTTCTTTTTGTTCCTGATAGACAAACACAATCTATGTACCAACTTGTGTGACAGAGTGAAGGTTACAGGAAACAAAGTGACCAACAACTTTTACATTAAAAAAAGTCTCTGAAGTTTGTTACAGTGATGACATTTATATCAATTATTGCAATGTATTGTTCCCTAAGATGGTTAGAAAAAAGAATTGTGTTGTCCTCTACCGGATTGACTTCAGTTAAAAAGCAAGCATGTTTCAGTATTGTTTTATTTCCAAAGTAACTGTAAATACTTTCTTTAAATTTTGTTGGTTGTTTTCACAGGATTTACATGTTAATTATTTCCTTATCACATTTTAGTGACTGCTTGTCTCAGCTGCAGATTATTCCATCGACTACAAGGATGTTCTGGAGACACAGGCTAGCAGGTCCCGTGACCTCTGTTAACTGTTGAATCCCTCGCTGTGGTGACCAAGGCCTTTCTGAGAAAGAACTTCACAGTTGAATGCTGTAACTGGCCAGTCTGATTAGTTTTAATTGCGCTCAAGTGAAATTTGTTGCTGTTAATACACCCATCCCAGACACCCCCCACCCACTCGCCCCCAAAAAACTAAATTGTGAGTTTTCCTGATATAAAATCCAAGTCTGAATATCCGTGCTGAACTCATGCACTGGTTCTGTCCGGCACTCAGAACATCCTTCCTGTTCTCAGCCAAAGGATGGGTTAATCCAAGACCCACGCTGGGCCTGTCCCTCCGGACTGCATTTCCATCAGTCACCAACACAGTTTAATTAAGGCACTCAATTATATTTTTGGTTTTTATGGTAGGTCCGATGCAATGACAGCCAATCCCGAACTTTGTCTAATTGCAGTTCCTGTGTGTACGGCCTTGGGGCAGTCGGGGGTCAGCACACGGCCGTTTTCTCCCACACTCCCAGTGATGGATAACCTGGCTTTGTTTCTTATGGCTTCAGAAAAAGTCAGCTGGGTTGCATGAAAAGGAAACAGAGAGGATGCTGGGTGTTATGATATTTCTGTTGCTGCAACAAAATGTGGCACATCAAACACCAAAATATCGATAATTAGACATCTGCATTTTTTTTCCTTGTGATTTTTGGTCATAGGCAAATTGCTTATACGGGAAAGGAAAGCTCAGACACAACAGGAGATGAATTAATCAGCCTAGAGTTTTAGGTCCTACATATTTAAAAGCTGTTTGTAAGATCATAAAATCTTTTTTTTTTTTTTTTTTAAGCAAATCTGGGTAGGAAGAACCTTTTCACTTATTGGTCTCTATACCGTAGTACTTCTAAAGAAGCTTCTCTTGCATTTGATGGACGTTCTATAAACCACAGTATTTTCTTGCTAGGTGTTTTCTTTCTGGTGCAAGGAATGGTTTCTTAAATCATGACAAACTGCTAAACCATAAACACACAAATTTCCTGTTTTCCTTGCACAGACCTATCCACACACTTTCATTCATTCACATGAGTTACAGACATGACTCAGAACAGCACGTTAGTGACACATAGTTCACTATATGCCTGTCAGGAATCAAGGCTCACTTGTAAGATTTATGCTTTAAGGAGATGCCTTGAAAGTAGGCATATTTGACAATGCACAGAATGGAACGGGGTCTTCTGGACCTGAAGGAAGGGTGGCCAGTCTCTAAACACTCATTGAATCTTTATTTCCTGACTTCTCTGGTAGCAGAAGATAACACTATGTAGAGGAGAAGCCAGCTCTGTGATCATGTAAATCTGACTACTGTTTACTGTTTACTGCCTCCAAATCCTTCCTAGCAAATAAATCCCAGTGTTAATAAGAGGAAAATATGGTAAAAGCGATGTCCCTACTTCTTTGCAACTCATAATGTATTTGTTTATTGAGAACTCAATTTTATCTAATTCCTTAAGAAACTGCATTCTAGTGTTTGATATGCTCTGGAAATTAAATATTTGGCTGATTTTATATTAATGAAATTCATTATTTTATTAAAAGCTGTTTGGAGTAAAAATGCTTGAAATCATTCACCCTAATGACAACAAAAAGTTGAACTCAAATTGTGTGTATTGACTTAACTATGATTAAAATAAAAGGTGAATCTAACAGTAGTCAAAATGACTGAAGTAAAAACTGAATGTATATTTTCATAATACTGACTTAGGGTGTGACTTTATAGAAACATTAATAGCGTTTGAATTTAGAATAATTTGGCATATACTGAATATAAGTTGTATAAAATAAAATAATAAGGAAACATACTGTACATTTTTAAAAATTGTACAGAAACTGAAATTCAGTATACTAGCAAGGAAGCTAGAAGTGGAAGCATAAAAACATGTGAATGAGCTGGACATGGTGGCACACTCCTGTAGTCCCAGCACTCAGGAGGCAGAGGCAGACAGATCTCCGAGTTCAAGGCCAGCCTGGACTACAGAGTGAGTTCCAGGACAGCCAGGGCTACACAGAGAAACCCAGTCTCAACAAAACCAAACAAAAACAAAAAACCACCTAACAAACAAACAAACACGTAAGGAACCGTCCTTCAAGGCCCCCATTGGCCATGCCAGTCTCAACTGGGAACTCAGAAGTGGTGGATTGAACTGCAAGGAATCTTACTTTGACAAGGAAGACTTGTGAGACTCTTAGAGAGTAAGTACTTTGGTATGGTTATAACTAAAAACCCACCAACAGACCAGCATTGTTTGCATCAAGAAAATGTAACAAAAACATTTTATTTATGAAATATAAGCCAGGATTTAGGATTAGAGTTTCTACAAAACTTTCTAATGTAATTTTTCCTTTGATGGTTGAGTGTTTTTAGTGGATTTAAAAAATAAGAACCCGTTAGTAGATATCTAGCTGTTTGGAACACAGTAGCTTTTAGAGGAAATATTTTGGAGCTTGGATTGAATTAATTCAGATGGTAAAGAAAATAGGACACAAGACTGTGAGTTCAAACAAGCCAGTGTGTGTGTGTGTGTGTGTGTGTGTGTGTGTGTGTGTGTGTGTGTGTGTGTGTGTGTATCTGTGTGTGTGTGTGTGTGTGTGTGTGTGTGTGTGTGTGTGTGTGTCCACAGAGCTTTTTAGAAAAGGGTATCAGAACCTCTGAAGCTGGGGTAATAGGTATCTGTGAGCCATCTGATGTAGGCACTGGGAACTGAGTGTTGGTACTGCATTAGAGCCCTCCAAACATCTGTGCATTGCTCTGGCCCCTAGCCACATTTCTAAGTAGATCTTCTATGTATTAACTTTCCAGAGTTTGATTTTGGAGATTCTGGATGGTATCTAAATTAACAACCATTAATTATAGTCAGTAGAGTCCCATCTTTCTTTCTTTTTTTCTTTTTTTTTTTCAAGACAGAGTCTCTGTCCATAGTCAAACCTAGCCTAAAATTTGCAGATTCCACTTGTCTCAGTGTTTCAAATGCTAGGATTCTAGCCATGACTGGCCATGTCAGTCTCTACAAAGTTTTTAAAAGAGAAAAAAAAATAATTTTGACAGTAAAATAAAAATTGTTTACTCTCAAGTCTTTGCTGCAGGTACAAATTATTTTTGTTTACTCTAAATACTACCGTTTTCAAAGTAAAAAATTACCTGACTATGAACACTTTGTCTATGTTTAAAATATATTTTTTAAATGGTCAAATTTAGCCTTAAAGGTGATAACATATGATTAACTTCAATGACAGGCTTCAACTAAAACACATTATGATGTAAAAATTCTATGTACCTAACCTGGTACAATTAACAATTTACCACTCTTTTGTAATAAATGACATTCATTGGTATTTCTTTATAAAATTTTGAATATTGCTTCTCTATCTTGGATTTATCAAATGATTGGAATGAACAAGAAACTCAGTTTTAGTAACACAAAAAATAGGATGCATTATGAAATTGATATCAGAATTCATTCCAAATAACACAGGTCAGATCATTTTCTTCCATTTGGGAAATCTCTCTTCAGCTCAGTAAAAATTAAGATAAAAGCATTGTCTTAATGGCCATCAACCTTGACACAGTCTCAATTTATTTCTGTGAATTTTCAAATAATTTCTCCCAAATTTCCTAATGATATCAGAAGAAGTGCTCATTGTGCTTTTATTAGAGTGAACTGAGGGCTTAGTTTTATATTTTTCAGAAAACTGAGGGCCAACCAGCTGGAGCTGTCACTGTCTAAGTGTGTTTGACCATAGGTTTCTAGAAGGCAGGAGAAGCTGCTAAGTCTTCATCACGGGTGGCTTCTTTCTTTCCTTTCAGAAAGTAGCACACACTTCAGAAGTTTCTTTTGACAATAAATATCAAATCAACCACATTTTCTGCCACAACCTCAAATGTACATATTACTAAACTGTATATTTTTGTCTTGACTTTCAGCTGTCTCAAGTCCTGGCTGTCTCTTGAGGGCTCAAAAACTCATTTATCATGTAATTAAAACAAATAGCTGGTTCACTAGGCTACTATATGTAATTTTAGAAAATGGTTTTGTTATAATTCTTTGTTTTGTAGCCTGACTTTAGAAGAGCAATACTAAATTCATTAAGGTCTTATTTTAAAACCACCTTTGATCATTAGAGGAAAGAAGTGGATGTTTAGATTCTGAAAAAGTTAACTTTCATCTGTACTTCCCTGAATGCATATCATTTTTACTGTGACATGAGGGGAGTGTATAAATGTGACTGGTGTGGCTTTTTAAAAAGGAACCAAAGTGGAAAAATGAGAAAAATGCATAAAAACTGACTGCAATGTTTCATATATATATATATCCAACACCTTGGATGGAGAAGTGCTGGGCTGTCTAGAATGCCTTAGTAATAAGTAACCTTGTATAAGTTGAATCTCATTTAATAAAGGTGTATCATAGCCCTACTGGGCTGGCTTGAGGACTACTGTTAGATGAACAAACAATAGAGATTAATGCTTTTAAATATAGAAAGATGACTGGCAAATGGAATACATGTTAGATTAGGAGCTAAAATTCATGCAGTCCTTACTATGTGGTGGTTCCTTTATATGTATTATTTCTTTAGAAAACAATGTAACCTTATCAAAACCAGGCAACTCCCTAGGTTTTTGATCAATTAAAGTATGTTTTACTCTTATTTTCTTAGCATTTATGAGTTGTCATAGAAATTTGGCTTGTCTATGTTTAGGAAAGCTTGGATATAATTTAAAATTCCCCTGATTTTGGGGAAATCATACTGTTTACATCATTTTGTGGAACAATTCTAATTTTTCATATTTCTGGTCAATTCAATGCAGATATCTATTAGCAACATAAAGTTTCAAACAGAACATCTGCAGCCAACAAAAACGGAATCACTGTGCACTGAAAATGTCAAAAATAGAAAGCTCTAATCAGAAGCAAGCAATACCACCACAGACAGGCCACAACACTGCGTTCACAGGATGCATCCCCCACTCACTGGCGTAGGCCCTAAGTCCTACCCCTAAATTTTAATACTTTCGGTTCCATATACGTTGTAACCTTCTCTATAGGTTGCTAAATTGTGGGTATTCTGCGAGGAGGTTGGGTTAAAAGTCTGTGCACTCTTTGCCACCTTCATTCTCTTCGCCTCTGCCCTGGACTTGTAACAGAACTCTATCAAAGCCACCAGCATCGCCAAGCCCAAGCCGCCAACCAGAATGTAGAAGACGCCGGCTACATTGCTCAGGCTCAAGGCACTCGTCTTGTCCTAGGGAGGATAAAGACACTTCAGTTAACTGTGGGAATGTCACACCCAAAAGGTAAAAGAACACATAAAGTCCAAGTAGCCAAGTAAATGCTTAGTTTAACTGGGGAATATTTACAGGTATAAGTCACTGATGTAGGTTTATAAATGTAAACATAAAGCTTATAGCTCTTGGGAGAAGAAAATTATAATTACCAAAAAAATTATATATAATTACACCCAATGAAATTCAAACATTTTATCATTACTAAATATATAATGAAAACCACTATACTTAACCATATGTAAGCATTCATATATTTACATAGGGAGGCAGAAGAGGGCTTATTTAGACTTTGAAAATGTCATGCTCAGAATATTGGGAAGAAAATCTTTCGACTTTACATCCTTTATAACACAATTTTTAATGTTTATATTTCTTTTGGATAGTTATCATTACACCATTTCCTAATTATAGAACTAAGGGTCTTTAAGTTACCAGTGTCACACTGTATTCATCATTAACTTGTCAAGTATGTGTAAATAATAAAGTATTACAGCATGCATCATTTATTCTTCCAGTATGTCCATAGGGAAAACCTCATGAGCAATATTAATTTTGAATTTTATATGCTACTTAGCAATAGTATATGTAATATAATATTGTGTATATAATATACAATAAATATATATTATTTAGCAATATGCATAATTTTAGATAATTTTAAAATTTAAATTTAATTTATTGTTTCTTTGAGACAGGATCTTATGTAGCCTAGGTTGGCTCACTATGGAGCTCAGGGTAGCTTGACGCTTGATCCTGCTGTCTCTGCCTCTGATGTTTTGGGATTACAAATTTATATCACTACTTCTGGCTTTTTGAAGATAATTTTCAATAAAATATATTCAGACTGAGAAGCAAATGATTTATGTATGGTCTGATTTATGATTACTTTTACTGATTGAAAATTATAATGTTTAATAGTAAATATTTTAGTCATAATATTATTCAGAGCCTCACTATATGTATTACTTTATTTTTAGACCTGGGAATAGTCAAGCAGATGATTGGAAGATATTAAAATTGTAACAATAACTAAAAAATGCCATAAACTGTTAATATGTTTATAATATATTTTGCAATAGCACTATTGCAAAAAAATTTAGGAAGACACTCTGAAAGGTGTTCTATGGCCACCCTCTGTCCCATAATACCTTGCATGCAAAATCTGGTTCAAGTTCTTTAGTAGTTATGTTAGAAGAGTATTTAATTCAAGTGATACATTTATATATTTATCTCTCTCTTTATATATGTATTTGTCTGCTTGGTCATGTTATTTTAAGGTAACATGGTGCTAAATATGTGTGTTTATCTTTCTTTACAGCAGGACACAATGTAAAAGTTTCATTATATGGCCAAGCTTGTCTCACTCCACTCTGTTTCTAAGGCAGATGAAAATGATTAACTGTGTGTAAGGTTTGAAAAGTGCCCTGTTAACCTGATTTTGTTTCCTAAAATTAATAGAAACTCTTCAAATGTTAGTCACTTGTTTCAATGTCCTAGGTTAAACACCAACTCGTTTTCTTTCTAGAATGTGATATAGAAAAATCTCAAGAAAAGGTTTAAAAAAATCTTCAAATATGACTTAGGAGCAATCATACACACATACACATGCTCCCGAGCAATGGGGTTTAAAGGCATGTGCCGCTGTTCCCCAGCCTCTCTTAAGTATATTTTATTAGTATGTGCAGGTGTGCTGAATCACTAATGAACTTGATCTTTTTTTCAATTAGAATAAACATGTAAGTTTGTACTCCCCAAACTCAGCCTCTATGTTTCTGTAAATAATTCGCAAGCAGGGATGGGAGAGGAGGTCGGTAGCTAAGAGCACTGTCTGTTTTCCATAGGATGTGGGTTCGGTTCCAGCACCCACATGGCAGCTCACAACTGTCTGTAACTCTAGTTCCAGGGTATCCACTGCTATGTTTTGGCCTCTGAGAATGCAGGAACATACATGCAAGCAAAATACCCATACACATAAAATAGAAATAAATAAATCTTTAAAAATGAATTCAAGAGCAAAAGATCTTAGAACTTATGGATATGTACTGTTAACACTGATTTTTGAAATAATTTCTATTGAGATAATGGATCTGGAAGTTCTTCTTATTGATCTGTCAAGCCAGAAATGTGACAAGCCTCTTTGAACTAAAGCAGAATGCTTGACAGTGTGGTGACATGACCCTGAATTTTGTTTAACATATTTACCTTATTTTTTTTTATGAATAACTGCTGATCAATTTTTCATTTCCTGTTTTGAGAACCAACTTTTAAAATACACATTTCATGGTCTCTTTATCAAAAACCTAACTGACAAAAATTAATGGTAAATAAGTTTGAGACTCATATAGATAATTCTGTTGTTATATATATATATATATATATATATATATAATACTTCATATATAAGAGGTAATCTTAGTTTATTTTAAATCTTTACTACTAGGGAGCAGTTTATTATCTATGGACAGTCTCTGTGGATGAAATTTATGGCATTAATTTTTAATTTAGGCAATGGCTAGATGGACAGAAAAGTTCAATGTTTAAGGATTCATAAGCTTTGGACAATTGCTCCCAGTTACTGTTTGTTTTATACACAAGAAGAGGCCCCAAACTGCAATGACTGACCTTGCTTCCCGAGTCCTTGGGTCCACATTCACCTTTATCGTACCACCATTTGTTTTTCAGCTTGTCTAAGACGCCTGCCTCACTGAGTTTCAAAACGGCAAGGTTTACAGGAGTTCTTCACGTGGAAAATAACATAAATAACATTATATATGTTATTTTATGTTATTCAAGTAAAACTACATTAGAATCGCATGGCAAAGTGACGGAGCAAAGGCCACAGTAGGCTGTATGTCTTGAACTGTAGGCCCAGGTTTAGAATCAGACATAAAACTGGGGCCTGCTCCATCGCTTTATGTAACAGGCACATACTGCTAGGGAGGATTTTTAAATAAAAATATATGCAATTACTGTGAATACAAAACTATTGGCCTGGTTGGGCTTCACAAACAGTTGTAATTTCCCCCACACATGTGGCAAGCGACTGGAACCTAGAAACATCTTACTTTTCTCCTTCATAGTGAATAGAGATGACATCAAGTTAAGTAGAAGCTACAGCCATACACTATGATTTAGCTAGTGAGTCTTACTTACTTCCTAAGAATATGTGTATGGTATCTGTCAATAAATTGACTCCATAGTAAGTTCATACAAGGAGAATACTGTCTCCAGTATTGTTGACCAAGGGACATTTTAGGTGTGAAAGGTCTTCACAAGATAAATATGCAAATTACTATTTTAAAGTATAAGCCTATACTTGCATTTTCCTTCTGAATTGAAGCATTGAGCCTAAATGACATCACTATAAGCAATCATCTGCCTTGAGTCTACTATATTAACATAATTAAAGTATATAATTAAGTGACTACAATTTAAAATTATTACAAATAAATTAATATTTTATAACAGATTTGTCTGCCATCTTTGATTCATTCAATGTTAAATGTTATGTAGAATGTCTCAGAGAGGAAGACTTTACTCAACATTGGTAGTTGAAAACACTCTAAGGATTCTGCTAGTTTTTCCTTCTCATGAGGAAGGAGGAAAGCAAAGAGAATGAGTGGACAATAGTAATTCTTGGGGTCTTGTCTTGATAAGTATTAGTGGACTGGTGGTTTTTGCTTCCTTTTGCTGGAAATGGTCTGAGTTCCTCTGGACATCTTTAAAGTTGTCACTCTTATTTTGTCTTACCGTACTGGTATCCTGTGCTTTACTTCTGAGAAATGCTAAACACATTTGACGAAACTTAGCATGCATTTACTTCCTTACCAAGAAATTAATTCCATTTATTCAGTATAAAACTGGGCAATGCATTGATATGCATGATGGTGGTAGCTGTCCTAGTTAGTATTTTGTCATCTTGACACATCTGGGAAGGGGAACCTTAACTGAGAAAATCTGCCTCCATCAGATTGCCTTTAGGCAAATTTGCAGGGCATTTGATTGAATGGTAATTGATGGGTCCAGTCTACTATAGATAGTGCCACCCTGGACAGGTGGTCCTGGGTTGTATAAAAAAGCAGACTGAGCAAGCCAGGAGATGCAAACCCTCCGTGGCCTCTGCTTCAGTTCCTGCCTCTGAGTTCCTGTCTTGGTTTCCTTTCATGGAGGATTGTGATTTAGGAGATTTAAAGATAAATGAAACTTTTTTCTTCCAAGGTGTATTTGGTCATGGTCTTTATTATAGCACTAGAAACTGAACAATTACTGTGAATAAGAAACTATTGAAAATACTTTATATCTTTATTCCTGTTACTCCCATTTAATAAATGAATATTCTAAGACAGAGAGATTTTAACTTAGCAGTTATATAGCAGGCCATTATCCAAACTTGGATTTGTAATAGTCTAGCTTCATAGCTTTTGCATTTAAAAATATAGTAAAGACTCAGAAACTAGATTTCTAGTTCATTAAAATTTCTTGTTAGGAGTTATAATAAAAACAATTTCCCCCTAATGTTAGTTCATTTTGTTCATATAGAGTCTGAATACAAATGCATGTCTTTAAATTGGTGTTATTAGCTGGGCAGTTGGGCAGTGGTGGTATACACCTTTAATCCTAGCACTCGGGAGGCAGAGGCAGGCAGATCTCTGTGAGTTGGAGGTCAGCCTAGTCTACAGAGTGAGATCCAGGATAGGCACCAAAACTACACAGAGAAACCCTGTATCGAAAAACAAAACAAAACAAACAAACAAACAAAAAAAGATTTTACTATAATGTAGGTTTATTATTCCACTGAAGAAATAATCTGTATTTTCCATGATCCTGAAGGTTTAGCTGCTTTGTGGTTAAAAATCTACAATAATTTAACCATCTATTAAAAGATTTGTTTGAGTATAGGCTTATTTGGGGTGCTAAAATAAGATCAATTGATCTAGACATTATTGTCAATAAAGCTCCATTTCTATACACAGCAAGGCTCCCCATATCCGAATTCACTCCTCTGAACTCCTTGATAATAAAGGTGTGCAACTCATCTATCTTCCTGAAGCAGTACTTACCGTAATAAGAGCTGATTCAGACTAGGTGACTTATAAAGCTGCCACAATTTAATTATTTGGAGTCAAGAGCAAGCTTTCTTCTTGGAATTGATACTATAAAGGATTTTTGTGTATTGAAATTTGTGTTACCTGGGAGATTCTTTAGTGTGTGGGGTTAAGCAATTCTCCTGCCTCAGTCTCACCATAATTGGTATTATAAAGTTTAGGCCTTCAGGTTAACTTTCCAAAGCCTAAACAAACCCAATACATGATAGGCAATTTATATTAGACTACAATGCCTTTTCTGAATGGGTTGGACTGAGAAGTGTTTGGATATTAAAAAAACAGATGAGGGATATGAAAATATTATATTTCAACTTTCTTCTAGAAGAGAAAGTTAATGGTGATATTTGTGGATTATCACTTATCACTTATTACATGTCCTTTGCTTCTTCATGTACGGTTCCCCTCTATTCCCTTTCTCTTTCCCTCACCTCTTTGTATCTTCTGCTACCCACCCCAATAGCTTGGTTTTAGAGGGTGAGAGTACACTGGCAATCCAGATATGAGATATTTGTTATTTACTGTACTTAATATTCAACCAGAAGAAGTGCACACATTAAACAAAGACTATGATACTTGATGAGCCCTTTCAAAGAAATGTGTATCTAGTGGTTTCTTGTCTATTACAGTTTTTCTGTTTCTGAATAATTTTTTTCTATGCTAGTATCTTAGTCTTGTGTTCATTTTCATGATTTTAGTATCAAGGAATAAGTGGTTTATAAGGATAAAATTTATTAAAGTCAGGAATCCCAAATGTCAAATCAGAACCCAGGAATTATGTGCTGGATTATAATTTTAGGGAATACATAATTTAAGGATTACACCTACTAAGTGATTTTTATGAACATTCACATCTATGTGTATGGTTATATGTATATTTAGGAGAATAAGGGACAAAAACCAGAAAAGATGTTTATTATGTAGCTGTTATTAGTACTATGATGCTAGGTATAGGCATTGGCAAAATCTCAAAGTCAAGACTTTTAAAACCTCATACATATATTGGCTTGTACTTAAACTAAGCCACAGTAGAATAATCAAAGGGAAAATATATTTTACACATTGTAATTCGTATTTTCATTGGCTTCTTGTCAATGAATGTAGGTTTGTTATTTCACTCACAAGGATGGGCATACATTTTTATGATGACTAAAAATAATTTTAAAGTAATATTAGCATTAGGAAAGGATTTTCAAACAAATTATTTTGCTTGAATATGATTTCTCATCTGCTGTTTTTCCTGGAAGATGAAAAATCCTTTCTTTCATAACTCTTGTTGCATTTTTATGGCCAAAGATTATGTTGGAAATGATTGTCAGATATTGATTTCTGCATAGCCATAGTCCATGACAGCAAAGGTGCAGCAGGGCCTCTGAGTGGTTCTGCTATTGATTGTCTTAAATTGTGAGTGCTTTGAGGGAAAAGAGTGAGAAATGTCTCTTTTTCTATCCAGGTGCTGACATACTGTTCAATAAAACCAGAAGTGTAATATTTGCCAGCTGAATGGAAGCTAGGGATCTGAATTATCCCATACTCCATCCAATTATAATCTTGCAAATGGCAGGTAAATCAATTGTTTCCTCATAGGAATGTTTTCATGTGTGGTACAGGCTTTGGTTATGACCCCTAAAACATCAAAATCAAATAAGCCAATTTTTGGATGGCTTGTGTGGAGATCTCTGTAGATTTGTCTTTCATGTCTGCAGTTTATACCCTTAACCAAGGCTTTAGAGCCTGCTGTCTTCTTCCATTCAGCACTTTTACTCCTTATTTTACCTCTTTTGAGGAAGATCAAGCAGAATGGTAGAGGAAAAGTAAGTTTAAAAAGATCATTAATCATCTGAAGATGATACAAGGTGACTTTTAAAGGAATAAGCACTTGGTGGTAATTTCTCTGACCTAAATTACCTCAGGGCATTAAATATCTCTTACCATTAACCATGGTAAATATCTCTTACCTTCATGCTAAGACATTATTAACTTTGAGACTTCAATAACCTTATTCTCTTGGTGACAAGCCTTTCATGTATATGGAAACTAAGCTCCTAAGGGAAAACAGAATATACTATAATTTCACTTTAAGTGAGCATTTTATGTTAAATTTTAAAATATTTTGCAAAGTTCTCTGTCAAGACTTAAAATAATGGTTTAAAACACAATTTTCTCATTCTTATTTGTGAAAACTGTGATAATATTCACTGAAAGAACAGATGTTTGCTTTTAGGAATAATAAAATTAGATATATACTTATTCTAAGACCACAAATTCTTACTCAGGTCTGTGATGTACCAGTTTCTTGAACTCAAGATGTGTAACACTGACCAAATTGTTGAATTTCTTGTTTAATTAAGTCATAATGATTTTTGTTGTGTAGATTTTCCCAACATGCACAGATTTGTATTTTGCTTATTTTTCTCTGAATAATCTTTCTTGTACCCTAAAATAGGTCTGATATTTATATTTGTAAAAAATTAATCCATAAAACATTGTTATATTTTTAAACATTTGTGATTATAAAGTCCTCAAACAGAAAATTTCTGACTCTATAACATATACATCTTAAGTTTTCTAGTACTAGTATAGTACATTTTCTGACATTTCTAGTTTTCATACAGGAATACTTTTGTCTCCATACATAAATATATTTATGTGTTTATGAGAAAATTCTAGGGAAGTTGGAGTCCAAAATATAAAATGAATTTACTTATTACACTTTAATCTAATGCTGTAATATAAATGTGGTTTGCTCCCCCTAAACTCATTTGAGGCTTAATCCCTCAATGTGATTGCATTGAGGTGGCAGGTCCTTTAAGAGGTCTGTGTGGTCATAGGCCCATTAATGGCTTAATGTTTTTGTTAAGAGACTTATGTTACTTTTCTTGAGACTAGATTAGGCTTTGAGGGGTTGCATTGATTCTCAGAAAAGCTGACTGTCACTAAGAGAGCAGCCCTGAGTTCTCCTTGTTCTCTTCTCTGCTATCTGGTCTCCCTTGGGTTAGTTCTCACCTCCTCAGTCTCTCATTCTTTTAACCCATCCTCTGCCACATGATGCCTTCTGTTGTTATGAAGTATTCAGAGCCCCTGTCCATGATGTTTAGACTGTGCTTTCTTTATCAATTATTTAGGATCAGAAACACTGATAACATCAGAGAGGATTAAGGGAATTGGTGCCTGGAATCATGGCAAAATATTTGTTCTTCCTTCTACAATAGGAAATATAGGAAAATATTAATGAACTCAGTTTGAGAAACTTTTTAGATTAAGATTGGGGGGTCTTAACAGCAGATATCTCATCAGGTACAGAACACAGAATCCTATTGAAGTTTAGGTGGTACAATGAGAAAATGTATAGTTCAGTCAGGAACCTAAAAATAAACAGGATTTCTTTTCCTGTTTTTTTGTTTTGTTTTTCGAGACAGGGTTTCTCTGTGTACCTTTGTGCCTTTCCTGGAACTCACTCTGTAGCTCAAGTTGGCTTCAAACTCACAGAGATCCTCCTGGCTCTGCCTCCCAGAGTGCTGGGATTAAATGTGTGCGCCACCACCGCCCGGCTCTTTTCTTTTTGTTAAGAGGTGGGAGGAGGAAGCATTCTTGTTTTTACTAGATTAAGTAAAATCTATGCTTTTAGAGGTATAATTTAAAGTTTTACCTGTGTTTTTAGGGAAAGAATTTCCCTAAATTCCTCAGTCAGAATTTCCTATCTAGGCTATTGCACTTTGTCTATAAGCACTTATATATATAGATATTATCCTGGGTCACTAGTTAGAATATCTCCTAATCATGTGTTTTCTTATTTTTTGAAGAAATTAATTAGAAATGAGAAAAATGATGATGCAGAAATTATGGTATGTGTGATGTGAAGACAAAGATGAGTTAGTATTGCTTTGTAGTCTTATTGTTTCCTGATTCATCCATTAGTAGAAAGCAAAACAATTATGTAAACCAAATAATTGTATTGTTGCATTGTAATGCTTTGTCTGGAGAAAGCTATTTGTTTGGAACGCTACACAAATCAAGGTGGAGTCAGGTTATTGATGTTAATTGGAAATTTGGTAGAAGTCTGGCCAATCATGAATGCAGAAAACAAGTCAGCTTTACCCTTTCTCCTCTCTTTTCTCAACACTACACCACTCTTTCAGAAACTTCCTGTTTTCCAAAACCAGCTCCACAGGATCCTGTTCCTTAAAGCCAGAGCTTCTCACATCTATTGTCATTGGAGTTGTGAGCATGTCACCAAATTAATAACAGTTGCAAATATTTTTGTTTTGACAGTAATTGCATACTTGAGCTTGTAAAGGTGTTTGAGTAACAGTCTGTCTATGGGCAGGTATACCGTAAGTCTCCCAGCAGATGCACCCATTACTTGACATACTGTTTACCCGCTCTTGGTGACATTGAGGCTAACCTTGGAGTCACCTCCCCCGCTGCCACATTCTCCTTTGTCGTACCACCATTTGTTTTTCAATTTGTCCAAGAGGCCTTGTTCATTCAGTTTTAAAACTGCGAGGTTAACAGCATTTCTTGAAACGATAAAACATATTTTGTAAGAAACTGCAGAGCTGTTAAGATGTTAGAAGGAATGAGGACTTAGCTCTCGTGTAAGCTTCCCCGGAAGGACGCTAAATAAACCTCTCATTTTGCTATCTGGCAGCTCCTTACGCAATAGTCCAAATGGAATGCAACTGCAACTCATTCAAGTGCATTCAACCTGCAGTACTTGTGCTGCACATTGGCTCAGTTTGGTTATTGTCTGATAACTGATTACATTGATTTTTTTTTGCAAAACTATAGTAAACTTATATTTACTAGTAATAGTGAAATAATTACACTTTGGGTTTCTTTGCTCCTAAGAATGTCAATAACCCAAAAGAGACTGAAATAAAGATTCATTCCCTGAAGGAAAACAAAATATCATTAAAAAACAACAACAAAAACACTACAAACCAGCTACTAATCTGGTACTCAGTTCCTGTTCATAAAGTATATGGCTTGATTATTATTCCCTTTATTATTTGTGGGGGTTATTAATTCAGTGCTTTGAATTCTCTCAAATTTGCAGATTTCCAGGTCCTTTGAGTTTCATGAAGCTAGGTTGGAGACAGTAACAGCTTTTAGGGATGATCTCATATCAATTTTATGTTTGTTCTTAGGCATTGGATGCAATTTAGAAATGAGAATCACAAATCCATTTTGATTGTTTAAATTTGCAGTCGAACCCCAGAACATCATAATGCATTTTACAAGAACCATTCTAGATGAGATTTTGTCTACTTCTGTTGTCTCTGTGGAGAAATAGCAGCAGTGTATTCTATTCTAAATGTTCTCAAAGAGCCTTAAAAAGGGTCATAAGCTTTTGCCTTCCACGTGTTTGGTTTCTCTTGCTTTCATGGTACAATTTGTAAATGACCCATTGACTCTTTCAAGAGGACTTCTCAGCATTTAATGAGAATTTTGTTAAATTTTGGGAGTGCCTTAATCTACTCTAGAAATGTAGATACAAATAATCTGTTTGTGCTGTTTGGGAAGCATTAAGTTTGGTGATTTCTTAAAGCCAAATGAATTACCAGTCAAATAAAACAAACATATACATGGTCAGCATGATTTAACAGTAAAATATTTAGCTGCCTAACAACAGGTTTTGGCTATTTTAACACTAAACTGTCTATTCATGTGTTTATTCTCTTAAAATGTGTTCCTGATATTTCAAGTAAATGACTGTTTTTCATTTTTGGAGAGGATAAACCACTTGGAAAGTATATACTTTTTCCTGGGGAAACTATGCTTGAGTTCAAGAGTGAGACTTCTATTTCTTAAATGCTAATTAAATAATTAGCTCCTCCTACATTCAGAAGCAAGTGCTGCATTAGTGGACTAAAATTAGTCAATTTTATCATCAATAGGACCAAGTTAAAATGCATGTATGCATGCATACACAATCAGTGAAGATAAGGAATGTCTAATTAAAAAAAATCTCTTGTGAAGAAAAAGTCACTTAAATTTGTTTAGGCTTTCAAAAAATAAGTCCCACAAAAATAAGCAAGTTTGACTTCAGTGAATGAAAAATATTAAAGTCTCCTATTTAGAAATTCTTCTTATAATATGCTTTAGCTTTGAACATTCATATTAGCTTGAATTTTTAAAAATGAAGTAGTATCCAAGTTATTTCATATGTTGGTTCATATATTCTTTTGATTCAAAGTAAAAACATTTCATGAGAGGGTTATTTAACAGAGTTATTAGTCATACCCAAAGACAGTTTCACAGCACAATAGAAAATAAAGAATCAAACAAAAAAGCAAAGTAAAGAAATGAATAAAGAAAATAAATCTGTGTGTTGAGAAGATTGTTTGGAATCAAGTTCTTTGCAAAATTATTCTCAGATATTGTCTTTCTCATACCGACAAATAGGCCATGTAAAAACAATTTAGTTTCACACTGCTATCCATACAGATAAACATATATCTATATTTGATTGATAAGATATATACACTTGACCAATAGTTAAACAACTTCTCAGTTCACAATTAATCCACACACTTCTCTTGTAGAAGCTTGGGGTCCCTTGGTAAAGTCTGCTTAAACCATTATGTATACAATTTACTTTTTAAAAATAATACAGTGTAGAAGGCCGAAAAGAGCTGTACTGTTTAGAGATTGTATTCAGTATGCCAAATTTTTTTCCATGTTAATTCATGACTATGTGACAAAAGAAGTTACTTTCTTATGGAATAGATTTGTGTTGTCTCAAGGCCTCCTGGGATTGCTTTTTAAACTGCAGTGTAAAACACATGCATGTGCATGGATTTGAATCTGTTCTGTCTTAAGAAATGAATTACTTTTTATATAGTAGTACTAATAACAATCATCAGATGACTTAAAATATGTAACATTCCTTCACTAATTTTACTAGAACAGTTAAAAAGTACTTTTTATTTAGTTGACGTGATAAAGGAACCCCTAAGGAAAGATGGTAACCATAGCTACAGAGGTCATAACACGTCAGGTTAGTCAGGAACAGAGAAAGCAAATCCCTGCTGCTGAGTATTTTATTACTGCTCTGGAAACTCATTTCTACATTTCAGATATTGTCTTCAAAGCCAATATCAGAAACACTTATTGATTGCCAGGGATATTCTTGCCTAGTTAACCATCAAGGAAGCTATGATAGCTGCTGTGCGGAACAGACAGAGGAGAGTGGACATTGTGGACTGTGTCTTGCATTAGTTATTCCTTTTGTATTAAATGCATTTTAGAGTCAAAAGAAAACAAATGCTTTTCTTTAAAAAAAGGTGGTGGTGGTGGTGGTGGAAAAATAACTTTTGGCCACACTATTGCCAAATGTAAGAGCTTCATCTGGGACCCCAGGTTTGTAAGTGATGGATTTTGTGGGCTCAGAGAGGACCCAGGTAATTATTCACTTATTTGCCCTGCATTTTATGCCTCATGAGAAGTTTAAGAAAGAACAGTTCTCCAATGACCTTTCTCTAGCAGTGAGTACTACCGTAGAGAATTCCAGGACTTCTGGAGAGTTCTGAGGGTTTTTATTCCTGGAACTACTCCTCCAATATGAGATTTTGAAAATCCACCACATTTTCAATAATTTTCAGACTCCAATAATTCCTAACAAATCTTTTTGTTCTTTTTTGAAGAGACACATAAAACCAAGTGCAGAATAGGGGCTAAGAAATGGAAATGTTTGCACTTCCTCATTTTGGGGAGTCTAATGAAAGTAAGCCTTTTCTAGTGCAAGGTACGTTTATCCCAGGGTGAGACATTCTTCCTGTGTCTCCACAAATGACTTCTCATTAACTTCTATTGATTTGGATATGCATGCTCTTGTAGTCACTGCATGCTTCATGCCTTATTCTTATTTCTAATCCATTTATCTTGCAGTGTAATTATTTTTCAATAATTTCTTTACTCTGGCTGATATGAACTCAGTCCCATTTCACTTAACAAAACAAACATTTCCTTATTTTCTAAGATGCCATACTCTGACCACCTGACAAAGTCTTTTGTCCTAACTAATGTAAGATAGTACTACTACTTTATCATCCTGATGTGAAAGGACCCCTTTATTATATACACATGTAGAACACCTCTCCTTCGCTTAAAGCCTCTGCTGTCTTCTCTGAAGAGTTTTCTTTATATTATATCCTGATGCAATTTAAGTACCTGGCATTATAGTGCCTACAATATTTACATAAATGAGTTTTTGCAAAGACGCCAACAAATCCTAACATATTTTTTTCAAAAACCATCAAAATTGTGTGAACTAGTAAGAAATTATATGAAAGATATAATTTCTTTAGAACCAGAAAAAGGAATTTTAAGCAATTTCTAACAGAAAATGCAAAGCACAGAAAAGTAATTCAACTTTACTTGGCACTAACTAACCTGGTGAATTAAAATTATGCAAGTTTATTTTTTTATTTATATTGAAAGACAAAAATAAAGTTGATGCTCAGTATAGTCAGCAATGTAATAATATGGACATTTTAACACTCTTATGATAGAATTAAAAGCTAGAAAGAAATGAATTGTTTTTTTTATTAAGAACTTTAAGATGATTGCCTTTGGGGAAACAATCCTATGAAATCAGACAATATGTTAGCAGAATACCTTATAACAAATCCAATAGTATTTTTATATGTCAAAAGATAGAAAATACAATTCATAAATTAAAGAATTAAGTTGATTTTTGGCCCATATCTCTTACAGAAGCTTGATTTAAATATCAGAAGCACTTATTATGTATAGATTCACATGCTTAGATCTAACCCTACTCTACCAAATTCTTCTAGATTAATATAACTGCATTCTATACAGCTGCATAAATTGAAAATATTAATAATCCATGTGACTTTGTTTTATATCCATTAAAATCAATATGTAAATCAATAGGTAAAATAGTATATAGCTTAATGCCAAAAAGAAAAACTAAATAGATCTGTAGGTTCATTGTTATCTCACTGTGAAAATAAGCTATCCATATTTTCAATGCTACCAAAAACTGTTTGAAAATACAACAAATTACTCTATAGGTAAAGCAATTTTAAAATTATTTTAATTACATCTTGCTCTCTATGCTTCCCTTCTCATTTAAAATTCTCTGCAATGGGACTTACTACTAAAATCCAAGCAACTAAAACTAATAAACAAAAATAAACCCTCTCAAGTATTTTCTATGATTCAATGAATTGTCAACTTGATACACCCTAGAGTCACCCAGGCAGACAGCCTCAGCAGAGATTGTCTTAGTCAGGTTGGCCTTTCGACATGTCTTGATTAATGTGGGAAAACAGAGACTGAAAATGGGTGGCACCATTCCTGGGTTTGGGGCCTTGTATTGTACAAGAATAAAGAAAGCTAGCGGAGCAAGCATATATTCATTTCTCTCTGACCTTTATGGTAGGTGTGATGTCAGGATTTCCTTTGAGTTCCCTTGCTCTTAGAAACTCTCTGGGAGCTCACTCCACAACTTGACTTCCCTAATGTGTTGAACTATAACCTGAAATTGTGAACTAAAGGAAACCTTGTCCCCTGTAAGTTGCTCTTTGTCATTTTATCACAACCACAGAAATGAAACTAGCACAGACATATAGAACTGTTGTGTTCAAACCAAACTTTCTCTACTACTTTGTACCAACTCTAATCTAATCTAAAGAAGCTAAATCTCAGAGCTATTGTCAAGCAGCTCAGGAAACGTTGGCTGGCCTGAAGTATGCCATTGTTTTTGGTGCAGTTGGTTTTGTCTCTTGAGCCAGGGGCTGGAGGCCACTTGGTTTAGATGGTATATAGGAGACTAAGTGTAAATCAATTCTTAGGGAGACCTTCAAATTCTATGCTTCAACAAAGCCCCAGAGAGCTGAACAAATGAATAGTTACTGCACTAGCTTCCAGCAACATGTTTTGGTGTTTGTTCTTTGGAATGTGCACATCCAATTCTTATTGGAGAAGTAAGTCTAAAGGAGGTTAGTCTTCAAGGATCATTGTGGTTACTATGAAGCTGTCTGCTAGGCATTTAGAGCTTTAGGTATGGATTGTGACATGAAATGTTCAATTTCTCTCTGTCTCTGTCTGCTGTCTGTCTCTCTGTCTGTCTGTCTGTCTGTCTGTCTCTCTCTCTCTCTCTCTCTCTCTCTGTGTGTGTGTGTGTGTATGTGTGTGTGTATGTGTGAGTTCAGGTGTGGATGCCTGTTCATGTAGAGCCTAGAGGAGACCATTGGGTGTTTTCTTCTATAACCTGGTTCCTTATTCCCTTAGACAGCATCAGTCACTAAGCCTGGATCTAGGCTGGCTCCAGCAAGCCCTAGTGATTTTCCTGTGCCCGGCCTCCAACAGTACTGAGGTTAGAGATGACCATGCCCATTTTTAGAACAAATAAATAAATAAATAAATAAATAAATAAATAAATAAATAAATAAATAAATAAGTTCTAGGGATTTGATTTCAGGTCCTGTGCTTGAAAAGTAAACTCCCTTAGACCATAAATTATGTTAATGTTGAGTATTTTAAGGTTAATCTTCACCACTGTTTCATGGAGTTTAGTTTCATAATGTCAATTTTGGATCATCAATTATAATTTGTTACCTACATTCAATCATGGGTCTCTTCTATGATTTGATGAAAGCTGGATGTTTTATCAATAACATGAACAAACACACACACATTAACTGGAACATGATTACAGGTGGTTCCTAAACTTTGGAAAGTTAGTGATGCACATAGACTCAAATTTCTGCTGTAGACTCTAGCAACAGCTGTTTTAAAAGCAAATGTGACTTCTTTTGTGCATGCCTATTAGAGCCAGAAGATACAAAACCAAATTGATACCATGCTGGCTACACAATTTCATTAGAGAAGTTTTGAGTCTGTCATTTGTTTGTAAGTGATATCCTGGGTTCTACATCAATTTGTGATCATTAAGTAAACATATCATAAAAGAGATTTTAAAAATAACTACATGATACATTGATGGGAAAATTGTCAAAGATACTTTCAGTTATATTTAAATAAATTGAGAAAATATCAAGGAATCCATCTTATATATATAATTTAAATTTATAGTAGATTAAATATAAAATTTCATTTTATAGTAGATCTCCTTTGAGGCTTTAAATAATCTATGGTGTTCCTCTTCTCTGCCTCACTGTTTCTGCTGCTTGCAAGTGTTACAAAAGGTAGCTTTGGATGAGACCACAACAGCTGGATTGTAAGATGTTTTATGTTTTCCAGGAATAGAACTTGCTTTTCAAGCTGAGGTCATTATAGTCTAAAGTACAGTTCAGAAAACTGAAAACTGGTTGCTGTCAGTCACTGCATGGGGGATGCTTTACAACATGGTGCAATGCATGCCTAAGCCTTGCTGTGATGAGTACAAGCTGTGAAAACTCTGCTCTGTTCTGTACTATGGATTCTTTTACCTTCTAGATCCTGTTCCTTATTCTTACTAATATAATTTCTATTCCATGAACCACAGGCCATGTTTCCTTTTATATATTTGCCTGCTTCCTAAGAACTTTCAAGGACAGCTTTAAGGACTTAGAATCTTGAGAATTTTTGGGGTCAACATGTGGGCTAGAGGTTATCTTCCTTTCTCACCTCACAGATGTGATCACGGAGGCCTAATGACAGTTAGGTGACTTGTCCAGCAAAGCCCCACTGGCTGGGAGTCATCTGCTCTCTGTTCCAGTGCTCTTTCCCAAGTACTTTGACATTCTTCTCCTTGTCAAAGCTCTTTCCTGTGTTTCAATGCTATTTCCATTCTGTTATGTTTCTCTGAAGACTGTGTGTTTTTTTGAGAAGTTTGTCAGACTTGGTGGGGTTTTCCCTGGTTAAGCTGTGGAATCTTATATCTACTCTGCATGAGTAATTTGGTTTCTCTGACCTCGCTATTACACCCATATTCACTTAATACCTGAAAGGCAGATGGCCTTGTCAATGCAACACCTACTTCCTAAATATTGACAGAACAGTTGCAGGCAATCTTCTTTAAGAAGTGATCCCAATAAACTTTATGGTGGTGATGTAAGTACATGGTAATACAGCCTTTTCTCCAAAGGTTGGAATAAGATACATATTTGAATACAACGTTCTCAGTTATCTAATCTTGAAGTTTTGGATTCCTAAGAATACTGTCGCAAGAAAACCTTTTGATCTTTTATACTAAATAAGAAAATTTACTCAGAAGGAATAGCAGGATAAAAACATACAAATCTAATTTTAATTTTCATTTCCCTTCCATTACTTTGGTCAACCATCTTTAAGAACTGTTATTATGAAAAGTGCTCCTGAATTCATATTTTCATTTCCACAGCACTGGCCCTTATCACTCAGCACCAATCCACTGGCTGTCTCACTCCCATGGTGCCCAAAGCCAGAATGAACTCTGTTCTCTGCAGGGATATAACACACTGACAAACACCTTTTCCATGATTTGTGGGGATATAACACACTGACAAACGCCTTTTCCATGATCCGTGATTGCCTCAAGATATCATTGGAGCTTTTTTGAAATTCAAGGCCTATCTGTATTTTTAAAGTATAATGTTCTTATCATATGATAAGGTTGACTCTATTCAACAAATGGGAAAAGGGGTGTCTAAGGTTGAAGGCTATTATTCACTGGCAACATCTACTCAGCGCTGGAGTAGAATCTATTCAGCACATTCATCCTCTAGGCACATCCTTTCTTCCTCTAGCCAGGGTAGTTTCCTGATAGCTCCAAAGGTATTTTGCTTAGAATTGACTCGAAATTGAATAGCTCCTTAATCAGTAATTTCTTTCCTCCTTCCTCTCACATTTCCCACATCATTTATTTGTTCACTTACTGACTTATCAATCTAGACCTCTTTATAAGGTTTCTCTCAGATACCTCAGATTGTAGAAGGATGACAGCTTCTGTGTGGGGCAGTCACAGCTCCGTCACAGGCTTCTTTGCGATTTAATGTGTGTTTGTGCTCTGCTTGCTTAGAGAGCGGCAGTTGTATCTTAGGGTATTTTATCTCAGTCCAGATGTAAAACAAGCCATAGATATGATACTCTGCAACTGGTACCACACGGAATTACCTTTGCAGGGACGAAGTTAAAGCACAAGACTAATGTGGTGGCCAGTGAAAGGGAATCTTCCTGCTGTGGAGCCCAACAGACTTGTGGGAGTATATGATATAAAGTATGCTTTAAAATAAAATGCTTCAAACCTTTCTATCAAATGTTGGCAAGAAATATTAACACTGAAATATTAACATTCTCTATAAGAATAATGAGAGGTAATTTATCAACAAAATAATTGAGGTTGGTGTTTCATTGGGATTATCACTAAAGGGATCGATCACTCACACACTTTGTGTCTCCAGTAGGAAAGACCACTGATAAAATCAGATATACTTGGTATTTTAATATCAAGGATAATACAATATTACCATCTGTATTTAAAAACAAAAGGCCCACATAAGATCCTTTTGCAAATCCATTCCAATCACTACATTTAGCTTGTAAAACAACTTTAGATAAGACTTCTGTCACTAAATTTACTAATTGGGATAGTTAATACAGTCATTTGACAAATTAAATGTCATATCTGTCATTAATAGAGACCAAATTCCAGCTGCATGTTTAGTTTGATTTGACTAAAATTTATTTCACTACATATTTTATACATATATTTAGCTCACTTTTATTTTCAAATATTTTAGAATTTCTGTAAATATTCTTGGGTGAGAACAGATTCAACTTTTTTCTCTGGTATAAGATCTTAGGTTCCTTTACAATAGGCAAGTATTTGGAGCTTATTCATACAAAATAATATTTGTGATACTAGGTTTTCTCTCATAATCTTACCTTTCTTATTGGCTTTTAGTTAGGTGGGAGAATAGTAAAAATAGAAAAAAAAAACCTGAGTGGTAAAACTACTGTTTGACACAAAGGATTAGCTAAAGAAAGAAAAGTGTCTGGATTTTCCAGTGTTCAGGGCTATATTGTCAGTTCAGAAAAGGAAGAACACTAAGATTTCTGGTCAAAGAGTTCTAAGTCTGTTTTGCAGTTCTTAAAGATACCATTGAGTTTATACCTTTCTCCATAAAGGTATTATCTGCTTATCTGTGGGAGCCCGTTTTCAGGTTCCTCGTGACTTTACCCAGCAGGTCTGCATAGAAGAGGATGATTAGGACCATGGGCCTGAGTGCAGGTGTCTGAGATGGTCTGCATTTGGCTGTGCTGAGGGGAGGTCTTTTACTCCACCCCTTGCCATCTCTATAAACACCCTGGGGCAGAGCCAGTCAGGGCTCATTAGAATAGATTCCAGGCCCTCTGGAACCTATCCTTTATTTTCTATCTGTTTATCTCCACAACCTAAATCCTTCTAATATTTCCTGCTGCTCGCATTCAAGAAAACTCTGGGGAGCTGTGAGGTTGATGGGTAACTGCCCCGCACTTATCTTACTTTACTTTAAAAACATCTTTGTCATTATAAGGTGTTTGTGTATGTACTCATATGAGTGAATACAGACATGCAGTAGTGTGGTATGTGGGGCCAGAGGACAAACAGGTGGTGAGCCTCCTCTTCCATAATGTTGACAACAGTCTTTTATTGTTCACACCCATGTAAGCAAAGTTAACTGGCTCATGATCTTCCAGAGATTCTCCTGTCTCAACCTCCTTCCCCGACAGGAGTGCTGGGACTATGCATGTTACTATTTACATGGGTTATGAGAACCTGGATTCATGTCATCAGGTTTGCATGACAAGTGCTTTATAAACTGAATGATTTTCTTTCTGGTCCCTTAACTGCCTATCCTTGAGACAACAGTGTTCACAACACAAATATGTTCCAATGCACAATAATTACTATTAATTAAAAATGACAAAGCTTAAATTCTATTTCTTTTTATTGTGTGTATGTGTGTGTGTGTGTGGGGGCATGTGTGCTATAGCATGTGTGTGAGAGTCAGAAAACATCTTTGTATCTTCCTTTGGGAACTCTTTTGTGGAAAAACAATGTGAAAAGACACCAAACACAGGAAATATTGATGACTTCAAAGACAATAATGAAGAAGGTAAACTATGGAAAATATTAAAGTCAACATCAAGAGGCCAATGAGGGAGGGTGTAGCAGAAGCTGGAAATTGTGCTCAAGAAACCATTTTCCTTTCCTATTATTTTTCTAACTATAATTTCTATATAGTGCATTAAAAAAAACTTACTAAGGCTATATTACTTCAGCTTGAAAGTTTAGCCTGATTTTATTTTAAAAATGTATGTCATAAAATTTATAACAACAGCATCTTTTATTAAAATTTTTCTTGATAATGTATTTTGTGAGAAACATTTTGGAGTTTAATTTAATATTTTTGTACTTTCTTGCCTATTATGGTTTGATTGATAACTATGAATATTATATATACAGAGAAATGAACAGATAAAGAATTTAAATCTCAATGGAAGATTGGTATTGATATTTAATGAGGATGGAAAAAATGAGTGAAGTAGCATACAACTATTATAACTTGTGTGAAGGTTTCCCTTTTATCCTTTTATAAAATTTGTAAGTAGATATTGAAATAACTACTATGCATAGGTAACAAGCTGTTTTCCTAATGCTGGTGGGTTAAAAAATATAAATGTATAAAGAAAAAGGGATTAACAAATAGGTGGGGGAGGGGTTTCCTTCAAATGGATGGAACCCATTCTTTTGAAAGAAAACTCCCCTCTTACCTTGGTCCTGGAGCTGGTTAGTTCTCCTCTGTCCTCCTCCTAGGGGAGAAATACCCAAAGTTAAACAATAATAGAACATGTTCTTGTATTAAAGTCAAGTTCAGTTCTGGCCAACCCCTTCCTCAGGTCTCACGTGATACTACCAACTGTCTGATATGATGGGGCTTCCACAAAATCCAATTGAAACCTATTTTAAATATTAAGCCAAAGGGAATGAACAAAGCTGTATAAGATGGAAAATAAGGTGGCCCCTACTCAATTAGTCTGTCTTGTCAGAGAACTCATGAATTTCAGGCTGGCTTACAGCAGGAAATTTAATGCAACAGCATTGCTTGTGCAACTGATCAGCAGGAGTGATAGGGAAAGAAACATCAAGAGTTCCCATGGAGAACCTGATATTCCTCTTGCCCATGGGAATAAAATTATAGTGCTTTGAGTAACATTGTGTGGGGAGCTGCACTAAACTGATCCGATAAAATGATAATTATTATAAAAATTGAAAATAACATGCTGAGGGAGGATGAGGAAAGTCTCATCTGAAACGAAAAATCATAGGTGAGGTTCTTTTTACTTTTGCTTTGCTTTCATCTACCAACAAGGCTTAGGCTGCAGTTCATGTAAGCTCAGGGCTCTATAGCCATTACAGATGGGCTTTTCCTCCTTAAAGCACCTGTGACTAACTAGGACTCCTGGTGTCTTTAGAAAGATGGACAGCATATTGTAAGAAGCATAAGGCTGAGTATTCAACAATAATGGCCCCAATAGCACCCCAGTCATTCATCACATGATATAGGTTTCCATGGAGTCACGTATCTCGATGAATGTAACGTTAACTCCAACTGGTTGCTGGGATCAAGTCTGAGAATGTCTTCATTTATGTGTATTATCAAATATTTACTTTTCATTATATAGTCTTTGATATGTTTGAATTATCTTATCTCTTTTGAGGGTATTTCCTAGTTAACTGATCTTACAGTCAGTTTACAGTTACCCTTTGGCATAATTTCAGAGAGGATGGGTGATTGGCTCCCATATAAAATCAAATACCAGACAATTGATTGAATTCCGTGAGACATGAAGGAGAGTAGAGACCAAGAATGAGCCTGAACCCATACAAGATCATGTGCTATTGTTATTTAACTTTGGGTAACTTATTAAAAAACTTCATCAAGTAAAATGACATCGGGTGAGCAGATGGATGTATGTTGGAACCTCAGTATGTCCCAGTATGTTACAGAGACAGCAAAATGAAGGACAATGTCTACAGTACTCTAATGGTCATCATGAAAATGTGCAAAGGGGAAACATTATGGCAAATTCTGTGTTACATCAGCAAATCTTGTTTCCATCTGTCACTCCATCTGGTTTGCATTGGAGTAACCCTATGAATGTAAATGACCTTCAAGTTTCATGATATAAGCATGATGTAATAAAGTTTTCCAATTGTGGCATAATATCCTTCTTTATCATTAGTAAATATACTAAAAATGTCTATCCTGACAATTATTCATTTTTCCTCTAAACGTTAAAAAAAATCATATACTACTTTTTTCCCTGAGGCAAATACAACCAAAAATTGTAAACCATGCTTAAATTGAAAAAAAAAATGTACATTTTATCATATAAAACACCTGTTTCATCCATGGTTGTCACAGTTTTGAACTAAAATCTTTGTGTTTAGAAATAATATAGGAATCAAAGGAAGAAAGCAACTGTAGATACATTGCCTGGACTGAAAAATTAAAGTGACCATGCAGTATTTACAGTTTAGAGATAAGTGGTGGCTACTTGAGATAGAGAAAAATGGAAGAGAAATTAATAGTATTGACATTGCCAAGGTTACTAAAATGTCCTTAAAAAACATCCTCTCAAGTATTATATATTGAAAGCTCATATT
The DNA here is from genome assembly GCF_049852395.1 of Peromyscus maniculatus bairdii. Lineage (NCBI taxonomy): Eukaryota > Metazoa > Chordata > Mammalia > Rodentia > Cricetidae > Peromyscus > Peromyscus maniculatus. The sequence continues at coordinate 1,972,415 of NC_134858.1, forward strand.
ATATGGGGGAAATTCTTTGTATCACATCTGCATATGAAAACATAAGACTTGTTCTCAATAATATTCAAACAAATCCTTCTGCACTTTCACATTAATTCTATCTTCTGTGTATTCCTGTGGATTTTCTCACACATGTGCATCATTGAAAGTGTGAAGCCAGTGTTCCATTGGAATTTCCATTCACAGGTGTGAACTGGACTACTGCATCTCTAGCTGAAAAATACCTTTGCAAACACCTTTCCATTTCACAATACAACAGAAAAAAACACAGGAAGTGGCTTGTTTCCAAACCAGATATATTCCTATCACCTGAGACTGACTCTCCCTGTCTTACAATTCAAAAGAGGTCTAGAGAGTTTAGAGACTGAAATACACAGCCAAGCAGCTTCTCTCACGAAGTACTCTGAAGCTGGTTCCCATCACGTGGTACTTTCTAAGAGTCTGAGAACCTCTTTTTTCTTGATTGAACAAGTCAGATATCGGAGAATATTAGACAATTAATTTTCTATATCTTTGTGGGAACCTGCTTTAACCATGGTAAAGTCTTTTGTTATCTACCTCTGTGTAATTTCCTCAGCTAAATAAAAGTTTACCCTATTTTTCACATAAATTTATATTTATGCAAACTTGAATCCTATGCAGATATTTTTAACGTGCCTTGGCATTATCAGTGTTGGTAAAACTGAGACAAGAAAGGATTTAAAGATCTGTATTCATATTAAAATACATACATATATATGTATATTTTATAAATCTTCTCCCACAAGAGCACTGGAGAAAGGAGTGAGAAGACACCAGCTCTAATCTCAGCTAGGGAACTCTGGGCAAGTCACCTAAACCTTATTTATAGTGTCATTCCTACAATAAAGTGACAACAGAGTCAGAAGGAGTACATATGTTTGAAAACAGTGACATTATACTGTTGCAGGGAGCATTTCCACTTTAGAAAGATACTGGGCAATGATTTTTAGTGTTTTATATGAACCAAATTTAAACACCTTTTAAAGTGAGCAAATTAAACAGAAAATTAAATATTAGATGAACAGATTTTTCTTTGGCCAATGTAATATTGTCATTATTATATTATTTAGTAGAAAGTAACTGACTGCTGTAGGAGGTGATGCCAGGCCAGCTCTCTGCGTCCTGCAGTCTCCTGAGTAGCTTCAAATGCAAAACCGGTACTGTCTTAGTTCTCTTATGCATCTAGTTCCCTTATGGATTTTTACTATAAAATTTTGATTTTATGTCAAAGATTCTAAGTGAGAAAAAGAAATGAGACTGGTGGCTAGGTGGTGGTGGCACACGCCTTTAGTGCCAGCATTGGGAAGGCAGAGACAGGCGAATCTTTGTGAATTTGAGGCCAACCTGGTTTACTAAGTTAGTTCTAGGACAGCCAGAACTGCTACACACAGAAACCCTGTCTGGAAAAACTAAATCTTAAAAAAAAAAAAAAAAAAAGCGGGACAACACTTTTCTGAATTTTTGAAAAGGCTAGCTGCAAATATCTGGAAAGAGAGGTATCTAGGGGCTGGAGCTAATTGATGTCCCTGATTAGTCCCAGTAAGACTTTGGCCTGTTTTCACTTCAGAGAGAGACTCAGGAAGTAGTCATTTTGGGTGGTTTTTTATCTGTCTGTGCAGTGAAGCAACAGGGAAGAGGAATCTATGTATGCTTTCATTTACTCTGAAAGTGAGTAGCTGTTAGTATCTCATTTATTCAATTGAAATTCCAATATAATTTTTACTTCTGTTAGTTGCTAAACAGTACTCAAGAAAACATTCCACTTCGTTTTCTTAAAGATTCATCTGTACTCAGTTTTTCATTGAGTACTCTAGAATAAAAAAGAAATGTAACCTAAGTGAAATCTAGCTTATTTCAATATGACAGCTATATGACTTTGTGTAGCCAGTCATATTTTAAAGCCAAATTTCTGTAACACCTCAGTATTGTAGACTTTGAAAACAGGATTGAAGTAGAATGGATGATTTCATGCTTTTAGTTTTCCTTTGTTGTTGAGTTGTGTGCTATGAATGACATTCATTGAAATGTACCATAAAGTTTTTGGAAGTGAATTTCATTCTTTGTGCATCTCTTCCTAGATTTTAGATTCCCAGAAATTGTGGGATCTGTCTATGTAAAAGAAATGGTGTTCAATTATGGAAGAATATGCATATAAAAAAGATAAACAATGAGCTATCAACATTTCAATTTTTTGCTAGTCTACTCATCTTTTCTTTTAAAAAAAATCTTTTAACTAGTAAATTGGTTGCTTCTCTGAAGGCTCAGGCATCTGGAGATATGAAATATGACTTTCTATTTAGTTATTTCCCTGCATACGATACTGTATGTCCACAACAAAGCAATCTTAGATGTCTGTTAGTTCATTCTGAAGCCAAGAGCTAGAGGTCTATTTTGGGCATGAGGAGAAACCTTTAAAGTAAATGAACTTCAGTTTTCTTATTCTAAATTAAGGAACAATATAATTCTAAATCAGAATAATTACTATTTTCTACATTGTTCTGTAACTGCCAAACTATTTTTATCTTCCCTCTCTTAAACATGAATGCATAAAGCTAGTTCCATTTTGGTTGATACTATCTTGAGACACAAGAAGTTTATCTCATCTATAGTGGTGAATGGATGCTTTCTCATATATGCTAATGAAGTAGATGGTGAAGTAGATTTTCATGTTTGCAGAAAACCAATGTCTATCTATGATCTACTAAGATGATTATCATCAGCATAAAATTGCATTAAAGCATCATTGCAGAGATTGTTACACTGAGAAGTAGATTACATTTTCACAATAATAAGCTTTAAGGCAGCTGTTTTCAATCCATGGGTTATGACCCCTTTGGAGGTCAAATGTCCCTTTCACAGGGGTCCGCTAAGACCAATTTAGCTTTATAACAGTCATAAAATTACAGATATGAAGTAGCCATGAAAATAATTTTATGGTTGGTATCACCACAACATGTGGAACTGTATTAAGGAATCTTATATTAATGTTCACTTTATAATGTATCCCTCCAACTTGTATGTTATAGATTATATAAGATTTGTCTTCCTAATTATTGCAAGAGCTTTATTCCACATTCTCTTCTCCAGTTTCTCCCTAATCTGTCTCTATTCTCTCAGGTAAGAGTGTTCTAGAAGCATAAGGGGCAGGGATCTATTGCACTATGGGTTGAAGGCTTCTCTTCTCTCTCCAGATTTATAAGAGCTACTCAAGAATTGTGGTCCTGAGCAGCCTGAACTGAAGGGCCCAGGCTGCCCCTAACCTGCATGCTTTCACTTAGGAAGATGTCTGAAGTACTGCATCTGCAAGTACTGCCACAAAACTCACTACTTGACCTTTGCTGATGTTCTGAGGCTGCACAAAGAGCTATTCATAAGTGAAATACAGTTTCTGCTATTAAGGCCAGGTGGGTTTGTCATCTGTAGAACTCACAGTCCTGTGCACTGAAATGCTATGTTCAGGAAGCTTTCCCAACACATTCTCTTCATTGAAGAGTTATTTTTAAAAAGCACTTATGAACCACTTTGTAGTCATTGTACAAATCTATGTCACAGAGAATAACAAACAAAACCTTACACTGGAAAATTTAAACCTTAATGTAGAGAATGTTGAATATGAATGTACAGACAAATTCAATATTAATGGAACAAATGGAAACATGACTATGTTTCACTCAACTCTGTTTTGTGCATTTCAAAATGCAAGAATGCAATGTTCTCACACACAAACTCCAGGTACACATTAGCTTTTGCCTTTTATATTAATACCTCCTGGTAATGATGCCACAGTTGCCCTTCCTGTGTTGGGAATACAGGCATTTTATACCTGTACATTCTGATTCACTCTGGCCAGGTACAATTGAGGATGTTGAAAGCTTCAAATGGCTAAATTCTTTGATGCAAGGTATTTGTCTCGAAGCTAAGATTTAAATGAGAACAACTTGTTCTTATATTCTGCTCAGATTAGCAAGTCCAGTTCAACACAAAACCAGAAACAGCAGGTCTAGGCCTACTGGTATCTGCTGCTCATTTGTCTACCTTCTAGGATATTGGCTTTATATATTTCTCCACCTACCCTTCTGTTATGAGATCCTTTCTGATGCGGCACTTTGTCTAGTTGGTTTTTACTTTCTTATCTGAGTATCTACAATGTTCCACTTTCTCATTTTTCACTTTACAGAACCTTCTGATGGAATGCTTTCACTCTAATCCCATTATGAAGATTTGTAAGAGGGAACCTATATCTATCTTCTGTTCACCATGATAGAAAGAGGTGATTCATGCTTTACAGAAGCCACCACATACTTACTTTTCACTTCTGCATGCTTAAAAAATTCACCCTTATTTATTTATTATTGATTTATTTATAAGACAGGGTCTCATGTATCTTGGGCTGGCCTCAAATTCCCTATTTTCTGAGAATGACTCTGAATGTTTGATCCTTCTGTTTCCATCTCCCAAATTCTGGGATTACACACACACATTACAATGGCTGATTTTATTTTCTATGAGGCAAGTGCATTAATTGAAAGACCAATAGTTTGAAATTTTCTTTTTTTGAGTAGCAGAGCTGGAGTCTAGCCTGGATGCAAAAGTTTAGACTCTACAATCTCTCTTGTAGAAATTTCATTTTATTAAATATATCTTTCTTTGAAGTAGTGGGAACTAAAACAAACAGAAAATCCCTACTTCCTCCCCAAGTCATTAAAATATAACTTATAAATGGAAAGATAAAAATGAAAAAAGAACCAAACACTAAATTTAGCAACTTTTCAACTTTGTACTAAGTACTCAGGTGTCTGCAACCTGCCCCCAGAATAAAAAACTTACAAATCACCTGGAAAAATCTCAATTGGAAGCCAGCAACCATCTATAGAATTATGTGCCAGGGGATTTGGATCTAATGGGAAGAAAAGTAAAAATACATCATATATGGTGTATCCCCTAGAAACTTAAGAAAAAAGCAATGGTTGTTTCCTCTTCAAGGGAGCTATCATGTTAACCATTTTTTCAACTACTGAAAAGTGAAATTTAAAACCTCAAATTCCTGATGGTTGCAGAAAGTTTCATGTTTTCCAAAGTGCTCAAACATCTGAAAAAGGAAGGATGTACTAAATGGGTCCTTTTGTGCTATCATTTTTTCCCAGGTAAACACACATGTATTTACCGCATGTCATCTTAATTTGTGAATACAAAAAACTTGGTACTCACAGTAAATACCAGCATCTCTATAGAGAACTCGGGAGCCTTTAAGTGCTAGAGCACTGGGGGAATTTACATGCTTGTGTGTCTGTGGATGCTGAATGGTGAGACCCATTTTGTCCTGTTCATCTAATCCTTAGCCAGATAGACTATCAAAACAAAATGGGATTACAAAAGTCAGCTTTTCTGGAGCATCTGTTCAAATGTCAATAAGAAATATGGAGGATATTCACAAACATCTTTTACCATACTACTTGATATAAAAATTGTGTGCTTAAAGATCAAGTCAATCAAAATTCCCATATGAGAACGGGGGGCTTTTGAGGCCCCACTCTTAGCTATATTGGCAGTTCATGGCTGCTGGAGTAGGAAGAGTAATTTTTCCTTGGAGATGTAACCACTGATTCAGTAATTGTCTGCACACCTATGCTCACAGGGTCAGGGTCATGACTAACAGAACTCAGTGAGATATGCTAAAATAAAAGAACAGGACATGAAGTTGGCAGGAAGCCATGTTAGGAGGATCCAGGAGAAATTAGTGGGGAATGAGAAGTGGATCTGATCAACATACATTGTATACATGTATGAAATTCTGAAAAAAAAAAAACTAATCAAATATTGTATTAAATTGTATTATTGTATAGGAATCTACACTATCTCATTTCCAGGAGACAAAAATGAACATTTACTCACTTACAGCCAACTGGAACTCAGTAATATTAATACTTGTGGTGGTTTGAAAGAAAATGGCCCCCAAGGGAGTGGTACTATTAAAAGGTTTCACCTTGTTGGAGTGGGTGTGGTCTTGTTGGAGGAAGTGTGTCACTGTGGAGATGGGCTTTGAGGTTTATATATGCTTAAGCCATGCCCTCTGAGATAGACTGCTTCCTGTTGCCTTCCCAAGATGTAGAACTCTCAGCTACCTCTCCAGCACGATGTTTGTCTGTACTCTACCATGTCCTACCATATTGATAATGGACAGAACATCTGTACTGCAAGTAAGCCATCCCAATTAAATATTTTCATTTATAAGAGTTGCTATGGTCACTACAGAAAGGGAAAAGATCTTCACTAACCTGACATCTGAGAGCATGCTGATTTCTAAAATATATAAAGCACTCAAGAACCTACATATCAACAAACCAAATAATCCAATTGAAAAATGGGATGCAGATCTAAACAGAGCATTCTCAACAGAAGAATCTTAGATAGCCAAGAAACAGTTAAGGAGATGTTCAACATCCTTAGCCATCAGGGAATGCAAATCAAAATGACTTTGAGATCCCAACTTACACCTGTCAGAATGGCTAAGATCAAAAACACTAATGACAGCTTATGCTGAAGAGGATGTAGAGCAAGGGGAACACTCCTTCATTGCTGGTGGGTGTGCAAAACTTGTACAGCCACTTTGAAAGTCAGTGTGTCAGTTCCTCAGAAAACTGAGAATCAACCTACCACAAGACCCAGCTATACTCTCTTGGACATATATTCAAAAAATGCTCAATCATATCACAAGGACACTTGTGCAACTATGTTCATAGCAGCTTTACTTGTAGTAGCCAGAACCTGGAAACAACCTAGATATTCTTCTTCCAAGGAATGAATAAAGAAAATATGGTACATTTTCTCAGCTGTTAAAAACAAGGACACCAGGAAATTTGAAAGCAAATAGATGGAACTAGAAAAAAAAAAATCAACCTGAGTGAGGTAACTCAAACCAACAAAGAAAGACATGATATGTACTCACTCATAAGTAGATATTAGCTGTAAAATAAAGGATAACTATGTTACAATCCACAGACCGAGAGAGACTGGGTAGCAAGGAGAATTCATGGGTTTTGGGAATACTCAGATCTCCCTGGGAAGGGGAAAGAGAAGAGGTTTAATGAGTGGACTGAGGGCAGATGGGGATGGGAACATGAGCAATCAGGTTGGGGGGGACACGGAGGAGGACTGTACTGAGGGGTCTGCTGGGGGTGCATTTTGGGGTTGGATGGAAGCCTGGTGCCAGGGAATCTCCCAGGAATCTATGGGGAGGACCCCAGCTAGACTGCTAGCAATAGTAGATAAGTAGCTTGAACTGGCCATCTATTGTGACCAGGTTGGTGCCTGGCCCAATTGTCATCAGAGGCTTTATCCAGCAACTAATGGAGGCAGAAGCAGAGACCCACAGCCAAACATTAGGAGGAGGAGAAAGGAGTAGAGGAACCAGAGGGGTCAAGGACACCATGGGAACGCTCATACAATCAACTAACCTGGGCTCATATGAACTGACAACCAGGGAGCCTGCATGGGACCGACCTAGGTACTCTGCATATATGTTACAGTTGTGTAGCTTGGTCCTCTTATGGGACTCCTAGCAGCAGAAACAGGGACTATCTCTGACCCTTTTACTGGCTTTTGGGACCCTACTCCTCATACTGGGTTGCCTTGCCCAGCCTTAATACATGGGGAGGTGCTTACTCTTACTGCAACTTGACATGCCATGTTTTATTGATGCTCACAGGAGAGCTGCCCTTTCCTGGATGAAGAGGAAAGAGGAGGGAATTGGGGGGCAGAAGGGAGGGTAGGGGAGATGGGCTGGGAGGGGAGGAATGGAGGGTGGAGGCTGTGGCCGGGATGTAAAATAAATAGATGAAAAAAAAGAGTTGCTGTGGTCATGGTGTCTCTTCCCAGCAGTAGAAACCCAAACTAAGACAGTACCTAACCTCATGTTTCTGTATTTTTAAGCTTTTCTATATTTATATTAAGTACTAAAAGTTGACTTGTTTCTGACATAAAAACAAAATTTGATTCTCACACACAGTATGCAGCAGCAAATTTTGTTTCCCTAAACTTAAGTGCATCTAAACTTATGATAAGTATGTCTTACAAATTTCACATTGTATAGTGGTGCTATAGGATAATATATCTTTCATACACAAATGAGGGTATTATTTTTTACACATCTGCCCTTGAAAAATGTGAAAGAAAGGTGATTTGGTCCAAACACCCCATGAGGCCATACTGAAAGAGAAAGTCTAATAAAAGATCTTGTTTTCTACTTCCCTTTCTTATACTCAATCCCTATGCCATGCTGCTGCAGGGAGGCTTGGAGTGCCTGCTGCACAGAACCATGACAGGCCTGGTTTCCAAGAACTAGCTCCTGTTGCTACTGCTGCTGAGCATCTCCAGTCCATCCAGGCTTTAACATTTTCAGAATTCATGCTCTCAGAGTTACCACCTTTTGAAACATCACCATTTACCTTTGATGTCAGAAAAAAATCTCTATTTTAGACACAGTTCTACAAACATCTTCAGAGATGTTTTACATGAAAAGTAATATTGTTAATAAAAGCATTGGAAACTACAGGATTTTAATTTGTCTTCAAGTATTTGGATCAAGATGTAAAGTCCCATAAGGACCAGAATAAGTCAGCAGATGAGACTCATTGCTTTATTCCTTGGTGGTTATGTGAAGATGCTGAAGAATATGAATATTGTTAAATGAACATTCTCATCTAAAAGCGACATAATACCTTGAACATTTCTATTAACCAAATAACTCTAAAAATCTTTTAATGGATTTATTTATCACATGGTAAACTTGATAGCATAGTAATTAAAGTAGCATAGAGGATGTAGTAAAGTTGAAGGCAACTTCAAAATAATACATATAATTTTATTGTAGTATAAATACTTAATGCCAATTGGTGTATAAGGTATTTGAACCATGGTAAATCTGAATGTGCAGGGTGATAATATTGATGGCATTAATATTAAAATTAAAATAAACTTCCTCTTTCATCTAACCTTTACATTTTAGTATCACACCTCTTGAAATACATACTTTAAAATAACCCTTATGAATTTGCTAGTCAGAGAAAACCTTTCATGGTGAATTTGGTTAGTCAAGGCTACTGGAGAAGGGTTGTGGAAAATAACATGGAATCCAGAGAATCCTAAACAAGAATGTGCATGTACAAAGGAGATTCAGGAGAAATAAAAAGATCAATATACCTCAAACCCTTCTGTCATTTAAGAATTGGAGAATTTCTGCTAAAATACAATAATTAATAGTTTCAGAGCTGTCCACAACTGAACGCTTAATGTTTTTAAGATTTGCACATATGTCCAGTGGATAATGTTCTGAAGTGAAGTCTTTCTGAATGGTAAGAGTCTGTTTTTCACTGTCTGTCAGTTGTGCCAGGTGACCTGATTATTTTCATTGCCTGGGCTTGCACTTAGGGCTGGTGGTTGCTGTTCACGCTCTCTAGTGCTGAGCTACATTTCAGCCCCTACAGTGACATTTTCAGACTAGTCACAGATGCTGTCTCTGAAACTGTCTTGCTTGTTTTAAAGCTCACAGTAAAGAACAAAGACCTGACTGTCTATTATAACTATATGCCACTCTATTCTGCCTTTCTGTGATATTTATTCTGTAGCATTTTGAACAAATAGTAAAGTATGGAAACTTAAAACTCTAGGTAAAAGGAACATGGCAAGGCATTTGCCAGCCTTATACTTACACAACACAGAAGGAAACATTGCTGTTTTATCTTTTCTTAGTTGCTTAGTCAATCACAACAGAGGTTGTGAGGAAAGTCACAGTTAATAACAATGGCATACATAAGTCCTACCATAAGCAACATAATTAATGCAAAGACCAGATTTTAAAAAAATAGCTTCTATGGGAAAACAGATTTAAGTTTCTGCTGAATGAGTAAGACAGGTTTAAGGAACACCTGATGATGGTGTGCCCTCTGAATTTTGCTTTATGGATGCAACTAATGTGAACCTGTTTCTACAAACTAATGTATGCAAAAGATGCTTATTAGTACAATTCTGTATTGGTTTGCTCCTTTTGAAAGCTAAATCTCCTAGGGAAAGGAGAATAAGAATTTCAATTTAATGGGCCTCTCTTGCTTATATGGCTGGGGATGGGGGACTGAAGACAGTGGAAAGGTGAATGCTTTTAGCCTTCAGTGCCCTTCCAGAGCTCTCAAAGACATGGAAAAAATGACTGTGGATTTGGCATGCAGGGGCCAGCTTGCTCAGGAAACTGTGGTATACAGAAAACAAAATGCGTAAAAAACTCCTCATCCAGGAAGCTGAGTTTAACAATTGCCTCATTAACAAGATCTAGCAAGGACAGGAAAAGAGGGGGAAGCCAATCACTCATTATTATACAGTTCTAGACAGATGAAGCCCTTCGGCGTTGCCCCAAACAATGCCTGTAGTGTTGATTTGACAAAGTGGCACATTTAAGAGGAAACTCTCTAGCCATCAATGGGAGGCAGACACACTGTATCTTAGGGCCAAATTCAGTCCCTGAAGCTTGACTTCATCAGAAGACACAGACAGAGGAAAAGGCAGTTATATCCCCGGAGAATTAATTAAAAGAGTCAGACAGGGAATATAACCTATAGCTTGACCACGGATCTATACATCAATCATAGTTGCTTTCACCCTTCTCGTTCTTGTAAGTTATTTACATTAAAGTGTTCTTGTACTGCTACCTTAAGAGAAGTTTATCTGATACTCAACTTAATAGTAATTATGTGCATTTTGTAACACATTGTACAAGATATGTCATCAAAGTCTAAACACCCTGGTGGCAGTGTAAGTTTCTAAGTGGCTGAGATCTTTTTAGTTAGGGTTGTGTCATGGGTAATTTATTAGTGTGGTATTTCCCTGATTATTTCTCTAGTTTTATATGGAATATTTGTTCAAATAAACCAGAGTTCAGAGCTGCCAGAATCTGTACTCAAATTTGTCTTTACTGACTACTTTTTGTAACTATTTCCTTTAAAAAGTTTCCCATTCACAGACTATCCTCCCCAATACACTATATTGCAGTAACATAACCCTTCCCAGTACCCATATTTGTTTTTAAAATAGGTATCTCAACCCTCCCCCAAGCCCAGAACACCCAAGTTCATTGAAGTTCCCTTTCTGGAGCCAATGAAAACAACCACAGGACATTGGCATTGCTTTCATTGTGGCTGGGCAATATACAATTCTTATTACCTTCAGTTTTCAGTGGCTTACCAGAGACATCACTTCTCAAGACAGGTTCTTGGTTAAGCCCTTTAGCAAGGCCTGTGATTTCCTCTTGAATCTGTACTTTGTGCTTCTCTCCTAAGCAGTACTGAGACCAGAGTGATTTGTCAGTTATCACTTGCAGTGGGCTCTAGCACCAGTAGGTTCAAAGCAGCCTTTATTACTTAAGGAAAATAGGAAATTCTGCTTCCTGGATGTAAACATGAATTTTCTATGTTGAGAACCGAAAGGATGCAAAGGGCAGATTTGACCAGTATTTTTGTAAGAGTGAAAGTCTCCTTTTTAACCCATACAGGTAATGCTTTTTCTATGAGCCCCTTGGCAAAGTCTATCTACAAACATTTTTGAGGCATACTTGTTCTAACTTTACAGATCTTACTTATACCACACTCCCTTTAAAATATATGGGAGTGTGACCTGAGTAAGCACCATAAAGCCAGAGCCTACTCTTCCGTCTAGATCTTGTTGGTTTTAAAAGTGGTCATGATTTCAAACAGTACCAGTACAACCTCACCATACTCTGAAAAAGAATGATGGCATACTAAACAAAACACTGAAATGGAAAAAGGCAATCTCTCTGTTGGAAAGAAGTGGATTTCTTCTGACTGAGAGTCTGGAATAATGTTTAAACAGAACGATAAAATGCAGAATCACTAATGACACAGTGGCAGCAGGCAGCATCAATTTTGGTGGGCAAAACAATAGAAAAAGTTGATGAGATCTAGAAAAAATAAAATACCCATGATTTAGGCCCACTGCAAGCAGCTAGTGTTCAACCACGTTGGTTTTTATATGGCCTTCAAAGATCAATGTCAACTATGATCATTTTAGAATCAAAATTAAAAAAATTACTTTTACCTGACTGTTGATCAAAAGTATGAAATGGAGAAAAGGAAAATAAACCAACAAACATACTATATTCACACACAAAGTAAAATAATTCTTTCAGGGACATCAGGGAAGGTGGAATACTATAACAATGCATGATCTATTGTTATACTATTCCACCCACCTTAATGAGGAACCCTTGGGCGTTGCTACACCATAGCCTTTGGAATCCAGGTTTCCTCCCACTTTCATTGTGTCACAGGGCTTTCGCTGCTCAATGTATTCGTTCATCGTGGACTCCAGGAGGAAGGCAAATTTGCCCTTGGACTTGCGAACACGAGCCACGCCCTCCGCTGTAGTCCTAGTGAACACAGATGGCTCTGCCGATCGCATGTAGGTCCACATCTTTTCATACACTGCTATTTTTGATCTCTGGAGGAAATGCAAAGAAAATTAAATACAGGAAAGAAGGAAACAGCATGTTAATATAGAAAAAAGCGAGGTGATGGTAAGTCTTTTAGTGTCATCCCATTATCAGAGACCTAACTCTTCAGAAGTTTAACTTTTACAATTCTTTTAGGAAATCAACTAAGTGCCAGACATTTATAGTGATGACTAAAAAAGCGTGTTCCACTTGTCCTAATAATTATGACACTCTCCTGTTTTACTGGATATTGTTGTTGCTGTTATTGAAGGTGGGAGGCCCTGAGAAGAATTGAACAGTTAAAACCCCCATATTCTATCGTACTCCTGGTGAGGTTAAGAAGGCCCAGTTCAGACTTGATCCTTGCTTCTAGAAAACGCTTCTCAGCTCTACATTTGAGCTGTAGTAGAGCCATTTTATTTTTATATATAATATTTTCATTCCTCCAAAGTTCGTTTCACACCAACTCAGCCCTTGATATTAAAGAGACAGGATAAGTGCTCGAGTTTACGGACTGAGTAACCATTGAACAATATCCAAGCTCCAGATGACTCTGACAGCTTGAGACTGAATCTGACAAAATCAACAAATAGGACAACACACTGGGCTTTAAAGAGAGTGACTTCTGTTTTCATACTTCATTTTGGCATCATTCTAACTACATGACTCTGGCCAAGAAGCTTATTTATTTTTAAAAATTACTTTTATTTACTTTTATTACCCTCACTATTTAATTTACTTAAGTCTTTTTGGATTTTATATTTAAATTTTAGTTAATTATTATTTGTGTGTGTGTGTGTGTGTGTGTGTGTGTGTGTGTGTGTGTGTGTATTCAGGGCTGTGGTGTCAGAATGCATGTGCTGAGGAGGAATGACAGCTTTTGGGGGTCAATTGTCTCCTTTCATGAGTTCTGGATATCAAACTCAGTTTTGAGGCTTTTGCAGCAAGTATTTAAGCTAGTGAGCCATCCCAACAGCTCCCAAAATACATTTTTTATGTGAAAAAAGAGCCACATGAACTCCAGTTTCCAAAAGACACATCTGGTAAGATAGGAAAGTGCTAGCTAGTATTATTTGATAGCTTATTACCACACACCAGTGCTTATCATTGCATTTGTTCCATGACAAAGAATGTGAGAAACAATCTAGAATGGCCTTTGAAAGGTTTTCATGCTACTCACATTTGAAAACTATTTCATAATATAGAGATTGTGGTTGTGTGTGTGTGTGTGTACATATGGGTGTGCATGCATGAACATAGATGTGAGGTCAGAGGCCCACTTTGGGTGGGTTTCCTCAGGTCCCATCCACCATGCTTTTTGAGGCAGGGTTTCTAATTGAGCTTTCAGGCCAGTTTGACTGGCTAGCACGGCCTGAGGACTTACCTGCCCTGCCTCTCCTGTGATGGGACTACATGTTTACAACACTATCCTCAACATTTTTAGGTGGATTTTGAGTATCAAACTCAGGCCCTCACACTTGCATGGCCAACAACTGAAGTATCTTGCAGCTCCATTTTGAAAACATTAAGAATACAAGAAAAGTGCTAATTACTTGGGAGATTGAAAGTTACAGCTATACATTACACCCAATAAGAAACATAGTAGAGCCGGGCGGTGGTGGCGCACGCCTTTAATCCCAGCACGCGGGAGGCAGAGCCAGGCGGATCTCTGTGAGTTCGAGGCCAGCCTGGGCTACCAAGTGAGTCCCAGGAAAGGAGCAAAGCTACACAGAGAAACCCTGTCTTGAAAAACAAAAACAAAAACAAAAAAACATAGTAGAATGGGAAAAAAGTTAGGATTAAAAAAAATTTCAGACCATTGACAGTTTTTTAAAGTCTAATTTTTCATTTCATGTATGTGTGTTTATGGTGTATGTGTGTGTATGTATGTTGTCATGTGTGTGAGAACATGTGTGTGTGTGTGTGTGTGTGTGTGTGTGTGTGTGTGTGTGTGCATGTGGCAGCATGAGATTGATAGTGGGACTCATCTTTGTTTGCTCTGCTTTATTCATTGAGGCAGGGTGTCTCAGTGAAACCCAGTCTTGTTAGCCAGTTTGCTCTAGGGGATCTCCTGTCTCCATCTTCCCAGAGACTGGAGTTTCAGGTTGACTACCATCTAGGTAGGTTCTGAGGAATATAACCACTGATCCACTCAACCCTGAAAATTCACTTATTATTGCTACATTCATTTTCTTTAAAATTCAGAAAAAAGATGAATCCATACAATGTCTGTGATAACTTTAAGGAGGTCCAAGCAGAAGTTTTGAAGGGCAGATCTTGTAGAACATTATTTTAAAGCATGTTACATTTGTTTATGCTGTGGAACATTTGTTTAATGATGCAAAGGTGTGTTGCATTCTTTTATGTTGCATTTGTTTAACTCTGTGAAGTTGTGATACTGTGCCTGTCTAAAACACCTGAGGGTCTGATAAAGAGCTGACTGGCCAATAGCAGGGCAGGAGAAACGATAGGTGGGGTTGGCAAGCAGAGAATAAATAGAAGAAGAAAAAGAAAAGGAGCAAGAGAACAAGGAGAGGAGGATGCTAGGGGCCAGCCAGCCAGCCAACCAGCCACAGATAAGAGGGAAAGTAAGATATACAGAAGTAAGCAAAAGAAAAAGCCCAGAGGGAAAAGGTAGATGGGATAATTTAAGAAAAGCTAGCAAGAAATAAGCCAAGCTAAGGCCAGGCATTTATAATTTAAGAATAAGCCTCTGTGTGTGATTTATTTGGGAGCTGGGTGGCAGGCCCCCCAAAGAGCTAAAAGAGTAAAGAGCCCAAAGAGTGAAAAACAACCAACAACAAGCAGACTCAGTGGGAAGAGGTCAGAGGTCAGATGAAAGCATGCTCATGGGAAATGCTGGGCCTGTCTTGTCTCTGTGGCAAGGTTTAGAAATGTTTACTTTGCCTGAAAGTGGACTGACTTGGAAAAGATCTCTTTCTCTCTCTCTCTCTCTCTCTCTCTCTCTCTCTCTCTCTCTCTCTCTCTCTCTCTCTCTCTCTCACACACACACACACACACACACACACACACACACACACACACATACACACACTCCACACACAAAGTATGAGGGGAGTCAAAAGCATAAATCTAGAAATAATAGCCCTGTGCATGCTTACTTGGACTGAAAGCATGTTTGTTGATGCGTGAGGGCAAGCAAATATTTACAAATTTGAAGAGATGGGCTGAAATAAGGGACATTCTGCAGACTCAGCAAGCTAATAAACACAATGGTCACAGATATTTTACATCCCTAAATCTTTCAACTGTGGAATCTATTTAAAAATAAGGTGCAAGAAGCAGATATGATCAAGGTAATAAATATAGAACATATAAAGACATTTTTTAAAAATTAGAAATGTCAGATCTGCTTGTTTCATTGTTATTGTGCAATAATGTCCAAGAAGCCAGTGGTTTAGAGCATTAATATATTAGTTCAATGTATTAGTCCTTGGAGTTTTAATAATGCTACTCTCATTCCTCACATATGAAGTATTGTACATACCTGCATTTAATAGAAAATGCATATCATGCATTCTAATGGATATTTAGTTACTTTTCCCTTGCTGATGGTGCAGGTAGCAGGGCCTGTATTCTGGGGACATATCATCCATGTCTTTTTTGATAATATTCTAAATCCTGAGCTAGTAGTCTATCTAACTTATTCTTCCATCTTGCTGATTACTGAAATAGGCACAAGATTCAATTTGTGTTGAAGTGCAAATCAGTGTGTCTGAGTCAGGTATGTATTGTAAAAGTGCTTGGACGGCATGGCTGCCATGATTGACATGTAGGATGCTTTTGAAAGCTTAACAAGGTGTGCAGAACCCCAAGTATAGGGAGTTTCATAATGGGGTAAAGCCAAGGCAAATGCATATATAATTTCGGCCCATGAATAACCCAAGGTGTTTTTGCAGCAGATAACAGAAGTGATTTCTTGTACGGTGCTGCCTATGGGCCACTCACTGCCTGAGGAGCTGAGTGGAACTGCCATGTGCCATCACCATGTACCTACAAGAAAGCATTTCTGACAAGTATAAAAATACCTTTCAAGTTCTGTTTCTTCTGCTCATCAGACAAATGGTTTATATAAACCAGGTCACCATGAATGGGAATGGAGGGACAGAAGCAAATCGGGAAGAAAACGAATGCTGTTCTTATCAAAAGCCCAAATGTACACGTTCTTGAAATTGTTCTGCCTGGGAAAATTACTTGGTTATCCCATTAGTGTTTGGAGTGTTCTGGAGGATAAATACCCACACATATAAAAATCTTTCCATTTTAAAACTGAAGTTGGACAAGAGAGAAAGAATTAGAGGCTTGATGGGGATCAAGCTTATATGGGAAGATTTAAACTACGGAGGCAGCTTTCCTTGTTTCACATGTCTTATTAATATAGTCTCTTATCTACTTCACCAGTTTTCAGAATTTGAGCAGGAAAAAACAAAACTTTGTAAAGATTAAGAAGTCAAAATCTGCACTGTGTTGGCTGCTAAAGAGCTTTATAGTGAGTTATTGCTTGTTTGTTTTTTCAAGGTATTGACATGACAGGTCTTTCCCCCTTCATTACTCAAGACAAGGTGATGAACCTTCCTTTTTGTCATCTAATGAGCATCATTCATCATTTCTCAATGGAAGACATTGAGTGACAGCATTCTCTTCTGATACAGAAAGGTTTCCAGGCAATATCAGGAAATGTTACTAACCTCTTCAGTAAGTTAAGAAAAGGCTTGACTAAGTAACTTTATCTGGACAATATTGTTAATAAAGCCTACTATCATGACAATTACTTAGTTATTCAGAAAAATTCACAAATATTTTTAGATCATTTGAAATTTTAATCAATATTTGTGGCTAATACTCAACACTAAGCACAATACTTATCATTTGGTTTGTTTCATCAAGCTTTGAATGATTTGTTGTTGATTTAGATTTGTGTAAATATTTGTAATACTATGTAATCAAAATGAAAATGAACATTCCCTTCTTAAAAGTTATCTAAAAAATGTCAAGTAAATTTAAAGCTGGCATACAGAACATCACATTTGGTTGTGTTTATTTTCAAGGTACTGAGAAGATTATATATGTCACTCTCTCAGATGATCCTTAAAAGTCCAGAATATAAGCTATCATAGTTTCCAAATAGAAAGATTAGAAAATAGTGAAACATCTCTCACATTCCAAATAATTTACCACCTCTTGTCTTCAAATAATTGATATTAAATACAAAATAAATTCATTATCATTTACTTCAATATCTATGTAAATGTCATGTTGGCTACCTTTTAATATTTTGGCCCCAGATTCACAAAATAAGCTGGCAATACCTAGGAAGAACCAAATTAGAAGGGAACTCAAAGAAAAGAAGGGATATTTCAAGGTAGGAGAGGACCAACAGGAAGGAAACATTGGCAGACAGTACGGGAGAGAGAGAGGCATGGATAAGAACAAAGCATAATGACATGTATGAATGAAATCCCAGAACTAGAGTACTTAATTTGTTAACTTAAAAGCAACACAACAAAAAATAAAACAAACAAACAAATAAACAAACTAGCCAGGTGGTGATGGCTCATGCTTTAATCCCAGCACTCAGGAGGCAGAGACAGGCAGATGTCTGTGAGTTCAAGGCCAGCCTGGTCTAGAAAGCTACGTCTAGGACAGCTAGAGCTGTTACACAGAGAAACACTGTCTCAAAAAAAAATTAAAATGGTTAAAAACAGTTTAACCCCAATGGAACAACTGAAAAAATAACAGAACAGACTAAGACAAACACCTATGCTTCAGTGACAGAAAGCCAAAGGAGCCTCATCCACAATTTGAAACATTTTATTGCCAAACAAAAGTCACCAAATCTAAACTCCATACAATCTTACAGAGGTCCCCAGAGCCATGGTTATAGAGGTCTCCAGAATGATTGTTAAGGAGGTACACTTCTTGCCAGTAGAATTTTGTAAGGAAGCAAACCTTTTGCTTTGAAAACTACAGCTTTGGAATAGATTACAGAGTGATTCAGCTCATAAACGAGTCTGCCACTGAGGTTTTGGGTATCACATACCAAATGTAGTCTTTCTTTAAAAGAAAGGTTTGCTTTCTATTTTCATATTCTTGGCCTCAAAATAGATACAATTCTAATCTTGCCTGAAGTAAAATGATCAGAGAGCTAGTTAACACTGGATGTTGGGTAAGTCAGATTATAAAGTGACTTTAGTTACCTTTTTACTATTGTCATTTCTTAAAGCCTCTTCCTCTTGTACTGTACACCATTGGCAAGTTAATATTATGATAATAAAAACCCAAGAAGACACACTGAATAGTAAAGTCCTTTGTTGCCATTGTGCATTCCAATCTACACTAGCTAAGGTCATGATATATGTGTTGCAAACTTGCCTAGAAATTCAGAATTTTGAAGGTTCCTGTGACTTACTCGGAAGAATTCTTTTGTTGACCCAGAGTCCAGTGTTCCGTATGCAATTTCTGTTTGTTTGGCCAGGTCTTCTGCACTTTCTATGGGGGAGACCATTCTCTCCACAGTCAGGAAAGCAGCCAGATTAGCAGTGTAAGATGATATAATAATGAGCGTGAAGAACCACCAGACACCTCCAACAATTCGACCTGACAGGGATCTAAACATGGATAAGATCATACAGTTTTCCTCTTTCTAAACCACAGAGAGAAGAAAGAAATGTCACCAAAACCAATCATATTTAAAAGTTACAGTCTCAAATATTGTCTTATATTCTGTTAGTCTACTAAAGAATGAGGCTTACATTGATGCATAATGATGTCTTTTACATTATTGCTAAAATTAAGTGTCACTGAAGACATGGCAAATGAATTTGTTGTTTTATTGGCAGAAATGTGGAACTGTCCTTTCTAGAAGAGAGCAAAGGGGAATCTGCATAATGTCCTCAGTACCCTCTCTGATGGTTCAGCATCTCTCAAGTAGGATGCAGCTGTTGATAAAAGACAACACGGTATTCTGGTTCAGCTGGCAATGTTTTAGCCTCTCTTCATGCTGCAGAAGATAGAGTTTATATTTTCTGCACAATGGTAGACACCTTTCAGAGACTGAGGGAGAGCCCATTGGAGCTCTTCAGGATGCCATGGAGGTCAGAATGAGGCTGGACTAAATGAGACTGTAAGATTCAGCCCCAAGAGACCTTACTTTGACCTGAGCAGATGTCCTAAAATTATATTTTATGCTGACATAGCAATGTCGACCGAGGCTGTGGAGATGAGTGTAACTAACAGAAGGAAAGTTAAAATAAGATAAATTTAAAAAAATACAGGGAAGAGTGTTCATAATTAATTTCACTCATTTTTACCATTTGTGAAACAAAACTTGAAATTTCCTGTGGTTCTTCTACTCCCTTGCTCTCCTTGCTAATTTAAATTAGGTCTTTTGTGATTTAAAATGTGGCATCTGCTGGTTTTAACTAGTATTGGCTTAACCTTCACTTCAGAAAAACTTGTTTTGTTCTTGCCTCTGAATCCTATGTTATTGAAATTTAGGCAGATTTTGCCATTTCCTGCCTCTAATGAATTTCAGATTTTTGGCCTCCTTTAGGGTACACATATTTCTGAACATATATTTTTGTTCAAATATATAAAATCCAACATTTTGCTTCTTATTCTTTTAGTTATTCTCTGGGAGAAATCAAGCATTTTTCATGTGGCGAGCTGGAGTTTGGGTGTTGCAGGAACAGTGTGGCAAGGAAGAAAGTAAGTCAGGATGCCCCACGTAGAGACAGCCATAAAATCACATAGAGTTTACGTGGCCAGATCGTCCCGATGCTCAGCCTTCCTATGTGCTTTATGAAAAACCATAGACGTCTACTACAAAACACACCTATTCACATTTTCAGAAAACCCAGAGCAGAGATTTTCGATAAGAGATACCATAAAAATGGGTGTTATTCTACAGTTTAGATTTTGTTAACACCTGTCAAGCCACTGAATGACTGCTATTACAAATAACTCTGGGCAGTGGCAGTAGATTGCACAATTACTCTTCTGGTGAGGAAGTTACTTTTTATAATGCATCTATGTTTTGTGGTAGCTTGGAAGAAGTTAGTTATAAAATGATTATGGGAGAATTGCAATTTCTCCTTCATTTCAGATGATGTTCTGACTCCTGGAGAGGAAGACAGAGAGAAACTGTGGAGAACATTTAGAATCTCTGAGAACTGGAGAAGAGTACCAATTTTGACACTAACCTGGGTGAAATGTCACATCCTTGTTGCATAAAGGCACCCAGGGAAAACCAGAGGCTGTTAAAGATGCCGAACTCATTGGGAGGCTGGTCGCTGGGACCTTCCTTTCCATCCTCGGGCTCTTCAGTGTGCCACTCATATGGACTAAACCTACTGACTAGGAACAAGACCACACTGACACCAATGTATGCAAACACTATACACATCCAGATCTCATAGGCCAGAGGGTCCAAGAAGGAGAACACTCCTGGTTTAGATTTCTGAGGCTTTTTGATCATGATAGAGATGCCTAAACTCATGAAAGGCTTAGAGAAGTCGATGACCTCCTCGCGTACCAAAGTGATTGTCAGAGGTGCGATAGCAATCTCTGCTTTCTATAAGAGAAAAGAGATGTGGAAATACACGTTAGTGAATTCCATGAGGCAGTTATCAGTGGAGTGATCAGTAAAGTTTACCAGTCATGGATTCATTTTTTTAAAAAGCATTTTGGGTGCCAACAGTCATACATTCCAATTATAGGCTAATAAAACATGTAGTGGTGGTTTGGTTTCATGAGATATTACTTGAGTTACATAGAACCTTTTTAATTGACAAAGTTTTTTTTTTTTTTTTTTTGGACAGAATCCCATTATGTAGTTTAGGCTGGCTGTGGATTCGTGACCCTCAGCTTTCCCAGGGCCGGGATTGCATACCTGTGCTGCCATGCCTACCTGAACAAATGCTGTCATAGGTACTTACTGCCTGGTCAGTGTTTGCTTCATCAACCCCTGTCTTAACTGACAACATATTCCAGCTCAGGTCACACACAAAAATCTGGAAATGGGCATTTGCTTCTCGTGATACACATTCTTTGATTTTCTCTTTCCAATATTCTTTTAAAACAAAATTTTAGAACACAGTAGCTTTAATTCTTAGATATCAAAATCACAAGACACCTTTCCATTGTTTGGTGACCCTGAGTTATTTTTTTTTCCTGCATCTCTAATGGGGCTGTGTTTTTGCCTGTTTACCTTAACAAGTGACTGTTATTATCTACTAACCCCTTAACTGGACATTAGTGAGCATGTGCTGACGGATTCTTTATCTGATGCTTATGAAGTATTTTACATGGCCCATTTCCTGCCTCTTGTCAGAACTGAGCCTGAGTTCTCCACACTGTGGCAGCTGTTAAACTTGAGTCTGGCAAACATCTAGATGGGAATTATATAAATTGTGCCATAAAAACTGAACTGTGGTCTGAATGACAAATTAAAATAGAGTTTTATTTACTTTAAAGGAAAATAGTTCTCATCAAAATAGGGTCAGGCACATTTAGACATCACCTTTCCCAGAGGCTATCATTTTTTAAAAGATTTATTTATTTTGATACGTGTGTGTGTGCACATGTGGGCAGGTTCCAACAGAGACCAGAAGAGGGCATTGGATCCTCTGGAGCTAGAGTTACAGAAGGTTATGAGCTGCCAATAATAATGCTAGAAACTGACCTCCATACTTCACTCTTTTTGCAAAAGCATCAGGTGCCCTTAACTACTGACTTTTTTTATTTTTATTTCTTTACATTTATTTAGAGACATCCACTCTTAAATTCACTGCTACATAGCTTCAGGCTCCTGGTTTGGCATAATGATCACAGCTCAGCACAATGGTGAGGGTATATATGCACACTGTGTGTTCACACTGGGGTTGTATGTGCCTTGTCTCATTACCTTTCATTGATTCATAGAATGGAGTGTATGAGATGCTTCCATTGGAGTTAGATAAGATTTTTATTCTTAAACACCATTGGAGTGACAATAAGAAATCACTTCTTCACTCCTTCACTCCACTACTCACTCATACCACAGGTAATCTGGTGTTAAGTGAACCATGGAATGTCCTTTATTCCTTCCTCATGATCAAACACATACACATCGACACACAAATACATGGTAAGAGAGAGAGGGAGGGAGAGAGGGGGGGTATTCAGGGAGTGTTAATGTAAGTCTCTATGTATGTGATGTTAGCTCTCTATGTAAGTGATGCAAGGCAATCAATGTGTAACAATTACAGTAGCAGTTACCAAAGAGTAAACTAAAGATAATGGGTCCATAGTTTGTCATTTTACTCTCTAATAGGCTTTGTCTAGGAGAAAATGACTATGTTTTACCTCAAACTTAGCAAACTAGGCATTTGAATATGTGTTAAGAATAAGAAAGAAAGAAAAGAAATTGAGAATCAAGCACAGACTGTACAAGCCACAGTAAAAAGTAGCCTGTGGAACCCATTAGAGACATGAAGACAATTCCTTTGGGACAACTTGGACAAATCAAGAGATAGAGATTGGTGTCTTTAAATACCTGCAGATATGCTGAAGAAACAGTGTGTTGTTATTAAGATCCTCATATTATCTCTCTGCTCTCTGAGAATTGCATACTTTTGGGATTTTCTGTTACTCTGACATGTGTGTTGTTTATGATCTCTTGTATCATTTTAAAAAATTATTTAAGCAATTTCTCCCAAATAAAATATGGTCACTACACTTGTGGAGGGATGATATAAGCAGGACAGGAGCTCTAAAGGAGAGACATGAAACAGATATCCCAGAAAATTCTCAGGTAGGTCAGACCATCTATAGTTAAGTAGTGATATACTTAGCAATCTGGAATGCTTCAAAATCTGAGAGCTTTCAGGGTCAAATATTTAGTTGCAAGTGGAAAATTCTATCCACATGTTTATAATTGGGCCCCATCCTAATATTTCCCATTACAGATATGAAAATATCATTAAACATGAAAAATTTAAAAGCTTAAGTCTTCTGACCTAGCATATTTTGAATAAGGGAATTTAGTCTGTGTTTCTAACCATTTGGATCATGCCATTTTCTGAAATATGCTTACAGTATTAGAAGTTGAAATATTAAGAGCAGAATGTTTAGGGATTCCTCCTTCAGAACATAAAACCCATATGACATTGTCAATGAACCCTGTTGTAAAATATATTTTGCATATTATGTTTTAAACTTAATTTCCTTTTCATCTTGAGTCAATGAAGCACTCAGTGAGTCTTTCTTTTGGATGGTAAACTGGTTGCTTTATGTACAATGAGACCCATTTTTTTCCATGTCTGCTGAAGTTTTAGCAACTGTTCTGCACTCTGTGGAAATATTTCTTGTGTCATAGTTTGAAAAAAGGGATGCCATCAAATTCCTTTCCCCAGAGCTCAGAGAACCTCATGGAGGAGAAGGTCAAAACAATCTAAGAGCCAGAGGAGATGGAAGACACCAGGATAGCAAGCAAAGCTCATAAGAACGCACAGAGACTGAGGCAGCAAGCACAGGGTCTTACAGGAGTCTGCACCAGGATGTCTGTGTATACATTAGAGCTGTTAGTGTGTTTGAGGGACTCCTGAGTATGTGAACAAGGCAGTTTCTGACTCGTGTGTCTTCTCTTGGGGTCTTTTCTTTCTGTTGCTTTGTCTTGTCCAACTTCAATATAATAACTTTTGTTTTATCTTATTTTATTTTGTTAGATTTTTTTAAAAATGAGAGAAGTAAGGAATAAATGAAAACTAGCTACTAGAGTAAAGATTAACAATTGAACTGTTAGTTATACCCACTGGGAGAGGGGGATTCAGTTTTCTCCAACAGAGTGACACTAGGTGTGTCACCCACTCCAGGATAGGTTTCCTGTTCAGGACTAGCTGTCCACCACGTTTTTTTGTGTGCTTTTATTTGGTTATAGTTTGGTGTTGTTGTTTTATTAATTATTTTTTTTGGTGGGTTTGTTGTTGTGTTAGATTTTTGTTTATTTTTTGAGAAAGAACTTAAATTTGAGTGAGTAAGGAAGGGGAGAGGATGACCTGGGGCAGGGGAAGAATATGATCAAAATTCATTTAAATTTAAAAATTATTTTAAATAATAAAAAGAAAGAAAACTGAGATGCAGAATTTTAAACTATTTCACTGCACTTCTAGACAGGAATTTGATTCCTTTTGTGGCTTTTGCCTGTATCCTGAGTCTGTTTACTTTTTCCTGGAGAAGGATGCCTCTCCATGTAATTCCTTATTTCAAAACGGTTTTTTGAGTATAAACTGGAGATAGTGTGTGCTTTGAAAGTGCAATCTGTGAACTACAAATTAGCATTTAGAACATTTCATAATTCAGTTCATGCATTTATTGCTTTTATTGGTTCCTGGATGCACAAACCTTACTGTGCACTACGGGTTTGGACTCAGAACTTTGAACATATTATAGTATCACTAGGGTTTGATTGTGACACTACAGTGGCTGCTGAAAACAAGGGACCTTGATCTTGTTCATTCGGGCAGAACGTGCCTGCTGTGTTGTGTTGTGACTGCTCTTGGCTATCAACTCATGCATTCTACATCCAGTGTGCTTGCTCAGGGGAAGGGCACAGCATGCTGTGTGAGAGGCCTATTTTGGAAAACAGTCTAGTTTTTGTGTTTTGTTATATATTCTAGAATGAAGAAAGAGAGAGAGAGAGAGACTGACAGACAGCAAAGATGCATTATCTGAAATGTATAGAATATATATTTACTGTGGCCGGAAGAATTGTAAGAAACACAATACTAATGAATATTTCAGACACTTGGAGACTACGGTAATCAGACATTAGTTAAAAGACACTTATGAGCAATTATGAATAATAAGGATACACATAATTAGATAAAGTAGCCACTAATTTTATTCTACTGGAGGAAATCTTCCCAGTAACAGATTGCTCATGGATCTTTGAAACTGTCTATGGTCTACCAGTTCAAGGAGTATTCACTTCAGATTCTGAGGCCAATGTTGCTTTTGTTTTCATTCCTGTCCCTGTGCTATGTGGAGGACACTGTATTCTGAATTTTTATCTCTTTTCTCATTCTAAGTTACCAGGATCAGTTCTGTTATTGGAATTTGCATTTCTAATGAAATAGAGAAGTGTTTGAATATAATGAATACATTGTGAAACATTGCCATAAATTGGAAAACAGTCATGGATGCTTAAAAATTGATACATGTCCAAGGGCAAAGAAGCTTCAGGCTTATGTAAGTAAATTCCTCATAAATAAGTTTGCTTACCCCATACACAAGCTCTCCTACCATCCCATTCCAGATTTTAGTGTCTGCATCCCTTGCTCCATATTTTCCATCAGGGACAATGGCAATTTTATACTTGATACCAATATGTTTTGCAATTTCAGATGCCAAATCTACACAGTAGCCTTCGTACTTGTCATTTCCTTCAAACATTTCGTGATTTTTCTTGTACATAACATAGGGGGATTCCTACAATGAGAGAAGCAGAACTGTAAAGGAAAAACTACAAAACGTTTTTAAAAACATTTCTGTAACTATAGTTTTAGAAGTTTTGACAAGAGAATATATTTATTATTTTTGCATGATTTTATTTAGCTAGAAATTATTAATAATAGATGAATATATAAATATACTTAGAATTGTATTAAACTGGTTTACATTGAATAATAAAAGTGAAATTTAAAAATATTTTGAGTGATTGTTATGTACTAGTACTATGACTTTAAAAAAATAAATACATTAGGATTTTTTTTTTCTGAGACAGAGTTTCTCTGTGTAGCCTTAGATGTCCTGGAACTCACTCTGTAGGTCAGGCTAGCCTCCAGCTCACAGAGATCCACCTGCCTCTGCCTCCAGTGCTCAGATTAAAGGTGTGCACCACCACTGCCTAGCTTCCATTAGTAATTTTCTAGAGAAGAGTAATTCTTTTTAGCTTTGAAACTAATATTTCCCAAATATTTCATGGAATTAGAAATTATTCAGTAGCCACTATAGTGTATTAAAAATCTATTCAAGGTTGAATAATTTCATATTCTGTACCTTCTCCCCCCCTTTTTTTTTTTCAAAAAACCATTTTCAAGTGTGTCAAGTAAAGTGTTTTTCTCAGACAAGGCATTTGCTACAGTTCTTGAAATAAGAGATAATAGCTTCAAGACACATATCATTAGTTACTTGTGTTAAATTCACTTTGCTCGTGCTGTCCCATGTTTTTACTTTAAATAAGAAACCTGCTTCACGAATTGTAAGTTAATTATGAAATAGGTCTCCAGTGGAAGCTTTTCCCTCTACATGTAAGGAACATGCACTTTGATAGTCCCATTTAGTTTTCTACACAAATGAGACAGAGAATGGGATCAAGAAGTATTGAGAGCATCCTCATCATCTGGAACAGCTTCCCGGTGTTTAATAATTGCTAAATTGTTTTCCTTGAAATGACATGTGTGCTTGCTTTCTCTCTCTCTCTCTCTCTCTCTCTCTCTCTCTCTCTCTCTCTCTCTCTCTCTCTCTCTCTCTCCCTTCCTCACTCCCTCCCTCCCTCTCTCTCTCTCTCATACACACACACACACACACACACTCACACAAACACACAACTCTCTCTCACACACACTTAAATAATAGTATTTTAAGGCTTTAAGAGATGGTTTAGTCAGCCCAGAGTGGTTGACCTATTACTACCTATCCATAAGTAGAAAGAGGGGTTTGATAGGTTTGTTGTACATGGTATGGAGGTAACTCCTGGCCATATTCAGTGTTTCATTTTCAGAAAAATAGTAACCATATTGTAACCACATGAAAAGTAGTAACCACAACATTGTTGATACAATATACTTACATCTTATAAGATTATACTCTAACCTTAATTTAGGATTGTCCTAAGAGTTTTTTTCTTTTTTCTAAAAAAAACCCTGTAAGTTAAAGAATTTGAACTGGCATTTGGAGCTCTAGAATAGAAAGCAACTTGATCTACAGTGTCCAACAGACCCATACCAATTCTGACTTCATTCAAATTACCTTATAAACACAGAACCCAATTAAAAAACTTAAGAAAATGAGGAAAGTCCTTAAAATTGTATTTTCTCATGGAGATGCTCCACATGATTTTACAGTGGGAATCAATTCAAGGTCTTTATACTATTTTCTTAAATTCTTCCTTTGGTTGTCATGTCCATGTGACCCAGATCCTTGGAATTGGATAGATATTCAAGATTAGAATGAAGTAAGAAGTAAATTTTGCCATTTATAAAATTAAGGCAATTATTTGTCCCTTCTTTCATGACGGATGCTTATTATTCAGAAAAAGGTCCGTATGAAAGCTTAACATGTTTTTCAAACTATGAATGCGATCGTGCAAATTCATGAGTAGCTTGAAAGGGATGACTTTTTAAACTATAAAATATTAGTAGCTTTATGAACAAATTCTTTTCATCTTTTTAGAGTGGCCTAATTAAATTATGGAAGATTATGCAGAAAACAGCAAAACTACACATGTAAAACCGAGTGTAAGCTGTTATAAGCGATGTATCTGTGTACAGTTAGAATACTTAAGTGGAGCAAGCTATGTTAGTACTCTCAAGTGGCATTAAAGTCGAGGATAAAGCTGAAAGTGTTTTGTGTACTTGAACACTGAGGAATTTTACCCCTCTAGTAAGCACATTACTGCATTAATTTTGTATGCATTTCTTTGGTTTGCTCATAATCTAATCAATTCTTCTAACATGGTAAATAGTTGCTTAATGAAAAGCTGTAAGTTTATTATTTAATCAAGCCTTTATTAAGTACCTGTTTTGTGCCAGGCAATTTACTGGAAGATAGGCCTTCAAAACAGAACAAAACAAGACATGATTTGTCCTTTGTCTCCTTGTATCAAGATGATTGTAAATTCTTTGTGGTAAGAGTAAAGGGATACTAATGGTAGGAACAGCAGACTTATTGTAAAAAGTAATTTCTCTTCCTGACTCTGTGTTTCCTTTGTGCCAGGTACAATGTTGAATTCTTGAGCTACATACTTTCATTTACATTTTGTGTTGCATCTTGAAGTAAGCATGTCTCATCTTACAGACAGGAAAGCTGAGAGTCAAGGAGGCTAAGTGAATATCCAATTTCACTTGGTTAACAAGTGACAGAAATGGGAGGCAGATTTCTATTTTTGAAACATCTGGAAACTCTTGCAGTTGTTTATAATATCTATCAAGAGACTTGCAAAATTGGGACTTCATATGATTTAACAATAGAGGGAACAAAATTAAAGAAATATTTTTCTGTACCATCAGGCAATGCAATTTTTATGATATTTTGAGTAAAGAAAGTAGATTAAAAAGTTTTCATTTGCAGTAACTGCACTAATCTCCCAATCATCATTTTACGACTAGGAACATTATGACTAAGAAGTTATGTTAGAATATAATGATTCATACATTCAAAATGAAAGTAAATACTGACTCCTAGTAAACAGGTGATCTGTCCGTTGGAGGCATATGTATGTGAGAGTCAAGTATTTATTTAGGATTCTCTTTCATTTTTTTCCCCATTTCCTTCTGGACAGCTGCTCCTCTCAAGTCTTTGTCTCCTGCCAACCATGCCAATTAAGGTTGGAAAACTGTTCAGCTTACTGAAGATTCTATTTAACAGCTAGATGACATTCAGACTCACAGATGCATATAGCAAAAGAAAAACAAAATGACTACATGCTAGGGGACAGGGAGAGCGAGCAAAGGTAGAGGAAGGCTGGGGACATTTTGTAAACCTCTAGCAGATTCCCGAGTGTGTTTCCACCTGCTTTTCTTTCACATCAAATCCATGGGAGTCACAAATCATTAGCTCTCAGCCTCCTTTGCAACAAATTATCTGCTGGAAGCTCTTAAAGCTTTGTATACTGGGGAAGTTTATATCAAGTTTTAGGGTTACTACGGGTGAACAAAACACCAAATACCCTCAATGCAATATAAAATAAACCCTATGAGGTATCTGGAGGGGGGGGGGATTTGTGGAACATCTTTGTGAAGTAGCCATACAGAATCCTCAGTGTTCATCTTTTATTAGCAATGGGAACATCAGAGGAGAGAAATACAACTCCTTGCTTTTGCATCTCCAACCACTGTGATCTATGGGACCATAAGTGATTCTGCTGGTGTCACTTCGTCCCAGCAATTCATTCATTAAGATAATTCCTGCAATGGATGGTGTTCTACACCTTCTGAGTTACATTGGAAGGGAACCAATCTCAGCCTGAAGCCACAACACTAGGCTTTGCTTATGAAAATTTTGCCATGAATGAATTAAAATGATTTTGAAGCTGAATTCAATTAAATTTAATATAATCAACAGAATACATTTCCCCTACTGAAGTGCTATTTTTGAATTATTGGAAGTTAGCAAAATCAATACCTTTGAAACCAGATACTTAGCACAAAAACTACCGGTTTGTAATATCACCATTATAAACAATCACTGCAAAAAATATTGGAAATGGGAAAAATAGTAACATTGGAATCTTATCCCATGTTTCCTGTATGGACATTTGCTTCTTTCCAAAGACTCTTAAAAGAAATTGATAATTTAGTCCTATGAACAAAATAAAGGAAAATGGAAATGAAAGTCTTCCTTATTCAATTTAGAAGCAAATGAGTTGGCTGGACAGTGGTTGGACACACCTTTAATCTTAGTACTCTAAAGGCAGAAACAGGTGGATCTCTGGGAGTTTGAGGTCAGCCTGATCAGACCAAATTTGAGGACAGCTCAGGATACACAGAGAAACCCTGTTTTGAAAAACCAAAAACCAAGAAAAAAAAAAAAAAGAAGAAAAAAATATGCAAATTTAAGGGTCACAGTTTCAAGGTAAAACTTTTTTTTTTTTTTTTTTTTTTCCGAGACAGGGTTTCTCTGTGTAGCTTTGCACCTTTCCTGGATCTTGCTCTGTAGACCAGGCTGGCCTCGAACTCACAAAGATCCACCTGCCTCTGCCTCCTGAGGGCTGGGATTAAAGGCATGTGCCGCCACCGCCTGGCAAAACTTTTTTTTTTTTAAACAAACTTTGTTGCTACAAGCCCTTTGGAGGAAGGGAGAATTAATATTTGGTGTGGCAAAGAAAATGAATACATTTCCATTTTTGTTTACATTTCATATCTACAAATACATATATTATGGATATAGGTATACTTCTTTTTTTTTTTTTTTTTTTTTTTTTTTGGTTTTTCGAGACAGGGTTTCTCTGTGTAGCTTTGCGCCTTTTCCTGGAGCTCACTTGGTAGCCCAGGCTGGCCTCGAACTCACAGAGATCCGCCTGGCTCTGCCTCCCGAGTGCTGGGATTAAAGGCGTGCGCCACCAACGCCCGGCAGGTATACTTCTTATACATGTGTATTTATATAAAATAGCTAAAAATGTTTACATAACTGATAATTAGAAAATGTATTTTAAAGTTGTAAAAAAGGTAAACTAAGGAAGATGGAGTGATTACATAAAATCAGTTCATGTTTGAAACACCATTCTGATGCTATAGTGAATAAACTTGGCTTTATGGAAATATTCCCTAAAGAATTGTGTATTCGTAATATAGTATAAAATGTCACCTTAGCTAAGTAACATACAATAAGCATTACTAACTCATAGCGCAAGGCACTGAAGAGTAAAATATGTTCTCTCTAGAATGGATTTATTTCCTCCAGAGTCTGTAGCCAAGGAGGTGCTGCGAATACAGGGAATGTACTCTCCATACTTCCTGAGTCTGCGGAAACTGTTTTTTATCACAACAGCTAGACTTCAATTTGCACGGTTTAGATTTGGCTTCCTGAGATTGTTTGCAGTTGTTATTTGTCTACAGAAAATGAAATCTCTATGTACCCAATCTCATGAATATTATGGCTTTTACTTAATTTTTAGTCAGTAAGAATTAAAGATAAAAGTTTGTGTAATTGCAAATTGTTTCTTATTTAGATTAGCTTTGTCATAGTCAATATGTTTGACATAGTTGTGTTTAAGTAGAGTAAATTCATCTTGAAAACAAAGATCCATTGTAGACATACAATACTTGCAAAGAAAAATAAATTTCAACAGCATGAACATAATAATAGCATATTTTATTTTGGATTGAGAGCTGTCGTAGTCATGAATCATGTATTTTTTTCTATAATATAAATTTCTTTGAGTGTAGGAGTCACTTCTGACATATCCCCAGGGTCTAACACTGTGCCTGGCACATAACAGACGCTCAGTAAGTATTTCTGAATGGATATCTGAATTTCTCAATCAATTTTATTTAACAAAACATATATCACAACAGTATATCAGCATATAAACACAGCATACACAGAGAAGAGAGTGAATTCAGCAACACTGCACCCGTTTAGAAGAGAAGCCCGTGCTCGCCAGAGCTCATTCTTAGCTGGCTCGGTATCTAGATCTCTGCATCAGACTCATTGCAACCTCTAGCCAACTCCATCTATATTGAGTTTATTCAGTTGAATATGGGGGGATTATTACATGCAGTTATCAGTATCTTATCAGCTAAAGGGAATCATACTTATTTCCAAGTAATTGAGGTGAGGGACTTGTCCTAGATCCTAAGTTAATGCTTTAGAACAGAATCAAGTTCAATAAACACTTTAAAAGGGGTGTCTAGGATTTTCTGTTTTGTTTTGGCATTATGGAACAGTTATGCTGTTGAAAATATCAAGGGAATGATTTAAATGAAGATGACAGTTCTATGGAAGACAGATACTACTCGTATACACTATTTTGATTACAAAAATATTACCACTATCAAGCAAACAGAATTTTACATATATATGTTCACAACTTCTTTTCAGTCACTTTTTAAACTTTGTTATTGATATCATGCTTTCTGAAGACTAGCAGTGCTTGGGAAATCAATTCTGTAATTTGACACTAGGAATTACAAGTTGCATCTTTTGTAACACGTCAAGTGAAGAAGACTCTACATTACACTCTTAAAATATATCATACATTCTTTTCACAGAACAGGCAACATTTCAAAAGATTCTAAAGCAAACAATTGTATATATATTCAGAAAGCAAGCACATAAATTCAGAGTTTTACTTTGAAGAAATCTACCCTTAGAGAGCTGATCATATACAATGACTTCATTTTTGATACAGGAATGGGCATATCAGAATCATTTGTTTATTATTTTTCAACATCTATTTTCTTGAGAATGGTAAGGACTGAGGATTAAATCGTCTTTTGTTCAAATAGCTAATAAAAGTCACACACACACACACACACACACACACACACACACACACACACACACACATTTAATAACTGTTTTCTGGTAGTCCAGAGTTGGTTATCCAAGAAGAATCCCACATGAAAAATAAGCTTAAATTTACTACTCAGGAGAACAAGACTTGAGCCTTAGTTAGGAACAGTCGAACAGCGTGGAACTCTTGTCTTTCTTGGTCAATTTCTTAAAATAGGATTCTTCATCAGAGGCTGAAAAGAGGAGGACTGTACTGAAGTATGAATTTCCATTACTGTGTCTTTTTTTAAGGAAAAGAAATATATATGCACATATATATGTATATCCTGCTTTTCAAGTCCCATGCAAATATTACACAGTTAAGTCAGAAAATTTATACAAACACTGCTGTTGGTGGGTTTGCATTCTAAAATAATCAACTCCCAATCAAGGCTTGCCAGATTACATTAAATTGCTAACTGGTTATCAAAAACAGGCATAAATGATTGCAAGAGGCGAATGCATCTTTTTGGTATTTGCATGCTTTGATTTCAGTGTCAACTTTAGAAATATTTTGACATTACTAAAACCCTAAAACTAAAAATTGAAATTATGTAAGCTAAAAGTTAACTTACACAAAGACTTCCATTTTATTTAAAGTAGGAGTTTCTATAAATAACTGATAACATATTTTGCCTACAGAAAGAGTTAGCTGAGGACCTGGGATCTCACATAAGGTATAAACAATCACCAACTGATGATCTCCTTTGACTACCACCAACTATAAAGGTCATGTTTGTCTTTAGAAGATAAACACATATATAGATATTGAATATTCTATAATTTAAAGGCAATTCCACAAGAACTCCTTGAAGTAGGAGCCTTAAAATTTAGAGCATTTTAAATTTTATGATATGGTCAAATGAAATAATTGCATTTTTCTTGATTCCAAGAAGTTCATTTAATTATATATGTCAATAAGAAAAATAAGCAGTGGGTGGAAATGTCTTTTTACATAAAAAACAAATATCAAACAAAATCAATTCATCAAGCATTTGGCTATATAAAAAAAGTACTATTAAAATATCCACATTCACATTCTTGTGACTGGAAACAGACAAGACAGATCACTCTCCCACAATGACCTGAAACAATCATTTAAACACTACTAATGATTATTTATTTCATTGATGCTTCTGAAAACACCGAGAATAAGGTATTTCCACTGATGCTTTTAGGATTCGACTGGAGCTTGACTTCCTCACATTCATTGTTCAGAGCTGGGGTCTTAGAACTTCAAACACTTTCAACTTCAGTTTCACAGTCTCAATTTTTAACATTTGAGTCAATTTTTTCCCTCAAGAAAAATATTGCAATGAAAAGTAACAAATAAGGGCAATGAAAGAGCTTAGTGTGTCCAAGCTTGGGACAGGTCTATTCAATGCCTCGGTAGACTTGGGTGAGTCAAAGCACTCAAGTCACTACTAAGATTCAGCTTGCATCCCCTTACCATAGCTAGCAGCTAAATTTGCCTGTGGATAAGACAGAACATTATAAAGCATACACCAAAACTCACCATAATTGTGGTTACAACAACTGTTCTGTTCTCAATAGCTGCTGTGTCATTGCCGAGAGTGGGTATGTCTTGAATCAAGACTAATTTATCCATATCATTCCAGTAGCCAACCTGCCAGATAGAGAAGCTAATTGAAAACACAGCATAGAAGTGCTCACTAGAGTTCTCCTTGGGATAGTGACTGCTACGAGCTAGTGAACATCCAATGCAAACTTAAAATTCAGGTACATTAAGAATTGTCTTTTAAAAATTAATAATTATATATATTTTTAGAATTTAATACAGACATACTTCATCTACATTATCCCTGGCATTCCCCTTCTCCATAGACTTCTCCAGTGTCCTTGAAAATTTATGATTTCTTCCTTAATTATTATTGTAGAATGTATGTACACACATATATACAACCTACTGTGTCCTTTTAGCTTTGCTCATATGTGCATGTGCAAAAGACTGATCACTTGGCACTGGACAACCTGTGTGGGAGCTCATCCCTGGAGGAAATTGATTCTCCTTCTCTTTGCAAGTATTGACTACCTTCATCTAGGTGTGGGCTATGTGGACTTCCTCTGTCCATGTTGGCATTACAACTGGTGCTATCATTATGCTGGTCTTGCAGCAATATTGCTGAGAGTTCATGGGTGGAGCTTCCCTGTCAAATACAGAAGACACTGTCTCCTAACAGGTGTCCTAGTCCTCTGGCTCTTATAGCCTTTCTGTTCCTTGTTTCATGATAGCCCCAGAGCCTTAGGTATAGCTGTTGCATTGTAGATGTCTAAGTTAAAACTGTGAGACAGTTTTCTCAGTGTTAAAGATACTACCTTATTATATGTTTAGCAAAGTCTGAGTCATGAAGTACTCAAGGGAAGCAGTGGGTTTGAATGGGAGAGACACACCTAGAACCTTGGGCATTTTGATCCTCTCATCTAGTGAGATGGGCCAGCACTGCCTAAAATTAATTTACACAACTTTATCAAGAAAACTATAGAACATACACTAAAGCAAACAGCCATATTTTAGACAAAAGAAATTTATTTGTAAATAGCAATCTGGATTAGGTTTTGGCTTGATGTTATGTAACTACTACAAGAGAATTCATTTTCTGAAATGTTAACTGCATTGCAAATGGATATTAATATATAATATTTTCATTTTTTAAAGCTTACATTTCAATTTGTGCTTTGACTTTAAATATCTTAGTATTTGGGGCTAGGGAAATGGCTTAGTGGACAAGATTACTGGGTAAGCAAGTGTGAGTACCTAAATTTGGAGGCCTAGCACCCATGTAAAAGGCATTTCATGGCTATGCATGTGACTGTACCCTTACTTGTGGAGGATGGGTGGAGACAGGAGTATCACTGGTGCTTGTTAGCTGTTAGTCTAGCTCCAGGTTTAGAGGAAGACCCTGTCTCAAGGGAATAAGGTGTGGAGTGATAGAGCAGAATTCCTGGGGTCTTCCTCTGGCTTCTCTACTTGTGTATAGGTGCTCACACCTGCACTAATTAGTTTGCACACATCACACACATTCACACACTAGCAATTTCTACTGGGTGGTTTTGTGTGTCAACTTGACACAAGCTAGACACATCAGAGAGGAAGGAGCCTCAGCTGAGGAAATGTCTCCTTGACATTTTCTCAATTATTGGTTAATGCAGGAGGACCCAGCCTATTGTGGGTGTTATCATCCCTGGGCTGTTGGTATTCAGTTCTGTAAGATGCCAAGGGGAAGGAAACCAGTAAGCAGCATCCCTCCATGGCTTCCACATCAGCTCCTACACTCCAGGATCCTGCCCTGTTTGAGTTCCTGTCCTGACCTCCTTCAGTGTTGAACAGCAACGCTGAAGTGTAAATCAAACAAGCCCTTTCTTCCTCAGCTTGTTTTTGGCCATGGTATTTTGTCATAACAATAGAAACCCAACTAAGACATAGTTCATATTATTTTCTCATTTATGTATGTGAAATACTTCTAGATAAAATAAATTAAGGGGTTAGTACCTTAAGATGAAGTATGACAATGGAATATTACTGGAAATTGAGGATGCACTGATTGGCTTCTACCATTGGAGGACAACAATGGCTACCATACAAAGAATGCTGCTCTTGGACATACCTCTATGTGATGTGTGTTATTCTATGCCTGCTAAAGTTACTATGCATAGTGTTATTTGTTGTTATGATTATCTATGCATTTGCTATTAAGATCCTTTGTGGAGGCTAAACAAATTGTCCAAGATTACAATCCAGTACAGAGAGAATTTAGAACTGAAGCTTGTATGATACCAAATCCTTACTTTTTTTTTTTTTTTTTTTTTTGGTTTTTCGAGACAGGGTTTCTCTGTGTAGCTTTGGGCCTTTCCTGGAACTCGCTTTGTAGACCAGGCTGGCCTCGAACTCACAGAGATCCGCCTGCCTCTGCCTCCTGAGTGCTGGGATTAAAGGCGTGTGCCACCAAGGCCCGGCTAAATCTTTACATTTTTGCTTGTATGTTGCATGGCTTCCAAAAGTGAGTGATTGTCAAGCTTCACTTCTTAATGTTCATAAAGCCCAGGCCCCATAAAAATGTGTGTACTTGCTCATGGGTCTGCAATCAATGTCTGATCTACTGTGGTCTAGAAAGCGCTCTTGCTCTGCCAAATGTCTTATCTGCCATATTAGTACATAAGAACATACTCCAACAAAGCATTAGTATTGTCAAAGAGAGATAATTATTCACAAGTGGTGCAAACAGAACTCAAAATGAATAGGTAAATCAAAAGGATTTTAACTAGAAATTATAGTACATATAAATTCCACAATTACTTTCAATTGTCCATGTATATATACGTCTAGAGGGCATGTAGCAATTCTAAGAAAAAAATTCACTTAAAAATAATTATGAAACCCCTCTTTTCTTCGATTCCTACATGCACTTAAAACTATCTCAGTGGCTTCTTGTAACTCCCTTTCCCACGGGACAGGTTTGTATGCTCATAGAGGGTTTTATAACTTGGCACTCTATTAACATACAGCCAAACCTGAAGATCACTGCAGCCCATTTTCAAGCGAGAAGAGTTGTTTCTTTATTAATGAATCCCATTGGGAAAAGAACCATGGACCTGGGGCTCATTTTGAAACATTCACAATTATTTCTGAGTCTTTGAAATATTGCATAATGATCCTTCCCAAGAGGATAAATGATTCTGAAGTGCTGGAAATTAAGATAATAAATTAAAGTTCAATGTTTTGCTTTATATCTACATGTAATTCCAATGAAAAAAGAAAGCCTACCATAGACATCCAGTCTAAATAAATACCTTTTGTTTATTTTTTAAAAGTTATTGGAAAGTTATAAATTATACATATCATTTCAGAGAAACATGCTGAAGTTTGAGCTAGAGCTGGATTTCTCTTTCTATTCCATTACACCATGCCTTTTTTTTTAAACTAGTGTTTGTCTTACCTGATCTCATCTGTTAAACTACTAATTAGGAATGCTTTCCTAGAGATTGAAAATAATTTCATATTAATGCACAGAAAAATCTGGAAATATTTAAATCACTAAACTTGTAATATATATATCAGAAAATATATATCTTTGTAGTCTGGAAGGTTAATTTTTTCCTCAAATATAACAATGTTAACCAGATACAACACTAGATATAATATAATGTATAAGTAAAACCCTATGTGTAGACTTGGCCTGCAGAATAAGTTATGGTTGAGTGTTTTAGCACAAAGGAATATCTATTTCTACTACAGTTGGTGACTTAGAGAGCTACTTCAACCAGCCCTGTCCTGAAATGTCTAACTTCATCTTCACACCAGATCTCAAAGGAAATCTTCCAGCGTGGGGGACAGCTGCTACAAAGTAGCCACGAGAACTGGCTCTGGAACCACTGGAGTTTTCTTTTCTCTCCAATACTACCTCTTTGAGCTGACTCTCCCCGAACAGGCTACTTAATTTTTCTTGGTCCTAGCTCTGTGTAAGTTGAGAAGAATGCATTATTCTCACACTGTTATGAGAATTGAATGTGGAAATGAATGTTAGTGTTCCATTATAGTGCCCAGCATATAACCTAATCTCAACAAATGAAATTTTACCATTATGATTTCCTGAACCCCTACAATAGTAGCCATGGAACACACCCTCTGGAGCCATGGGGGTGGTAAGCAAGAAGATTCCATTTATCTAGGGACCTGGTTCAGAAAACCATGTGCTTTGGTTTAATGAGATGCTCAATCAGGTTTTCTGCCACAGAAGCCAGATAAGTTGATGGGTTGCCTCTCTGATCTATGTTCAAAGCTTGCTCCCTCACTGGCAAGTATTCAATTTACAAGAATGATTGCTCACTTCTCAGACACACCATATAGTTTCACAAGCATAGTGTTTCTCACACTAGCTAGGTAGCTCATTTTTAAGTTCAATATTCCTGACACACAGCCTTGCTGATCATTGCCGCTGGGAAAACGAATACAGATAAGCCTGCACCATTTCACGCTTCATTTTTCTTTTAAGAGTCTTGGCTGGATTTCAGCTGGGTGTGAAGCTAGCATCACTCTCCCAACTCACTCCTTAAGTTCCTCCTCGAGACATCTTAGTTCTAGTTACCACTGTGGTTGACAGGCCACGAAAAGATTCAGTAGTATTAATAGCCCACAAAGTATTACTGGGGGCTAACACCTGTTTCCTCTTCCTATTCTTTCAATTTTATTAAGAGCCATGTGCCTAGCCATAGTTACTGTTTTATAAAATAAAAGATCATCTTTTGCATTTTAAAAAGTTTCCGCTTAGTCAACCAGCTCTGCAAGGTTTGTTGTATGAAAGGAAGGTGGCTTCTCTTCCTTCTGCCTACCCAGGAGTCAACAATTTTAGTTGTCTATGGAATAATCTGTCAGCACCATAGCTCACAGAGAGGCTGGCAATGTGCCAGGAGAATGGAGTCCCAGAATTTCTTCTTGGGAAGTTTATCTCCTTCTTTTACTCAAGGAGCCTGCTAATGTGGCTGAGATATCACCCAGTTCCCTCACTCCCTGACTTGAATTTGTTGGCCTGAAATTTTCTATGTAGCAGTGGGCAGACTACAGGCAAAGGAGATGTCACCATGCGGCCATCAAGCTAGAGCTGCCTTGTGCAGTAGTAGCACATCTCTCCCTTGCACACAGTTCCAGACGCACACCCATGTAATAGACTAGAGCAAGGCACTGGGAAAGCCATTGCCATTTCTATACATGCCCTTGAATGTCCTGCTGTTGTTGCCTTTGCTATGTCTACCTATCTAGTCTCTATCTCTACAGCTAACTTTAAACCT
This sequence comes from Peromyscus maniculatus bairdii, assembly GCF_049852395.1. Classification (NCBI taxonomy): domain Eukaryota; kingdom Metazoa; phylum Chordata; class Mammalia; order Rodentia; family Cricetidae; genus Peromyscus; species Peromyscus maniculatus. Next base: position 2,012,007 of record NC_134858.1, read on the forward strand.
CACATCCTCTTTGCAGCCTGCCTTGGTGATAATTTCCTCCAGTGATGAGTGGCCTTTTCCTTTTACAATGCCATATGCCTTCTCTTTAACCAACAAATGGACTGCATATCCTAGCTTTCTTTAAATGAAATTCTTCAATCAGGGCATTTTTAGGCAAAGCACTGTGTTGGAAGATTCTAGGGTCACATATATTTGAATAAAATTTTTTTCTACAGTATACAAAAATGTATTATGGCATAGTTTTATCATTTAAGAGTAAGAAATATAGTAAAATCCAAGCAATAGGCTGACTATGAAGATTGCATTATATAAAGCATCATATCTGGGTGCTTAAAACAAAGCAGGGCTTCCATAAATTGTAGCTATTATACTAAATCAAAAACCAGCCAAATGTTGAAAAAGAGTTTTTAGAAGCTAATTTTAACATCTCTCTTTCCTGGCTTCCTAGACAATCCTACAGAAAAGAGGAAGTTAAGAATCCTATGTATCACTCATCATATAATGTTTAAAACAAATTACTGTTGTAAGATTATATGGCTCCATGACATAAAGCCCAGCCGAGGGGCTATCTCTTCCTCTCCTCCTCTTCTTCTTCATTCCATTTATTTACTTATGTATTTATTTATGTATTTATGTATTTATTTATTTATTTATTTATTTATTCATTTATTTATTAACACAGCTTCTCATTGTGTAGCCCTGGCTGTCTTGAAACTCACTCTGTAGACAAGGCTAGCGTCCAGTGCTGGGATCAAATGCATGCAACATGCCTGGCTAAACTCAGCTTCTTAAGCAGTGGCTTACTAGTGTAAGTGAATATGGGAGCTGCAAAAAAAGGCACCAATAAAAAGTTTCTGATCCTTCAGTGACCACATCTTAGTTCAAAATCCATTGTGCAGTGAATGAAGGTTTTGCTGGAAGCACCTGTTTATGTTGCCTCATTGTGACTTCACTGCAGCTTTGGTTTCTAAATACACAACATGAGCACTTTGTACCACAAGCCGTAATGCCAAGTGACACCAATACATTCTGCTGAAAAACCTTGGCTCAGATTTCAGACTTCTATATGCTATTCATTAAAGTGTTTTTACTGTACATATAAAAGTTTTTGATCTTATAGAAATATAATGGCTTAATTATGGAAAACAAATACCCATTATTTTCTCATATCCTTCCATAACTTGTAGATATCAATGTGTTAGAATGATTTATTGTTTACTTAGGTTTTGAGATAGGGTTTCATGTAGCTTAGACTCTCCTGCTGCTTCTTATATAGTTGAGGATGACCTATAACTCTGGATAGAGTTTTTATTGCCTCCTGAGCATTGGGGTTACAGGCATGTTCTACCACTCCTAATTCATACATGGTTTGATTTTCAAAGTTTCTGCTTGAACTGCTGACTTTATTTTCACAAAAATTGTTGGATGAATTTTAACCTGAGACCAGGACAGGATTTCCAGCAATTTCAAAAGTGTTTTAAAACAGAAATGTCTTGAAACATACTGCTGACATTTTGTACTGTATATTTATGCAATCCAGTGTTCTCAGCATTGATGTGTACAAAATCAAAAACATTGATAAATGTGAGGAAAAAGGCACTCTTTCAGACTAGATTTAATGTTTCATGTAAAAGTAGTCAAGCGTGTCCATCTAATTAGTATGCATAAATGATGAAATTATAGCTGTACTAAAGAATTTTTAAATATGAAGTTCTTTCTGAGTTATAGTCAATAAATGTTCAATTTGTTTGCCTGTCTTATATAATGGCTTCACATAAACATGTCTCAGATAGAAAATGGTCTTAAGAGGAAAAGTTTGGGTAGCTCGGATGTAGATTGTTTTGGGCATGCTGGAAAGATAGGTGATGTGAGTCCTCATGTCTGAGAGCTATAAAGCTGCTTTTCTGTGATGGTCATTTTTAATTGTCAACTTTATACAACCAGAACCACTAGGGAACAGACTCTCAATGAGGGATTGTCTAGATGAGGGTTGTCTTAATTGATATGAGAAGACTCAGCCCACCAGGGGCAACACTATTTCATATGAGGGCTTGCTTCTGAACTGTGTGAGAGTGGGCCAGTAGAGCTGAGCACAAGCATGCAAACAAACAACATGCCTATCATTGTCTCTCTTGGCTGTGGGTATCACGTGACTTACTTCAAGTTGCTGCCTGTATTTGTGGTCAATGAGGAACTGTAACTTGTAACTGTAAGCAGAATAAACTCTTTCTTTTTTAAGTTTCTTTTTCAGGGCATTTTTTTCATAGTAACAGAAATGATGCTAAGATGTTTTCCAAGTGTAAGATTCTGACACCATCACTTTTCTGGACTCAGGTGTTTTTCTCTATCCTTTGCCCACTATCTTCCTTTTGCTTTCCTTTGTTTGAGTTGGCCAGGCCACTTCCAGAACCTACATGTGTTTGAAGTACACCCACTCCTTAGTAGAGTTGCCTTCGAATGACTCACAGACCATATATGGGCATCTTTACTGTGTAGTGTTCTTTCCTGTAGAGTCAATTTTGTTTCCAAAATTTGTTTGCCAAGTTTCCCTTGCCACATTGCTTCCCTTGTGAGTTAAAAGGCATAGTGACAAGTTAACTGTTTCATTTTGTGACATCATTAATAATTTATGCCATAAGCATTTATCTCAGCATAGACCATCAAGAAAGTACTAGTTGAAAGTATCACTTAAAAATGCAAATTTATAGCATGAAGCTTTCTTTCTTCTATAAGCCTTTAAGAGTGTCACATGCAAAACAAGAAAACAATTTTCACTTTTTAGTTAAGTTGTAGCTCACCTTTCGAGGTCCTGTGCTTTTTAGTTCAAATACATCCATTGTGTAATTAACTCTACGTCCATAGTGGTCAAACTGAACATTCCCAGTCAGCCCTTGAATTCGAACCTGTGAAGGAAATAGAAAACATACACATATTCATTTGTAGCTTCACTTTAGGAAATATCCTACTACTAGGCTAAGGATCATAGAAGGCTGTGGAATTAAAGCTACAATCGACTTTCTGGAATGCTTGAGCTACTGATGGAACTTGGAGGAGGAATATGAAAGGACATTAAAAACTATTTTGCTCTACATCTAGAAGATGAATTTTTTTGTATTATAAAGTTTTCATTTTAACTAACACAATTATTTTCCAATATTGAAATATCCTTTATAGAACAGAATTATATCTTCTTAGAGTCAATCTTCAGTTTCTTCTGTATATATACACAGTAGCTTATGTAACTAGCATCCCCATGAGAGATCATATTCTTCTGGCTAACATTGAATTAAGATATAAAGAGCTAAAAATACATTATTTGAAAATATCCAAGTGCACTGGATTCCAAATTGTCTTTTGATTCTCATTCATTTAACTTACACTTTGAACTTATTACATTTCAGAGGAGTTAAATAATTCTTACATATAATATCTTTAATACTTACTACTTGAAACATATTGTTTGTGTTGGTATAAAAGAATAAAACTAGCATTTTCCGAAAGTTAAAGATGCCTTGAAGCAGTTCTTAGCTCTGACAAACATTTCTTCTTCTTTTATAACATAGGTTTATATTTTCTGGACTCCTTATGGCTAATGAAGCTAATGATGCTTTCTGGTGTATAAGTTGTAAGCAGATGCAAATGCCATTGTTGAAATGAAGCATTCATTTGTCATGTCAACACTTCCCTACAACAACAACCTGTTCATTCAAAATGGCAGCTGTTCTGCCAGGCTGGGTCCTTGAGCTACTTTATGGAGCACAAGTTCTTGCTAACCAAATGTGTCTGCACTGAGCCCCTTCATAATTCTAGACCTTTTTGGTTTTGCCGTGTTATCTTGAAAACACATCTATATAAGGAATAAACATTGAGGTTCCATCTAAAAATGTTTTGACATTGTAGAAGGCTTGATATATTAATGTGGAAATTGTAATAGACATTAATGCTCAGATGAATAAGTTTTTTTGTAACATACCATGCTTATAAAAGATCATACAGAAAAGCAATGAGTTACCTGTTTCAGTGTTCTCTCCATGTCAATTCCCTGGCCCCAGGGAGCAGCAGGGTTTGCCAGACAATCCCCAGCATTTCCTCTCCTTGAAATATCAATTTTCTGTCTCCTGAGACTTCGGAAAGTTTCAGCCATCACCAGAACGCCATCGTAAGTCAGAGCAGAGGTGTACTGAGCATGTTAAAGTGCGTATAAAAGCAGATGTTAAAGTCTAGCACAATGAACAATCTGGTTCTCTGTGGGTTTGTGACAAAAACTCTATCTTTTCCCAAGAGCCAACATCATACTGATAATTTATTGATGCTGGTTTTGGAAATATCTGCTCTTACTTTAACACAAAGACTGCATACCATATCTTATTTTTCTTAATTTTAAAGGAGAAAACTCAATCTGAAAATAGAGACCTTAAAGCACCAATTTCCATCATCTGGAAGAAGAAAGGCCTCAGGTTAAAACTTTATATTGTGTTTAAGTATAAACAGCTAAAGGATGGATACTACACAGTGTTCTTAAATCCTGCATTGAGGTAGCTTACTTAGGTCTAGGAGGGCTTTGCTGTCTTGTTCTTTCCTTTCCCCTGATGTTTCCTAGCAGTGTTCTCTGAGATTTGCTTTGCAAATGAAATATCTATGTTTAGTCTCCCATAGGAATTGTTTGTTGTTATTGAGAAACATAATGCTAGGAATAACATCTATTTTGTTCAACCTCAACAGTGTAAGCACCTATCATTCAATGATTGTGCTCAAGTGAACTTACCATTGCTTTAAGTTTCCAACTCCCCATCCCAGTATCAAAGGAGAAATACCCAGTAGAAACCATCTGCTTTCCAATGATCATCCACGTTTCTCTTTGGGAAAAGAGTGAGCCCCCGGACACGATTAAATAGTGTAAAGCAGCAAGAAAAGCCCAGGAGGAAAATGTGATCTGTGGTAAATTTTGGTGATGTTTGATTACAGAATTACTAAACACATTGGCGATAGGACATATTCTTCAAGCATAGAAGATCATCAACTATTAGGCATGACAATAACTGCATTATCTCCCTCAGGAATTTCATATAATTAACACTTTCTACATCTGTGTCAGGGGGAGGTTTGTGCCATGTTAAGCAGGGGATGAACTTGTTTTTTTTTTTTTTTTTTTTTTTTTCCTGCAAATGAAAAAAAAAAAAACATTTGGAATTCCAAGTGTAGAAACTAAACTGAGAAAATAAACCATTACACAGAAGAGCTAGTGTTTGAAGGAAGAAAACTGAAACTACAGGAGGTCTAAGAAAGCACTTTTAAGTAGCAGACGAACTAAATATGAAGCTTGAATTAACAAGATGTAAAGGATCATGTAATGTGAGAGAGCTGACAAGTGAGCAGCCAGGACAACATAGATAACAACAGGATAACAAGCAGAGTTATACAAAGGCCTGTGCCCTCTCAGTCAGGATGGAGTAGCTGAAGGAAAGAAGGAAATGAATATGCCTTCTCTTTTGCTCAACCCAACATGCCTCTGAGTAGAAAAAGCTCCTGAGTCATCTTTCTCTAAGAAAAGAAAATAAAAAGGAGAAATAAAGACCTTTTCTCAAAGACAAACTTGTTAAAGACCTAAAGGTCAAAGTGTGCTACTTGTGTACCAGGATCAAGAGATGAAAAACAAACACACAAACAAACAAACACACAAACATACTGTTCTTTATTTTTTTCAGCAGTGAGAAAGAAGCTGAGAAGAGATGGTACAAAACAAAACAAAACAAAAACCAGCAAATACACTTGCTTTCTTGTAAAATGTCTATCCATTTTTTACTAAGTGTGAAGTAGAAAAAGGAAACAGTGACACACAGTTGGGTGCAGTGCAAAGGAGACAGCCAAGGGGAGAAGCAAAGTCCTGGGATTTAACAGGGCAGAGAGCTGACAGAAGCTGGAGTTTACCCTGGCGTCATTATGTCCAAGGCTCCGACTCTTTCTCATGTGCCTGATTGTGTTATAGTCAAGGAAAGCATATTTATGGATGTGTAGCTTACAGATAACATGTAGAAAATGCTTATAAATAAACATTTCATTTGTGGGCAGCTTTAAAACTGCTTCTTAGCCTAGAGTTATTTGCTGTTCTGTCCATCAATCAGAATGGAGAAGTGAATTCTTCTCAACATTTGTAGGTATAGAAGACAAACACAGGCAGAATCAATGTTCAGTAGAAGGAGTTAGACTTTGATAGAAAATAAGTAAAATAAATTCAAGTTCTATTGTGAATATGGAAGATACAAGATACAGCACAAAGCAGAAAAATAAAAAAGTAACTATTTGTTACAGTTTTTCTCAGGATGACTTTTCCATGTACTACCTAAGAACTGGGCACAGAATGTACGTAGATATTGGGTAGGGAATGTGAGAATATGAAGGTTGTTAGTGGATGGCCATGGCTCTACAGGAGTTTACAGGAGCCAAGTATTAATTACGGGAAGTCCTTGCTGAGAATTGCAGATTCTAACACCATGGAGATTATAAAGGAAGATCACCGAGAAGGTGAAACGAGTTAAACTTTGGAAGAAATTTGGAATGGATGGGTAGGGCTGCTGTGGATATCACTCTATATAAATAAAACACTGATGGCCAGTGACCAGACAGGAAGTATAGGTGGGACAAGGAGAGAGGAGAATTGGGGACACAGGAAGAAGGAGGGAGAGACACTGCAGCCACCGCCAGGACAAGCAGCATGTAAAGACACCGGTAAGCCACCAGCCACGTGGCAAGGTATAGATTTATAGAAATGGATTAATTTAAGATAAAAAAAAAAAAACAGTTAGCAAGAAGCCTGCCACGGCCATACAGTTTATAAGTGATATAAGCGTCTGAGTGATTATTTTATACGTGGGTTGTGGGACTGCGGGGCTTGGTGGAACTTGGAGAGAAGCCCTCCAGCAACAAATGGCACCCAACGGCTCGAGTTTCCACCTTAAACCTGAGAATATTTAATAACCAATTTTAAACAGCCAAAACCAGGTTCCTGCTTCATGTCTCATACGGGCAGCTAGACACCAAAAAATGTGGGTTTCAACACTGGCGGGTTCCTGGCGTTTGTGTTTGATCAGCAGTATGGCGGGAATGAGGCGTCTGCCAGCAGCACATTACGCTGTGTGGTAGAATTAGTCTTTACTAGTATTAAAAAAAAAAAAAAGGTTTCTGGGCTACATGCTGCTTTGATAAAAGCTTAGACCCACTATTTCTGAGACTTGATGACTCACAGAACTGGTGGAAAACGCCATGTTGGTAAGCTGAAATGGGCGGAGCCAGCAGCCACAGCGCCGTTTCAGTCTTAGAATGGTACAGTTTAAAGCAATAGGCTCAAGGTAATATAAAAAATAAGCCACGTAAAGATGGCTACCACACAGAGAATCTGGATTATGTTCTCTTTGATATTCGTAACTGAAGAAAAACATTTGATTGCAAAAGCTGTTGAGTTATGCCAAAATGTGTATTTTAAAGGTACCTTGACTTCAAAATTTAGATTTAAGGATATGTTGCTTTGGAAAAGAGGTTCTGCTTTTGTTTCCACAGAAAGCCAGAGGCTGTGGATTTGTTCCAGATTAAGATACATCAGGTTTCACCAGCCAAGACCCCCTGAAAAGTCTCCGATGACACCATGGCCCAGATGATCCAACATCCAGAGCAGTTTCAAGGCAACTGGTTCACACAGAGCAGTTTCAAGGCAACTGGTTCACACAATACAGCATCATGGACTACCCCATAGGCCTAAAATTTTCTTTGCTTCCCTATAAGATACAGCGCCCTCCTCCAGCAGGAAGTAGTAAGATGCTACGCCCAAATTCCCAAATATACCAAGCTGGCTTTAGAGGTGGAATTGGCTCACTCCCCCTCTAAACCCAGACATATTGCTTAAAGAAAAAATGGTTAAGAGAGTCTTGTGTCCCAAATCAGAAGACCCCTCTGGTGTGGGACAGAGAAAAAACAATATTTTTTATTTAAAACAGGTTGATTATAAATGTGATCTCTTTCTAAAAAAGAAAAGGGGATATGATATAGATATATAAGAGGATATAGAGATGATAAGATAAAAGGGTAGATTAATGAACCTACTTTTAAAGAACAACTTGTTTAAAATGTTTTACATTGGTATAGATTTTCGTTTATGTTTAAAATGTTTTAGATTGGTATAAATTTTAGTTTATTGATACAAACTTTAAGTTAATTTTGTTATACTGTATATATATATATATATATTCTTGTTTAAGGATTTATATTTAACTCATTTAAAATTGTAATAAATAATTAAAAATAGATTAATAATTAGTCATCTATGATGATCATATTTGTAGCCATGTTAGTTAAGTCTTCTAGGTATGCATAGATATATTTCAGATAGATAGGTAATCTTCAAACACTTCATAGACCTAGAGAATATGGCATTTAAATAACTTAAAATTCTGTTGACGTGAGACACAATTGCTCCTGGCTGCACCAATTGATCCTGAGAGAATGTTGGGCTTCTAAGACATTTCCATTTGGAAGTTTGTCTTTTTGGCACAAAATGGCCTACTGGGCAAAGAACTGCCCTTGCCTTGATGGCTGACAGTACAAATGCAATGCTGTCCCTTCTGGACAAGCAGGACACAAGGAAAGCGACCACTGTACTCTGCCAAGACAGGGTAAGATGGTCTCTCAGAATTTCTGCTTCTGAAAATGTTCTGTCAGATACTCTAGGCCTGTAGCCAATTTGAATGCACCAACAATGCTGAGAAACATTAGGTGACTGTCCAGGCTGCCAGCTGTCTTGGTCTACTCTTGCAAGATTCCCGAAAGTTGCTTGCATCCATATACCATTTCTCAGGTACCATTATGTTCCTTCTCAGGTCTTTGATGTGGTTGAAAACTAGATAGTTGTAATTTCCTCAGTTATGATAAAAGATAAGTTAGATATAAAACCTTAAACTCACAAATATAAGATAGATAGGATATCTTCTTTAATATTGTAACTGTAATTCTTGCTCGATAATTGTTTTGTTATATCTAATTTTACTATGTTAAAATTAAAACCTTCCTTTTTAAAAAAAGAAGAAAAGGGGAAGTGCTGTGGATATCACTCTATATAAATAAAACACTGATGGCCAGTGACCAGACAGGAAGTATAGGCAGGACAAGGAGAGAGGAGAATTGGGGGAACAGGAAGAAGGAGGGAGAGACACGGCAGCCACCGCCAGGACAAGCAGCATGTAAAGACACCGGTAAGCCACCAGCCACGTGGCAAGGTATAGATTTATAGAAATGGGTTAATTTAAGATGTAAGAACAGTTAGCAAGAAGCCTGCCACGGCCATACAGTTTATAAGTGATATAAGCGTCTGAGTGATTATTTTATACGTGGGTTGTGGGACTGCGGGGCTTGGTGGAACTTGGAGAGAAGCCCTCCAGCAACATAGGGCAGATAAAGGTGAAGGACTGTGGAGGTGGACACTTACACTTGGTGAATGACACAGGGGCAGAACAGTTCTGTTTAACTAGGGCATCAGAAAGGTAACAGAGGATCATCAAATCAAAAGGACACGTGTTCCCAGTATTTATTATTTTTATTAATTATTATTATTATTTTTTAGTGCCAGAAAGTGATGAGATCAGAGATCATATGTTGATTTTTGGCTAAAATATTAATCAATTGAAATACAATCAGTTCATTATAACTAACTAACATTTTATGGACTCTGTTTTTAAAATTTCTTACTCATTAACATTTATTTGCAATCTCTAAATCCATACTTACTGATAGTTTTGTAGGCACTTATGGGTATAGTTAGATTAGTGAAACATTTGATACATCCTATATGAAATGTTCCAGCTCTAGTTAAATAAAGAAATACTGAAGTTTTTTTTGTTTCTACTCTCATGCTGTAAACAAGTGCACATTTTTTTTGTGGTCCAGTAGGTGGTGTTTTCCTCAAATTTGTGCTTTTTTACAGTTTATTTTACAGCGTAAAATGGCCTGAAACATAGCATTGATTGCTGCATAATGGTTGTAATGTGAGAAGGTTCTGATATTTCTGAGAAATATATGTATTAAGTACATTTCCTTTGAGAATTGGGTACGTGCTGTTGACCATGAGGTCAATGCTAAGGAAGCCAAAAATAAGTTAACTACAATGAATAAAACAAGATTATGTATTGATTAATTGACAGAAGGTCATAACTAGAGGCTCTGGGGAACTAATCTTATGTGTCTTCTAAAAACAATGGTTTAATATTTGGTCACTTATTACGTGGGGAAGCTTTTCAGAACATAATCACAGATGGTAAAATTGACTGCATATGTGTATTATATGGCTTCTGGAAACCTAGAATCATGCTAAAATCTGTAAAAATTTTATGTGTGGTGTGATCTCTGTTACAATGTCCTATATAGCTGTATATATGAAATTACTGTGAAAATGGTTTAAATATTAATAGATGTTAATGAACCAGAATTATTATAAGGATACCCTACCAAAAGCATCTCACACATACATTATAACATAATAAATAACCCAATGCAACAGTATCGAGAATGCAAGTTGGAGATCATAAACAAGATGACATTAAAATGATCATTCTTATGTATTCCATGGACCTCTGACCTTTTACTCATGAGCAGCCAGTTACCATTTTCACTAACATCTCACTTGCATTAAAATATCAAAAAGAAAGATAAGCATACAAGTACCTAATTTTGAAATTTATTGATTCTATAGGGCACCTATCTAATTCCAATACTGAATATGGGAAATTGACAGCCAGCTACAAAACAAACCTTATAGTTAGGAAACAGAATAGCTCACTGTACTCATTGGTCTTAGTTTTTCTATGTCTGAATTTCAAATCACATATTAAAACTCTACTTAATGCATGTTGAGGAAATATTAGAGATTAAGATTCATTATGTGGTGCTGAAAACCATTAAGTTGGAGGCAGAGCAGCATGCCATTGTTGAGATGATATCTAAGACCCATCCTTTCAGATGAGACAAAAATGCACCCATGAATAGAATCTTGGCAGCAGCCTCTGCAAATGCTAATAATACACACACACACACACACACACACACACACACACACACACACACAATCATATGGCTATCTCTTTTGAGAAGCTGGCACTCACATCTTGAGTGTTTACCATTTTTTCCCAAGTGCCTCTCTCTCTGCTTTAATGTCTGTCTTAAATCTATATTATAGTCTTTCTTGATAATGTACAATTTCATCTAATATATATAGCTATATACTTATATGGTGTATGCATATATAACACACATATATTATACATTATCATATCATAACATGCACACGTGTGTTTGCACGTGCGTGCGTGTGTGCGCGCGCGCACGCGTACACACACACACACACAGAGACACACACAAGCATGGCAGAAAAGATGGTTCAGTGATTAAAAGCACTTGTTGCTTTTGCAGATGACTGAATTTTGTTCTCAGTACCCATATCATTGCTCACCAGTGCTGGGAACCAAACCTTCAGGGGATCTGGAACCTTCTTCTGGTCTCTTTGGGTACACTGACATATACAAACTCGTACACAGACAAACAGGTATATAATACAAAAAAATTAAAGAGCCCAGTATTTTATTCTTAAATTGAAAGGGAGATTGTATGTTAGCTTTACATTTTTCATTTCTACCAAGTTTTTAAATGTGGTTTACTTATTATACTGTCTACTTACTATAAACCAATTTTTAAATGTGGTTTTTATCTGGGTAGAAAAATTAACAATGGTCATTTGCATTTAAATGTTAGTTAATAAAACTATTTAACGTAATACTTCAAGGAGTTCACACAGAAGACAATAATAATAAATTTCTTGAGTTAAACTGACAGCTCTGCTATTAAATGCAGACATTTGAAAATTATTTTATTTTTGTGATGTGTTTGAATGTCTGTGTATGTGGCTCATATATGAATGTCCATAGGCAAGTGCATCTGTAGGTGTGCTCACGTGCACATGTCTATCTGGAGGCTACAAGTCCACTCAGGGATTCCTCTGCTGCCATCCTCCTTGCTGTTTAGGATGAGGTCTCTCACTGAACCCCAGCACTCATGGATCAGCTATACTCGCTGGCCAGTTAGCTCCTGGGAATGATCTGCCTCCACCTGGGATTACAGGAGTACAGTGCCGCACTGGTTCATGCTGGGGCTCAAAACATAGGGCCTCTTGCTTGTATAGCCAGCCCTTTATTCACTGTACCATCTACACACACCCCACCATTTAAAGATTTCTCAGTGTTTTGGTGGTACAAAGACAGTGAAAAGATGTTGCAGTGTGTCTTGAAGAATAAGAAAATAATCATAAAATAAAAAGTATTAATATAGGCTTGGCTGTTAAGAACACTTGCTGCTTTTGCATGGGACCTAAGTTCTGTTTCAGCCCTCACACAGTGGCTTAAAACTGGATTACCTCCAGTTCTAGGGGATCTGACTCCATTTGACTCCTCTGAGGGCACCAGGCATGTCCATGATGCACAGACATACATGAAGGCAAAAACACTCATATACCTAAGATGAAATGACCTAAAGATTAAAAAAGAAAACAGTATACAATATACAAAAATGAACAAATACCTTTGGAGGTGTTTCAGATCCTGGATATTCTCTCTGATCTAGTTTTTTCCAGCGATCCATTAGTTTGGTTACCATGGGTGTATTAAAATCTACCAACTGGAATCCAGTGACATTTGCTCCACCGTGTATAAATCTCTCAAGAGAAATATCCTTGAAACCCTGTTAAATTAGTAGAAAGCCTCATCAAATTTAGTTCATTAAACATTTTGGTTCTTAAACAGTATGTAGGTTAATGCAGATTTCCTTCCTAGCCCATATAATCACAATCCTGTTGATCAAAGAAGAAACATATTATTCCACTGATAACTAAGTAAATTGTCAGTGAGAGTTCCGGGTATGTGAACTAATAGCCAATACTATGTACCAGGCTTTTATATTATATCAAGATTTACTATATGCCAGGTTCTGTGATGATTACGTAACAGTTTATCCATCTTAATTATCCCTTGGTTACTGGATAGCTATGATTAATTTTTTTTTTTTTTTTGGTTTTTCAAGACAGGGTTTCTCTGTGTAGCTTTGCACCTTCCCTGGGACTCACTCTGTAGCCTAGGTGGGCCTCGAACTCACAGATATCCACCTGCCTCTGCCTCCTGAGTGCTGGAATTAAAGGCATGTGCCACCACTGCCCAGCCGAGCTCTGATTAATTTTAAGTAGCGTAAGGAAAAAAATCTTGCAAGATTACATGCATATACAATAGACAAGTTTTGATCTGATGAATTGATGGTATGTTGATCCTTTCCACTTTGTACTCCTTCATATTGTTATAGAAAAGAGTGTTTTTAATTTTATTAATTGTTATAACATTACAAGGAAAGGAAAGGCCCCAAAGAAACCTAGGCTTTGATTCTCACCTTTGTTGCATTCTGACTTTAGATTACCTCCATGTGAAAACAGCAGGGGAATACTCCCAGCATGCATTCAGTATTTGTGAATGATTAATAATTAATTCACTAAACAGATATTTATATTGGGCCTATTATGTGCCAGCCAATTTGACAGCTCATCGGTAACATTCTCATTTCATTGAGAAATAAGCTTGACAACACAAAGCAAATTCATGCTTTAGAAATGGGAAAACACTGCCCATCAATCTTTATCCACTAAACCGTCTGTGGAGCATTTGTGTGCTTTTACCATTGCATAGGGCAGACCCACAGGCAGGCAAATCATTTCGCTGCTTTCTAAAAGCCACAGTAATTCAGCTCTTGCATTAGCTGCTAATTGATGAGATTATTATTTTCTTTCATTCTTAGCTGAAATATAAGGTCTGCTAAGCCTTCTGTGTAGCTTTAGTCACAGCTGCAAGACACAGGCAAACTGCAGCCCTTAGGGACACTATCAGATGCAGTCTGTCAGACAGTACACCAAAGGTAAAGTAAAAACAATTATTGTGTCTGATTGTAACAAACATCTGTCAGTTATGGTTTGAATGAATGGTAAGTGGCTTGGCTAATTTTGGCTATATTTGTTTGAGTACAGGCAATATTTCCCCCTTCATTTATGTTCTTATGATTTTATATAGAAAATTGATAGGATCTAGACCATGACCCAGTTTCCTTGGCAACAGTTACTTTGGTAACCATTTAGTTTTTGTTGGAATTTACAGAAAGCCATAGAACTGAAGGGCATCTAGGGCCACACTGTAATGGAGTCCCTTACTCCCCAGTTACCATTGGTTTACTATCCAAACAAATGATGTTCCTGAGGGCAGGGGTGAGTCAGGAGAGCTCCCTCTCCTGTAGAAACGGCCTCCTATGTTTGCCTGCACTTCACAGTGGGTAATGAACTCTGTAGATTCATTCCCAACTTGATCTCCTTTTTAATTTCCACTTGTAATTTGCAGATCTTCTAATGGGGAAATGTTTAAAATTATAGGTGGCTGATATCTGTGATGATGTTTGTCCATCTATAAGTTCATTATATCATCAATGTAAGCAAAAGCCCATCTTTTATGTTTTCTCTGATTTAGATCAATATTTCTGCTGTATTTTACACACTAAGTCATGTAAAGGCCACTTCAGTACAGTTACCAGATCAAGAAGAATGAGGAAGATTCTTTTAGAAATTACTCTGAAGAAATGAACCTTAGGTAGATACTTCTAATGTACATGTAAATTAGGGCAGAAAATTTGAAATAGACAGGAAGCACAAAAGGAGAATTAGGACAATGTTGGCAAGTTGATATTCTCTTAACTGGGTCATTGAAATTGTATAAAACTGCCAAATTAGATGTTTGATGAATTGTGGCTGGTTCTCATGTTAAAGTTAATCAAATACTTAAACATGGATGAATCATTTACTGTATGTATCATTGGTTTATCTTTGATTGAGGTATGTACGGTGTCTATATATATATATATATATATATATAGTGTGTGTGTGTGTGTGTATGTGTGTGAGAGAGAGAGTGTGTGTGTAAGAAGTAGATTCAATTAGTATTTAGTTACACATGTTGAATATGCTATAACTTTATACTTTATGATATATCTAAGTGTTTTGTTAGATACAAACTGAATTCATTTAAAATTTTAAAACCTAGGAAAGAATATAACTCTAACTTTGTGCCAAGATTCTCATATTGCTATTGGCAATCATACTTATATTGTTCAACAGCTGAAGAAAGAGTAAATACAAAACCAGAGTAATGTATCTAAGGTCAGCTCCTCCAGGAGCCTGTGGGTATGTTCCAATGAGTGTCTACTGTGTGTCGTGGTTCCTTGGATATATTATTTATTTACATAAGAACTTATTTATTCTTTACAATCAGACAGGTCAGAGCTTTGGATTTACCTTTGAGACTTAATGATCTATATGATCTTGGGTAAATTACCCAAGACTTTATTTTCCAGTCTATAGAATACAGATAGCTATTTTAAAGGACCAATTAAAACAAATTAAATAACAACAAAAAAACCCAAGCATAATGACCAAAGCTGAGGAGTACAGCAGGAAGAGCAGAAGTTCTGGTACAGAGAAAAGGTGAAGAGCCATTTCTACGGTAAGAAGGAGGAACCTCCTGGCCTGAACAAATTGATGGGAGCCAATTTCTTATTACTGTGCCAAAGGACATTGGAACCTTTTTAGTACAGAGTAGGTTTAAAAGAACAATTTGATGAATGAAAAATAATATTTACGATTAGGGCACACAATCATTTGTGAAGCCAGAAGGACCCAGAAGACAATTCAAGTCTTTAAGGATAACTCTCTAAAAGAGGTTATTGTAACTCTTCACTAAGATCCTCTGGATGGAGGTAAGTGATGAGTGCTACAAAGAGAAAGCAGCAGTAGGTATATGGGAGTTGTTTGGTTTGGAAAAGTAGTACAATTGGTGGACTGGGAAAGAGACCTCATAGTGCAGTAAGGTAAAAATCTTAGCAGCTATCTTCATTAAGTTAAACATTAAAAAGTTGAGATGAAAGGATTTATGTAGAGCAGTGTTGAGCTCACTCTGATAAAAGACTGTAAAAAACAGATACAATGAGCCAAAAGGAAATACATACTTCTGTGTCTAAGTCTCTTAGAGATTTCTAAAATAATACTTATTATTAAGCTATCATCTGCTCTAAAAAATAACTCTAGGTAATTTGTGTGGCTGAATAACTACAAACATACTCTTTGAACTATACAAAAGATGTAGGAAAGGAAAAGAGATTTCAGACATCGTCCATCTATAAGTTCCGTTCATCTTTAATATGCAGCTGTTAACAGAAAGGCCGTTGTGTCAAATCTCTAGACCTTCTTGGACTCTGGTGGCTTGAATGAGAATGAACCCGTTGGCTTATATATTTGAATAACTGATCCCCAGTTGGCCAAACTGTTTGAGAAGGATTAGGAGGTATGGCCTTGTTGGGGGAGGCACGTCACTGGAAGTAGGCTTTGAGGTGTCAAAGGCCCAAGCCCTTCCCAGTTTGCTGTCTCTCTGACTCATAAATGTTTTCTCAAGATGAAAGCTCTCAGCTATTGCTCCAGCGTCATGCCTGACTGTCTGCTGCATGTTTCCAGCCATGGTGGTCAGGCACTCTGACCCTGAAAACTGTATGTCCCAAATAAAGTCTTCCCTATAAGTTGCCTTGGTCATGGTGTCTTACCACAGAAATAGAAAATTACTAAGACAAACTCTCAGTGGGCTCAGGCTTGAGTAACATGGGAAGGGATCATAAATTAAATTAATCTGACTAGAGGTGAAGTACTAGCATACTCCCAGTAACTGTAACAGCTAGGACATGACACTACTATGACGAGAAAAATGCCAATTTATGCCCATTTTGTCAGGGTAGAATGAAATATGAACTGAATGATAGCAAAGTGAGAAAATAAATTCAACTTAAAGGCAATACAAGACAATCACAAACATGGCTGAGTATTGACAACCAATTGCATCTTTACTCATAAAGAAATTGGAAAATATTTTAAAAAATAATTAGAATCTGCTTTGATTTCAGCCAATCGTATTAAGAAGGTTGGATTTCTATGGCATTCGCTACTTTGTTTTTTTGGCTTATTCAGTTATTTTATGTTTGCTTATTTGCTTGTATTGACTTTTTGGAGACAGGGTCTAGGCTGCCTAGAACTTACTATGAACCCCATACAGGCCTTGAATTCATAGCAATCCTCCGGCATTAGACTACTAAATGCTGGAATTGCCGCTGTAAGTCATGATCCCTGGCTCTCCTTTAATTTTTCGTTTAATGAGTATCTTACTAAGTTTTCCAAGCTCACCTTGAATTTACACAGCCCAGGCTAGCCTTGAAGTTACTATCCTCCTGCACCAGCCTTCCAAGTGCTGGGATTATAGACATGAACCACCACACCCAGTTAGAGGATTCTCATTTTAAAGTAGCATATTTAAATCCAGATTCTCTAGGTTTTAAACCTTTTTTAAATAAAGGGTATTGTTGATCTTCATAAAAAATCATGCTTATGAATTTACAGTGTAATTTCCCACATATTGATGTTTATTTAGCTTTATTTTCTTTTTGGTAAATATAGGTTTTACTCTATATCTACTGATTTGATTTTGAAACTGTAACTAAATCATTCTGCTAAAGTGAATCTGGAATGTAAGTAGCCACCGGCTAATAAGGGTAGCCAGTTTTCATGACAGGTGAAGTAGTAGTCACCCATTGATTGTAAGCTATAATTAAGTAAATATAATTACTTTCAAAAATTATTTCAGAACATTTGTTATATTATAAATACAATAGATTTCATTTTTGACCTTGCAGCCTATATACCTGCTGAACTTATGTATTAGCCCATAATTATTTTTCTTAATCCTTATGATATTCCTATATGCAAACTCTCTCTATTTGGATAACTTATTTCTTTTTTGCCTAACTACTCTTGATAAGACCCATGTTATAATGTTTAGTAAAAGTAGTATGCTAACAAATCCCTATCTTGTTCCTATTCTTTTTTTATTTTAGCTTAGGTTCATCTTTACCTTGCTGTGTAACCTAGGGTGGCGTTGAACTTCTGATTCTTTTGATAATACCCCTGAGTTCTAGGACTTCAGACCTGCACCACGACATTGAGCTTATGCAGTGCTAATGACGGAACCCAGGCCTCTGTGCATTCTAGGCAAGCTCTCTTCTGACTGAACTACATCTCCAGTCCCCTATGTCATCTCTAATTTCAGTGAAATCAGTTTTCAACATTAAATTGTAATGCTAATATCAAATTTTATTTAGATTCTGAACAAATTTTGCATTTGGGAATCCTGTATATATAGCTCATAAGAAATGGTTGTGGATTGGCTGCAAGAACTGTAATTAGTTAACCTATATAGATGACTGAATGCCAGGAGAATCCATATTAATACTGCATATTATAACAAAGCTGGGTGCATGTCAATGCTCTAGTCACGATAAAAGCTTGCTATTTTTTTAGTGAGTGTTATGCTTCTGTTTCAAGGAAACAAATGGTTTTCTATTTCATATGTTGATACTTTAGTGTAAATATGCTGCCACCCATTAAGGCTGTTTAAGGCAGGCTCTGAAATCTATTAGTGGGTTATAAACATCAATTTTTTTCATCTTGCATCGTCTTACTTATTCTAGCTGCCAATGTAAGCCACTCATTTCTATGATAGTTTATAACATAATGATTTTCCTTTCTGAATTTATTGTTTAGAAAAAAATGTATGTCAAAACTGCCCATTTGCAGTAAAATAATTAGAAACTCATTATATAATATCAATCAGAATAGAGATATCTCTGACTGTAGGCATTTATGCTACATTGATTAATGACAAAATATGTTTGCTTAAATATATGTACTTTTACAAATAGATGAGACACATAAACTGTGGGGCTACTAAAATAAATAGAAAAGGTGAGGCAAATTTGGTGATATTGCTATACTAACCCATTGTGTTGTAACATTTTATTCTATTCAAGAAATACAGTATGATCATTTTTATAATCCATTGCTGTATTATATTATCTCAACTCTGTGCTGAAATCCAGTTCACCAAAGAGTGGATGTCTCTCTTTGAACCTGTGTGGCACACTCAATATACAGATGGATCTCTCTGAATATGTAATGAATGGCACACTCAACATGCAGAAAAATGACAGGACTGAGTCTCTTCTCTATCCTTTAGTAGCTTTCCTTCTTGCTTCAAGAATAAGGTTGTCATTAAAGAAATACATGATGGGAAATGATAGAAAAAAGGAAGTATTGTTGCCTTCCCTAGGATAATCCACATTGCGGATCAAGGTCTAAGATTGTGGCAGTTCAAATAAAAATGTCCCCCTGTAGGCCTTTCAGGATGTGTGGCCTTGTTGAAGAAAGTATGTCATTAGGGCATGAGCTTTGAGATCTCAGAAGTTCAAGCCTGGTCAGTGTGTCACTAGATCCAGATGTATAACTCTCAGCTACCTCCTCAGCACCATGTCTGCCTGTATGCCATCAGGCTTCCTGCCGTAATGAAAATGGACTAAACTTCTGAACTGTAATCCTGCCTCAATTAAATCTTTTCCTTTATAAAAGTTGTCCTGGTCATAGTGTCTCTTCACAGCAATAAGACCCGAACTAAGACAAAGATGACATTTCCCTACAATAAAATGAAGGATGTGACCTTCCACAGCCAAGTTCTCCAAGCTGATGGGTTAACCAGAAGTCCTCAGAGAGCCTTGTTTAATATTCTACAAAGACTTGTCTGGGGTGTGCAAGCAGTTCATTCTATGTTGTTTATTATCAATCTCTATTTGAAAGGCTGATGCAGTTTGAAAACATGTTATTCCCATTCAAAATATTTGTATAACTAGCCATTAGATCTTGTTTTTCTTAAAATTGGGGAATATATGTATCTATAGACTAGCATTTATCATTTGGACAGACAATAAGCCAGTATTTAATCTGATAAGTGATATCATGGTAAAGAAAACATTATAGTTACTTTTAAATGTCCCCTGGCAGATCCAAAATAATCTGCATAAAATGCATACTGAATTAAAATATGATTATCATTTTAAATTATTTAAATCATTAAAATATGGTGATTATTGCAATAGCATAACCTGAAATACAGTAAATAATATAGTTTAAGCATTGATTAGAGCATTATTTTAAGACACAATCCTAAATACTCAAATTCTGAGTAAAACTAGAAAACAAGATTTCTTACCAAATTTGCGATGATATAATGGTAGCCTTTGACATGCTTCCCAACACTCACAATCTATTAATACAAGAAATGAGAGAAAATTTAACTTTATTAAAACATTACTTAAAACATTAAAAGAGTATATGAAGTTGGGGGAAAGGGGTGATGGCAATATAAGAGGAATTGGAGGGGAGTGGGAGTGCAAATTTGATCTAAACACATTCTAGTCATGCATGAAGTTCTTAGCAAATAAAAATTATCCAGGGCTGGTGGGATGGATCACTGGATAGAGGTGCTTTCTACCAAGCCTGGTGGACTGCATTTGGTTCCCAGGACATACTTTGTGAAAGGAGAGAGAACAACAGTACACATTGTAATCTGACCTCTACATGTGTACCATGCATGCACAAAATAAAATATTAACTACTGCAGTATAATTTCCTATAGAATGTGATGGGAAAACAATGTCATGTGACTTATACAAGTGGAACGCTATAATCAGAAGAACTCATAAACCACATTAAAATACACTGTTAAAGCAAAACTATTATTTAATTTCATTCATACTTTATTAATTACAAATAGTTTTCTCTACCCTTTTGGAAAAGCTATAATATTATAATTTCCCCAGAGAGATTAATAGTGCTAGCAACTGTTCATATGTATTTCTCAAGGGAGTAGAAATACTACTTTCCTGATCTTAAAGTTCCTCTGTCTGGGTGAGCACTGAATTCCATATCAGTCCATCCCATCTCTTACCTCCCTTGACCGTAGTCACCTTTTGTTCTCATTTGTTGAAGATTTTCTTCATGCACAGCTATAAATGTATGATATTTTGCATAGAATTTGTACATTTTAAGATCTGTTCAATGTATCTACCCTATAATTTATCCATCAATTCAAACTTCCTTTGAGAAGCTTGCCACAAAGGTGAAGAAAAAACAATAAGCTGACAGAATTAAAAAGAAAAGCCAGCAAAGAGACATCCTAGTTCGTTTTCTGTTCTGTGATAAAGATCATAATCAAAAGCAGGTGTGGTAAAGGGTTTATTTGGTTTAGAAGTTACAGTGCATCATCAAGGAAGCCAAAACACGAACTCAAGGCAGGTACCTTGAGATAGAAACGGAAGCAGAGGATGTGCAGGAGCATTGATTACTGGGTTGCTTTCCGTGGCTTGCTCAACCTTCTTTCTTATAAAACTCCGGGCCATCTAGACAGGGATGGCACCACCCACAGTGGCCTGGACACTCTCATATCAACCATTAATAAAGAAAATGTTCCACAGATTTTCTACAGGCCAATCTGATGAATTATTTTCTCATCTGGAGGCTCCCTCTTCCCAGATGACTGTAGCTGCATCAAGTTCACAAAAAACTAATCAGCACAGGAGACATTTACTAAGTTGTCATATTGATTGTTTCAAATGGACAATGGCTGGGCGGTGGTGGTGCATGCCTTTAATCCCAGCACTTGGGAGGCAGAGGCAGGCGGATCTCTGTGAGTTTGAGGCCAGCGTGGGCTACAGAGTGAGTTCCAGGAAAGGCGCAAAGCTACACAGAGCAACCCTGTCTGGCAAAACCAAAACAACAACAAATCAAAAAACAAAAAATCAAATGGACAATGTCAGACTTGGGGTTTTACCAAAGTAGATAATATTTTATGTTTAATAAGTCTGAGTGATTTCACCTTGAGTACAGGCCACCTGTGTACTTGACATTGTTGCTTCAGGAAAGAAACAGTTTGAGATGGAAACTATAAATCTAGTATACTTCTGCCCTCTTCAAGGGTGGTTGGTCATGTTGTCATAGGAAAGTGATATTAATGTGGAGACTTGGCTGTAAAATATAATTATCAGCTTTCATAATGACAAGCTGGTGTAGTGGTAAAGGAGCTGGACCACCTGAATTGAAAGAGGCAATGTGACTACATAAATAGTAATTATCAAGTGTCTGCTTAGAGTTCTGAAAAACAAGTCAGCAAGGATGTACCAGCTATAAAAGGAGTTTGTCTTTTCAATAATACATGCTTAAGAGATAAGATGAATTTGAATCATGCAATTGCTTTTTCTTGCTTCTGTTTCAGCAAACAGATACTTCTTTAGAAATATCAATGATACTGGTCAAATAATTCAGTTGCAAAACAAGGAGCATGCATAAATAAGTCAGTGTTATGACGTTTATATCTGATATTGGTATGATAAATTGTCATTGATATAATTTCTAATCCCTTCTT
Source organism: Peromyscus maniculatus bairdii (assembly GCF_049852395.1). Lineage (NCBI taxonomy): Eukaryota > Metazoa > Chordata > Mammalia > Rodentia > Cricetidae > Peromyscus > Peromyscus maniculatus. The sequence continues at coordinate 2,034,461 of NC_134858.1, forward strand.
TCTGGCTTGCAAATTCATCTCTCTATACCTACAGAGTAGTGCAAACTCAGGCCTCATCAGAGAAGTTTGTGCAGGTGGACATCAGTTAATGAAGAAACTTACAACTGGTCAAAGTGTAGAGAATAAGTGTCTGTGGTGTGCTCAACCACAAATAGGACATCTCTATCAAAACTTCTCCCCCAAAGGCTAAGAGACATTTTTAAAGAGGGGGCAAGTAGGATAGAAGAGCCAGGATTTAGGGAGGCCCAGACTGAAACAGTGTCTTCTGGACATGATAGGACCAACTGTGCTCAAATGAACTCACAGCATCCATGGATTTTGGCACAAACCTGTACAGGATCAAGCCAGTCAACTTTTTATAATGGAGGAGTTAGCAGCTCACAAGCCCCCACACCAGCTGGCAGTTGATGTCTTCCAGAAAAATCACTTTTCTCTAAGGTCTTTTCAGGTGGATGGTTTGCCAGTGGAGGGCACACACTGGACTTAGTGAGTTATTTATAAAAAACAATAACAAGAAACTCAGGTATTAGGGGAGAGGGATGGATCTATTGTGGAATATTATTTTATGTAAAGATGTATTACATTTGTTTATGCTGCATTTGTTTGTGTTGTGGAATATTACTTTGACTAGGCAAAGATGTATTACATTTGTTTATGCTGCATTTGTTTAATTCTATGAAGATTTGTTGCTTTTTTATCTTGACTGCCCAAAGCAGCCAATTGGTCTAATAAAAATCTGAATGTCCAATAACTAGGCAGAGGAGGGACAGGCAGGGCTGGTGGGCATAAAGAATAAGGAGGAGGAGGAATCTGGACTCTGGAGGAGAACATGGGAAGAGAGAATGAGAGGAAAAGAGAGGGAGAAGCCCAGGGCTAGAAGCCAAGTAGTCACCAGCCAGCCAGACACGGAGGAAACAAGAAAGTAAGATATACAGAATAAAAGAAAGGTAAAAAGCTCCTAGGCAAAATGTAGATAAAGAGAAACAGATTAAAACAAGACTAAGATAAGGCCAATCATTCATAACTAATAACAAGTCTTTGTTTCATGAATAGGGGAGCTGGTTGGTTGCCCAAAAGAAAGCCTGCTACATGGATCCAAGAGGAGTCAGGGGAAAGAGGGTGGGATAATGTGATCAAAATACATTGTATGCTTGACATAATATAACAGTTTAACACACTGCTAAAAATAAGCTAAGGCCATTCTTCCTATACTCTTGGTCTCTACTCACTTATTTCCTTAGCTTTCACAAACATCCAAAACTTTGTCATTTGTCATAGTGGCCACATTTGCTCATTTCCCTTCAGAGCCAACTACAATTTTACCAGTAATCCAACTAAATCATTTGAAGTTTATATGAAATGTTATTTCATTGTTCGGGGACTAGCACCTTCCCTGCATTTAGTAACATATTAATAACTTTGTGATCATGCATTTTACAATTTGCATATGTATAATCATATTAAATAGAAGTGGGGTTAATTATAAACGTAACATGCACGACCACCGAGTTAATCTCTTTGCTTTTATTTTGATAGGATATTTTTGCATCTGTGCTCATTGGGGCATTTTAATATTAATACTTCAATTAGTTAAGTAAAAGAGAATGTAAGTACTTATAAAGTGAATTTATAGGAAGCAAATATGAGAGCAGATATTCAGTCACAACAAATAAGAATTGACCTGAATATCCTCTACCTGAAGGCTAGCTTTTATGGTACCATAAGATTCCATGCAAGATTTCAAAGGAGAGAAGCCACCAGTAGTCCTACCCAGCTATAATGCCTATGAATCACATCAAGGACCAGCATAGTAAGATAGACCTATGGATGTAGTAGTGGTATACATGTCTTGGTGATAACAATAGCTCTCTAATTGAACTTAAGACTCACTCAACATGTGGGGTACCATGATTGGTACTGGAAATACAGCTAAATAAACAGTGCTAGTGAAATCATAGTCATTGGAGGAGAACCTATAAATACTAATTTACTTAACTAGCATAATCCCTAACAAAAATCTAGAAACATTTGTTCTTATAATCACAGATAAGTGTAGTCTTCACCCCTCAACAAGGAAATTTCTCTTTGAAACAAATAGAGACCACCACAGGAAACCACAAACCAATCAAGAGGCAAAGTTTTGGAGCTCAGTCACAATGGGTACATCTACAAAATACTCTCATACCTAAGGCTCAGGTAGCACTGTGCAAGAGGAGGTGGGAAGAAAATTAAGAATTAAAGGATCAGGGAGTTTGGTGTGAGATTGTGTCTCCTAATAACATCAGAAGTTGCAACCATGAAGTCTCACCAGCATGACCACCCAAACATGAGCTGAACATTGTTGGTCATGGACAACAATGAATATGCTAAATTGCTTGGGGAAAGTCCATGAGGCTTCAATTCTATAGAAAGAACTATAGGCAACTGAGGAAAGCTGGGAGCAGGAGGAATGGTCTTCCCTGGGGAAGAGCACATCGATTGGTTTTGCAATGCCAAGCAGTCAGCCCTGAAAACATACATTGAAGTGAACTCAACAGGTTATATCTGGGAATACATATGTATATACAAATATATTCATATGAGAGAGAGAGGACAGACAGACAGACACACACACACACACACACACACACACAGAGAGAGAGAGAGAGAGAGAGAGAGAGAGAGAGAGAGAGAGAGAGAGAGAGAGAGAGAAACAAAACCTATTCAAAAGTTATCTTCTGACTGTGTGTATCATGTCACACATGCAGGCACACACATGCACACACATACATGCACACTCACACACACAGAGGAGAGAGAGATCATTCAGTAGATATTTGTAGAATTAATAAATATCCAGGAAAAGCTATGGGGTTTTACTCTGTTGTTTGGTTATAGTTCATGTGTAAATTTGTATAGTGCTTCATCACCTAATACATGACCTGAAATTTTTTGATATTAATTGTTATTTAGAAGAAGCAGAGTTTTTTGAGATCATTTCAATTCAGTTTACTTTATGAAAAGTGTGGAAGAGAAAAAATAAGTATTAAGGTAAGCATTTCATAAAAAACAAACAAGTGAACAAACAAAGAAACAAAAAACACAACAAAAATATCCTTGAAACATTCCTTAACCATGTTTGAAAGAGTGAAAACACATCTGTGCTATAAAATGGTATAATTTAGCTTGTCTAATCCCTAGTGTCAGAGTCAGGTGTCCTGATAAAAGGGTCTCAGGAATGATAGGAATGCAGTTCTAACTGCAAGGGCCTATGGATTTTCCATGGAGGAGAATATCTGAACAGTATTGAGATCTCAGTATGATTTTCATGAGACTTTTTTTCTTTTCAATTTAGAAAAATTTAAACAATTAACTATTCTTAGTTTTGTTTATGACTGTTTTGGCTATGTGTATGTCCATGTATGATGTCTGTGTCTGCATCCTCACTGAGGCCAGAAGAGGGTATCAAATCCTGTTGTGACAAACTAGGCAAAGATGTGTTACATTTTTATGCTGTATTTGTTTAATTATGTAAAGATGTGTTGTATTTGTTTCCCCTTGCCTGCTTACGGCACCTGATAGGTCTAATCAAAATCTGAATGGTCAGTAGCTAGGCAGAAGAGGGACAGGCAGGGCTGGTGGGCAGAGAGAATAAATTGGAGGAAAGAGAGAGAAGAGATAGGAGAGAATGAGGGAGACACCTGGGGCTAGCCATCCAGGCAGCCACCAGCCATCTTGATGGAGTAGGACATACAGAAGGGAAGAAAGGTAAAAAGCCCAGAGGCAAAACATAGATGAAAAGAAACAGGTTAAGTTGTAAGAGCTAGTAAGAAATGAGCATAAGATAAGGACGAGCATTCATTAACTATTATTAAGTCTCCATGTCATGGTTTGGGAGCTGGTTGGTGGCCCAGAGAAAGCCTACTACAAGATTCCCTGGAGCTGGAGCAATGAACAGCTGTGAGTCACTTTGTGGGTGCTGGAACTGAACTCTGGTCCTCTGCAAGAGCAGTCAGTGCTCTTAACATCTGATCTGTCTAACCAGCCTCAGATGAGACAGTTTTTAAAATATAGTTAAGATCAAATTCCATGGTTTTCATTTGTTTGTTTTTGGCCACTGGGTTAGACTGGGACATGGGATGGCAGTTAGACAGTTCAATGTTCTCCGATAGAGTATTGTGTTTGGGGTGTTTTAAATAACAAACATGTATAAAAATAATATATAAAGGGCTCCTAGCATAAACATGTATTTTGATATGAAGACAATTTTTTCAGGTCTAGCTTTACCAAGCTTGTGCTGGGAACTGAACCCGGGTCCTGTGTAAGAACAATGAGTGTTCTTAACTCTGAGCATCTCTCCAGCTTTTTGTTAGTTTCTCTCCTGTTGTTTGTTTAGGTTTTACATGTGTGGATAAACTTGTTCATTGAATTTAGAAAAGCAAAAGAGTGCAATTTATTTGATTGGAGCTGGCTCGACTAAATGGCAATAAGCTCAGTTTAGTGCTTTGTTACATTCCTGGTGCCTTATGTGGCAGAAGAAGTGTTATGTAAATACGTAATTTTCCTGTTCCTTCATTTAGAACATGAATTGACAATAGCTTAAACTCATTGTTTTTCACATATTTGTTCTTGTCCAAAAGACAAAATTACAGCAAACTTAAAGCTCTTAATTTGACTTCCACTTAAAATTCTAGAATCAGGCCCTGCAAGGAACTAGAACAGGTTCAAGGGTTTCTGGAAGTTCAACACGGTCAGACAGCATATATGGACCAAAATCCAAAATGATGTACAAGGCAGCTTAACTATGCACAGTTCAGTGCTGTACCCTTGGGGAAGGATCTGCCTGTGACTGGCTAAGATCAGCTGCTGAGGGAGACTGAGTCTCAGAGATTTGTATCAAGTATAGAGGCATCCTCAAGCCTAGGCTTCCTTTACCATTCTGATATTCATGTGTAGAAATGTTTCAGAGTTAATAGCCAACTGCTGTTTTAAATAGCAAATATATTTATAAGAACTAATTAGTTCATGGCATAAAGTAATTTGGGAAATGAGTGCAGAAAAGACAATGCTGCTTGCATCACCATCATCCATACATATATTTTGAAATGATAACATGTGATCTATTTTCATTAGGCTTTTGCAAACAAAATGTTTAATTTTGACAAGTTAAAATGTCAAAGAAGCAATTATAGACAGCAAACCACCACAAGATATTTTGGTTCTTCTAGAAATTTCAGAACACACTCCTTTAATTTTCATTGTGTAAATCTCCCAAGAGAGGGCTACCTTTTCAAAGACATTCTTTTAATCAATCTTATTTAGTATTTCTTTTTTTTTAACTTTAAAATTTTTATCAAAACAACTTTTATTGATGTCATAAGCATACATCATTGGGATGCAAATAGTGGTATTCAAGTACATTTACGCTGTGTGTTGATCAGGATATTTAGGGTATCCACAATCACTACCATTCTCATTATGAGGAGACATTCAAAATCCTCTCCATGGCATGGGGCACAGGGACTGAGAAAGGAGAATAGAAGAATACAAGTGATGTGAAGAGAGAAATGATAAAAGTTAGGGAAATTGGGGAGGGAGCTGTAATTGAGGACAAGTGAGGAGGTCATTAGAGAAGGAGAGGGAGGGAAGAGAAATAAATTACACTAAGGAGATTTGAAAAAGTCTTAAGGAATTATATTATTTTATATTTAACTTATTTATTCATACATGCATATGTATATGTATATACACATGCACACACAAACATGCACATATGCACATCTATCTATGTATCTATATACCTATTATCTATATATCAACTATCTATCATCTATAAGATACATATGAAGCTATGCCACTTGAGCTGACAATGTTTTTCTCAAAAGCCATAGATCATTTAATAAAATCCCCACTATCAGTAAGAGTTCAAGAGACTCCCCAAACAGTATAGGCTATTGTTGTCTCCTAGCTATTTCAAAATATACAACATTGTCAACTACAGTCACCCTTCCGTGTGACAGAAAGCTAGAATTCATTTCTTCTGTGTGGTATGATTTGTATCCATCATCAAATCTGCCCCATCTCTCCTTTCACATTCTCTAGTCAATCTCTGGTGGTTACTTTTTTCTGTTGTTTGCTTAATTAATGAACATGGATTTTTGTTGAAACAAGGCATTGCACACATTCTTGGAAGTATTTGGATTAGCTCTTCTGTTAGGATGGAATCAATAGTGAAGTCAAGAGCTAGAGATGTAGCTCAGTGATAATGAGAGCCTGCCAAACACAGTCAAGGAAGGCCTGGGTTCAGTCCACAGCACCATAAAACACAGAATTAAACCAAGAAATGTTACAAGTGATTTTGTTTAGAGCTATAATAGGAAACAATCTTGTTTCCAATCAGACACAGTTTTTCTTGCAGGGGAAATCATTATTATACAAGCAAGAAGACATCTTCTTACAGAGCAGTGGACCTTGTCATATTTTGTGAGATATCTATCAGAGTCACAAGTTTGATTTTTAGTCCTACATAGGTAGCCCTGATAGTAAAGAAATCAGCCACAAATTAGCAAAAAGGAATAGGAATGGTAGATGTTCAAGTTTCTAATTTCTTTGAAATATTCACAGAAAAAAAGAGGAGAAAGGGGTTAAGAAGGAGGAAAAAGAAGAGGAGGAAAAGAAGGAGGAGGAAGAAGAGGAGGAGGAAGAGGAGAAAGAAGAGGAGGAGGAAGAAGAGGAGGAAGAGGAGCAAGAGGAGGAAAAAGACTAGGACAAAGAGGGGGAGGAGGAAGAAGAGAAAAGGGAGGGGGAGGAAGAGGAGAAGGAGGAAGGAGAGGAGGAAGAGGAGAAAGAAGAGGAGACCAGTCACTTCACAGAGTCATTTAAGGTTTAGAGTTTATCTAAAGTACCCAGGTATGCCAATTTTCTTCTTAGAAACCAGCTAAGCCTCTAAAACAGGTCAGTGGGCTTTGAGCATAGACTTCTCTGCCCCAGCCTGGGTCTTTAAAGCACAGGTGCTAAGTGGAGGGTCTCTCTGAGACTCACTCAGCCTCTGACAGGCACTTGGCAATCCTGGCAGTTGTTAGAATTGGCTGCTCTGCAGGATTAATCTTTTATCATCAAAGTTTTATCTTTTCCTACCCTTTTCAAGTTGAATCAACAGTTATTTATTAGAATCTTTATTCAAAGAATCTCCCTTCTGAAGGAAAGTTGAAAAAATCATTTTATGATTGGCATTTATTTATAACATCTGGTGGAAGCATAACAGCACAGAATGTTCTACCTAATCATATTTTATTATTTACAAAGTTTCAGCTGTTCAGGTCAAACAACTCAAAGTCTCACTACAGGGACAGTGGTTGTGGAAGTGGATTGGAGCTGGAGTCACTGCTCTGCTTATGAAAGCCAGGGAGAAGGCTTCCTTGGAATTCCACAAATGGTCATGAATTTCATTTACCTAGGTTGCTACTGAGGAGTAAACGTAAGTGATCTGAACACTTAGTTTATAGTTTATCAAAGTAGCAGAGATTTTATCAAAGTAGCAGAGATCCTTTCTTCAGTAAAGTGTTATTATTTTCTTTTACAAAGGGATAACAAGAGGTAGATATTTTACCAATTCCTCTTATAATACAGTATTGTTTCATATTTTAAAAATTCAAAATATATTTTATGATAAACTTTTCCAGATACTAATCTATACATGGAAATGCTAATATATGAAAACTAATGACATACAATCCAGAGCTTGTGAGTGTTAAGGAGGAATCACAGATATATTTTGGCTTTAAGTTTTATCATTGAAAATAATGAAAATGAATGAGCTTTGTAAATGAACTCCAAACTGATAAGTTTTCTATTCCAAACCCAACCGTGGAATTCTACAGTTAAAGTATACATAACAAATTAATTAACTCTGAATTACACTATTTCAAATATATTGTGGATAAATATGAGCAAACTTCCACAAAACCACTAGATGGCACACAGGCACTGCGACTTTGGTGGAAGATAATCTCAAAGTCATCATTGTCTCCAGCAAATGCTATCTATAACTGCATAGTGTTTTCCTACTGCTTGACACAATGACATAGCTCAGTTTTATCTTTTCCTACCCTTTTCAAGTTGAATCAACAGTTATTTATTAGAATCTTTATTCAAAGAATCTTCCTTCTGAAGGAAAGTTGAAAAAAATCATTTTATGATTGACAGGTAGCATTTATTTAAAACATCTGGTGGAAGCATAACAGCACAGAATGTTCTACCTAATCATATTTTATTTCATTGCTTTGTTAATTTATGTCAATAATTTTTATGCAACTAACTCTCAAGGACACAAAAAGGCCCATTAAAATTCTCTAACATTTTGATGACACTTAATCTTCAAAATTCATACTAATGAAGTCCAAGAACTCCTGGTGACTAAGCAAGTATTCTTCTACAGTTTATAGCTTTACAAGGTGTAAAGCAGTACTCCTAACTTTGACTGCACATAAGAACTAAATGGCCTTTGGTAGTAAAGAACTGTCATTTTGCCATGGAGACAAATCATGGGAAATTCCTAATTCTCATACTCTGAACTGGAAGACACATAGAAACAGATTTGGAATGGGTCAACATTTTTATCCAATGTACACCTGAGTAATAATATGAAGCCCAAGACTTACTTGTTCTAAAATGTTCTGAAGCCTCTCTATCTCACAATCTATTACAAACTTCTTCTCTTGTCTTCTGTCAAGCTCTTCTAGCAGTTGCCTGTAGCTGACATCGTTAAAATTTTCCACACATATCGCACTGACATGCCATCCATTCTGTCCTGCTTTTTCCATAATAGCTTGAAGTATTGAATATCCTATTAGGGAGAAAAAACAGTTAATAAAATCATGCTTTTAACTTATGTAGAGACATTCCTTTTGACTTATGTAGAGACTGAATCCACATCAATATTTTTCATGTTTTAAAGGACATTCACATCATTTAGAATCTTGAAAATATGAGTCAGTATTTAAGAATTTTTTTTTAAATTTTCTTTACTCAGGACAATAAACTCTCTTAAGCTGGATTGGATGATGCTGCCACAGTACACCTTGTGTAAAACCTCAAAATCCTCCATTGGAGAATATTCCATTGCTCTAGATATGCTTTTAATGAGATAAAGCAGAACCCCATTGTACCACTCCCCATGGTCAATAACAATTTCATGAACCCATTTGTTATTTTACACTCTAAACAGAATTTGTTTTGAACAATGGTTTAAATTTTCCCTATTGAACAGGGTAGTAACAAAATTTTTGTTTTAACTAGGGAAGAAAAAGTGTACAAGAAAACATTACTATGGTATTTATTGAAGCTGTTATTACTGTCGGTCTCATGTGATGGTTCAGACAAACTATACAGGGATGGCATTAGTTACTAAGCTTTCCTTGTCCTGGCAGAAGAACGATGTGGTCTGGGTATGAGATGAATTGTCCACAGGTGAGGGGCTGAGAACACAGATGCATAAGTTCTTAGAGGAGAAGAATGTCCAAAGAAATGTGACCAAAACTTTAAAAGTGCAATAAAATTACACATGTCACACGCCTGCCTATAAACATAACAGTTGAGAGGTAGAAGTAGGAACTCAAGGTCAGTTTCCTCTGCATAAGAAGTGTAAGGTCATCCAGGGCTACACAGCACCTTGTCACAATACCCCAAACAAACAACGACTTCCAGAAAGTCTGATGAGGTGGCTCAACAAAAAGGTGCTTGTCACCAAAGTTCAGTTTTTAGGTTACATGGGAGAAGGATAAAATAAAGTCCTCTAAATTGTCCTGTGTCATTCACAGGCAGGCAGAGACACACAAACATAAAGCAAGTCAACAAGTAAATAGTTAAAAGCCGTCCTGACAGCCGTGCTGGGAACCAGGACAGCTCACCGAATCTTTCTAGATGAGACAAGGAAAGAGCAACACAGAGAAGCAACCATTTGAATTGAGCCCTGAAGGTTGAGAAAATGCAAGATTGTTGGCGATGGGGTACTGGTTAGGTGCTGGGGTGCTCCTGGGGAAAGGGTGTGCTCTCTGCCCTGTTTTTCACCCAAATATCCCTTCAAGTGGAAGGAGACTGTCAGCCGCAACAGTGTCTTCATGTCTGCATCTTCAGCCCTCAATTTTGAGTTATAACTTAGAGATAAAGAGAAAAAAGACTCTGAATTGATTTAAAAGCATGAATAAAATATTCTATCTAGTCTCTTTAAGATTGTTTAACAGCAGCGTGAGCTCAGTCTGTAGTTGTTGCCCCTGGCTTCTCCCTCCATAGGCTTTGGAGTTAGGCTAGAGAGTTGGCAGGACTCAAAGGGAAAATTTAAAGTGAACACACCTATTTATAAGATAAGAGAACACTTATTCAGTGTCTGGGTGGCACACAAGTCTCAGATTTAGGAAGTCTCTTTTTAAGGTTCTGTTTCCCTGTCTCTGAGTTCCAAACATTGTGATGTGCAGGCAATGTCAACAGATGGAACTGATGATGAGATCATATCTGAAATATAAATTACCTGATTTCCTGCCAAATGAATACTGTGGCAGTCAGAATTCATTTCTATTTAAATGAAAAGAATCCCCAAAGAAGAAAGAGGGCATGTTAATTACAATATGCTTATTCTGGATATATATTGCTCCATTTAGTCTTTCCTTTTGTAGTTCATACCTGTAATTATCTTTTCATATCTTAGCCTCACATTTCCCTTCTCCCACCAGCCTGAAACCTAGCAGTCTTTTATTTCCTGTTAAATGAATATGCAATGTGATAGCCCCTTCCTTCCTTCCTTCCTTCCTTCCTTCCTTCCTTCCTTCCTTCCTTCCTTCCTTCCTTCCTTCCTTCCTTCCTTCCTTCCTTCCTTCTTTCCTTCTTCCTTCCTCCTCCCCTCCCTTCTTTTCTCTTCTTCTTCTTCTTCTTCTTCTTCTTCTTCTTCTTCTCTCTCTCTCTCTCTCTCTCTCTCTCTCTCTCTCTCTCTCTCTCTCTTTCTCTCTCTGGTATATTGGTATATTTGTGTGTGTGTGTGTGTGTGTATTCACTTTTCACCTTTGCATGAAACTTTGGGAGCTAGAAGTCATTATTAAATATCTGTCTTTATCACTCTCCATCTTATATTTTAAGCCAAGATCTCTCACTCAACCTGGAGTTTGCCATTTCTGCTAGACTGGTTAGGTAGGAAGCACCCTGGGTGGACCCACTACCCTGGCACTGGGGTCACAGGTGTGCACTGCTATTCCTAGTTTTTATGTGGTGCTAAGGATTTAAACTCCGGTTCTTATATTTGAAAATACTTTATCCACTGTGCTATCTTATAGATCCTGGGAGCCTTACATTTCTTAAAGTAATTCATAACTAACTTCTTCTGTCCCTAGGACTTGCTTTCTGTTCATAACTGAAGCAAGGTTCCTTTTATTGATTTTTTTATTGGCACTTACAAATATATTATTTGACTTGAATGAAAACTTTAAGAAATGGCAATAGACAGCTTATTTTAATTTTTCTCTCTTTACTTTTATTTATGACCATATTAATATAATTCTAAAAATTTTGCTTGTTTGAGTGTGTGCTGCCAAATGATAAGCATGGACCACACAGTGGTCACCCACCTGCTCTCTCAGATCAGTTTGCAGCTTGGCTCAGCTCTCTACATGCTGCTGTTATTTTTTAGCATTATGTGGCTGTCAGGCCTCATGTGTCCATGTTGCTATTTTTCTTCTGACATGGCTTTTACAGGACATAGGGAAATATGCATTTTGGTGAAATTTATAGTTTAGACAATACCGAAATATTCATACTAACAAAAAACAAAATCAATCTTCAAGTGCAATGTTTCATTGTTGAATCGTTCAGATTTAGTGAAATAAGTGAAATAAGACAAAACCCTAGAACACAATTCTGGTTAAATGTCAAAGAAAGCTGGCCATTGAAAAGGCCCATTAATCATAGTCAGAAATCAATGGTGTCTTTTCAATGCAGCAGGAAGGACATCACACTTACAGGCTCAGAGCCTCCCTGAAGCTTTCAGTCCTTTTATAAAGCTGTTAATTTGCTTGCTCATTATTTATTGGCCCTTAGATATGTGTATCTTTTTTATTTGCCACAGTAGCTGAGAATGCCACTAGGAGAAAGTACTGCATGAGTGTATGGTGATGTAACTTGATTGTTATATAAACTAGAAATCACAAGTTGGGCTGCACACTGTCTACATTTGTCTGTGAGTTAGCCCTTCAAAGTATTCAAAATATGCAATAGAATATTGTTAGTCAAAAGTGAATGCTACTCTTTTGGCTGACTGTCACATAGATAACAAAAAATCATGACTGTAAATAGTATTTTTCATGCCACTTCAACTTGAAAATCTGTCTAATATTTTAATTTCATGTATATTGTTGAAAACTTTCTATGTTCAAGATTTTATAAAGTGTATCAATATCAACAAAGAGACACATTGTCTCTTTACAATGAATGTGATATCTACAAAACTTATAATTAGGTAAGTGCCTGTACATAAAACATAGCATTTTGTAAATAAATTCAAAGGAATCAAAATATTCAGCACTAAAATAGGGAAACACATCTAGGTATACTCACATTATTAGCTTGCAATAATTAATCTGCCCTTTCATAGTTATTAAAGAACACTGTCAAGTAATATAAAGTATCTAGATCATGTTATCTTATTGTACAATGATTATGTTAAATGGAATGGCAGTCAGGTTAGCAGCTCTATTCTATTACATCCTTGCACACCAAAACATCCTATATCATCCATGGAAAGTGGGAATGAGTAGCACCTCAGTGGTGTTCCTTCTTCACCATATGAGTTGGGCTTATTTGTTTTTTTGTTATGTAAGACTTATTTCATGTACCTGTCTGTACACAAATCAGCAGGAGGGTAAACAAGAGAAATTTATGCCAGGGAGGAGATCACTTCAAAAAGGCAGGAGCTATCTGGATGCTATAAAACATTTCATCTAGATGAAGACCAGAAAGTACTACTGTGTTTTCAATAGCATAGTTATGAACGAGCAGCACAGTGTTTGATCCATAAATCATGTTTCAGAGGACTAGGGCATTGAGGAGTAAAGGGGAAGGATGAGAATACAGAATTGATCAATGGGTATGATCAGAGTAACAAAGGTGGGGGATGAAGCAAATGTCACATGTTGAATGTGGGGTAGAGAAATGTCTAGGTTATAGAAAGTAGTGTGTGTGTGTGTGTGTGTGTGTGTGTGTGTGTGTGTGTGTGTGTGTGTGTGACAGACAGAGAGAGATAGAGACAGAGAGACGAGAGATCTGATTCTTCCCCATAAGGTGTTGTTGAGCCTGGAGAGGAGTGATGAAGCCTGGAAATGGCAGCCACTTGCCCCTACTCAAAGTCATCTTCATTGTTTTATAAACTCGATGCAGAGATCTGCTTTCTGGTCTGGCACATGGGTTTGAGGAAAAGCGTTCTATATGCTGTAGATTGGGCTGAGCCAAAGACATGAGGATGATTCTAAAATCCTTGCTGCATTTAAATGTGACCATGCTGGAAGCACAATGTGGATTTAGCAACTATTTAGTTTGGACACTTGCCAAAGCAGTTTAGTACTGAAATAACGTGTGTAAAGGTCGGAGTCCTGACCCCAAAATTTCAGCAAATAGAAGTGAAGCCCGACCTGTCGGCCTGGGCAAACTTGCCGGCAGCCCTTCCCGCTGCGTTCACTTGTGCTCAGGAAGCACGGATCGAAATGAACGCTGATTTCCTTTCCTGTGTAGGTTGAAGGTGTCCATGTAAATCTGGGATAAGAGAAAAGGGCTGACTTTTCTACCAGCGTGCAAGAGTTCAAAATCTACTTTCAAAGTTGAACTGAATGCTACTTTTAAATACAGTTTGAGGCTCCTAAAATATCTTGCCTTTCCTGATGGTAACGTTTCTCTCTCCCCTGTACCGTAGTGCTCATTTACAGTTCAGATGACACTGGCAGAGGACCGGAGAACATTAGGTCTGTAAAGCACTGCGGCAAAGTCTGTGGGTTGGTTTTGGTATAAGCAGTGGAATTTTAACCTGGGATAAAGATAATCAGAATAAATATTATTATCTTATCTTGTTCATCTAGAGATACTGCTGTGACTAAGTGTCTGCCAATAGTATGTGCGGAAGCTTAAGAGTACTTTCCTGGTTTATGGTCCTGTCATCTTGTAGCTGAATGTGAATCCCATCCTTGGCCACAAGGTCTCAGCTTTAAGTTATAGAATAACACTATTCTGTTTGTTTGCTCTTTGTCATTTTATTACGTATTTAAGAATAGTTTGCCTCTACATTCTGATTCTTGTAATCTTTTAAAAATTGTTTCTTTTACTTTTACTTTTGAGATTATAATGTATAATCTCAAAAAAAAATTACATAATTTTCCTCTTCCATTTCCTCCCTTCAAACTCCCCCAAAATACCACTCCTTTTTCTCTTTCAGATTCATGGCCTCTTTTTTTTTTTTTTTTTTTTTTTTTTTTTTTTTTTTTTTTTTTTTACTGATTGCTGGATTGCTGTTACATGCTTTAAAAAGTACAAATTTGAGCAGGGTGGTGGTGGCACATGCCTTTAATCCCAGCACTCAGAAGGCAGAACCAGGTAGATCTCTGTGAGTTCCAGGCCAGCCTGGTCTACATGAGCGAGATCCAGGATGGGCACCAAAGCTACACAGATAAACCCTGTCTCAAACCCTCTCCCTCCTTCCCAAAAAAGTGCAAATCTTTCACAATTCAATTCTGATTCATATTTTATATAGTGTAAGGGTTTTATGATTTGTTATTCTTTTTAAATACTTATATGTTTTAATTAAGATATTATCACATCACTTTCCTTTCCCCTTTCTACAAGTACACTTTATAGGAAACTCAGGTTATTGACTTAGTGGCATGGACTTTTTCTCAGGGACTGTCTATCTAGACTTTTCAGTGAGACGAATAAACTTACCTTCTTTAGTCACTGATATGACAGAAGCAGAATCTTCTGTTAGTTGCAGTTGAACATAATATTGATCATGCATTCAAGTATTCTCAACAGTTTTCAAAAGACTGAAGGAAACCAAAAGCTCCTGTAAGGAGTCTACCAGATATTCCTTTCTATTCCTCTAGGGCTTTTCTGAAACTGGGACAGTAGAGAATTTTATTTCTGTACTTTGAATTGTCGAGTCTTTTAATTTATATATTAATTACTAACGTGATGTGTAATTGTCATTATTGTTTGTCAACCTGACATGATTTGAAATCACCATGGACATGAATCTCTGGAAATGTCTGTGAATGAATTCCTACATTAGGTTAATTGAGATGGGAAGAACCACCTTGAATGTGGGTGGTGTCTTTCTATGGGAAAGAGTCCCAGATTGAGTAAAGAAAAGGTTAGCTGAGCTCCAGTTTTCTTCTTACTAACTATGCATGCAGGAGACCAGTTGCCTCTCATGTTCTCCAGCATGCCTTCCCCTCCACGGACTGGAGTCACTCAAACTGCAGGAGTGAAGTTGGATGGGTAAGGATGTGGGAAGGACCTAGAGGTGATGAGGGAGACGAAACTGTGATCAGAATATACCATATGGAAAAAAAAAACCAAACTATTTTCAATTTTAAAAAAAGGAAAAAGAAAAAGAGGAAGAGAACATTTTAGATGCCACTAAGAACAATTAAATACAATTAGCTCTTTCTGTAAGTGGTGCTGAGATAATTAATAAGAACAACAATAATAATAAATACCACCTCATCTACCTCATCCCACAACCCATAGCCAGAAAACTTTCTGCAGAAATAGGCTCTCATAGCCCTCTTTATATGTCACATGTCTTACAAAGACATTTTTATCACAGTTTCTAATTATATATTTGAATGATGATCAGAGGAGAATCTTTGTCCTCCACCAGACTGTAGATTGATGGAGTTTGGAGCTATTCTTGTGCTCAGAATCTAACCAAGTAGATGGTCAGTGATGGAATGCATGAATAAATTAGTGGGCAGTTCATAGAGAGGGATGAGGCTGTCAAGAGACTCAGAAGTAAAATGTGGCATGCTGGGCCATGTCCAGTAGCTTCAAATGCTTCTTTTATTACCGGACACACACACACACACACACACACACACACACACACACACACACACACACACACGTTATTCAGAACTTGGTCTTTGCTCCTCAAGGATTTTAAGAAGAAAATGCTCCTTAGGAGTATTACATTTGAAGTTAGGAAATATGATAACTGTAGGCAAGACAGAAACAAAAAGCCACTTAGGAGGCCTTGCCTCAATACCACAGATGACAGGCTGTGGAATCATTATTTGGCACCATGCAGAAGAGGGAGAATAGATGTTAGTTTATGAAGATGGAGGAATCACCTGGAAATTGATGATATATTAAGGAGAAAGAAGGGGTTTTGCTCACAAACATGGTTTGTTACGGTTTTTCTACTTACTCCACTGCACTTCCGGTCTTCAATGACTTATGTGAAAACCAGTCCTTGCCATCAACAAAGCATGGGATTAAATCAGAGGCATATTGGAGAAATCCATTTTTCTTTCTTGTTGAGTTATCAGTTAATCTAGAGACAATCTCTCTAGACTTTGAGTATTTTCCATCAGCATACTGCTTCTCTTTTCAATTTTGTCTCTGACAGTGTTTTAAATCTAACACTATGGTACTTCTGTCAACACCTTTACAAACTAAAGCTACCTTCTTTCACTAAGTGAAGCATTCTTGTGCTTCTTGGAAGACTACTTTCCTAATAATAATAAATGCCCAATGTTTTATATATATGCATATATGGTTATTATTTTCATCATAAAGTAAGATTTTTATCAGTTTTGTATCACACTATATAAAACTCACAATTCTGATTATATTCTTTCTATTTTTATACTACACTATCATAAAGCAACAAATCAAATCTACATAAAATACAGCTGGTGAAAGAAGTAAAATACATGTCTGAAGCCTTTTTACACATATGGATCAATGAAAATACTTACAACATAAGTTTGAATGTTATATCTATTTATATGACAATATAATATGACATACTTTGAACAGGCAAAGTGATTATCTGTTCAGGTGGAGCTTCATAGAAGGGAGCATGTCCTGGGCTGTAATACAGACCTCATATGACGTAGGGGTATGTGAGGAGACCCCAGCAGATCATTCAGACTTGGTAGGTGATAGGCAAGTTTGCAGGAGGAACTTGTCTATGCTATAATTTAATAACTTGACTCAAAATAACTGGAACTTATGACAGCTCTGTAAATCAGGTTTAATCTTTACTCTAGGTGTGATAAATCAATATGGTTTCTATGGAATCACCACTACTAGCAGAGCTGGGGATTGAACCTAGATCTTCCTTTCTCATGTCCAGGGTCTTACCACACTTTCTTATGTTGTGTTGTAAGACTCCAACAATTCCTTTCTTTTGTTCCCAAACACATCCCATACCTTAGCATAATCTGGCAGTGCCTATTTTGAAAATTCTTCCTTCCTCTATTACCTTTACCCAGATCAAAGCCCGTGGTCAGAATGACTGCCATAGTAGCTTCATGGGTTTCCCAACTAGTCCTTTGCCATTTCCCTATGCATATAGCCTAGCTTTGAGAATGAAACTTCTCAAGCAAGCCATTTCATGCACCTCATTGGTCAAAGCTCTCCCATTGCTTCTTTCTGTTGGCTTGCACCTCTGATTTATTGATCACCATAGAACTGGTGCCTTTGCCCAGTTGCTGCATCAGGCTTTCCTTGAAGATTTGTCTGCAAAGATGAGACATTATTCTCTCATTTCATTTAGGTCTTTATATGAATGCTTCCATTTTGGGACAATATCCCAGGGTATGTCATTTGAAATTTACCATCTTGCCGGACGGTGGTGGCACACGCCTTTAATCCCAGCACTTGGGAGGCAGAGCCAGGCATATCTCTGAGTTCGAGGCCAGCCTGGGCTACCAAATGAGTTCCAGGAAAGGCGCAAAGCTACACAGAGAAACCCTGTCTCGGAAAACAAAACAAAACAAAACAAAACAAAACAAAACAAAAAACAAAAAAAAAGAAAGAAAGAAAAAGAAAAAAAAGAAATTTATCAACTCTTACCCTGATTGCCTATATTTCCTTCTCAGCTTAACTTTCTCTATAACATTTATCATCAGTGAACCTGCTCTGTATTTTCCACTTTTATCTGCTTATTGTCTATTTATCCTACTGTCACATAATTTCATGAAGTCACTCTGTCTAGAAGAGTACCTGCCACCTATAAGGCACTAAAAAATACATTAAAATAATTAAATATTGAAAATATAGATAGTGGTCTATTGATAACAGTGAAACCTCAAAAGATGAGAAATAAGGAAGAGGTAAATTTGTAAATGCCATTGCATAACATAAGTGGAACCAGTGAGAAAGGGAAGGAGAGGCAATCTAAGGGATGACCAAAGTAAAATAGGCATGTAGTAACACTTCATTTCATCTAGACTAATCTAGAGAGAAAGGAGAATAAAGGGTTTGTCTTAGCTGCTTCAGTTTCTATAACTTGCATACCATGTATATCTGCATACCCAGGAGGTTTTTCAAATTTTGAAATTGCCATTTCTGTTTGTCAAGAATAACCAAATAACATCTTACTTTTATTTGTTATTTATAACGCCTTTTCAATCTGGAGAGATCTTCTTAACTAAAATAAGTATTGAATGTTATCAAAATAACCTAACTCTATTTAACTTGTAATTTGTATATTAGGCCCTAAATGAATGCAGAGAAGAACTGGAGAAATGTCCCAATTTAGGCAGAAGAAGATCATGAGCTGCAGGAGCCTTAACTCTGGATGTCTTAGCCTTAAATTATCCTTCACTAATGTTCTTCAGTTTCCATCATCAGTATTTACAGCAACCACCTTGTGTCATTACAAAACAAACTGCCAAACATTCAGAATTAAATAAGCAAGTGCAAAATCTATTTCTTAAGGAGTCTGATTCTACACGATTAAAAACAAATACTTTTCAGGAAGTTGTCTCCTGTGCCAATGCATTTAACGGTGTTCCCCACTTTCTCTTCTATCAGGTTCAGTGTATCTGGCTTCATGTTGAGGTTTTTTGGTCCACTTGGATTCGAGTTTTGTGCAGGGTGACAGTTATAAATCTATTTGCATTCTTCTAAATGCTGACATCCAGCTAGACTAGAACCATTTGTTGAAGATGCTTTCTTTTTTCCATTGTATATTTCTGGCTTCTTTATAAAGAATCAGGTGTCCATAGATGTATGGATTTATATCGGTTCTTCAGTTCTATTCTATTGATTGACCTGTCATTTTTATGTTGGTAGCATGCTGTTTTTATTACTACAGCACTGTAGTATAGCTTGAGATCAGGGATGGTGATACCGCTGGCATTTCTTTTTTGTTCAGGATTATTTTAGCTATTTAGGAATTTTTGTTTTTCTATATGAAGTTCAGTATTGCTATTCAAAGTCTGTAAAGAATTGGGTTGGAATTTTGATGGGGGTTGTTTTGATTCTGTCGATTGCTTTTGGTAGGATCACCATTTTTACTATGTTAATGCTGATGTTCAATGAACATGGGAGATCTTTCTATTCTCTGTTATCTACTTTGATTTCCTTCTTCAAAGACTTGAAGTTTTTTTTTCTTTTTTTAAAAATATTTTATTTTATAATTAACTTAATTTCACATATCAGCCATGGATTCCCCTGTCCTTCTTCCTCCCACTCCCCAGCCCTCCCCCCAAATCCAGCCCCCCCCCATTCCCACCTCCTCTAAGGCAAGGTTTCCCCTGGGGAGTCAGCCCAACCTGGTAGACTCAGCCTAGGCAGGTTCAGTCGCCTCTTCCCTACACCAAGTCTGATCAAAGTGTCCCAGCATAGGCCCCAGGCTCCAAAAAGCCAGCTCATGCACCAAGGACAGGTCCTGGCTCTACTGCCTGGGGGCCTCCCAAACAGTTCAAGCTAATCAACTCTCCCACTTATCCAGAGGGCCTGGTCTAGTTCCATGGGGGCTCCTCAGCCATTGGTTCATAGTTCATGCATTTCCACTAGTTTGGCTATTTGTCCCTGTGCTTTTTCCAATCATGGTCTCAATATCTCTTGCTCATATATAATCCCTTCTCTCCCTCTCCCTCTCCCTCTCCCTCTCCCTCTCCCTCCCCCTCCCCCTCCCCCTCTCCCTCCCCTTCCCTCTCTCTCTCCCTCTCTCTCTCCCCGATTGAACTCCTGGAGCTCCACCTGGGGCTTGGCCGTGGATCTCTGCATCTGCTTCCATCAGACACTGGATGAGAGTTCTTTCATGACAGCCAGGGTGTTTGGCCATCCGATCACCAGAGTAGGTCACTTCGGGCTTTCTCTCAACCATTACCCGTAGTCTATAGTGGAGGTATCTTTGTGGTACATATACACAATGGAGCACTACTCAGCAGAGAAAAACAATGGCTTCATGAGGTTTGCAGGCAAATGGATGGAACTAGAAAAAATCATCTTGAATGAGGTAACCCAGACTCACAAAGACAAACAGTATGTACTCACTCATAAATGGATACTAGATGTAAAGCAAAGGATAACCAGACTGCAGCTCACAACTCCAGGGGGGGCTACCTAGTAAAGAGGACCCTAAGAAAGACACAGGGATCACCCAATGACAGAGAAATGGATGAGATCTACATGAGCAAACTGGGGGTGATGGGGGTAATGGAAGGCAAGGGTCGGGGGAAAGCGAGCTTAACGTAGCAGGAGATCCCAGCTGGATCAGGAACAGTGTGGGAGAATGGGGAGGGAGATACCATGATGAGTAAAGACCCCAGGGGAATAGGAAGAAGCAGAGTGCTAGAGAGGTCCCCAGAAATCCACAAAGACTTTAAGTTTTTTATCATGCAGTCTTTCATTTGCTTAGTTAGAGTCACCCCAAGACATTTTAAGTTATTTGTGACTATTGTGAAAGGTGTTGTTTCCCTGACTTCTTTCTCAATCTGTTTGTCATTTGTGAGGCTGTGGAGCAAGTGAAACACTCCTCCACTGCTGGTTGGAGTGTAAACTTGTTCAGTCACTTTGGAAATCAATATGGAGGTTTCTCAGAAAATTAAGAATTGATATACCTCAAGACCCAGCTATACCACTTTTGGGTATATACCCAAAGGACATTATATCTTACCACAAGGATACTTGCTCAACTATGTTTATAGCAGCTTTATTCATAATAGAAGCTGGAAATAACCTAGATGTCCCTTAAGCAAAAAAAAAAAATCAATAAAAATGTGGTATGTTTATACGGAATATGAGCTGTTAAAAACAGTGACATCATTAAATTTGCAGGCAAATGGAACTTGACAAAAAAATCATCCTGAGTGAGGTAACCCAGACCCAGAAAAACAAACATGGTATGCACTCAATTGTAAGTAGATATTATCTGTAAAATAAAGATAATCAGACCCAGAGAGGCTATGTAACAAGGAGGGCTTAAGGGGGGAACATAAGGATCTTCCTGAGAAGATTTCAAGGGTGAACTGGGGGTGGGTGAAGGATCAAGTGGTGGAGGAGGTAAAAATACTGAGAGAAATGACTGGAATTAGAGGACATTTTGGGGGCGAGGTGGAAACCTAGCACAATGGAAACTCAATGGAATTTAGGAAAGTAAACTTAACAAAGACTCATAGTAACAGGGGACATTGAGGCTGAATTGGCCATGGTCTGTAACCATCCAAGGCCTCCAGTGGAAAGATTAGGACACTAACCCAACTACAAAACCTTCAAGCTACAGTTTGTCCTGCCTGCAGAGTGTTCTGGAACAGAGCCTAGCAAAATCCTCATCAAAGAGATCAGAGAGACTTCATCAATCAACTATGGGAGCAGGTGCAGAGTCTCACTGCCAAATATTAGGCAGAGCTCAGAGAGTCCTGCAGAGGAGGGAGAGAAGGATGGGAATAACCAGAGGGGACAGGGCCTCCATGAGAACACGACCCACAGAATCAACTGACTGGGACTCATTTGTTTCCCAGAGATCAGGAAACCTATAGGGGTCTGACCTAGGTCCTGAGTAGCTTGCTGTACTTGTGGGATTCCTAACAGTAGGATTGGGGGTATCTCTTTTGCTTGCATTTGGGACCCTATTCTCCCTACTGGGTTGCCTCTTTGAGCCTTGATGTGATGGTATGTGCCTGGTCTTTTTGTAGCATGTTATGCCATATTTGGTTTATGTCCCTGGGAGGCCTGTTCTTTTCTGAGAGAGACAGAGTGGGGTAGTGGGTCTAGATGGGGAAGACTACAGGGAGTAGGGAGGGGAAACTGAGGTCAGTTGGGATGTAATATATGAAAGAAGAATAAAAAGGGAAAACAAACAAACAAAACCCAAATACTTTTCATAAAAACAAACACTGAGTTGAAATTAGTTGACCCTGAAAAGTTGGCTTGTTGGTCAAGTAGGGTAACCAAGGCTTCACACAGATTTCTTATTCTTAAAGGAGTGATTAATTTATTTTCTCCTATGGTGAAATATGAGTCCAACAGATCTCATTAATTAGTCATGAAAGCAATCACCAGCAACAAAACACAGATGTGTGACACAACATATTAAATATCAATTGTGGTGGGCATATACCAATCTATGTGCTGTAAATAATGTTAATTTGTATTTGGCTTTTACACACAAAGCCCAAACTATTCATTTGGGTTTATTTGAAAGTGATAGTTCACAATGTCACTTTGTTTCTTCTGTGGAGCAGCAGGAGCAGTGCTTCACTTTCTTGTGGTGGATTCTGTCAAAAGCATTTGCATACAATTATAGGGACAATTTTTATTCCTAGCTAGGACAAACACAGGCTGAAGTAAGCATTCACTATATGATTAGCCTGGTTTTGTATCCCACTGAGGCTCACTCCATCCTAGGAAGCCAACATAAATGCATGTCAGGGACCGAGGGTGAATGCATTTGATTACTAGCTATTAACTCTTTATCCTGGGAAAGTGGTGCAAAGATGATCATGTAAATACAGAGTGGTTTCGTGACCAGCATACTGGTAATGAATGACAGGCTCCCTGTTCAGCTCAGTTAATTTCCACCATGAAATCTGTGCTTTCTGTTTCAACTCCATAGTTCTGAGGCTGTTTGTTTCAATTCTTTAACTTTCCCCCTTTGTTTGACTTTTTATGTAATGAACAAGATCAATGTAGGATTTTAAAAGTCATGGAACTTTTATTTTTCTGAGGCTGTTAACAAATGTTGGCTGCCTGCCTTATGAAAGAATTTGAATGCTCTTCCTTATTTGAAAGAAGTATTTAATGTGTTCATAATAGGAAGAAGAAACCCATTAACACAGCTTTGGGAGAATCATACCGTATATAATTCCTGTGTGTGTATGTGTGTGTGTGTGTGTGTGTGTGTGTGTGTGTGTGTGTGTGCACTCATGTGAGCAGAAAAGAAATTAGTACCAATTCTCCTCATATTATTCCATAAAGTAGAAAAAGAAGGAACATTGCCCAGTTCATTTTACAACTGATACCTAAACCATATGATGATTCAACAAAGAAAGAGAATCACAGGACAATTTCCCTTATGAACATAGGTGCAAAAATTCTCAATTGCATACTTGCAAACTGAATCCATGAAAGAACACATAAAAAAGATCATCCACCATGACCGCATAGGCTTAATCCTAGAGATGCAAGAATGGTCCAACATACATAAATTGATAAATTTAATTCACCATATAAAAAACCCACAGGATTATCTCATTAGATGTAGACAAGACCTATGGCAAAATCCAACACCCCTTCATGATAAAAGTCTGGGAGATATTAGGGACACAGAGGACATACATCAATATTCTAAAGTCAGTTTTCAGTAAGCCCATAGCCAACATCAACTTAAATGGAAATAAACTCAAAGCAATGCCACTAAAATCAAGAACAAGATAAGGTTGTCCATTCTTCCATAACTATTCAATACAGTACTTGAAGTTTAGCTGGAACAGTGATTCTCTACCTTCCTAATGCTGCAGCCCTTAAATAGAGTTCTTCATGTTGTGGTTTTCACTGCTACTTCATAACTGTAATTTTGCTATGTTGTGATCTGAGCTAGAGCAATAAGACAATGAAAGGAAGTCAAGGGGATAAAATTTGGAAAGAAAGAAGTCAAAGTATCTTCATTTGTACATGATATGATACTATACATAAGTGACCCTAAAAATTCCACCAGGAATATCCCACAGCTGATTCACACTTTCAGCAACATATCAGAATACAAAATTAACTCAGAAAAATCAGTAGCCTTCTGTGGTTATTTGAAAGAAAAAGGTCTCCAAAGGGAGTAGCACTATTAGAGGGTGTGGCTTTATTGGAATAGGTGTATCTTTGTTGGAGGAAGTGTGTCCCTGTAGATGTGGGTCTGTTGCCTGAATACCAAAATATAGAACTCTCAGATCCTTCTTCAGCACCATGTCTTGTCCTGATGATAATGGACTAAACCTCTGAAACTGTAAGCCACCCAATTAAATGTTTTTATTTAAAAGAGTTGTCCTGTGGTAATTGTGTCTCTTCACAGCAATAGAAACCCTAAATAGGACAGAAGTTGGTGCCAGGGACTGGTGTATTTCTATGATAGGCCTGACTATATTGTTGTTTGAAGGAATATGGACCTTGGACTGTGGATTATAAAAGCAGTTTAACACTTTAAGTGATGCTTAATGGGCTATTCTAGTAGGTACATGGAAGACAATGTTGCTCTCTTGATCTGAGGGCCTGTGGAGAGCTGGTTTAAGATGTTTCAGAAAAGAAGATTTTTAGTATGTGGCCTAAATATAGTTCTTGTGATATTTTGGGGAAAGAATATAGCTGCCTTTTGCCCTTGTCCAAAAAGTCTGCCTGAGGCTACATTAAAGAGTTTTGGATTAATTTCATTGGCAGAGGAAATATCAAAACAGCCTAGTATAAACTCTGTCATGTGGTTATTAGTGTTAGTTTAATAAATATAATGAATATTTGTTAAAAGAGCAAGCTGGGAAAGTAAAAATACAAAATACAGAATTTGAGGAGAGAAAGAGCACCAGAAATTTGAATGGACTAAGTCCCATGTTCAAGGAGAGAAACAGATTAAGGAATGGAATAAATGGAGTGGTGGCCTTAGGGAAAGATCTCATCCAGCTAAGTTTCCAACTTGTGAAAAGGAATTAAAGGAAAGCTTAGAGCTGGATGTGGTGGTGTATGCATTTAATCGAATCTCGAAAGGCAGAGGTCAGTGGATCTTAAAGTTTGAAGCCAGCCTGGTCTACAGAAAAAGTTTGAGGACAGCCATGTTTAGTCAGTGAAGAAAACTGTGGAAAACAGAAAGCTGGAAGCTGGTGAAGGTGTAATTGAACAAGACAGCCATGTTTCAGGCCCAGCAAACAGCGTAACTTGGCAGCTTTGGCCAAGTGGTTCTGACTTTAGAGTCAAGGATAGAAGAAAAAGGTTATGGAATCATCCACGAGGAAAGCCACTGAGGCCAGGCATTTGTCAGGGGTATCCCTGAATGGAAGCCTAGAGAGGCCATTGCATGAAGCTGTGGAGACCCCAAGATGTTGGAGATGCCACAGCCATGAGATACCTACTAGGAGAGCTGCTAACAAGGAGTGGAACCAGCCCAAGAGAAAGAAGTGTGTTACAGTCAACAAAGCTGAAAGGAGTTGGAGATATGAAGAGCATTTTGACATCAGACATGGAGATATAGAGTTTGGAGTTTGCCTGGCTGGTTTTTAGTCTTGCTTTGGTCCAGTATTTCCTCACTTTGATCCCTCTCCTACATTTTGGAATGGTAATGTATATCCTGTGCCATTAAATATTGGAAGTATGTGATCTGCTGTTTGATTTTGATTTTTACAGAGGATTAGAATTAAGAGAGTACATGAGTTTCAGAGGAGACTTTGGACTTTGGACTTTTAAATGTTGAGACTGTTACAGACTATGGGACTTTTGAAGTTGGACTGAATGCATTTATGCATTATGGTATGGTTACAAGTCTATGGAGGATAGGGTGTGGAATATGGTGGTTTGAAAGAAAATGGCCCCCAGAGGGAGTAACACTATTGGGAAGTGTAGCTTTATTGGAGTAGGTGTATCCTTATTGGAGGAAGCATGTCTTTGTAGGGGTGGGCTTTGAGGTCTCCTTTACTCAAGCTCTTCTCAATGTGACACTCAGGTCACTTGCTGTTGCCTGTGTATCGAGATATAGAACTCCCAGATCCTTCTCCAGCACCACATCTGCTTGCATGCTGCCATGTCTTGCCATAATGATAATGGACTAAACCTCTGAAAAATATAAGCCACCCTAATTAAGTGTTTTCCTTTATAAGAGTAGCCATGGTCATGGTGTCTCTTCACAGCAATAGAAACCCTAGCTAAGTCACCTTCCTATATATTAATGACAATGGACTGAGAAAAAAATCAGGGAAACAACACCTTTCACAAATAGCCTCAAAAATATAGAATATCTTGGAGTAACTCTAACCAAACAAGTGAAAGATTTGTATGATAAAAACATTAAGACATTGAAGAAAGAAACTGTGGAAAACATCAGGAGATAAAAGATCTCCCACGCTCATAGATCAGTAGGATTAATGTAGTGAAAATGCCACTCTACCAAAAGCAATCTACAGATTAAATGCAATCCCATCAAAATTCTAACACAGATCTTCAAAAGAAAAATTTCAGCTTCATATGGAAGCACAAAAAACCCAGAATAGCTAAAGTAATTCTCAATAATAAAGGAACTGTAGGAGATATCACAATTCAGAGTAACAAAAGAATAATAAAAGCAGTATGGCATTCCTATAAAAATAGACCTGTTGATCAATGAAATCTAATAAAAAATGCAGACAGAAATATACACACCCATGGACACCTTATTTTTGATAAATAAGCCAGAAATACACACTGGAAAAAAGGTAGCATTTTCAACATATGGTGCTGGTCAAACGGGGTGGCCCATGGTCAAACAAATCTCTCTTACCTGCTGGTACTGAAGCCACTCAGACCCAAATAAACACACACAGGCTAATATTATTTTTAAACTATGGCCATGGAATGCTTCTTGTTATCTAGTTCTTATATCTTAAATTAACCCATTTCTATGAATCTATAATTTGTCACATGGCTTGTGGCTTACTGGTACCTTTACATCTAGTTTCTCTTACGTCTCTTTCATCTGCCTTGCCTCTCCTTTCTCTTCCTATCTGTTTGGATTTTCCACATGCCTCTAAGCTGCCTTTCCATAGGCCAAATGGATTCATTTATCAACCAATCAAAGCAATATACATTCATAGCATACAGAAAGATATTCCCCATCAAATTGGCAGCCTATATAATGGGAAAATATATAATCAACTTCCATCTGATAGATGGTTAAGTGCTGTGGGATGGTCTGTATGTCAAATGCTCTGATTGGTCAATAAATAAAACACTGATTGGCCAGTGACCAGGCAGGAAGTATAGGTGGGACTAACAGAGAGGAGAAAGGAGGGAACAGGAAAACAGAGGGAGTCACTGCCAGCCGCCGCCATGACAAGAAGCATGTGAAGATGCCAGTAAGCCATGAGCCATGTGGCAAGGTATAGATTTATGGAAATGCATTAATTTAAGCTATAGGAACAGTTAGCAAGAAGCCTGCCACGGCCATACAGTTTGCAAGCAATATAAGTCTCTGTGTTTACTTGGTTGGGTCTGAGTGGCTGTGGGACTGGCGAGTGATGGAGATTTGTCCTGACTGTGGGCAAGGCAGGAAAACTCTAGCTACAGTTAATATTCAAAATATATGAAAAAATCAAGGAACTATATATCAAGAAAATAAATAACCCAAATAAAAATGGGGTACATATTGAAAAAGAGAGTTCTCCACAGAGGAAACTCAAATGGCTGAGAAATACTTAAATACTCAACATCCTGGGAAAACAAACAACTCTTAAGGGTTGACTGAATGGCCAACAGATGGCCAATAGACAAAGCAACTCAACGGTGTCTATGGTAGTTCTTTTTCTTATAATGCCATATCAAAGAAGATTTTTCATTTTTTCTGAATTTTATCTTTTTACTTTTTATTTTGTTCTCTTTTTAAATCCTACAAGCCCTTTGAATATATTTGTTTTATTTCATTATCTGTTTACTATCTATTAGAAGCTTGTTTATTTTCTAATGAGAAACAGAAATGATCCAGAAGGGAGGGGAAGTAGGAAGAAAATGGAGGGAGTAGAGGAAGAGGAAACTATAGTCAGAATATGAAAAAAAATCTGTTTTCAATAAAAGAAAACATACCTACATTAATTTACATCAACAAGTCCTTCCACACACTGGGATTCAAGTTTAATTTATGTCCTGTAGGGTTAAAAATAGCCCTGTGGGTTTTCATATCTCTTTCTAGATAGGAAGAATTTGGGAAAGCATATAGATAGGTCTAAGCAGTAATTCAAAAGCTTTTGACTAATGTTGACCTAATTCTAGATTTAATTTTTATTTCCTGCAGAGAGAAGATCCTTAGTAGTTTCAGGGTGACATTGTTAACTAAATTTAAGCTAAACTAAACTTAAACTAAATTGTATCACAGTGCAGCAACCAAGGGATATTCTGAAGTGAGAAACTGGTCCTTAATCTTTGTAGTGTTCTTACACTGGGCCCATATCTGCCTGAGGTTGTTAGGGAGGGGAGGTTCAAGGATGGGGACCTAACTTCCCTGCACACTTGGAATGAGATCAGCAAACATCTCCCCAGTGGGAAGAGGAGAAGTCATAGCACTTCTTAGAAATAGGTATAGTACCTAGGAGTTCTTTGTGGTAAAGAAACTTTCTGGGTCAAGAATGAATACCTAATAGGTGAATAAAATTAACCCAAAACAGAATAGAATTGTATTTTCATTGTATTATAGTGCATATCACAAAAGAGTATAACAAGGTAGGTTCTAATGCCAGACAGAATGAGTCTCTACCAATTAAGAACTAAATGGTCTTGGCCAAGAACTTAATTCTCTCTCATCAGGATCTTTTACATAAAAGGAAGGTAATAAAGCTGACACTATGTGCACAAAGCACTTAATGTAATATTTGCTATATATTAAGCAGATCTTTGGTAATATTTAGCTGCTATTGTTGTTGTTGTTGTTATTATTCTATTATCATTAAGTTTGATCAAATGTTGAATTTAAAATGCTAGATTTAACTTTACTCTTGTCATTGGGTTCAAGATAGGTACATTAGATGATTACAAATATCTATTCAGATATTCTATTGCATCATTTAAAGGGTATTTTTTCAATAATTCACAGGTTCAGCTTTAATGCTCATTTATTAAAGTTTTTTAAATCTAAATTTCCATTGTGACTTGAAGGTTTAGAGTTACAATCAAACTATAAATTGAATGTTTGGCTTGATAAAATGGTGAAAATTCTAGCTTTCCTTACAAACAACAATGTAATAGTAATTACCTTTCTGCATATTTTGCAGCATTCAGTAATAAATGCCCTACCTTGTCAACTCATCATCTGGTTCTTAAAATATATTGATGCTGATTCAGTACATGAGAACAGAAAATCATTGCTTTAGGCTTTCATTCAGTATGCTCTAGAACTGCCTACAAGTGATATCAAATGTTGCTAGAGAAATGTACCCCTTTAGTTGCTTATTTATTTTATAATAAAACCTATATGCAAATGGCTTCTTAGATGTACTAGCCATGCTTCACTTGCAGAACTGGTTTAAGATGTTTCATTTCTGATATGTACCTCCAAATTTAACTCAAGGTCTTTGTAACAAGTAACATTAATTAGGGAGAATCTCTATTTGATCTAAACTTCCTTAAAGAAAATTTCTTACTTTAAACATCCTCTCAATAAGGTCTCACATATAACTATCCTTATTACACCACTGTTAGGATGACCTTTCTCAGAGAACTAGGGCAGTTGCTATTTTTAATTTTTTGTAGTAGCAAGAGTTACATAATTGATATTTTTCAATTTTCCCCCACTTATTGATTACTAATTAGAGCGTAAATTAACTTTCATCAATATGATTGTCCTAGCCCTTGTATTTGCAATTTGGTTTTTTATTCTTTTCATAACATTGGCTGATATTTATTTTAAAATAATAAGCATATGTGTATATGTGTATGACAGTAATGTGTACACAGTAAATAATACATGTTCATTATGCACATGTAACTACATACATGCATTATGCAATATACAATATATATTTTCAGTCATTAAATTATAATGTCATCTCTGATATGAATATATATGAAAATTGTTTCTAACATTTTTTTTTTAATTTTTCCATCACAGGCAATTTATTTTGTTCTATTCATTCACAGTTAATACAGAAAATACTTGGAAACATTTCCATATAATATTTGACACAGAAATCATCAAATAGATGTATACAATGTTGACAGGAGGCAGTACATTTATAATTTATAACGCCAAATGTATTTATAAATTAGAAACGGAAAGATCTACAAATGAAATTATGAAGGTTCACCAAAGTCATTTAATCTGTCAGTTTCTCATTCATTTTTATGTCTTAATAATATTCTATTGTATGAATAAGCCACATTTTATTTCTCTCCAGTATTTGATAGCTATTTGAGTTGTTTTAACTTTTTTACTATTAGCAACACACTGCTGTAAACCTTCATGTACATGTTTCATAGGTGCACATTTTCAGTAGTTTGAGGTTATATTCCTAAAGGTAGAATTGTTGAGTAACAGAGTAACAATGTTTTGCATTTTGACCAACCACCAGACTGTTTTGCCAAAGTGGCACACCATTTTACAATCTCACCAAATCCTTGTTTTTAAGGCTCTGATTTTTGTACAAAAGCATTCAATCATTCTGTCAGACCAAACCAGGAAAGGTAAGCTATAGTTCAGAGCTGTTCTATTCCATTTACTATGCAAAGCCAATCTTGGCGTTTGCAACTCTCAGCCCTATTGAGTATTCTTGCAGTGTTCACCTTTTCCTCCACCACTTTTTTTTTCTTCTTTTTTTCTGGTTTATTTCTATCTATTACAAATGTATAAAAAATCCTCCTTCAACACTGCTGATAGCAGCAGAACCTTGAGAAATATACCTTTGGTTTGCCTCAGAAAAGGAACACATATTGTACTGTAAAGTTTATAAAATTGGCACAAAACATTGTAATAATGTTACAATACCAGTTTTAAGAGTTCAGTGACTAATGGGGAGCCGATGGGATACATGCAGAACTGGAAAAGCGATCTCACTTAGCCAGCTGTACACGTAGACTGTAAATCTACATTCAGATCATTTCTGAACTAAGACTATCATCTCAGTTTATCTGTTGAGGTCAACCAGGAAATCCTAGAATATACCTTGATTTTTGCAAAAAAACAAAATAGGGGGAGGGATTTCTTCAGCATTTCAGTCCACGAGTAACAGTATCCTAACAGGCAAAGTGTTCTCTCACTGTCAACATAGAATGAACTGCTGCTGAAGGTCAACTTGGGCTTTAATTTGCATTAGCACTTACATGCATAGTAGTCCAAGTTGTTGACCTCATGACTTTAAAAAGTAATTCTAAGAAAGTAAAATGGCCCTTCTTGGAAGACTAAAGAAAGACATCCAGCCACAGTTGTAAAAAGTCTCATCAAAACAATATACCCTTTTATAAATTACGCCTCAATTAAAAAAAAAAGAAAAGTAGCCCCAAATAAGAAGCAGCTCTGAAAAAGAAAATATAACTTAAGATATTTGAAAAAAACAAGGTGAATACAGGTTCAAAAGTAATTAAGATATATTTTCTTAAGGCTATCTAGAATTAGGCTTTAAAGAATTCTACCATTTCAAGTTTACCACTAGTTACTAGATATCTATTTACAAACAAGATGTTCACCTTTTTTGTTCCTTTATCAAGAGAAAAATCTACCTTCAGACTCTGAGGGTGGTGATGGGGAAAGACTAGAAAACAAGATTCAAACAATCCCATGCAAATATCACATTTTTCAAATGGAAGAACTCCAAACTGCACTAGAAGTTCCAATCACTAAGACACTTTCCATTGAAATGATTTAAGTACAACCACATGGCACCAAGGTTTAGGCCTAATATAGGCCTGACAACCAAGTCCTTGTTTTCTGGAAGAAAGGCCTCAAAAGTCCCACTCAATTCCATATAACAATACTTCAAAGATCAACTAGGTTTTCCTTTCCTTAATATTTTTGTTTTTGACTTCTAATCCTAAAGACTAGATTAAAACTTAGCTCATATCCCAGAAGGCATTGCTTCCCTTTGCTCTATGAAAGAGTCCACCAAGACCTCTTCCTCAAAACCATCTAGCTCCCAGCCTCCAGCCTTTGCTTGTGATGAATCTTTCTCAACATCCTGAAAAGGTAATGTAGGTAAAATATGCTCATAAACATTAAAACTAGTTGTTAGAAAGATGTAACAAGCTTTATAATTTAAGTTTTAAAGCATAAATACTTGCAGCTTAATCTGCACTGACAATGATTGTCGAAGCCTAGAATTCAACATTTACAAATTCTCATTCACACACACAAAACACACTATTATTACACAACTTGTGTCTTGAGAGAATCTTCTGCTTTTTAAATCTTTGGCCTCCCAGTCAATCCCAAATTCAACAAACTTTTCCGAGTTCTGGTAGTTACCTGGACCACTGAGGCATTGCCACAAGACTTCTCTTTTGAAACATCCTTTTTCTCTAGATATTAGGATAGCTACACCAGCTTGTTTCTTCTGTGGTGTATGTTGGTGTGGGATTATCTATTGCTTGATTTTTCATGGATGTGTTTAGCTTCTTTGGGTTGAATTTTCCATTCTAGTGCTTTCTGTAGGGCTGGGTTTGTAGACAGGTATTGATTAAATCTGGTTTTATCCTGGAATATTTTGTTTACTCCGCCTATGGTGATTAAGAGTTTTGCTGGGTATAATAGTCTGGGTTGGCATCCGTGGTCTCTTAGTGTCTGTATGAGATTTGTCCATGATCTTCTAGCTTTCATAGTCTCTATTGAGTAGTCTGGTGTTATTCTGATGGGTTTACCTTTATATGTTACTTGGTCTTTTTCCTTTGTGGCTCTTAATATTTTTTCTTTGTTCTGTGTGTTTAGTGTTTTGATTATTATGTGGTGAGGAGACTTTTTTTTTTGGATCCAGCCTATTCGGTGTTCTGTAAGCTTCTTGTATCTTCATTGGTATTTCTTTCTTTAGGTTAGGAAAGTTTTCTTCTATAATTTTGTTGAATATATTTTCTGTGCCTTTGAGTTGGTATTCTTCTTCTTCTATCCCTATTATTCTTAGGTTTGGTCTTTTCATGGTGTCCCAAATTTCCTGGACGTTTTGTGTTATGACTTTTTTGTCTTTAGTGTTTTCTTTGACTGACAAATCTATTTTCTCTATCATGTCTTCAGTGTCAGAGATTCTCTGTTCCATCTCTTGCAATCGGTTGGTTATGCTCGTTTCTGTAGTTCCTGTTCGTTTTGTCAGGATTTCTATTTCCAGCATTCCCTCAGCATGTGTTTTCTTTATTGTCTCAAATTCATTTTTCAGATCTTGGAATGTTTCTTTCATCTGTTTAATTGCTTTTTCTTGGCTTGATTTGATTTCTTCCCATTTTTTGTTCGTTTTTTCTTCCATTTCTTTAAGGGAGTTTTTAATTTCCTCTCTAATGGAGTTTTTCATTTCCTCTTTAAGGGAAGTTTTTATTTCCTCTTTAAGAGAGTTTTTCATTTCCTCTTTAAGGAAAGTTTTTATTTCCTCTTTAAGGTAGTTTTTCATTTCCTCTTTAAGAAAAGTTTTTATTTCCTCTTTGAGGGAATGTTTTATTTCTTCTTTAAGGGCCTCTATCATCGTCTTAAAGTCATTTTTAGGGTTGATCTCTTCTGTTTCTTCTGTCATGGTATGTTTAGGTCTTACAGGTGTAGAATCACTAGGTTCTGATGTTGCCATATAGGTCTTTACGTTGTTGCCTGTATTTTTGCACTGGCGTCTACTCATCTTTTCCTCTGTGCGGTGCAGGTGGTGTCTGTGTCTGAGAGTGCCTCTCTTGTTCTAATTTTTAGTCTTGGTTTAGTAGGGGTTCTTGGTTAAATTGGTGCTATTGGGCTGTTTCTTCAGGGACAGCTGATTTCAGTCGGTGAATTATATATTTATGATTCTCGTGATCTGGTTTGGTGACTGGGTAGCGCCTTCTTCTGTGTTCCCAGGTCACGTTTTGTTCATTTGTCAACTCCTCAGCTGATCTTGTTTCTTCAGACTTCAAACTGTAGGCATCTGAATCCTCTCCCAGATGGGTTTCAGCTGAGCAGGGTAGTCTCACCAACACCTCCAAGTTGTTGGGTTTCACAGGATCAGCAGTTGGGCCCTGGGTTGTCCCCAGATGGAGTGTCCAGACTCGCCCTGGTTCGGACCCACGGAGATAGCCTCTTCCCCAGGTGTTGGGGCTAGAGGCATCCCCGTTCCAAGCTGTGTCCACCCCTCTCTGTCCCCGGGCCTGTCCACCCCTGTGGCCCACCGCCACAGGCCCACCTGCATCCACTTGTCTCCACTGCTGGGCCTGTATGTCCCTGTCAGCTGCCGCTGGGTCTGTCTGCCTCTGCGGGCGGCCAATGGGCCTGTATGTCTCTGCCGGCTGCCGCCGCGGGCCTACCTACCTCTGCTTGTCACTGCTGCCGTGCCCATCCACCTCTGCAAACTGCCACAGGGCCTGTATGTATCTGCCGGTTGCCGCTGGGCCTGTATGTCCCTGTTGGCCGCTACCACCGGGCCCTTCCACCTCTGCAAGTCGCTGACCTGCGTCCGCCCGTCTCCACCCCGTGGCCTGTCCACCCCTGTGGGCCGCCGCCAGGCCTGAATGTCTCTGTCGGCCGCCGCCACCGGTCCTGTCCACCTCCGTCTGCTTATCTCTGCCGCAGGACCTGTACACCTCTGTGGGCCGCCGCTGGGCCTGAATGTCTCCGCCAGCTGCCTCTGGGCCTAAATGTCCCTGTCAGCCACTGCCGCCGGACCTGTCTACCTCCGCAGCCGCTGCCACAGGCCTACTTGCGTCTGCTTGTCTCCGCCATCTTGAATCCGTTTCTAACATTTTTAGTCAATGCTTTTTTTTGGTCTTCCAGATTAGCTACAGTAATTGTCACAATAATTTGCATGCAATAGAAATTAGAAAACAAAGTAACTTGGAAATAGAGCTTCTATGCCCTTTGGATAAGT
The DNA here is from genome assembly GCF_049852395.1 of Peromyscus maniculatus bairdii. Taxonomy (NCBI): domain Eukaryota; kingdom Metazoa; phylum Chordata; class Mammalia; order Rodentia; family Cricetidae; genus Peromyscus; species Peromyscus maniculatus. The sequence goes on from NC_134858.1 coordinate 2,069,644, forward strand.
GAGACAGTTGTTTAGCTTGAAATGTTTAGGGGGCTCCCAGGCAGTGAGACCGGGACCTGTTCTTAGTGCATGAGCTGGCTTTCTGGAACCTAGTGCCTATGCTGAGACACTTTGCTCAGCCTTGGTGCAGGGAGGAGGGGACTGGTCCTGCCTCAACTGATTGTATCAGGCTCTACTGTCTCCCCAGGGGAGATCTTGCCTTGGAGGAGGTGGGAATGGGTGGTGGGTTGGGCGATCAGGCTGTGTGGTGGGAGGAGGGAGGACAGGGAATCCGTGGTTGATATGTAAAATGAATAGAAAATCTCTTAATAAAAAGGAAAGAAAAAAAAAAGAAAGAAAGAAAATAGAGCTTGTCCTGATTTTTTTGTTTGTTTGTTTGTTTTGGCCAAACTAAATTTTCATGATTCTTTTGAGTGAAAAAAAAATAAAGACAAGGGAAAAAAAACCAAAAATCAAACAACAACAAAGAAAATAGAGCTTGTCATCTAAAATACAAGTTCGTTTTTTTGTATTAAATCTTTAGAGTTAGTAACAAAAGTATTATATTAAAAAATAATATGTGTGGATTTCCTTGCATGTCTAAAGCTTATTGTTTCTGGTAATTTTATAGCTAAAGGCTATGAAGAAACTTTGCTTTGACAAACAACATTGATTCGACATTGTGCTTTTCCAAAAAGCAAATGTATAAATATCACTTACACTGTTTACTAAGATGTCACGAAGACTGAGGTAAAGATTTCATGTGGATTTATTTCCTTAAAATGACTCCATGATAAAAGTGTACTTATCTACATGGCTCAAAGCTTTCTCCCCTCATAAACAGGGAAGCAGGAGCTACTGAGGAAGTGGTGAATGACTTTCCAGGCTCAGTCATGAGAGCCAAGTTATCTAGTACTTGGTCCTTTGGCTTGATTTTGTTTGAAACTCAGTATAATGGTGTGTGGAAAATCCTAGTCAGCAAAGCATATGGTGTTGTAGGAATTAACAACTGGCCACCCCAAAAGAAGCTCCAGTTGACAGTCACAATCTGCTACCAGATGCATGAGTAAAGAAGTCCTTAATGTAATCAATGACTTGACTGAAATGTCTTGAGAAAACTTTGAACAAAAATCACCTTGCTTAGCCCAGTCACCACTTTTTTTTTAAGTGCTAGCTGAAAGAAAACATTTTATAGAAATTTTTTTTTTCCTTTTAGGATCTTTGGAGACACCTATTATCTTCAAATATTTTCTCAGTGATAAATCTTAGAAGTATAAAAAGGCCTGTTGGAACATGGTCCAGGAATGGATTTGTGTGAATAGAATTCTGAATGCTTGTGAGAACAGTCCCAGAAAACAAGGCAAGAGTCTTGTGACCTCAGTGTCTTAAAAACATGGACTTGTTCTTGGAATGTGATTTGTGCTCCCCTAGGATACTGTGGATAGGAGTGAGTTTTTTTCAGGTTACTCATTATTGTTTGCTGTTATTATTGAATTAAATGTTTTAACCATCCTTTATATGCCTCCATGGAAAAACATGCTGTTGCCACATGTGGCTTGTCCCTGTGATTGTATTTAGCTTGAATGCATGAGAACTTTATTCATGTGACTTTTCTTTTTTATTTCCTGTATTTTATATTTGCTTTTTTTACAATTATTATTATTATTAAGACATTTTCTATTCATCTTACACACCAACCACAGATTCTCCCCTTCTCCCTCCCCCTGTTCCCAGCCCTTTCCTCCAACCCACTCCACATTCCCTCCTCCAAGGCAAGGTCTCCCATGAGGAGTCAGCAGAGCTTGGCACATTCAGTTGAGGCAGGTCCAAGCCCCTCCCCACTGCACCAAGGCTGTGCAAGGTGTCATGTGACTTTTCTTAACCCTCAGAGTATAAATTGTCCGAGGCTCTGAATAAAGTTGGCTATTGCATAAGATTTTAGTCCACCATATTTGTTGGCTCCATTTTCCTATGTCCCACCACCTTTAGAGAGGTGACAAAGACCCAGTTTACTCTAGATGGAAAGTTATATTAAAAGCTGCTACTGGGTAGCTTCCTCCTAATACAGAAGCTCTTGTTTCACAACTGTTCTTCAACTGCTAAAATTTTCATTTTATTCCTTGTAGGAGCATTTAGGGTCTGAATTATACATTTGTAAAACACAGAGTTCACTAGAAACCATAATTTACCAGGCCTAAATATTCCATTTGAAGGAGATCTTGGAACATGATGCGGTCAGAGAAAAATAGAAAAGCCAACCATTTGGCATGTTTAATAATAGACCATTGTCTACAGAATAATCTGTAATCTTTTCAAGCAGGAATGAAGGTGATGTGTTTTTCAAATTCATTCACCCTGGATAGGTCAATTTATAGAAATCTGAAAAGGAGGTTATATACCTTTAATTGTTTAGTGCAACGATATTTAATGTTTTTATTTGAATAGGGTGACTGTGCAGTTTATTTTTCAGAGACTTTTGCAGGAAGGAAATAGGGCACCATTAATATTAAGCCAGCAGGTCAAGCATAAACTAGAACTCTGACTCACAATATAACAGTAACAGAGGAGAAACATTTTTTTCAAGTAGTTTATAAACTTCAAATTCCTACTTTGCTGTAATCGAGAAATAGTTTAAAAAATCAATAGAAAGACATAACTGATATAAGAGAGGATATGAAAGTCCAGAACCATGAAGAGGTCCTGGTACTATTCATCCCTGAATTTCTTTTGTCTTTTCTCATTCTTGCCTGTCTAGATGTTCATAACTATGCCTCAATAGATACATAGGTGATTCTCTTGGTACACTTCTTTGTGACTCAGAGACTTAATTAGAAAATGTATCTAGAGCTAAAGGCCAGCAACTAGTACCCAGTGTTTGATATCAGATAGTTCTAGATTTCTACTGACTAGCAAATGGAATCTTGAAACTAAGGGAGTTGGAATTGTGTTCAAATACATGGCAATGTAATCTTTTACCTTTTGGGGGGGGAAGATAATGAAAAAAATAGTGCATCAGGTTGCCAGAAATCAACTGGATTTCATTACTGAAAAGCTGCTAAATAAAGTTTTAAATATATAAGAATATCCACAATATGCTTTAGTAACTGAGGTCAGGTCTTGAACTTTGTGATTTATTGTGTCCTGTACTTTATTTTAAAACCAATTTAAAATGTTAAAAAAAATGTATATTTTGCAGAACAATATGTACTAGTAGATTTGATGATCAAATGATCCCCATTACATAAGCAAATTGTGCTTCCAGTTCTCATGCATGAGATATCAGAGTGTGTTCTAGCTGGGAGAAATCATAGTGACAGTGTAATCAAACTCCTGATGTGGACACAAAGGATGCTCCGGGATGGGTACATGACTTGCCTAAGGCTGAGAGCTGGTGATGAGAAATGCTAGTTGGTGGCAGATAAGTGTTGTAAATTAATACATTGTTGTGGTTCTGAGGACAATGTCCTTGTCTTTGGGCAAAAGTGGACAGGAAAAAATTGAGAGGAAAGAAGCAGTCTTCAAGAACTTGAGCCATTTGCTGCAGCTAACTTCCATCAGTTAGTGTGTAAAACAAAGAAACAGAACAAAATAAGAGTATATCTGCTGAGTTCTCACTAAAATTAATCCTATTAAGAAGCACTTAAAGTTGACCTAAAAGTTTAATTCTTCCTTCTCTTAGCATAATATACTTCTAGGAACTGTTTTGAATTAATAATCTTCCAATTCCACATATACATGTATATTTATACACACACACACACACACACACACACACACACACACACACACACACACATGAATAAATGTAAAATGAAAGAAAGAAAGATGTCTTGAATCATTCAGTGACTGGTTGGCTTTAGTCCCAGCTGGCCAGAAATGCCATTTTGCTGTGTGTTTTCTGGAGTCAGTATTACCATATGTTATTCCTTCAATTCTCTCATTTCTCTTTCAAAATCAGTGCCTGGCACATCTTTGGAAGAGTTGAAGAATCTGGGAAAAGAATTATTGTGTGTTTTTCTCCTGCCCCTCTCAAACACACTGGCAGTTAAGTGTGTATAATTTTCAGATGGAGTAACATACACCCCCTACAGGCCCATAAATACCTCCCGACAAGCTTGTGCACAAACATACATGCACACTCCCCCCACATGCCTACACATGCTCCCTGACACCCATTATTCTTTAGTGCCAGAAAAACACTATCTGAGATTGTAATTAAATCCTTTGATTCAACCATCAAACTTCTTTGTAAATTTCTCAATAGCTTCACTGTTCCTGTACAAGTCCATTCTCATCACTTCTTGCTTTGATTTGCAATAGCCTTGGAAGAGCTTTTCTTCTTTGACCATGGTCCCCCTTCAGTCTGGCCTCATTTGGCATCTTTAAACTCATCTTTAAACCAAAGATCACATTATGCTTACCCTGGCTTGAAATCTTCCCACTGCTCCTTTTATTACTTAGGAAGAAAAAAACGAGGGTCTTTACAATGTCCATTTCCTTCTGCTCATTCATTTTCTGGACCATTTATTTTCTCCTTGGCTACTTGCTCACTCTGTCCTAGAAAAACTGTTTTTTTTTTTATTTTTTTAAATTTTATGATTAATTTAATTTTACATATCAGCCATGGATTCCCCTGTCCTTCCTTTCACCCCTCCCCCACTCAACCCCCCCCCATTCCCACCTCCTCCAAGGCAAGGACTCCCCTGGGGTTTCAGCTTAGCCTGGTAGATTCAGTTGAGGCAAGTCCAGTCCCCTCCTCCCTTCACCTAGGCTGAGCAAAGTGTCCTTGAATAGGCCCTAGGTTCCAAAAAGCCAGCTCATGCACTAAGGATAGGTTCTGGTCCCACTGCCTGGGGGCCTCCTAAATAGTTCAAGCTAACCAACTGCCTCACTTATCCAGAGGGCCTGATCCAGTTCCATGGGGGCTCCTCAGCTATTGGTTCATAGTACAGGTATTTCCACTAGTTTGACTATTTGTCCCTGTGCTTTTTCCAATCATGGTCTCAACAATTCTCGCTCATATAACCCCCCCCCCCCTCGCATGGATTGGACTCCTGGAGCTCCACCTGGGGCTTGGCCGTGGATCTCTGCATCTGCTTCCATCAGTCACTGGATGAGAGTTCTATAACGACCATTAGGGTGTTTGGCCATCCAATCACCAGAGTAGGTCACTTCGGGCTTTCTCTCTACCATTGCCAGTAGTCTATTGCGGAGGTATCTTTGTGGATTTCTGGGGACCTCTTTAGCACTCTGCTTCTTCCTATTCCCATGGGGTCTTCATTTATCATGGTATCTCTTTCTTTGTTCTCCCTCTCTGTTCTTGATCCAGCTGGGATCTCCCGCTCCCCCAAGATCTCTTTCCCCCAACCCTTGCCCTTTATCCCCCCACCCCCACATCCAGTTTGCTCATGTAGATCTCATCCATTTCTCTGTCATTGGGCGATCCCTGTGTCTTTCTTAGGGTCCTCTTTACTAGGTAGCCTATCTGGTCATCCTTTGCTTTACATCTAGTATCCACCTATGAGTGAGTACATACCATGTTTGTCTTTCTGAGTCTGGGTTACCTCATTCAAGATGATTTTTTTCTAGATCCACCCATTTGCCTGCAAACCCCATGATGTCATTGTTTTTCTCTGCTGAGTAGTATTCCATTGTGTACACATTTTATTTATCCATTCTTCAGTTGAAGGGCATCTAGGTTGTTTCCAGGTTCTGGCTATTATAAAGAATGCTGCTTTGAATATAGCTGAGCATGTGCCCTTGTGGTATGATTGAGCATTCCTTGGGCATATGCCCAAGAGTGGTATAGGTGGATTTTGGGGGATATTGATTCCCAATTTTCTAAGAAGCACCATATTGATTTCCAAAGTGGTTGTACAAGCTTGCATTCCCACCAGCAGTGGAGGAGAGTTTCCTCTAGCTCCACATCCTCGCCAGCATAAGCTGTCTTCAATGTTTTTGATCTTAGCCATTCTGACAGGTGTAAGGTGGTATCTCAGAGTCGTTTTGATTTGCATTGCCCTAATGATTAGGGATGTTGAGCAATTCCTTAGATGTCTTTCAGCCATTTTAGCTTCTTCTATTGAGAATTATCTGTTTAGTTCTATAGCCCATTTCTTAATTGGACTGTTGGGCATTTTGATGTCTAATTTCTTGAGTTCTTTATACATTCTGGATATCAGTCCTCCGTCAGATGGGGGGTTGGTGAAGATCTTTTCCCATTCTGTAGGCTGTCACTTTGCCTTGTTGACCATATCCTTTGCTCTACAAAAGCTTCTCAGTTTCAAGAGGTCCCATTGATTGATTGTTTCTCTCAGAGTCTGTGCTACTGGTGTTTTATTTAGGAAGTGGTCTCCTGTGCCAATGTATTCAAGACTACTTCCTACTTTCTCTTCTATCAGGTTCAAAGTAGCTGGATTTATGTTGAGGCCTTTGATCCATTTGGACTTAAGTTTTGTGCACGGTGACAGATATGGATCTATTTGTAGCCTTCTACACATTGACATCCAGTTATGCCAGCACCATTTGTTGAAGATGCTTTCTTTTTTCCATTGTACACTTTTGGCTTCTTTGTCAAAAATTGTATGTTCATAGGTGTATGGATTAATGTCAGGGTCTTCAATTTGATTCCATTGGTCCACATGTTGGTTTTTATGCCAGTACCAAGCTGTTTTTATTACTGTAGCTCTATAGTAAAGCTTGAGGTCAGGGATTGTGATGCCTCCAGAGGTTGTTTTATTGTACAGGATTCTTTTGGCTATCCTGGGTTTTTTGTTTTTCCATATGAAGTTGAGTATTATTCTTTCCAGGTCTGTGAAGAATTGTGTTGGTATTTTGATGGGGATTGCATTGAGTCTGTACATTGTTTTTGGTAAAATTGCCATTTTTACTATGTTAATCCTGCCTACCCATGAGCATGGGAGATCTTTCCATTTTCTGACATCTTCTTCAATTTCTTTTTTCAGGGACTTAAAATTCTTGTCATATTGGTCCTTCACTTGCTTGGTTAGTGTTACCCCAAGGTATTTTATATCATTTGTGGCTATTGTAAAGGGTGATGTATCTCTGATTTCCTTCTCAGCCTGTTTTTTTTTGCAGTAAAAATTACCATAAACTATAAAATCTAGAGGACTGAATTAGAAGCACATATATAATCATTTGCCCTTGCAAAGCATTTCCCATTGCCACCCAGTGTGCCACCTAGGGTTGTCCGTAGACTGTGTGTGGGGTCTCCAGATTCAGAGTCTCTGGGTGTTTCTTACAAGCTCCTCATGAAATAATTATGGAAAATAAAATTTAAGAACCATTGACTGAATGTTGATGGCAGAGATCACATTTGCTTTTCTTTTTCTGTGTGTGTGTGTAGTGAGCATCTTATGTGTACACATGCACACAGAGGCTCAAAGTTGGTCATAAGGCACCTTCAACTGGTCTCTACTTCATTTATTGAGACTGTTTCAGGATGAACATGGAGTTAAATTCTGGATACCTAACCTACCCAGTTTGATCTAGTAGTCTCTTGTCTCTCTATCCCCAGAGCTGAGACTACACATGGCCCTCATGCCTGTCTGTCGTTTACATGGGTTCTAGGCAGCTGCACTCCAGTCTTTATGTATGCAAATCATCTCCCAATGAAGAGATCACATGTCCTATTAGAGCTCTGAGGATGGTGTCTGATGTTAAGAAAATATACCTGAAATGTGAAAGAAGGCCTGCCAAGATAGGACTCTTAGAGTAAACAGAAGCAGATGACAGTGAGAGACAGAGATTCTGCCTCTCAGCTCCTTCCATCATGCATCATCTCATGACCATTCCTACTTGAACGGCTAAAGTGTTTGAAAAACCTAACCTTAAATGAAAGTACTCTATGGACATTCACATTAATGAAGGTTGGCCACATATTAGCTCCCAGTCCTTCCAGCCTCTCAGTTTGCAGGATCCCAACAATGTAAGGAGTCAACACAACAATTCAGCATCCAGTGCTATCTCCTCTGTACCCTCTGTGTACTGTGATTAGTGTATGGGAAACAGACAAAGAGAGAGAGTAATTCAATGAAATTGTTGCTCAGAGCCTCATACTGCTGAGTATTTTCCTATAACTCCATTTCTACCAGCCAAAGGGCTGAAACTCTCTACTACTGAGAGAAGCTAAGCAAGAATGGGACAAACTGATATTCTATTAATGCAAAAAATGTCATGGTTATTACACTTACTTCCTGTCTTCGTTAGGGTTTCTATTGCTATGATGAAACACCATGATTAAAACACAGACTGGGGAGGAAAGGTTTATTTAGTTTATATTTCCACACAATTGTTCACCATAGAAGGCAGTCAGGACAGGAACTCAAACAGGGCAGGATCCATAAGGCAGGAGCTGATACAAAGGACATGGAGGGATGCTGCTTACTGGCTTGCTTTACATGGCTTGCTCAGCCTGCTTTCTTATAGAACCCAGGACCACCAGCCCAGGGATGGCACCACCCACAATGGGCTGGTCCATCCCCCATTGATCACTAATCAAGAGAATGCCTTACAGCTGGATCTCATGAAAGCATTTCCTCAACTGAGGCTCCTTCCTCTGACGACTCTAGTTGTGTCAAGTTGACACACAAAGCTAGTCAGTACACTTCCTCTATGATGTTCAAAAAGTCTTTTTCTGACTCTTACTTTCTAAATTCAAATATGTGGAGATTATTTCAGCTGGATAAACGTTTTTTTTTTTTTTATCCATGTGTCTTCTAAATATAACAGTTTTTGTCTTATTTTCTTTTCTATTGCCCATTACTAACTTTTTCAGATAGCTGGTTTTACACACACACACACACACACACACACACACACACACACACACGCAGAGCCTTTTCAACTAAATTCTTTTTTAGCACCTCACTTTAATGATACTGGTTCCTCAAATAGTACTATTGGTTTCTGCTTTTCCAAACCTTATTACTTTTACTCATTTTTACATTGATTATACATCATCTGGGACTCCAGCTTCCAAACTGCTATTTAATCACAATTCTCAGTGTAATAATCATTAAATAAATCTCCACAGAATTGAAAATCCTTACTGGTGTTTATATAATTACATTTAGTCACCATTTGACTTTGTCCACTGTTGCATTTGAGATTTAATTTGTTTATTATATTAAGCAGAAGATGATTAAGGAAAGACAATGCGTGGTATAATTTAAATATGCCATGTTACATCCCATTGTATTTTCATGGATTGTACTTTTGTAGCACTTACAAAGTATTCTAAAAAATAGTAAAGGATTATGCTATGTACAGGTGTATCACTCACAAATATAATTTTGAATGGCTGGACACAGATTTTTTTGTATTTAAAAGTTGACAATATAAGTTTTTACTTTGATCTGCTCAAAAATTAAATGTTTAAATATAAAATTTAATAATAAAGTTAGACAAAATATTAAGCAATTATTAAGTCAATTATAAAAACTTGGAATAAGGAATAATATATTTCAGTTCATGTAATGTTAAGATTTTGAGAAAGTAAGGCTCCCTTTGTACATTATAATAAAATATAAGTAAATGGAAGTCCCTATTATCATTCAATCTAACATATATGTTGATCAGAAATGCTTAAATACATAATACTAATAAACTATAGAAAAAGATCTAAATGTTCTTATTAAATAAAAAACACGGAGCCGAATATAGGGGTGAAAGCCTTAGATCAGGGAAATAGGGAAAGCCACAGCCAACCTTTCCTCACCAACTCTGCAGCTTCCAAATGCGAGCTACTTCCTGTCTACCCATGCCTTTATATGCCTTGCTTTTCTGCCCTCTCATTGGCTCTTAGCCCAGCTACTTCACTTCCTTGTCACTGCCTGTCTATACAGACCTCCAGGTCTCTATGGTTGGTACTGGGATTAAAGGTGTGTGTCATCATGCTTGGCTCTGTTCCCTAGTATCACCTTGAACACACAGAGACCCTGCCTGCCAAGTGATCAGATTAAGGGCGTGTGCTGCCTGACTTTGTTTACTTAAAATGGCTGGCCTTCCCCCGGATATCCAAGCAAGCTTGTCTCTCTGCAGTTAAAAATTCCAAAGATAATATAATCCAGATTCTTTGTGTAATTTCCATCTTATGTGGCTTATTTTTTACATTACCTTTACTGTTTCTATAAAGACTTTATTTTTTAAAACTAGTTCTTTATATAATTGTCTATATTCATTTTATTCTCTCTTCCAAGAGAGAATACATTTTTACACACACTGTAAACCATTTAAATTCTTGTTCCATCTGAATCTGCCTTATTGTGAATCTATGGCTTTAAAATGCAGCATTACTAGGACTGAAATGGCAGCTTTGCCTGCTGGCTCCACCCACTTCAGCTTTCCAACATGTTGGAACTATGTTTACTACCAGCTTTGGGGCAACCATGCTCACTGCCAGACTCTGGGAAGCAGTGGGCCTATGCCTCCATCCCGCAGCGTGTAGCCCAGAAAATCCACCATGCTGCACTCAAAGCCCACACGCCACTGTGAACCTGCCATACTGTAGCTCATGGCTGGCCTGAGAGACACAACTAGGAAGCTGTTTTTAGCTCTGTTTTAGAATCTTTTTTCTTTTCTTTTCCTTTCTTTTCTTTTCTTTTCTTTTCTTTTCTTTTCTTTTCTTTTCTTTTCTTTCTTTTCTTTTCTTTTCTTTTCTTTTCTTTTCTTTTTAAAGCTTTCTAAGGTTTTAGGCCCCACATTAGGCACCATTTTGTAGCCAGAAGTTTTTCTGTGTCCCAACAGGTCCGCAGCCACTCAGACCCAAGTAAACACACAGAGGCTTATATTAATTAAAACTTCTCAGCCATTAGCTCAGGCCTACCACTGATTACCTCTTACACTTAAACTCAGCCCTTTTCTGTTAATTTATATGTTGCCACATTTTTTGTAGCTTTACCTGTGTGACATTACATGCTGCTCCCTGGATTGTGGGCTGGCATCTCCTGACTCAGCCTTCCTCTTCCCAGAATTCTCCTTGTCTGCTTATCCCACCTATACTTCCTGCCTGGCTACTGGCCAATCAGTGTTTTATTAAACCAGTGTACAAAAGCATTATTCCACAGCAATGAGCTATATCTACTCAGATGTTACTGGAATTTATGGAAGACTTTGCACCAAGCTTCTGCCGATTTTTCTCTTAGTGATCAATTTGCTGCTGGCATGCTTACAGTCTAGATGGCTGGTCCAACTCATAGGGGCATGAATGAGTAGGCTCATGCCACACAGCCACATGGGGCAAAAAAATGTCTTTATTTAGCAGGACAGTAATACTTACATTTGACAGGTCCTTTAAATAACTCTGTACTCCATTGCACATTGTAAAAGTACCCTTTTCTAAGATTCAGTATACATCCCATAGGGAACAGCAGCAATGTTCCCTCTAAACTCGCTTGCTAGTAGACTAAAAGTGTAGCCTCCTGTAGCATACCACACTCTTTTCAGCACTGCTGTCATTCGTTCTATCCTGTCTGAGAAGATCTTAACTAGGCATGGTATATATGCTGCACAAGCTCAGCATATGAGGGGTAATTTCTGTGTCAAGTTCTTATTCACCCTGGAATACTTTGCTATTTATATTTTGTTCTATTTACAAGGATTACATTTCCATATTAGTAATAATTATCTTGAGTGATTTAGACACATAGCAGAAGTAAGGTATTGAGATGTGGAGTAGGTATGTATATTTATAGTTACATATATTATAGATTTTTAGTGTGGAGCAGTAAACTCCACTATTTCAGAACAGTTTTTATGAATCAGAGACCCTCTGTTCTTTCTCTCACTTCTCCATGCTTTCTGTCAAGGTGTTTCTACTGACACACCATCATAGTGTGTACTTCCAAAGTTATGGAGGTGATTAACATACTTTACAACCAGTTCTTTAAACTAACTTCTTTGATACAAATCCAAATAGACAACATGAGAATTTAAAATATGTTCTATGATGAAAATGTAAAACGATTGCTGATGTGTATTGATTCCCCTGAATAAGCAATGGTGTAGCCAATAATTATGGCTATAGAAAGTGATATTTGAAACTAAATATTAGTCATGTAAAACCAGAAATGTAAAGAAATTGGAAGATATCTAGATACAGGCAGGAGAAAAAAATCATATGGTACTCTAGTCCACATTTTTGACAACATAAAACCATTACAGATTTTTTTAAAATATAGAAATGTGCAACTAAGACAAAAAGATAATCTACAATAACTATAGCCTGTTAGGATTACATGCCATCTTTTCTTAATTTTAGCAGAATCTGGGGATGGAGAGATGGCTGAGTGGTTAAAGAAAGCAGGGTGTCCTTCCAGAAGACCTGAATTTGGTGCCCAGAACCTACATCAGGCAGCTCACATCTGCCTGTTACTCTAGCTCCTGGGGATCGCTGCCCTCTTCTGTCCTTTGTGAGGACATTCACTCGTGTATAGACCCAACATAGAAACACACATACATATAATTAAAAATAAAAAAGAAACTTTATGGGAAGTGTCTCTTTTTATTCAACATTTATTTGAAGTTCATCAGTTGCTTCAAATTTTCTCCAGTGTCCATTTCTTTCAGTGAATCAAGCACAAAAATTAATTTGATGTATAAAAATGCCATTTTATGTGAACTTAACTTTTTTTATTCATAGTCTATCAACTGCATGTTTAGCCAGACAGAAATAGCTCCAATTATTGGTTGCACAAATGAATTTAACAAATTTATAATTATCTTGAAATTTAGATGGTACAAAGAGGTGAATGGATTGAGATATGGAACAGAGGTATTTGTGCATTTGTGCACATGAATGTATGAGAGAGAAGGTTTGAAAAAGTAGTCACCAAATATTGTTAGTTTTGCATGTCGAATTGTAAGCCAAGTCTTGCCAAAGAAATAAAATCTGGTAAATATCCAGTAAATGCCTCATGAGCGACAACAGAGCTGAACACTGGAACATACAGGGTAGCCTGTGCAAGCCCTGGAGCAGCTGTGGCCAGGGGTTCTGAAGGAAGAAAGGAGGGACTGCTAAATGATGAGAGAATTTGAGGGGAATAAAATTGCTAACTTCCCTTTAGGAATGTTTTATAATTACGTGCATCTAGGAACATGAAGACAGTGAGAGATGTTATTATCAATAAGACCAATATGTTGGATTTCCTCCCTGTGAGTGCCCTTCAATTACAACACAAACTGCAGAGATACCCAACTAACTCTTCATTTAGTCACTGAAATTCAGTCCCTAGGAAGTCTGTGAGCCCAATGTGCAGCCCCAGAAATCAGCCAGGTGTCAGCCACCCTCAGGTCCTAGCTCAGGCCATAATTCTCAGCCAAGATCAATTAACAACAAGACAGAAAACTCCCAATTTCCATAACCCAGGAATGGGGCCAAATAGAAAGTAGCTCAGCAGAAACGGAACTGAGTGGGGACTCAGGGGGTCACTCCACTTTGGAATAGTAACATTCTTGGGCTTCCATGTGCTCATCTGTGAAATGAAGATGCTCATATCAGTTCTGAGCACATCAAAGGACTGTGGTAGAGAACAAATTAAATTAAGTTAAAGAATTATAAAGCACTATGCACAGCAAACTTGTCATTATTTAAGGTCATCCTTGATGTGCTACATCAGGGAACAAGGTGCAAGCAGAAAGCAGCCATCCCATCAATTAACAACTTGTCTGCTGGAGCCCCTGGGAGACTTGTGCAAAGACAGTGACAGAGAACTAATTGCTCCGAAGTGGGGTTTTTGTGTTCATTTGAAGGGAATGGCTTTTACTATCTGTCTCATTTTGTCACCCATAGGTCAAGTTTCTACAGTGTTCTGACAGCTCTTTCTCATAATCCTGTGGCCAGCCTCTTATCTCACTTACTCCAGTGTTATCTTAGATTCTTCCTTTCTTCCTCAAGTCATTTCTTTTGAGTGACCTCTTTCCATCCTTTCTCAGTTTTAGTTGGCATTCCCCACAGACCATCTCACATCTAGGTACATATGCTGTATATGTTCCTCAAATATAGCATGTTCTTAGATCTCCACATGTGAGCTCCCACAAACAAAAATATACACATAAACACATAAACACACAAACATACACACACATAAACATATACATACCTATACACATACACACATGTACATGTAAACATACATACACACACCCTCTAATTACCACCACCAGTAACAATAATATCAAATTTAGAAATGCATCATGGTTAATAAACTCACAACTTAATAGTCATATATATATGAGCAGTTTGGATGTTCTAATCTAGTCAAATCTCCAAATGAATGTGGGCCCCAGACACTAAGTCAAGCAACCTTTAAAATCCATTGGAAATAATAAGTGTGTTTCTCAAGTTATTAGTTTTGGATGGATGATAAACTATGCCCAGTATGGGAGTAGAGGATGATAAAGATGGCATTTCTTTTTTGGAATGTGTCTAAGGTGACTACATCAGTCTTAACTACATCAAGCCCTTTCTAAACAAAAACTCTTAATGCAATTGCAAACCTAAAGACCCCCTTAGCTTCATCATTAACATTAACAGGTTAACATAAATATTGCTATACATAGTTACAACATCTTAAAGCAAACTCTTAACAGAAGAACTGAAAGGACCAAGCAGATGCCATAACAGGCTGCTTAGTCTTCTCTCAGAGTGCAGGGCTCAATTTCAGTTTCCTGAGACTGAGCAAGCAGTTTCTGGGAGGGCCATGAACAAAAGACATAGTCCTTGCAGTAGCTCCCTTTCTGCATGTACTCTGACTGCTCAAAGTTCAGCCAGATGTTTACTGTCTGGGACCCCTCACCAACTTAGAGTTATGTGCATGAGTCAAGGACAGAGCCTGGACCACTGAGCCAGCCCCCACAGTCAGTAGGTGCTTGGCCAGCCAGCCCCCAAGGCGGCTCAAGGACAAAGCCTGGGACTTGCGTTGGACTGCCCCCAAAGTGATAATTGTAACCACCAACCAGTAAATTCAAAGGTTATATACCCTCACCCAATTAAAAGAGAACAGAGATAAAAGTAAACCAATCCGAGTTGCACCCGTGCAAACCCCCCCAACCCCCCTGGTTTTTGCTTTTAAAAAGCCAGCCACACAAAGAAAGAGCAACTCCTCCCTGCCTCATGTATTGGGTGTACGAACGAGTTCCCTGTCTAGACTTGTATCTACAGAATAAACCTTGCTGTTGCATTCTGGACATCCAAGGTCTTCGGTGGTCTCTTTGGGGTCACAATCTGGGCATAACAGAACCATTTGAATTTCTTGCTAACATAGGATAAACTTCTAATGTGTTCACATCTTAAACTTAAACATTTCCTTAACTTCCCCAAACCATGGTGCATCAATATCAATAGGTTAACATAATAATTCCTATAAACCTGCTCTCAACTTTACATAATTATAATTTCTACAATCCTACTCTCAACCTACAAACCTATTTTCATAAACAATTTCTTAATAGAACCGTACAAAACATAACATTAATTCACCCAAGTAACACAAAATTATTTTTAAAATTAAATATATTGAGGAATATTAACTCTCCCCTTTTCTTAAAAAAAAAACCCAAACTTATCTATTTAAACAGTTTCATTATTAAGCAGTTAAGCAGTGCATGTCATTATCATTGATAGAGTCTATATGCATAAGTAAATTTAAACTGTCCCACTGTAGCCGGGTGGTGGTGGCACACGCCTTTAATCCCAGCACTCGGGAGGCAGAGCCAGGCGGATCTCTGTGAGTTCGAGGCCAGCCTGGACTACCAAGTGAGTCCCAGGAGAGGCGCAAAGCTACACAGAGAAACCCTGTCTCGGGAAAAAACAAAACAAAACAAAACACTGTCCCACTGTAATGAAATCATTACTGTCCATTTCATTTCTTAAGTCTGAAAGTTCAAAAAGAGTTCTGGTACCATTCCTAAAAGTTCCTCTGAGTGTTCATAGTCAGGGCCTGACTTGTCAGCTGTCCTTAAGTCTGTGTATAGCTGTCAGAGTTGTAATGACTCTGAAGCAAACAGTCCCACAACCAAAACTTTTCAGTTCGAGCAAGTCTCTCTGAAACCTGTGCTTTCATTTACCGCTGTGCTTTGTAGTCTGTAACCGGCTGCTCCCCGACCAGGCTAGAGAACTTCACCTCACAGCCTCCTTCAGCTGCCATGAGCTGAAACTGTGGCCTTCCCAGAGCAACCCTGGCTTTGGGAGGAAAACCCAATTAACTGCATCGCTGACGGCCCAAGTGCCCAGAAAACGGGGTCTTAGAATCCTTCTTAAGTTGTCCTGCTGTATGCAGTCCTGTTGTATCAACGAATGTAGCCTCAGGGCAACTCCATGACTGCAGTCACATTCCGATGCTGGGCTCTGGGAAGGCAGTCAGTCCAGCAGTCCCCGAAGAGCCTCAAGCTGGCTGTTCAGCCTGGAGTACGGTTCTCATCTCCACAGCTTCCTGCTCTCCAGAGCGTCTCAGCTGTTTGTCTGGCATTGACACCATTCTGCTCTCAGCCTCTGGAAGCAATCTGAACTCTGTCATCTCCGCAGTTCACCGCTGTTCTGCTCACTGTTCACTTTCCCGCAGTGTGGCATCACTGCTAGGCTTTCCGAGCTGCTGCCCACCACCATTTGCCTTTCTCATGGCTTAGTCTGTCCACTTCTCACTGTGCCTTCTTCACAGCCGAAAGCCTGCGGACCCTCGCCGCTAGAGCGGGCTCTGCTTTCGCTGGCTCTTGGCATCTGCTGCTTGTGAAGCTATGATGGTCCACGGTTTCAGCAGTGGGCACTACTTTTTGAAGCCAGCAGTCTTTGGAGCTGTTTCTTGCTATTATTGGTGGTTTCTGGAACTGCCAAGTCCACAGTCTGTCATGGACATTGCTGTCTGCTTCCCAGGTTGGGAAAACCTACTCTAAATGACTTTTTCCCCACTATATCCTTAAACCTAAAGCCTATATATTCTAAACCTATATTTTTCTGACTAAACCTATGACCCATTTAAACCTATATTCTATAGGACTACTTAAAAACCTTACCCAAGTCTCATTCAAGCCTACATAATAAACTTTCATTCTATAGGACTACTCTCCAAAGCCTAACTAAGCCATACTCAAGCCCTTACATCTACTTTAGAAACCTTACCTAAATCTTACTTACATTCTATAGGTCTACTTTATAAACCTTAACATCTAGAAGAGATCTCTTAACTATCATCACTTTACATATAACAGAACAAACTTAATTATAGCAGGAATCTTAAAAGTTCTTATTAATAAAATCAAACCCCAGCCAGGTATTGGGGTGAACACTGGAAGATCAGAGAGACAGAACAAACCACAGGTATCTCACCTCCCCGGATCCTCAGCTGGTCCTGTCTCCTCCGACTGGAGGCCTCTGAGTCCTCATCTGGAATGGGTCTCAGCTGAATTACTGCTCAAAAGCCTGAATGCTTAACCAGCCAAATGCTGAACCAGTCAAATGCTTCTAGTTTCTGGTCCTCACGCCTTATATACCTTTCTGCTTTCTACCATCACTCCCTAGGATTAAAGGCTTGTTTCCTGTGATTAAAGGCGTGAGTCACCATGCCTGGCTGTTCCCAATGTTGTCTTGAACACACAGAGATCCCAGATGGATTTCTGCCTCTGGAATGTTAGGATTAAAGGCGTGTGCTATCACTGCCTAACTAGTGGCTTTTCTGTTCTCTGACCCCAGATAAGTTTATTAAGGTACACAATATTTTGGGGAACACAATACCACCACATTTCCTCTTTTTTTGTCTAAAATTAAAGAAAACATAACTGATACAAGAAAAACTATCCAATAAGTATATACAATATATACAGCCAAAAATTAGATTAATGATGTCTAGTCCATTAACATTTGACAGATTCAGATAAAAACTCCATTATATATATTAACAATGTCCAGTCCAGTAACATCTGATTAACTCAGACCAAAAATTTTTCATTACTTATCTTAGTTAAAACAAGTAGTTCCTTTTTAAAAGTAGATTCCATAATCTCCCTTTTTATCTTATTATATCCATATTCTCTCTTTTTTCTATTCATAATACATTCAGTAGTCTACCTTTTGTCATTTTTATATCTTCCCCTTTTTCTTCAGTGTAGATTCAATGATCTACCTATTTATCCTATTATTTCTTTATCTTTTTTCTCAGAGTAGATTCAACGATCTATCTCATATCTTATTCTCTTTTTCTTTTTGCTTTCTAGGGGTGAAGATATCCTTAGGGAATCCTGAAAAGAAAATTTTTGAGTTAATTGTCAAGTCCTGTATCATTTGTCCAGTCTCTGCATAAAAGGAAAGTTCAGGGCTTGTTTCAAGTCCTTGTTCAAGTAGTCTGTCAGGCTGGATCATCTCAGCTAGCCATCTCAAAATTGTCCTAAGCAGTTTGTAGTCCAAAGCAGATCTTTCCGAGGTGTTAATCAGCTTAATGGCTTTACCATAGTCCTTTTGAAGATTTCAAAGTTGCTGTTAGGTGTGGTCATGGTTCCATGCAGACTTTTCTTTTTCTTCTTTTCTTTCTTTTTTTCTTTCTTTTTTTCTTTTTTTTCTTTCTTTTTTCTTTCTTTCTTTCTTTCTTTCTCTTTCTTTCTTTCTTTCTTTCTTTCTTTCTTTCTTTCTTTCTTTCTTTCTTTCTTTCTTTCTTTCCTTCCTTCCTTCCTTCCTTCCTTCCTTCCTTCCTTTCCTTCTTTCCTTCCTTCCTTCCTTCCTTCCTTCCTTCCTTCCTTCCTTCCTTCTTTCTTTCTTCCTTCCTTCCCTTTTTTTTTTTTTTGCCTCCTCCGTGGTTTGGAGCAATCACAGTCTGATAAATGTCTGTCTCTCGGAACCGTGAACATTCTTCCCTAGAACAGAAAATCTTCACAACAATTTCTCCCCACCATTTGTCTTGCCAAACTTTTCCAAACTGAACCTTTGCCGATGCTTTCTTGTAACATGATGGTCCTGGCAATTCTTCTCTGAACCAGCAGCAGTAAATCCTTCGTCCCAGGTAGCAGCATCTCTACAGTGACCAACACGATAAGAAGGAGCTGGCAACGTGGAGCAGTAGCCACTGCTTCCATGGTCCCACCACTGTTTGTGGCTCAGTCCGGGCCGAAGCTTCTCCCAAGCCTCCTAGGCTGGCCTCAAACTTAGGATCCTATTGCCTCTGTCTCCTTCAGCAAATCCTACCAGCGTGCGCCACCACAACTGGCTGAGTGTAGCTTGGGCCTGAGCTGGGGCTCACAAGGCCACAGGCAAACAGCTTTTTCATGAATTCGTAACACGAACATTGGGCGCCAGATGTTGCATGAATCTTCAAAGTTCTTATTAATAAAATCAAACCCGAGGCCAGTTATTGGGGTCAATGCTGGTAGATCAGAGAGACAGAACAAGCCACAGCTATCTCACCTTGCCAATTCCTCAGCTGGTCTTGTTTCCTCAGACTGGAAGCTTCTGTGTCCTCATCCCAATGGCTCTCACCTGAACTGCTGCTTAAAAGCCTGAATGCTTAACCAGCCAAATGCTGAACCAGCCAAATGCTTCTAGTTTCTGGTCCTCACGCCTTATATACCTTTCTGCTTTCTACCATCACTCCCTAGGATTAAAGGTTTGCTTCCTGGGATTAAAGGCGTGAGTCACCATGCCTGGCTGTTTCCAATGTGGCCTTGAACTCACAGAGATCCCAGATGGATTTCTGCCTCTGGAATGCTAGGATTAAAGGCATGTGCTATCACTGCCTAACTAGTGGCTTTTCTGTTCTCTGACTCCAGATAAGTTTATTAAGGTACACAATATTTTGGGGAACACAATACCACCACACTTAATACTAAAGCAAACATCTATAAGTTATTTCTTAACACTTAGAAAAGATATTTTAGCTAAATTATTAACAAGACCAGAAGTACGCGAATCATTTTTTAATGTTTAGAGTTTATAGTGAAGGTCAGAGTTTATAGTGAAGTTTAGACTTTATAGTCACCTTTGATATCATTCTAAAAGTTTTTGAGCGTTTGAAACAAGAGCCTATTTGGCAATGGTTCTTTTTTTTTTTTTGGTTTTTCGAGACAGGGTTTCTCTGTGTAGCTTTGCGCCTTTCCTGGAACTCACTTGGTAGCCCAGGCTGGCCTCGAACTCACAAAGATCCGCCTGCCTCTGCCTCCCGAGTGCTGGGATTAAAGGCGTGCGCTACCACCGCCCAGCGTGGCAATGGTTCTTTTAATGGTGGGATTTAATGAGTACTGTTGCTATGGAGTTGTAATCCGTGTTGCTAGAGAACTGTAACATTTTTGGAACAAACACTACTCCCCAAAGTCACCTTTCCTGCTGCCATTCTGGAACCAGCAGGGATGCTCAGCCACT
This sequence comes from Peromyscus maniculatus bairdii, assembly GCF_049852395.1. NCBI lineage: Eukaryota > Metazoa > Chordata > Mammalia > Rodentia > Cricetidae > Peromyscus > Peromyscus maniculatus. The sequence continues at coordinate 2,089,979 of NC_134858.1, forward strand.
GATGGTTTCTACCTAGAGGCTGTCTCTTTACCCAAATTCATAACAGCTCTCTTCTGCCATAATTCAGACGAACGTTTCTGTTACAGCAGAAAAGCTACTGTAAAGTCTTAGGCTGAGGATGAAAGTACTGTATTGATCTGCCACAAAGCTCTTAGCAACAATTTCTTGTGCAGCTATTAGACCATATAAGGTACTGTTTTAAACCTGCATTGATACTACATTTCCCAGAAAGCCTTTTGGGTACACTTAGACACTTTCAGGTTCCTTTTACAGGGTTTCACTTTTGCAACAGGAGATTTTTCTTTCCTAAGCTTGCTTTAGGATGCTTGTGCTACCACTTAAAACGTGTATCTCTCTAATTAGAGCTTTCACCTGACGCAGCTCTTGAGTGGTGTTGTGGCTGTGTGGCTTATTGCCTGAGGCAAAACCCTTAGGGCTTTACTCTGGGTCAGTGAGGCAAACCGAAAGCTTTTGTTTCAGCAAGGTCCTTTCTCTGATAGAAAAGAGCTTCTCTTCTGGGTGTCTCTGATGCCCAGCTCAGCTGCTAATGCAGCTTGGCCTCCCTGCCTCCTCCACCTGCCAGCAGCTTCCTCAAGCTGCCCTGCATTTTCTCTTTAGGCCCTTGCCTCAGAGGACTTTCCCATGCAGGTGAAACTAACTTTTCCTTACAGAAACAAAACTGAGAAAATTCTGAAAGGCTTTGTAGCTTTTTTTTTTCCAAGAGAGAGAAAGACCAGCAAGTTTTTAAAGAGAGTTTTTAGTTTAAAAGAGAAAGATTAAGGCTTTTTAGAGAGAGATTTTACCAAGTTTTTTTTTTTTTTTCCAAGAGAGTGAAAGATTGCCAGGTTTCCCCCAAACTTCTGTTCTCTACACTTTGGCTTCAGTGGCCAAGAGGAACTAATTCTGAGGGTGAGGTGTTGCACTGCTGGCGGAGCAGAGGATTTTTGTTTCCATCTGCACCTGCTGCAGGGGAAATTTTTTTCCTCTGCTGCTTGGACCTAGCATTTTAGCTGTCCCTAGGCCAAAAGCTTCCATAGAAATCCCTTTTCTACCTGATAAGTTCAAGGAAGAGCTTTTCTCTGCCCCAACGCTCAAAGAAGATAGATTTTTCCCAGTTTGCATTCATAGCCCCATAGTTAGGCTTATCTTATCCTACTTTACCCTAAGATTATTCACTTATTCTTTCTATATTCCTAAGCCAATATTTCTATTTTCTGCCTTCCTTATTTTTATAGATAGGAGAGGGGGGGGAGGGAAACACATATATAGAGAAATCTAATGCTGCAGCCTTGCGGCATTTCACTGCCTACCTTATACACCCGAGAATAAAATACCGTTGCCTTTATTTTTCAATTCCTTATCAGCATGCCTACACTTGCAACACCCCCTCAATCCTTTCGCCAAATTCTAGGGTTATTTTTTCTTTTGTATCTTTTTCTTTGTCTCTGTTCAGGCACCATCTGTGTCAGACCAGCTCCCACACTTATTTACCCCAGGAACTCTTGAGGAATGAGGGAGAAGAGACTTAGTTAGAAATAGAGAGGGGAGAGAAAACAGAGAGAAAACACAGGATAGACTCGGGTGGGCCTGGATCTTTATCCACTGGCCCAGAACTTTTTTCCAAAGGTCTGTTTATAACAAGGCCATGGAGTGAAGCAAAAGACCTCCCCCTTGCTAATTACTCAACACCTGCACTCAGGCCTGTGGTCCAATCATCCTGTCTTTGCAGACCTGCTGGGTAAAGCCACTAGGAAACCTGAAAATGGGCTCCTACGTGTGCAGACACAATAATAATAAGTAAAATTAAAAATATTACAGTTATGCATTTCAGGTCAACATTCATAGCCATTTAGAAATCTCAACCCAACACAATTACCAATCTATGTTCATTGTTTAAATTTACATCCTTTTCTTTTAGGGGACTAATCTACTAAACTGGTTTCTTAAGTGCTAGTCACCCTATTCCAAGTTTCTATCTTTGTAACTAACCCATTTGCTATTGATGGTATTTCTAAAAATGAAACAGCCACCTCACTGCCCAGTGGAGAACCCAGAACTGAAATCTCTGGTATAAGCAACTGTGTTCTTGTTGGAAGAACAAAAAAAGACTATATATCAGCCTAAGGAGGTTAATTTTATGTGGCAAGCTGAAGAGAACCTATGGTGGAGAAACACACAGCATTTAGCAAACAGCCTCACTATTCTCTCAGTATCAAATTCTTTAACTTTCAACCTGAACTGACTGCTAGTTTTCATTCATAGCAACAAAATACTATTCTGCAGGTTTCTTTTGTATACTCTTTTTACTCCTACCTGCACATTCTTCTCATGCAGTTAATGCTCATGTTCATGTATCCTCCTCGCTTAACTCTCTCCATGCTCAACATTCACGCCTTACATCTATAGCTTTAAGCTTATGTTTATACATGGAGAAAGTAGCTTTCCACTTGTCGGTTTAATTTCTACCATCAACAGAAAGCTGAGCAATCCCAGTGAATCACTCACACCTCTCATCTTCCTACGAACATCTCCCAGTCATCATCATGTCTGCTCACATGTCAATATTCTGTGAATAGTCTTCTAGAGCTGGGAAGCTTTAACTGCCCCCTCGGGCACTAACTAACCATCTCTGGTAGTTGACCATGTTTCAGTTCAAACTACTTGGCCAAGTCTCTTCACTTCCCACAGACACAATTGCAAGGGCTGTTCTGGGAAGCTAGCAGTCCTTGCAGCTTTTACAGTGGCAGATATGGGTGGCAATTAAAATCATTCCGCAGCTACGGGTTGATGTCTGCTCCATTTGGGGCAGATTGGCAGAGTAAGGAGATTGAACATTAGAAGGCAGACACTTTCTCAACTCTGAAAAACTCTTGCTAAAGAACAAGTCATTGGTCTGGAATTGCCAGAAATTGAGGTGTTAGCTCATCAGGAATCTGATACTGCAGCTAACACTGTCTCTGAAAATTTGCACTGTTTTCAGAAGGTTAGTACAGGGTATCTCATGTAAAAAGTTGTACCTTGGAACATCTGGTGCAAGAGTTAGGCCCGAACCTATGAAGGTCTGATGCTTTAAGGTAGTCTGTTTCTAAAGTACTTTCTTATTATTATTTGACAATGCTGTTATACCACATGTGAAGACTCAGACAATGGGTTCACAAAGCAGAGGCTCTGAAAGCTTCCTGTCCTTTTTGTGAGAATTTTGGGGTTTGCTTTACCAGTCTTTCATCCTCTAGAAAGTGTGCCGCCTGGCAAAATGTCATGTTTAAATTTATCTTCATTTTTCATTTTGACTGGGAAGTGCAAGTTTCCAGGATATATGGTCTATATTCCTTTTGGTGAACTGAGTAATGTCCATGTTCACACTCCCAGATGGGAACTGCCAACAGTGTGCAGAGTGCTCTTGTATACACCACATATGGGCTTGGCGGTTTCTGTGTCAACTCCAGTTTCTCATGCATAAGTAATGTATTATTGGCCATGTTATGTGTCCACTATTAAAAGCCTTCTTGAGTGCAATGTGAATGCAGTGGCTCATATATATGAAGAAAAACAGATTGGGAGATGTTGTTTTACCTCTACAGAAGCCCAGAGGCACTAGTTCAAATTAAACTGCTGAGAACCAAATCAAATTTTGTGGAGGAGAAATAGTTATGTATTTGAAATATTAAAAGCTTCTTCTCTTGTATTTAAAAAATGTTTAAACTGATTAAATTAAAATATAAGATGTCACTTTTCAAGGTAGCATACAAGCTCAGGGAACTATGTTTAATACATACAAATAGACTGTAAAATTCTACCGAAAAACATGACCTGGTTTTACAGACAGTATCTAAACAAAGCATCACCTACAAATACAGTTGTCACATGGTCTTTTAATACTGCACAGTAAAATCTTTTTTTTCCCCCACTGGAAACAGACCATATTGTTGTTTTTTTTTTTTTTTTTCAGTTTTTCATTTTTAATATTTGGTTAAACAAAATACATCTTTGTAAACAAACCCAGAACAAGGCCAACAAAAAAAAGGAATAAAGCAAGAAAAACAAAGCTTAGGGCTGCCCCTTGCTGGGCAACAGGATCAGGATGCCCCTTCCTTAAATGGTTTTTTTTGCCCTTGAGTATCAACATGGATATGAACAGAAAGAACCAGCCCTGAAATGCTTAAGCGTCTTTGTCCATCCCACTGGCTCAGGGACTCTGCATCCATGGGGCTCCTTTGCAGCACCATTTGCACAGGCCCAAGCAGATCTGGAGGGAGGAGTCCCCTCTTCCCAGGAAATGGCTTACTGCCACCGACAGTGCCAATGGACCCAAGGTCCTGCTTGGGACAATTAGCAAGGTTGGCTGCAACTTCTGGCGGTAGTGATTGGAATGTCATTGTGCAGGATCAGAGCTCCCCATGGTGCCAAGCAGATCCGGTGTAGAAAATGGTACAGATGACCATGGTTGAGCATAATGCAGTAGCCATCTGGGATCTCTGCTACTAGAATAAAAAACGGCCTTGTTGGATTGAAGACACATGTGCAGAAAAAGTGCTGGTGTAAATATGTGCTCCAGTCACAGTGGGGACATAGCCCTGCTTCACCCCAATATGCTTGCTCAGGATCGACATGCAAGCCCCTAGGCTAGCTCTGCTACCAAGGGAGAAGCCTGGCCAGTGGGGCAGCTCTCAGACCTGCAGAGACCCTGGCGCCCTAAGGGCTGGCTGGCCAGGTCACTTGCCTGCCCACCTGCCTTGAAGACCACCACAACAACATTGGTGTGTGGTATGGTATTTATTTCCTCTACTTATTTTCCAAAATTACAGGAGAAAAATGGTCTAGAACTACTTTAGGTGGGGGCGAGCCAACCTCAGTTGGTGAAGGAAACTACACAAAGGTGCCAGACCCAGAGCCTCTAGCTTGATGCCCACAAGCCACCTGAGACTCCCATGTCACAGCGCTGGAGCCCAGGACGTGCCTACCAGTTTTCACTCTCAAACTTTGAGGCTCACCGTCATGGCAATTTCCTCACCCAACTCTGTCCCCAACTTTGGAGTTTGATGCCAATGGTAGATGTGCTTCTGATTTTGCTAAAATGGGCCAACCGGGAGTGCTGTCCCTCTTCATTGTCTCTGCCCCAGAGCTTCCTGAATCAATGTAGTGAAATGGTAGGGACATAATCGGAGTGAAAAGCTACCCGTGGCTGTCCTAATGTGGCTTCAGCCCCACAATATTCGGCATCTTTTTCACCACTGAACAGACCATATTGTTTCCTACAGTTTGATATTCATCAAACTGTGTTAATTATTAATCCCTGGATAGATAAAGAAAAGTCTGTGACTGTCTTGATTTAACTTAAAAAATAAAGTTCATTTTAAAATTACCTGAAGGATATAATAAAATGTGAGGAAACTTAACAAGTGTATATTTTCTATTACAGTTATTTCATTAATTCCTATTTGGTTCTTACAGTGCTGAGGGGCCAGCAGTAATAGTTCAAGACTGGATTTCTCTTGTAGCTCAGCAGCTCAGCAAAATGGAGGAAAAGTTCAACAGTTTTTATAGCTCTCATTATCTTTCCTTTTTTTATGTAAGGCAGAAATACCAGAATAGCAAAAAAAAAAAAATTCTTTCCTCAATTGTAGATGAAACCAGGGAGACATTTTAGTAAATGCCAAAAATGAAGGAGACTTATTTTAAGATAAGAAGCTTGAACCTGAGAAATTTTTCTGATATTGAAATTTAATATCAGGTTATTTATCTAGTTTTTTCTTTTTTAAAATTATTAAAAAAAACTTGCAAGAAAATAAAAACATACACCAAAATAAACCAGACCCAAAGTCTATGAAACTTGAGAAACTTATATACAGCTAGAATAGAATTTTTCTTTTCAATGTTCTTTATTCTGCTGAACAGTAATCCATTAGTATAATTAAGCAATCACCAATAAATGTCACAGTCTTGTCATATGTAGCAAATATTATTTTATTGTGCCTCTTTTTGTTCTGAATTCTTGTTCCATGTATTTTCGCAAACAGCACTGTGGGAAGCTAATTGTAGTTAAGCACAGTAATTTGCTGTGGATATCACTCTGTATAAATAAAATGCTGATTGGCCAGTGGCCAGGCAGGAAGTATAGGCGGGACAAGGAGAGGAGAATTCTGGGAAGTGGAAGGATGAGTGAGGGAGACACTGCCAGTTGCTGCCATGACAAGCAGTATGTGAAGATACCGGTAAGCCACGAGCCACGTGGCAAGGTATAGATTTATAGAAATGGATTAATTTAAGATGTAAGAACTAGATAGCTAGAAGCCTGAGCCATTAGGCCAAACAGGTTAAATAATATAAGCATCTGTGTGTTTATTTTATAAGTGGGCTGTTGGACTACCGGGGCTTGGCGGGACTGGAGAGAAAATTCTCCAGCTACAGTAATTTTTTTAAAACTTCATGTTTCAAAGCAGGAGCTTGACATTTTGCCAGGTCATTTGAGAACAATAACTCTATAAAATCTCCATTTTGGTCTCTGTGGGGCTTAAAAAGCAACAGTCAAATTACCTGGATGTCTCATTTTACCCATGGGAACTCAGAGTCCATCCCTATGTTGTTGCTTCTTCAAAGTTCATCATGCCCCCTTCCATAAAAGCCGTTCATTTTCTAATCACACACAACAGACATGGGTGTGAGTGTTTAATTCCTCCTGAAATCTAACGGAAACGACACTGCAAAGGGATAAAGTTCATAAAGGCATAGAAAATTGGAGGACTTACAAGGGCAAATTAGAGATGTCAACAAAATATGGGGAGCTGAAAAACAGATTGGAGAGTAATGACATATGGAGATAAGCAGAAAGAGCTGAAAGCTATGCCTTGACCATTAGGGAAGCTAGAATCAAGATAGACATCTAGAAAGTATAGAACCATAGTAACCAGAGGCACCACATACTGCTGAAGCCTGGAGTACTGGAGAAAAAGAATGGGTTAAGTGTCTAGCCTGTTTCTTGAATTTGGCAGGAGATATGAGGTTGCCTACCTGAAAAGGTGGATCCCAGATGAACTTCCAGATACTGCACTCAGTAGCAGGGATAATGTGAATTCCAGAAAAGGTGAAGAAACCCAGTCCTTTTCCCAGTGCTCCCTGAGGATTCTAGCAGCCTAAGGTGTACACGACCACTAAGAGTCTACTCTGAGATATTTTCTAACCCTAGAAGGACAGATGTAAGGAACAGAAAGAATTATGCCCTTGTCCAATCATCTGTAGTGAGTGGAGCCAATCTTTTGCCAACTTGATTGATTCCTACAGGTTTTAGAGTTAGCCTTTTAATGCCTCAGTCTTAAATAAGACTAAATAGGCTGGGAGTATGATAAATTTAAAAAATCATCTAATATCACAAATAGACATCAAAACAAAGAAACAAGGAAATTAAGGAAAACATGACCACGAGAAAGCAGACTCAGAAACCTAATTCCATTATTAATGATATGCCCAAAGATCTTAGAGAAAAGAATGTACCTGTGAAACAAAAGACTAAGCGTTTCAATGATTCGTTCACTAAAAAACAAAACAAAACAAAACCTTGTAAAGACAAAAAATGTAAATTCAACAAATGATAGTAGAAATTAAAGGTTGGGTTGGAAGAGAAAGTGAAGAAGACATCAAAGAAAATAAAACCAAAGGGGCTCAGTGGGTGAAGGTGCTTGCCACACAAGCCTGGGGATTTGAATCCAATCCCAGCACTCATGTAAAGGTGGAGGGGAGAATCTGAAAAGTTGTTCTCACATCTCCACGTGTACAAAAATATAAATACTTCATGGACATGCATAGCACCCACCACTACCACCACCACCACCACCACCACAACAACAACAACCATAATCGTTAAAAATGAAAATAGAAGAATGAAGGAAAGGAGATATAAGAAAATTAGATTAGTTCAGAAAATCCACTAGATAACCAGCAGAATTTTCAGAAAGAGAAAACACAATTCAAAGAGGAAATTTTAAAAGACACAGGGAGACAAGTTTGCTGGGATTAAGGACATTGATGTTCATATTGAAATGAGTTACTCAGATCAATCAATTCCAGTAAAGAGCAAGTCCGTCACAGATAGACAGTTTACCATAGCTCTCTCATGCTTTAAATGTCTTGGGAGAAATTTCTGAGGTTGTTCCAGACTGTTTTCAAAGATGTTTGGAAAAAAAAAAAAAACAGCCTCAAAAATAAGGATAGCATCATCCCCTGAAGCACAGGGTAACTTTTTTTCATTGGTTTTGAAAGTTAGAGGATCTCAACTGCAATACAGAGTCAGCATGCAAATCATCGTCTATGACAAAAGACTCAGAAACTTCCAGCTCAAGCCTACTCCTTTTTGATGTGATCTATTGTCTACAAAACTGTTACCTATCAGCCCCACTCTACAATTGTGGTTTGGAGAAGTGACTAAAAACAGATCAATTGCTAGGAACATAAATTGCTATGGATAATAAATTGTCCTTCATTGTTTATACAGGAGTCTCCTGCTATCTGTCCAAATCTATGGGCCTATGGCAGGGAAATTTGTTAGTGTAAAATCTCAGGCCACCGTGGTACTCGACAATTTTGGAATTTTGGCAATGAAACTGAAATACTTAGATGTAAGTTTCAGGTTTATTAATGGGACTTGAAAAACATTTGCAAATATCAATAGCTAAGATGTTAACTGAATTGTTGAATTAACCAGTCAGTAAATGGTCTTGTACTTTATGAGAAGGAAATAAGAAAGAAATCTGAAGAATACCTGTGGTGGTTGTTGATCAAGTAGCAGGAAGGAGGTTCAAAGTTAACTTTCATGGTGGAACACACCTTTCACCCCAGCATACAGGAGGCAGAAGAAGGCTAACCTCTATGAATTTGAGGCAAGTCTGGTCTACATAATGAGTTTTAGGACAGTCAAGGTTACACAGTGAAACCATGTCTCAAACAACAACAGTAGAAACAAACAAACAAACAAACAACAAAAACAAAAGACAGCTTTCCCCCAGGACCTCTACTTGTTCCTAACTCTACTCTGGACAGTGGATTTCCTTGCCAGTTTGATTTGGTGTGGTTTGCCAAATTCAGTCATTACTAATAATTATTCTGTATGAATGTGTTTTCTCACCTATCAGACAACAGTTCTAGAGCTGGATATCCTCATGGAGAAAAGAGAAAAATTGGGACCATTATAGCAAGAAACGGAGTAAGATTTGGAACTAAGATTTGGAACTGTAAGAAAGGAAGCTGCAAGGTGAGCATAGCGCACACTCCTTGTTAAGGAAAACCATTAACAGCAGGTCATTAAACACTGGGACACTCTAACAGTAACAGTAACAGTAACAGTAACAGTAACAGTAACAGTATAACAGGACAAAACTAGGTCTGTCCTTTCAGAGAAGACAATAGGAGATTTCAGTGTTTCATAGATTGAGCCCAAATGTCTCTCATAGACTCATGCTTGAGTGCATGGTTACTGACATTTGATGCTATTTTGAAGGCTGTGGAGCCTTCGTAGGGTGGGATCTGGTTGGCAAATGGATGGTAGAGGGAACATTTGGAAAATAACAGCCCTCCAGTTCTGTTCTCTTTTCTTTGCTTTCTGTACTTACTCATGTAAAGAGCCTTGTGTACAAGCTCATACCACTTCAGACAGAGAGAACCCCTCTGCTCTTTCTTTCTGATCACAATAGACTTAAGTTTCTCTAAAAGCAGTAGCCCAAATCAATCCCTCCTTCCTGAAGTTGTATTTGTTTGGCATTCTGTTTCATTGATAAGAGAAGTACTTAACACAAAGAGATTTTCCTGTGAGTTGTTCTAAGAGAGCTTCAGCAGTCTTGGATGGATTTCTTCGACAGAATGGAACTCCAATTTGGAAATTATAGATAAGTCATTCACTAGTTAACCATCCTGGGCTTGGTTTATAATGATGATGATCTAGCATCCCACTGGAGGATGAGAAACTGACATGAAGGAGTCAGTCTAGCAGAAGCAGAGCTTGAAAGCACTTGAAAGTCAGAGCTTGAATGCTAGCTCAGAGACTTTGTATCTCCATGCATCCTTCTCTCAGTCCACCTGTATCCTAGCCCATCCTCATGTAAACATAGCTGCCAGGTAGAGAAATACGTTTTCTGGCAATACCGTGGTCTTTTTATCTTCAAGGGAGATAAAGGCTGTGTATATATGGATGATCATCTCAGAGAGGGAAAGGACTCAAACCTGCAGGGCTCTATTGCATATAGATATATACTGTTCTACCTGCCATGCATAGAACAGAAACTCCAAACCAACCAGTGGAGTTTTGATGGAGTTAAAGCTAGAGGAAGGGAAGCTGACATGACATTGTGAGTCAGGCCCTTTGAGAGATTACAAAGTACAATTTTTTGTGGCTTCCATGTATAGTTGATATCATATAAATCTGTTATGGATGTTCATAAATGCCTGAACGGATTTTCTAAATTGAGAGCCACAAGTATAGAAATGCTTTCACTACAGTTCCCACACAGTTCTAATGACTCTTGCTGTAAATGTTTCCAAGATCGATGATGCTGCCCTTTAGAGTCTTGGGATAGAACCCAACTCTTTGACACGGCTACCAGGAGTATGTTTTTGTAGGTGGCTCTTCGTTTGCCATTGCCATTGGCTTTTGTTATGCTGTATGTCTGATGCTCAGAAGCCTTGTGGTTTTTTGGGTTGTCATTTACATTGTGGTATAGGTCAATTGATGCCCAAGAAGCTGTGTAATATCAGCAGGCCTTAATTGTTTCATACTATATATTCCAGGACATTTCTGGCTGGAAAAGGCACCATTTCAGCTTTAGGTGAAAAGTTAATACTCTACTGAATGAACCAAATTTCTAAGTCAGTGGGATTTCTCTCAAAATTTACACTTGTACTCCTCAGTACTTTGGGCTCAGTTTAGCTAAAAACCAGAGATGTTGTCCCAAGTACTGCAGCTGTATATATACTAAACTGAGAAGGGCATAGTCACTTCTCTGTGGGAAGAACTCAAAGCTGGTGTCATAGCTCTGTCAGGAATCCTCTTGATGGTACTTGTTATGATTACTGACTCCTGAGTGATTGCAATGACCTAGCATTTTGCATGACACTTGAAAAAATATAGATTAGTAGAATAGTGACTCAAGTATTTTGTTTATTTCTGAGACAAGATCTCACACTACAGCTTAGGCTGACCTGATAGTCACTATTTAGCACCAGTCCAGCCTCAAATTTGTGATCACATTCCTGACTCAACCTCCTATATGCTGGGATTATAGATGTGTACCACCTGAACCTGGCTGAAGCCTCTTTGAGACTAAGTGGTCTAAACAAATTGTGGTCCTTGATTGTACTCTCTGAGGTGTTCACTTGCATCAGTGAATAATTGAGAAAGAATCATTCTTTGAGGAGATAGATTGGAAGCAAGACTGAGGCTCTCATTATCTGGGTTGCTGCTGTTCTTTCTAGACTTAGCTTGTGGGCCAGTGCTACACACCCTCCGTAATCAAACAGGCACACACATTAAGAGTCTTACCTGTTGCAGGAGTCTCCAGTTATATCTCATATAGCCTTCAAATGAGAGCACAGATGTCTTTACAATGAAGCCACCTTTGTTGATGTCTCTACCTTTGTTTTATTAGATAACTCCTTCTGAGGGTGACTGAATTCTTATTTATCCATTCTAGTAAGAAAATTATTAACAACTGGGGGAGATAAAACACTGTACAAATACAATCAGGATGCTCCATGTGGCTTGACTGTAAATAATATTTAAACAGGAATAAAAATGAAACCAATATTGTGATGGCAGTATACTACAAATATAGGGAGTTGAAATATGTATAGAGTGTGTTTTGTGATTGGAAAGTTAGATGTTAAAGGGCTAAATCTTCATCTTTTAAAGCAGAAAATCATTAGATGTTGTCTCATAGAACTTTAAGAGGTTGTATAAAATGCTACTTATTTCTCAAGAAATAAGACATACATACTGAGAAAAAAACAACAACTGGAAGCTAATAGTGATTGCCTTTGGAGAGTGAGAAATGGGATGCATAGGAGCAGAATGAACAATTGTTGGGTATTTCTAAGCCAGAATGACTTTAAAACCCACATGCTTGTTGCATTTGTTTGTTCCAGCTGCCACAACGAAGTGCCAAAACCTGAGCGACACAAGCAGCAAAGACTTCCTTCCCATTCCCATGGGGAACTGGGTTCCAGGTCAGGGTGTTGGCAAGTTCTCATGAAGCCTTTCTCCTTGGCTGGCAGATGCCCCTTGTCTTTATGTTACATGCTCTCTTTGTTCAGATGTCACTGTTGTCTCTTTGTGTGCGTTTACAAGGACACCAGTTAGAATGAATTAGTCTGCTCTAATGCTTTCATCTTTGTTTAATTCTGTCTTTGAAGGTTTATCAACAAATACGTTCATAGTCTCCTTTCTTGTTACTGTGATAAAATAACATGACAATACCAACTTGAGGGAAAAGGCTTGTTTTGGTACATGGTTCTATATTACAATCCATCACAGTGGGGAAGTCACAGCAGAGGAGTCTGAGAAGATGAGAGTGGTAAATTCATGTGTGTTTGTGTTAAGCCCAATTTCTACTTTTTAATCTAGTCTAGGACCCCAGGCCCAGGGAATGGTGTCCCCCACAGTTGGCAGGTCTTTCCACAACAATTAATATAATTAAGATAATCTTTCATGGATATTCTCAGAAGATCTTCTCTCAGGTGATTCTTGATTGTGTGAGGTTGACAAAGCTTATCATCAGAGTTATGTTCTAAGACACTGGAGGTTAAAGTTTCAACATATAAATTAGGGAGGGTGGTGTTCTCAGTTCAAAACATACGCATTAAATACTTCATCTCAGAGCATATGCATCAATGAAAATTTGAAATTCTTCCCTCTAAGATACCCTCATGTTTTCTTTATTAGCTCTGATTTTACTATGCATAAATATTATACTTTGTAAAATATATGAATACTTGGAAATTAGTTTATTTTCTTCTGCTGTGACAACATATTCAGACAAAACCAACTTAAGGGAGACACAATTCAAGGGTTAGTCAAGGATGGCAGAGAAGTCAAAGCAGCAGGGGTTGTAGCAGCTGTCAAGTTGCATCCATAACCAGGAAGCAGAAAAGAATGGATGCTTGTTGCTAGGATCCCAGTCAGGTGCTGGAGCCACCCACAATGAGGGCTTCCCACCTTAGTTAGCAAGGTCACTCAGAGTCTCTTCTCCAATCAATTCCAGATCCCACCAAGTAGAATTAACCATCATGGTAACCACTTTTTTATAAAAAGATGTTCATAGTTTTCAAGGATAATAACAGTAAACATGATATCTGGGGAAAAAAGACACAACCACTGTTATCAAGTGCTTCCTCTCAGCTCTGCAGTGTTCTGTTCCACCTGCTTTCATAAGAAATATTTCTTAAAAAAACTCTTTTTATTGTGTGTGTGTGTGTGTGTGTGACACATGTGCCATATCTCCTGTGAGGTGGTTAAAGGACAACTTTCAGGAGAATGTTGGCTTTTTCCACGTGGATCCTGAGGATTGAACTCTGACTGTCAGGATTTGGTAGCAATCACCTTCACCTGATGAACCATTTCATCAGCCCTCAATCTTCTTGTCCATGTTTTATTCCATTTTTCCTTCTCTCCCACATTTTTTTTCTGTTGTTAGGCCTCCTCTCAGACTTAGGTCCCCTCAACACAAGAATCTAACCACAGAATTTTGCCTGTTCCTATAGAGTAAATTGGATGTTTATAACAAGGGAAGAAATAAAGAAGCCTCCTTCTATGGTCTGTAAGCTGTTATTTCTGCTATTCAGGCTGTGTTCTATAAGTCAAAACTAGCTCTGCTTAAATCCTTTGGGAGGCATACATGAATCTGCCAACTAACATTGCAATTCAAAATGAATTTCTGCAAGCAATGATAAGAATTCTGCTTTATCACATTGCATTTGAGAAGATTCTGACAGGAATCCTGTACAAGATTAATGAGAAATATAAAATAGGGTTGGACTGGGAGAGAGCTAATATATTGCCTGGCTCCATTGTCATTCTAAAATAACAGAAAACATGGGTAAGCACTGATAAACACTGAAAAAGACTCAGTGCATAGAACACTGGGGAATAGAAATGTTCAGTCAGTAGCACTAAAGATAACAGAAGTGTAGCCAGAGTTTTTCCAGTCCCATCCAACCCTGTGGTCCCGCAGTCATTTATAAAATCATCACTCAGAGGCTTATATTAATTACAAATGTATGGCCAATGGCTTACATTTCTTGCTAGCTAGCTCTATCATCTTAAATTAACTGATTTCTATTAATCTGCGTTTTGCCACATGGTTGTGGTTTTACCAGTCTGCTGGCATGTTGCTCCTTGGGTGGCAGGCTGGCATCTCTTCTGCCTCTGCCTTTCTTTCTCCTGTCTCTCTTGGATTACCCATCTGGCTGTAACCTGACTTGCCATAGGCCAGAGCAGCTTCTTTATTAACCAATCACAGCAACACATATTCACAGTGTACAGAAAGACCATCCTACAGCACAGAAGGGAAATGACCTTCAACAAATATCTGTTATCTACTTCTTACCTGTATCTATTGGTCATCTATTATCTATTTATTATCCTATCTATCTATCTATCTATCTATCTATCTATCTATCTATCTATCTATCTATCTATCTATCTATCAATATATCATCTTCAAGGGTCTCATATGTTTCAGGCCATTCTGGAATTTCCCCTGTACCCAAGGATAATTTTGAACTTTTGACTCTCCTACGTCTACCTTTTGAATGTGAGAATTACAAGCTTGCATCATCATTCCCTATTCATTTGGTTTTGTTGTTCTAGTATTGGGGATACATCCTCAGGCCTTATCCATGCAAGTCAAGCACTTTACTAACCAACCTACATCCCTGCTTCTAAACATATTTTATTTAATATACATTGCATTTTTACTTGCAAATAACCTATAAATTATATTATCTGATCAATAATCCGTTTGAGTCACTGATTGTATAGCATAGTAACTATAGTCTAGGATGACCTTGAACTCAAGATCCTGCCTTAGCATCCTAACTTGGGGTGACGGGCATGTACCACTACACTGGCCCTGGCTCCATCTTCTTGTTCCACAGTATTATACTCCTTTACTTCTTTTGTAGTAGTATTGCATTATTGTGTAAGAAGATATTTAATTAAAACACATCCCATAGCTAAATAAATCTAAATTCATCATATTTTATTTTAATTCACTACTCCATTACCAAAACCCAATCAAATTTAAGGAAACTCACAACTTAGAAGAAGCATATTAGCAAATTTAGGATAAGGAAAAGTTCAGGCAGAAAAAATTAATGCCTTCCATGAGTACACACTTGCCTGCCACTTTGCTAAATGCTACAAACATGAAAGTGTTGAAATATGTTTGCTTTCTAGATATCAACTGGCAGAAACAAACACCTGCACTATTTAACTTTTTTCTCACTTATCGTTACTTCTATAAAATTGAACAAAGGAAAAGAAAAAGGCCAGTAAATTCTAGATACCTTTAGTCTACTTCAGAACTGGCCTCAGGCCACACTCCTGGCAGTGCCTTCTTTTATTTAAACTTTATCTTGGTTGCATACTAGTCATGAAGGTGTATTTATGTTATTCATCACGCCTTATTACTTTTGAAGCATGAAAGATGCCATTGGAGTTAAAATAACGTTCTGTGTACAAAGTGATGGCCTAGCTTAGAGCTAAGCATTTCAGTTCCACTTAAGCTTCTGGGATTATCACGTCTTTGTAATGCAAATTGTTCTACAGCAGAAGGGTTTTCCTGGTTCTGGGAACTTTCATGGTAAGGAAACTTGAAATAGTTCATCTGCAATCAACTCCAGTGATTCTGAACATTATCTGGATACTTCAGCACAGTAGTGAAGTCAGATTGTAAGAGTGCTGGGATTAAAGGCGTGCGCCACCACCGCCTGGCATTCAGTATTACCTCTTTTGAAACTCAGCCCATTGAAGAAATAACAAGTTCTACTAATTTTATTATGCTGTTAAGGTTTAAATAAAATCATGCATGATAATCTTTGCATGTTATAGGATATACATTGCCATGAAATTTTATCTTCCTTCTACTCTACTCTAGAGGGTTTCACCTACATACTTTTCAGAGATGAAAAAAGCTTCCCACAAACATTATATTTAAAACACAAATATGAAATATAACTATTTTCCAGTTAAGTGTAGGAGAGATTATTGATGATATTTAAATGTATTTTTCAGTAATGAATTGTGATTTCCTGCTTGCTTATAAGGATGCATTTAATAAGAGTAAATATGGATTGGATGCATGCTATGTGCTGAGCAGAGCTATAGATGATTTGAAAATTAACTGTCAAATGGGCATGTAACCTTGCTCGTTTTTATAGATGAGGAAGCTGAGATGCAGAGATGCCTTTTGCTTTTATAGGGTCATATAAGGAGTAAGAAGCAGAGCAGGATTCACAGCACAATCAGTGGCATCAGATCACACTCTCACATACTTCCCTCTCACATACAGCAAGCAGATCATATATAAAGAGCTGTTTCCACATTCCTACTCTTAGTAACCCCAATTTTTCCTGAAATTATAAAAATTTTCAGCATGCCTCAAGGGACAAATTACATGATAAAATAAACTGAGTGTCTCAGCTCTAATGGCTACTTTTTACATCCATAATCCATGTAGTTTGGAAAGATAAGGGGAACAAATCTTCCATCATGCTCACCTTCTTATTTAAAATGCATGGTCATGAAATTTAACTAGATTCACATAGTTTGACTTTGTTACAACAATCACAAAAAAATTAAATTAAAAACTGGTAAAAGAGTTTAGGTTGAAAATAGGACATCAAAAATTCCGAATCGGAGACACTTGTGTAGCTTGGTCTGTTTGAGGGGACCCTGGCAGTGGAATCAAGCTCTATCCCTGGTTTTCTGGAGCCTGTTACCTGTAGTGGGACCCTTGCTTAGCCTTGATGCAGGGGGAGGGCCTTGGTCCTGACTCAACTGAATGTACCAGGCTTTGCTGACTCCCCTTGGGAGACCTTACCCTTTCCTAGGAGGGGATATAGGGGGTTGGAGGGAGTGGGAGGAGGGATGAGAGGGGGATCTGTGGTTGGTATGTAAAATGAATAAAAAAATTCTTAAATAAAAAAGTAAAATAAAAAAAAAGAAAAATCTCAGCCTGAACATGTGACTAACTTTGACACAAAGAATTTAGTGCTCAATAGAAAGGTTACTACCATGGGAACACAAAATGAGTGAATAACTGTAATGGGCATCCAGGATCCACTGCATAAACTATGTTCACAGATGAAAATTTAATCAATAAAGATTAAGAATGGGTCAAAAACAAAACAAAACGAACAAACAAACAAAAAATCAAGCTTGTACCAATTTCCAAAGGCTACATTAAATGTATGTCAGTACCACAGGTTATTTGTGCCTGGTTATTAACAAGAGCCTTCTGTGACCACCTTCTGTATCCTGTTGCTTAATCTTTGGCCAACCAGTAACCACTTTGTTCTCTGCAAGATACATGAAAAGGTGGTTAGGCTGTGTAATGTTGCCTAACTTCTTGAGGCTTGCATCTTGTGTTTAAGAGTGAAAACTTTAGGTGGAGGAAACCGAGAAACAGGTAAACTTTCTCTGTCACTGTTTCAGTTTGGGATAGATACTAAATCAATATTTGGAGAAATATTAAATAATAAACATTATAAATATTAATGCTTGTTTTGTTTTGTTTTTTTGAGACAGGGTTTCTCTGTGTAACAGCCCTGGTTGTCCTGGAACTCACTCTGTAGACCAGGCTGGCCTTGAACTCACAGAGATCTGCCTGCCTCTGCCTCTCCAATACTGGGATTAAAGGCATGCGCCACCACCACTCAGCTTATAGGTATTAATGATTTTTAAACATTAACAGTAATAGTTGGAATTCTCCATTCCAACAGGCCATTCTCTGACTGGAAAACATATTGCTATTATAAAGGGGAATTTGCCTCTTCTCTGAGTATTAGACAGTATAGATTCATGAGTATGATACATGTACTTCCACCTCATGTGTCCAAAGCAAAAATTACCTTCCTTATACAGCCAACCTTTGGTACTTTATGATTTTCTGGACTCACTCTGCAGGTCTTCTGCACCTGTAGTCAAATTACTATCTTTAAAAAAAAATGCTTATTTTGGTAAATTTTAATGACTCGACTATGTTTTTATAGCAATGTTGATTATCTCTTGTTCTTCTAAGTCTATCTCTATTTCTGTTTTATTTTTATCAAACATGACCTTCTTGAGCTCTGTGCTAGAGATTGGTACCTCTGCCTTGGGCTCATTATTTACACAGGTGTTTGTATTAGAAATTAAAATAATTTTCATATATTGGTGGACGTGTTAAGGCCACTCTACGTAGTTAAAAGTGAGGTTTATTTCGTGGGGTAACTTACAAGTAAAGGGATAGGTTACAGGGTCCAGGAAAGGTGTAGCGCATTCCAGTAGTGTTCTCTGTAGAATTCTGCTCGGTCTACCCCAGCATCCAGGATCCAGGAACCAAGAGAGCTGGCACATCTGGATCTCAGGTCTTAAGGTCTCCTGACTTGGACCTGCCTTGTAGGTGTGACAGTTACTGGAAGCCTCAATGGGGGTAGTACTTCCAAGCCAAAGGTAGAACAGTTACCCACTATAGACATAATTTTCATAGGTCTCAATATTTTTTAGAGTATTCCTTTGGTTATTTTTCCTAATTTATTTCAAGTCCTCTCCTGTTGTCTGCTTTATTACTATTTTTTAGGGGAAGTTAAGTTTTCTTAATTTTTTAATTTTATAATTAATTTAATTTTACATATCAGCCATGGATTCCCCTGTCCTCCCTCCTCCCACTCCCCGGCCTTTTCCCCCTTCTTAAAGTTTTATAGGCAGAGTAGGTAGCTGGGCATTTTTCTAGAGAAATCAATATTTCTTTAGGATCTGAGCCTTTTCTGGTGAGCTTGTTGAGGTTTCTATATTGCTTAATTTAAAATATAAAACTAACTAACAAAATGTTTTCTGTAAAAAAATATAGCTGCTTGTGACTTGTATGTTAGGTGAGTTCACTATTCAGTGAACAAATATTTATAGACTACTTTGTGCTTGTATTTTTTTTTGTTGATAGTTTTTCTCACAAAATGTAACTACTAGTAATACTTTTCTGTTGTTAGTCAGCAAGTTAGTTAGAATTCACAAGTACTGTGAAAGGTTTTGAAAGACTGAGGTATCATTTTTATGGAGTAATTCATGAAAATAGTTGATACACCATTCATTCCTAACATTCCAGTCTTGTTTTTAGCTGTAAAAAAGAAGACCAGATATAAACACCAAATATTTAAAAAATTACTTTTAGCCGGGCGGTGGTGGCGCACGCCTTTAATCCCAGCACTCGGGAGGCAGAGCCAGGCGGATCTCTGTGAGTTCGAGGCCAGCCTGGGCTACCAAGTGAGTTCCAGGAAAGGAGCAAAGCTACACAAGAGAAACCCTGTCTTGAAAAACCAAAAAAAAAAAAAAAAAAAAAAAAAAAAAAAAAAAAAAAAAAAATTACTACTTTCAGTTTATTCTAGAAACAACACTGTAGTACTGTTCAGACTTCAGAAATGTTTGATTAGTTCTATACAAATGAAAATATGTAAATACTGTGAGAATCAAAGTTTTGTCACTACTCTGACTTCTAGAGTAGCTTTGGGAAATAATGGATGCTCAAAAAAAAGCTCTTAGTTCTCCATCATGTTATCCTTTAATTAAAGTGTTTACTGTTTTGATAATTTCCTACCGTCTCATTGTGAAAGTTGTAGGAAAATGGTGAGTGGGTGGTCTGAATAAAAATGGCTACCAAAGGCTCCTAGGGAGTGGCACTATTAGGAGGTGTGGCCTTGTTGGAGTAAGTGTGGCTTTGTTGGAGGAGGTATGTCACTAGAGGGTGGGCTTTGAGGTCTCAAATTCTCAAGCCAGGTCTAGTGTGACATTCACTTCTTGGTGGCTGAGGATCCAGATGTAAAACCCTGAGCTACCTCTCCAGCACCATGTCTGTCTGTATGCCACCATGGTTCCCACCATGATGATGATGGACTAAACATCTGAACTATAAGCCAGCCCCAATTAAATGTTTTTCTTTATAAGAGCTGGTGTGGTCATAGTGTCTCTTCACAGAAATAAGACCCTAAGACAGTGAATCATCTGTATTTCACTTAATCTCCATGACAAACTAATAAGACTGATATAATTAATACTTTCCTGTTACAGACAAGGATGTTATGGTTTTGAAGTGACAAATAACTTTCCTGATAGCAAAAAAAAAAAAAAAAAAAAGCAAGTAGAGGAGCCAGGAAGGATTCAGATGTTGGATCAGAGCCTGAACTCTTCAACCATATATTATTCTGTATTATATATATATATACTGTCTTCAAATTTAAATAATCTTTGGATAGTTAATTTTTTCTGATGAGCAAAGCAAAAAGAAGAGAAAAAAACAGTGCTAAAGAAAGTGAAGTGTTTGTTTCAGTGTCATAGACTGTGTGAGCAGGGGTCATGACCACCAGACATCCATGAACCATATTTTCTCTATTGTGCAATACTTCTTCCTACATAATGTAGTCTCTTACATATGTAGAGTGTGAACTGAGGTTAAAAAGTATAACATAGGATTAGGACATACTGTATATTAAGGAGGGATTATGCTTTAATCAATCCAGTCCTGGAAGCTTGTAGCCTTACTGTCTGGATGAGTGGATAAATACTTTGGCATGCTATTAAATTAAATCTACTTGAAAGGGGCTGGAAGATTTCTTAGGAAGGCATGGCCTTAAAATTATACTCTTTGAAGCCACCAGACTTCTTTAAATATTTACTGAATATTTAGATACAGCCAGAATTATTTCTAGATGCCATCAGATCTTTAGAAGGGACCAAGAGAAGAAAAAAACCTAGTCCTTTTAAGACTTACCACCACTGGCCTTTGTTCAGTCAATTTTCATTCATGGAAACACTTCAAAAACACCCAACAATGCATGTAGAAGAGTTTGTGCTGAGATTTCAGCAGTAACAGCTGGAGCAGCATCAACTGCTGACTAAGAAGGCAGTAAGACAGATGGAGAGAGCTCTTGTGTGGCCTGACATGAGGGAGGTGAGGAGTCAAGTGAAAGGACAGATAGAGAGTAGGTAGAAAAATAAGGCTCTGGGAAAGGAAATGCACTCTCCTCTACCCTTATGCAATATGAAAGAGTCAAGAGCAGTGTTGCTTTGTAGAATTTGGTATCATCTCAAGATCCTCCTTCAGAAAAAACCTGTAAGGACTGGCTTCAGTGAACAGTGCATTTGTACACCAATGCTTGGATATCTTGAGAAGTGACCATTAGTTATACTGGTCTATCACACATTTTGGTGTATGTGTGTTGCAAAGAGGCATGTACTGATTCCCATAAGAGGAGATTTCCAGTAGAAATGCTAGCTTTCAGTGTTATTTGGTTTAATATCTTAAACAGTATAATCAGGACTATGAATCTCTACCAATAAGCAAAATAAATTGGTGGTAGCCATCAATTAACTTTACCCATTGTGGGAGCCCGTTCTTGGGTTCCTCGTGGCTTTACCCAGCAGGTCCGAATAGAGGATGATCAGGACCACGGGCCTGAGTGCAGGTGTCTGAGATGGTCTGCACTTGGCTGTGCTGGGGGACGAGGTCTTTTGCTCCACTCCTTGGCGTCTCTATAAAAACCCTGGGCCAGAGACAGTCGGGGCCCGTTGGAATAGGTTCCAGGCCCTCTCGAGGCTATCCTTTATTTTCTATCTGTTTATCTCCGCAACGTTCTCAGCTATAAATCCTTCTATCTAATATATCCTGCTGCTTGCACTCAAGAAAACTCTGGGAAGCTGTGGGGGTGGTGGGTAAACGCCCCACAACCCATCTATCCACTCTAGCAAAACCAGTCTTTTCCTAATCCTGTGCTTAAGATGAACTGAATGTACTTAGGGCACATGCTCATTTCTGCCCAACCACTGTGCTTAGGAACAGAGAGTTGTTGTTGTCCACCTGCAAAAGGGAAATAAGATCTACTTCTGTGCTCAGGAATCTCTAGTTACTAATTTGTAGACACTCTGTATAGCAGAGGAAAAAGAGTTAGGACTACCAAGGAATAAATATATAGAATAATATATGAGTATAGTGTCTGTTGTGTATTTCTTTCTTCTTCTATTTAATGTACTCAAGAGTCCTCATCTGAAAAATGTACCTATTTTTTTGTTTTGTTTAATATATACACTGGAAATAGAAATAATGAGTCATATTTGTCATTTGGCTACTACCTGCAAGTTTGTTAGGCATTTAATATATGTTTTCCCATTTAAATCTTAAAGCAACCTTATCATTATTAGCACTTTGGAAATCAAGAGATCAAGTTCAGAGAGATAAAGCTGCTCAAGGCTACATAGAAAGCAACTGTGACTGGAAAAGAATTTATCCTACTCGGTGATAATTACCATGCCATGTTAATTTCTGCACATGGTCATTGTGCATATGGCTCTGTTCTTAACATTCTGTGGGTGCATTGATAGAAATATTAACAATACGAGCAGTAGAGGGATCATCAAGTAAGGGATAATAGCATACTAGTTACTAACATGCATTTGACAATATGTGCCACAAACTCATGCCTATATTCTCCACAGAAGCTAATATTCTGGGCTACAAATCAAACTAGGTCACTATTTTAAAAATCGTCACTGAATCACTGCATTTCACTTAAACTGAAGCTGAGACATTGTATCATGGGCTGGAAGACTTGACTTTCATCACCAACCTTTTCTTGCAGCCCTCATCTCCTGCCTTATTTTGAAACACACCGAGCTCTTTTTCTCCGGGAAAAAAGTGTCTAATTACAAGATAGGGACATGCCTGTCTTTATTGCCTTCTAGAAATTTTCTTCACCTTGCAGAACTATTCTCAGCACTTTTATGACTCAGTATCAACACGATGGATTTTTATTACATCTGTTTAGTTCCTGAAAATGTTTCAAGCTCTCCATAGCAGTGCCAAATATGAAGCAAATTACATTGTGGATGCAAACATCTATAGTGGAGAGCTCCAATTAATCTATTATCTAAGTACAAATAGGCCAGATGTGGTTTTATTAGCTCCCCTTTTCTTTTCCTTTATTCTTATAAAAATGAGACATTTCATTTTTCAGACTAATCTTGATATTTATTCTGTAGCAGAGGTAGAGCTACCCACTACTTTACTGCTACCCACTCACAATTGATTTGTGATTATCTAGTCTTTCTTTTCAGAAATGTACAAAATACTATTCATTTATAATTGGATAATTTGGAAAAGGCTACATCAGCATTCTAGAGTCTTATCTAGTTTTAATTTAGTCCTCAATATGTGAAGGGAAGGGAAGGGAAGGAATAATGAGTCTCTATTCCTTGTTAGTCGCTTTGTATTTTGTTGTTGTTGTTGTTCTGTTTTTCTTTCTTTCTTTCTTCCTTTTTTTTTTTGGCATATTTGACACAAACTGGAATTGCATTGGAAGAAGAAACTCAATTGAGGAATCATGTCTATAAAATTGGCTGTTGGTCATGACTATGGGCATTTTCTTAATTGCCAATTGGTGCAAAAGAGGCCAGAATAGATGGTGTAATCTATAGACAGGTGACCCTGTGCTGATAAGAAAAGAAGTTGAGAAAACCATAAGAATCAGCCAGCAAGCAGCATTCCTCCATGGTCACTGATCCAGTTCTTATTTTCAGGTTCTTGCCTTGAGTTCCTGCCTTACCTTTCCCTTGTTGATGGATGGTAACTTGTAAGCTGAAATAAACTCATTCCTCCCAAAGTTGATTTTGCTCAGTGTTTTATCACAGCAACAAAGAGCAAACTCGCACAGTGTTCCTCTTTCTCAAAGCCCAATTAAGCCAATATTACATCTATTTCAAAGAAGGAAAAAATAAGTTTGTTTAAGAAGTTTTATAAATCTCTTAAAAGGAAAAGTTATGAGTGATACACCAGACCAGAAGATAGGTACCATGTACCCAAAGGAACAACAACAGTGTGTCTAGGTCTCAATGTGTCAATCTGGAGAAAGATATGGCCCAGAAAACACTGTCTCAAGAAATCTTACATAATTTTTCACTTCCAATCATACATTCACAAAGCCTAGTTTATATATCAATGTTCATCAGGTAAATTGGAAGAGGAATCATACATGTGGCCTAGGAAAGGTCGAGAAACCAACAGTTACTAAAAGGGGTTTCCACCAGCAGTGGGCAATGCTGCATAGAAAAGAACTCATGCTGATTCCATGTGAAAAGTGAAAAGTATTTATGAATAAATGAATATGTTTTAGCTGTCTTCCATCAAAGGAATGTGATGCTGGAATCTTTCTTTGGCTGCTTTTTTTTTTTCTGCTTCTCTGCTCTCTCCCAGCCTGTGAAGTGCTCACAAGGGTGCTAAGGGAACATGTTGCTCTAACACCCATACACAAGTTCCTTTTCAGAAAATTAAAAGAAAGAGATGGAAAGGTGAGGTTAAGGAAATGGAGATACCACTAAACAAACTATAGATGTTGGCCCCAGTGAAATACAGTCTAAGGAAAGATCTTACTGGGGAAAGTGAAGACAAGTCTCACTGTCATTTATGTGCTTTGTCGTGGCCTGTCATTGTAACGTAATTTGGTCAAAGATTACTAGAAACATAGACTGAAAAAGGAAGGTGTTCATTTAAGCTTGAATTCTATACAAACACCAAATACTTCTTAATAAGCTCTATTTAGCATTTGTAAAATACATTAAAAAGTTATTCATTGTTTATAATTCAAATTTAACTGTCTTGTATTATTCTCAGAATGCTTTGTTTCTCTTTTTTTTAGAATAAGGAGCGATACAATGAAAGTCACACTCTCTCTCACTTAGAGCTGACTGTTGAGAATACCCTCTCTAGATGAGCATTTTCACGGAGACCTTTGCTCACCACTAGGCCAGAGTTTTGAAACTGCTGCCACAAGATGCTGCCTCCAGGGACATGACATTTGGGACTTGGCAGACCAAAAGAGCATAGGAGCTAGGGTAAGAGAAGAGGGAGCTGAGAGACAGCTTAAAGGTCTCTCTGCTTCTGTCTTCCACATAGGTTACAGTAGGAGCTTTCATTTCTTTCTCCCACAGCCATAGATTGCTAAAGGAAAACTGTGTTGTCTTTTTATTCTTTCCTTACCCCCTGCTCTGGCACTGCCACTGCAGTCAGCTCATCCCTTTGTCCACTGTGTACCTCAAGAGCTTCTTCATGGTTAACTTTATCTCTGAGGAGCCAGGGGAAGCTCTACTGATAAAATACAGTTCTCACACCCTGAAAACTCACCCCTCATCCTCAACTTCTATCTATATGGCTGGTGTCTTGTATACCACTTGCTAAAAATTATGATGCTGAAATGCCATCTAGCTTCAGAGAAAGTTACTGTAAAAGAAATAAAACAATTAATTAAATAATTTAATAATAATAACAATTTAAGCATGTTTAAACACAGTTTCAGGCATTCAGTTTTTTTTTTCATAAAAACTAATTTTGGTAGCTAGGTGGTAGCAAATGCTTGCAATCCCATCACTCTGGAGGCTGAGACAAGAGGATTACCACAAGTTCAAAGCCATCTTGGATTATAGTGTGAGACTGTCTTGAAAAAAAATTCTGAAAAAGGCATCTTACAAACATTTAAAACTTCCTTGTTATGATTTATGCAGAAACTTCCTTCTGCCTTTCGACATTTTGTGAAATTCTGGAAGGTTCTAGGAGGGGGAGACATCATTTGAATATCTGCCAGAGAGGATTTAAAATTTATACCTAGTTTCTTCTTCAGAGTTTCAACTTTTACTTGGGCAGAAGGTAGTGGTCAGGGATGCTTTAGAAAATCTCCTGGGGATATATTTGCTCTTGCCCCTGCCCAGTCATCCTCTGGGAGCTGCTCGATTATTTTGGCATTGAAAGGGTGTTCATTCCTCTCACCCTGCTTAAGACCTCTAGGCACTAGGACCTAATGGAATGGACTTTGAAGGGCAGGCTTTCACCATTATAAGTTCATTAAATTGACTTATATAACAGGTATAGTTGCTCCGAGGCCTCTGAAATGTCTCCATGAGTGCACAGATGGCTGGGAAAGCAATGCTGTTGTGATCCTTACTCAGGTAGAGATCTATTCCTCCCACTATTCCCTTTCCCCTGGGAGGAAACTAAGGGAGTTAACAATTGGCAAGCTGTCTTCCAACACTGCAACTGCTACCCACAGCCAAGCTGTTATGACATTGACTCAGCAGCCAGAAGTGTAGTAACAAACACAAGTTGCTCTTTCTTGCAGAATAAAATCATTTGCCTAGAATTTCCTGAAGTTTCATATTTACTATGTAGCTATTTTTATCTAGGAACCTTTCTTTATCCTTTATTAGCCGTGGTTCTTATCACTGATACTATTGCATATAAAAGCATATGCACACTTTTTGTACAGGTTCAGAGGAAACACAGTGTACTCACAGGAGGTCTAAAGCTGAGCTTCATACTAGACAGATGAAAACTGTGGGGCAAAACATACTGAAAGCCATTCAGTCCCTTCACAGCACCAGGGATGTAGCAGTAGCTCAGACAGAAGATGCATTCAATGAATTGTACTTCCTGAGTGATAGATAGTAAGCTTTCCCCTCATAGCTCAGCAAACATCATTAGAACTACAGAAAAAGAGATTGATAAATGATCTAGGGTTGCATTCATTTAATCATATAAATACAAATTTTAAAAATTATGTTGGATTCAATCATTTAAAAATAGTTATTTTTATTTATGTGGGTATGTGCATGTGAATGCCGTGTGTGTGTGTGTGTGTGTGTGTGTGTGTGTGTGTGTGTGTGTGTGTGTGCACACTCACCCTTGTAGAAACCAGAAGAGGTTATTGGATACTGTGTAGTTTGAGTTACAAGACATTGATAACTACTGAGCTCTCATCTTCTGCAAGGGCTGTAGGTATGTGCTCTTAACAATTGAATCATCTCTTTGTCTCAATGTTCAATAAATTTATGAAGTAATTTGCTTTCCCCCAGACTTCATTAAATTCTACAGCTGCTAATATGTCTTAAAATTGGCTACAGAGTTTTGTTTCCCATTTGTTATTAACTCTTATCTTTATTAATTAAAATACTTTCAAATAAGCAATAAGTTCCAAGGGATTTATAGATTGAGTGTCTTCTTTTTTTTCTTTCTTTTTTGGTTTTTTGAGACAGGGTTTCTCTGTGTAGCTTTTCGCCTTTCCTGGATCTTGGTCTGTAGACCAGGCTGGTCTCGAACTCTCAAAGATCCACCTGCCTCTGCCTCCTGAGTGCTGGGATTAAAGGCGTGTGCCACCACCGCCTGGCTGAGTTTCTATCTTCTTATTTGTGGTGTAGAACAGATGAATTTATTATTATTTCAGGAGAAGGAAGGTAGACCTAAATATATATTTTCAAAGATCCATATCCACTTTAAGTCTGTCAATTATCTTGTTCTATAATGTTGAAAACAAATGAGTACATTAAATGTATGACCAAAGATTTTGCTGTTTCTCAGTTTGTTTTTATTGCAATTTAATTAATTAGTTAATTAACTGTGTGGGTGCATACACATGCTATAGCAGGTGCATGGACAGAAGACAACTTTCAGGATTTTATTCTCTTTTTCCCAATATGTAGCTCCCAGGGATCAAACATATAGCCTCATGTTTGGTGGCAGGTGCCCAATGAGCTATCAGGACAGTCCCTCTCAGTTCTCCTGTTATGGATAAACTATTTCTGATCAAATAATAATAATCAGAGGGGCGTTATAAGTTCTGAAATAGGTGTTAAGAGGGGAAATATATACTGTATTTGATTATTCCCAAGTTTACCTTCCAACCTTTGGACTCAGAACCACATTGAAGAGGCCAGGGAAAAAAGAAAAGAATTAAAATGTGTCCATACTTCATAGTTTATCTATTCTTCCATGATATTGAATTAACATTAACATGAGTAGGATTTTCTGTTCTAACTAGAACTCTGGGGTGGATTTTAAAGTACTTTACATTAAATTGATTGAAAGCCAAAACAAAGAGTAGCAAGCCAAACTCATGAACAGAGAATGATGGTACTAAATCCATGGAGATGACGTGTTAGCACATTCATAAAGAGATGATCAATATTATAAAATGTAGATGAGAATCTGGGATCTTAATTAAATTTAATATATTGTATACAAGGAAATAGTATAGAGGTAACCACTTTATTAGATTTGCGGCCTGGTCTACAGGAGGGAATTTATGATTGACTCTGTAAATCTGGTCAATACTCCATGCCCAGGAGGTCATAGGAGTAGGAGGGAAACTACTAATATTGTTTTCCTAAATGGTCATCTTGTTATTCCACCTTGTAAATGCTCAAATTTATATCCATAGGTTAGTGTTGCTATCAGCCTAAATCAGAGAAGCTTGTTATAACAGAGGGCCTGGTTAATGCAGAAATTCAACACTAGCCAAAGTGCCAAGAACATAACTAATGATGGAGTACTTTACCCTAAGGAACAAGAACACTGGAAAAGATGGGGAGGAAAAAAATGTAAGATTCATAGGACAGGGAAATTGGAAGCAAAAAGGTGTCTTCTGAATCAGTGTGGCCATTGAACTCAACGAAACATTTATTTAATTATTCTTTATCAATAAAAACTATGGAGTCAGATATTGGGGTAAGAACCTGAATGATCAGAGAAGCAGCGGAGAAGCAACTAGTGACCTCCTCTCTTTCTCTCTCCGTCCTCGATCCAAAAGGGTTGCAAATCTTTCTAAGTCCCACCCTACTACTTTCTGTATCTCTCTATATGTCCTTGGTCCTCCAAAACCTCTAAAGCTAATTTTGGTCAGCTAGTAGCTAGGTCCATCCTCTGATCAAGAGTAAACTTTATTGGCAGTCTTGGAAGTGTCAGAATGCAATCAAAATATCCCACAACTCAACATTTCATTGCATCTATGGTTACTTCTAAAAAATCTGCATAAGATTGGGGTAGTCAACATTTCATCATGGGCTGGGGAGAAGCCACGACACTCTATCCCTTTCTGAAAGGCTATTGACAATTAATGGTTGCTGGGATAAGGTTTGCAATTTTCTTCAGTGGCACAGCCACTGTTAAGTTGTATATACTTTGATAAATAACTTCCTACCCACATTTGTGCAAGCAACACTAACTTCAGTGAACCACATACAAAAAGAAGGCATGGAACTAGTACAGAAATTCGTTGGAAAGAAGGATTTCAGTGAAAGAGGATAACAGGAGGTGAAAATAATTAAAATTTGTTATACTTGCAAGAAGCTGTCAGAGTTAAAAAAAATAAGAAATGAAGTATTTTTTCCTTATTAAATAGATAGGATTCAAAGAGAGTACAATGTGACTGTTAAGAGTCACTAATGGTAGACCACCATTATTGTTAAAGACTATGTCATGCATGATGCCAGTCTTATAAGGAAGGAGACTCAGAAAGAATAAAAATAAGGGAAGAGGAGGATGGGTTGTACAAAAGGGCACATGGTAATTGAAAGAAGAAAATAAACTAGAGGTAAGTCACAAGGATAGTAGTAGGGTTTGAGGGGGATGAAGGAGATGGCGAATTTATTAAAATTCACCATGTATAAAAATGCTATAAATACATGTAATTCCTTGTATACAATTAATAATCTTCCTACCTGTGCCCTCTATGAACCATGATAACCATGACTAACATGGTAAGATGTCTCTAAAGATGCAATAGTGGTACTTCTATCTGCACAGTAACCAACACCTATCTAATTGGACTTAATGCCACCTCAATAGAATGGAAATCATGCCTGGTACTGTAAGGTAGCCAATTGCATTTGGATACTGAGGTCATGGATCTTAGAGGAGAATCTACTACTTCCACTTTCACAAACTAGTATATGTTTAATCATATTCTTAACAATTAAATCTACAAATAAGTGCAGTTTTCACTCTTATCAAAGATGCTTGTCTTTGAAGCAGATGGAGACATTACAGCAAGCCATAACTGTTGAAAATGCAGGTAACAATTGATTGTGGGGTACCAAGCTCCATTTGGTACCAGAACCCCTACACCTAAGGCTCAGAGAACATTGGAAAAGAGGGAGCAGAAAGATTGTAAGAGCCAGGGAATCAGGAAGTCTGCTATAGAATAGTATATTCTTCATATTATAGGGAAGATACACACATGAAATCTCAACAACAGGGCTACAAAAACCAGACCTGAATAATGACAATACCAGTTGACATTGCAATGTGGAAGGGGGCAATCTCATGGTGCCCTATCTCTAGATGACAGCCAAAGCAAAGATTTTCTCAATCTGCTGAGAAAAGGAGAATCAATTTTCTCTAGGGATGAGCCCCATGATATATTGTCCAATTAAGTGGTCAGTCCTAAGCACATGCATAAGAGCAACACTGAATGAATTCAGCAGGCTGTATTTATACATTTTATGACAATTAAAACAATCACAGTAACAACATTGAAGAATAAACTCATGCATTTGCTCAACTTTTAATTCCATATTTTAGAGGATACTACTTTTACTTATGAAAAGAAAATAACAGCTAACTCTAAACCAGCTTGATGAAGTGTTTTAAATATTTCAGAAACAAGTATTGATTCTAAAGGAGAGTTCACATGTGGGTATAATTGTACTTATAGTCCATGTGGAGGCAGGAGACAGTGATAGACATGATCCTGGACATGCAGAATTCTATGAAGAAAGGCTGTGATTGTGTCTCAGATGTGAACAACAGTAAAATAATATAGAATAAGGATATAATGAGAGAAAACATGTCCATAGAGTAATACACTGTATGTTTTTAAGCCTGTTATTACAAATAATTGAAGATTAATAATTTATAATTGATTATAGTATAAAAAGGTACAGAAAAACAAGCTAATTTATTGATGAAGAAAACATGACATACTATGATTATGTGTATGTGAGTGTGTGTATGTGAGTGTGTGTATGCATGCAGCAGACAGAGAATAGTGAGAGTCTTCCTCTATGGTTCTTCAGTTTATGTTTGGATTTAAGGTCTCTTTCTGAACCTGAATTTACTATGTTCAGCTAAGCTGATTGTCCAGGGAGCTCCTTGAATGTACCTGTCTTTGTCCCTTAACCCTGGGTACTGCAGATTTGAATTCAAGTCCCCAAACTTTCACAGCTAAGAGCTACTGTCCCATGCTCTCACTTGTCTCCAGTTTCCTTCATATCAAATATTAATACAGTATTTTTAGTTAACTGTAGATACATAAATCCTTACCATTGTACTACATGATCACAGTACTCAACACAGTACCATGTTGTACATATTTGTAGGCCAGGAGCATCCCACATATCCCAGTATATACAGTGGATGAAACTAGACCTAGGTTTGTGTAAATCATCTTCTTTTGAACCATCTAATAATGTACTTTACAGAAGTTATCCTTTCTTATAAACAGTATCTGACAACAAGTAGTAGAAAAATATTCTAAGATAAATAGGAGAGAAATGTAAGAAATTTACTGAATGAAGAAAGTCCCAAATTCAGAAAAAAAGGGAGCCAAGATGTAAGTGAGGTATATATTGTGGAGTTGTACTTAGTGAATAAATAGCATTTTGAATAATAAGTAGAATTAGATTTGATGTGTGTGTGTGTGAGGGGAGGGTCAAGAGAAACATTTTCAAAACCTAAAAAATAAAATATTACATATATAGGTTTCCCCAAAGTCCATGAAAATTAGTAAGTGTAAAGTATTTTTAAAATACATTGCTAATAGAAACAGATAAAAATTGTATATATACCCAGTTTAACAAGACAACTAGATCTACAAAAAAAGAAAACAAGAATATTTCATTTTTAAACCCATTTTCCACTTCTCAGAGGGAAATTTGAAACTCTTAAAAATTTTTTGGCTTGATTACAATATTCTATAAGTGTACACTCTAAGTATTTCATTACTATTTCTAGACAAGATTTGGTGCTAAATAGTCATGAGACTGGGCCATCTTGTCTTCTTCAACAATCCCTCTTACATTCCTCCTTTTAATAAAATGGTTTCTGTTTTGATATAAAGGACACACAATGTTACTACATCCTTAACTATTGTACTGGACCATTTTCCACCTTCTCTGTAAGAAGCTGAATCTGTCCTATATGGCAGCAGTTTCAAAGTATATCATGATATGAATAAGGGTTTTCTCCATTTGCATACGGAGCCATCTGTGAATTTGTTCATTTTGAAAACTCTTAGCCTTAGAGTCTATGAAATTTTTAGTTTCCTCCGTTTGTTCTAAGAATTCCTACCACTTGGCTTGCACCTTGATGGATCAATGCTCAACTTTCTTAAGTTTAAGGTTTGTTCCGTCTTTGCCTTTAGTGCACCTTCTGAGAGGTTTTGTTAATTCTATGTCAGTGCTTTCTTTATTCTGAAATATTTTCACTCAAAAATATTTTCTGTTTTACTTTTATGAAAAAGTTTCCATTAAGGAATTTTTCTTTCCAAAATCTTCCCAGGGGTGTGCTAATATTTACAACCCAGGAACTGAGGAGCTAATCAGAAGAGGGAGATTGAATATGAAAATTCCTCTCAGCTTGTTTTCATATGACTCCATCTGTCACCAAACTATAACTCATGTCCCCAGAATTATAATATTATTATTTGTTCTCTCTAGAAGTAAAAATTCAGATTTATGTGTGATATGAGACAGGCAAATGTTAGTGACCTGATTTAGGGAAGTAATGTGGAGTTTGAATTTTTAATAAAAATTTTATTTATTTACTTTTTTGTACATGGGTTTTTGCCTGAGTATATGTATGCGCATCACATGGATCCCTGGTAGTTGTGGAGATCAGAGGAGGGCACAGAACTCAAGCTGCCGTGCATGCTAAGAACCCAACCCCTCCTTTGCAAGGGCAGCAAATGATCTTAACCATTGAGGTGCCAGCCCTTGGACTTAAAAATTAGACTTTCCACAAGCGGACCATTCTTTGGTTATAGTAGCAATATTGGTTATCCAAGGAAATTGGTGCATCTCTTGAACTTTTGGATTCTATGATGCTGGAGGTTTCTCTTTCGCTGTGTCCCTGTTCTATGTAAGCATCATCTTCCTCTGGACTGCCAAACCAAATCTGTGGCTTCTTCCTTCAATTTCCATCCAGTTCTCCCACTGCACTGTTCACATGGGTATGATCACTGTGTCAGTATTTGCTTGTACTTTTTACTGTCATTTTATTAGCTCAATGGAGAAAATGGTAGAAAAGAAGTCACCTTATTTTATTTAACTAGAAACACGCATTTTAACTTCAAAATTAAAAAAAAAATTCCCCAATTGTTGGCCCAAAAACTGCAAGAAAAAAAGAAATGTGCATCACTTACAAAGGACTGTTGTTTCCTCCATTGACGGCATATATATAGTACTTAACGGTACTTTCAAGTCAGAGCCAGTTTGAATTGTTTGTGTTATTTGTGTTGAATTTTTTGTGTTGTTTGTGTTGCTAATGTCTTCAGCAGTAGGGACTTGTGATCACCCCTGGGAGGCAACCAAGGGCAATAGCAACAGCAGATGTTGTTCTGGAGTCACTTGGACTCCCCCGACCAACAACTTGAACTAAGATTTTGCATTTCTTTAGTTAGGTCATCCTCAGTTTTGTGGGAAGCATTGTCAGCTCAAATGACATAACTTCATTTAAGATCTATATGCTGTGAACAATGGTGACACTCCTGTTTGGGGGTAACTAATAGCTATGGGACTGGATCGAGGTCAACTCAGTATGAGGGAACTCATTCCCAGTAGTAGAAATCCAGTCCACTACCTGGGACTCATGAGGTCCTACTGGTTATCCAATAAAACCTTGTCAGTTCTGAAATCATATATACACTAGTTACACTGGAAAGAATCAGGAGATTGTATTTATATATTTACACACACACACACACACACACACACACACACACGACACACGACACATGTAACAAACATAATAAAAAAAGAGGTCATCAACTTGAGAAGGAGTGTGAGCAAGGGAAGAGTTTCAGGGAGTGAGGAAAGGGGGAGCGATTTGATTATATTGTCAAGACAACATGAAATTAGCAGGCAAATGGATGAAACTAGAAAAGATCATCATGAGTGAGGTAACCCAGACATAGAAAGACAAGCATGGTATGTGCTTACTTATAAGTGGATATTAACTGTTAAATAAAGGATAACCATGCTTTAATCAACAGACCCAGAGAAGCTAAGTAACAAGGAGGGTTCAAGGGACATGCTTGGATCTCCTTGGGAAGGAGAAATAGAATGGATTTGTGAGTGGACTGTGGATGGGTGAGGATGAAAGTATGAGGTATCAGATGGGGGATAGGGAAGAGTACTGGAAGAGACAACTGGAAAAGGGGGCATTTTGGGGTGAGATAGAAATCTACTGCTAAGGAAACTCCCAGGAATCTACAAGGATGACTCCAGCTAAGACTCCTAGTATCAATGGATACATAGACTGAATTGGCCATCTCCTGTGATCTGGCAAGACTTTAAATGGAGGAATTGGGACACCAACCTAGCCACATAACCTTCGATTTTCAGTCTGTCCTGCCTATGGGATGTGCTGGGGTAAGGGTGGTACAGAGATTGATGGAGTGGCCAACCAATGACTGGTCCAGCCTGAGACCCATGTCACAAGAGGGAGCTCATCCCAGAAACTGCCTGAAGAGGACCAGAGGATGAGTGGCCCAGAGACCTGGGAGAGAACCAAACAAAACTAGAAAAGGAAGTCAATGTAATGATGCCTAATGATACTCTGCTACATTAATAGGTAAATAACTCAACTGTTATCAGAGAGGCTTTATCCAGCAACTAATGGAAATAGATGCACAGACCTACAGCCAGACATTGGGCAGAGTTCCAGGAATCCCATGAAAGAGGGAGAGGAAGGATTGTAGGAGACAGAGGGGTCAAGGACACCACAAGAAAACCAACAGAATCAACTAAGGAGGACTCATAGGGTCTCACAGAGACTGAACCAACAACCAGAGAGCCTACATGGGGCTGACTCACCTAGGCTTTCTGCATATATGTTATAGTTGTGCAGCTTGGTCTTCTTGTGGGACTCCTAACAGTGGGAGCAGGGACTGTATCTTACTCCTTTGCTGACTTTGGGACCCCATTTCTCATACTGGGTTGCCTTGTCCAGCTTTCATAGGAGAGGAAATGCTTAGTTGTACTGCAACTTGATATGGCATATTGGGTTGATATCCATGGGAGGCCATTTCCGAACAGAAAAGGAGGAGATGAGGGGTGGGCAGAAAGGAGGTGAAGGGATCAGAAACTCTGGTTGGAATGTAAAAATAAATTAAATTAAAAATTAATATAAAAAACTTAGGCGAGCTTTGAATTTCTCTTAGCAATTGCTTTTATTCAGTACTGTCTTAAGGCTCCTCTCACCCTTCACATCTCACCTTTGTTTCTTGGATAATGTAGATTTCCTCCTAAATTTCTTGATTAAATGGATTGGTTGTGTCAGGCCCTTTGTTTCTAGTTAAGCCACATTTATAGTTTTCTAAGGAAAATGCTATGCCACGGAATAACCTTAGCAGAGTTTGACATTCTGCCATTGGATAATGGGATGCACACTTTGTGTCTAGAAGGCTTTTAAAGTTTCACAAATCCTCATTAAAATGTAAATGTCTGAGGATGGGATCAGCTCTTAAGCTATTAGCAATTACTCTGGTCAAGAAAGTCCAGAGCCAGAGGGAAGTGCAGCTGATCACAGAGAATGACCTTTAACATCCCAGAGACTTTGGTTGAGGGACTTTATGTTGTATTGCTCTAATTTAGTCGTTTATTTTATGGCAATCCTTTGACTTTGCTTTTGTGTTTCAATGTTTCCAAATTTAGTTTCTGGTCTTTTTGTGGCAATCTTTCTTCCCTGTTGTTCTTTTTTCCTCTTGAGCTGCATACTACTTAGGTGTTTTGGAGGTTTAGATAGATTCCAAGGCTGTTTTGTTTATAATTTTATATTTATATTTTTTAATTTTGAGATTATAATGTAATTATACAATTATACAGTTTCCCCTTTCCCTTTCTTCACATGAAATACTTTCCTGTATTATCCCTCTCCATTGCTGCTATTTTAAATTCATGGTCTCTTTTTCTTTCAGTGTTGTTGTTGTTGGTGGTAGGGTGTGTGTGTGTGTGTGTGTGTGTGTGTGTGTGTGTGTGTGTCTAAATATATAAATACAACCTACTCATTCACTACAATGTTACTTGTATGTGTATATTTTCAGGACTGATCATTTGAGTTGCATTACCAGTTGATGTGCTTTTCATTGGGGAAGACTATTTTTCCCACCCTCCTCATTCTTTAGTGTCTCATGGTGCTTTGTCTAGGGTTTAGGCCTCATGAATTTTCTCCCTTTCCACATTAGCACATGGATTGGTATCCTCTTGTTCAGATCATACATAGGCAGCCATGTTGGTGAGACTTCATGGATGTAGTTTTTGACACCAAGTTTTTGCTGTTTTCTTTCTCAGCCAGCAGTGACTGGCCAATGAGCCATTCTACCCGATTACATCTGATCTATATACTCTGTCTATTTTCTCTTCTCAGATCAGTGTTTTCACAGATGAGCCACATTTATTAATTAGTGAACACAGATGGCTGCTAGGATGGTCCTCTGATTCTGGGTTAGTGTACTCTCTTCTAAAAATAACCACATTACAAGGTCAGCATAAAATAAATGACAACTGGAAAGGCTAGCTGAAAGTAACCACTATAACAAAGGGTTAACTTGAAGTATTATTAGTAGGCAGGGCAGATGACTCAGTGAGTAAATCATTTGCTATGCAAGAGTGAGAACAGGAATTTGAATGCCCAAGGTACATGTAAATCTAAATAAGGTAGAATGAAGCTGTAGTCCCAATGCACCAGAAGAGGTAGGAGGCAGAGGCCAGGGAAGTTCATAGCTAGCTTGGCAGGTACAGTTTAAAAAAAGGAGAGTCCATCTCAGAGAAAGTGGGTGGGGATGATTGACACCTGACATTGTCCTCTGACTTCCTCATGTACACCACATGATGCGCATGTCCACAATCACACCCATGAGCATGCACACACACACACACACACACACACACACACACACACACACACACACACACACTACACACAATAAATGAAAAATAATAAAAAATGGTGCTGAAGATGACATCAGTTAAGAGCATCTGTGCTCTTTTAGAGGACCAAGGTTTGATTCCTAGCACTGACAAGGTGGCTCAGTACCATTTATAATTCCAGTTTCAGGAAACTCAACATCCTCTTCTGGTCTATGTGGGCACCAGACATACACATGGTGCACATATATAAATGTCAGCAAATACACAAAATAAAACAAAAATATTATTAGCAACTAAATACTGAATACTAAATCCATTATGAAAGTGTTTCAAATTATAAAATTCTTGTCTGAGGAGGTATATCCAATCTTTGAGGCCAGTTACTTTAGCTACAAGAAAGCAAAGTGCCAGTATGTTTTTCTATTCTATAGTCACACTTAAATCAAAAAAGCTTTTTTTTTGGACATAATCATTTTTATGTTCTCTTTGGAAAATGGAAAACTGCTGTGTTCTAGTCAGTTAATTGAAAGTCTCTTTGCAGCTATCTTCTCTGCTGTATCCCCAGTGCCTTTCATGTAGAAATGGTTTTCAAGTAAAGCACACTTTCCAGCCACTCACAAAAGAGAAGAGCAGTTAAGAACATGGAAGCCATTAGTTTATTGCCAGCACCCACCATGCTCTCAGAATTTTAAACAATCATCCATAAGAAATTTATTTATTTTTTTATAATAATTCCCTGCTTCACTTTAGTAAATGATTGTTAGCTTTAACTTATTTGCTCCCTTGAACAGTTAACAATTCCTATCAATGCTTTCTCATGTTAACTGTACAGTCATTTTTCTGTGCTGGAATGCTCAACTTAAATAGAAATCATTTGTCTCTTTCAGTAGAGAAACCCTACTTTAACATATCATTTGAGAAAATGTGCTGTTTAGTTTTAAAGGTAACTTGACACAACCTAGAATTACCTGGAAAGGGAGTCTTAATGAGGAATTATCTAGACCAGGTTGGCCTGTGGGCACATATAAGGGCATATCATCTGATTGTTAATTGATATAGGAAGATCCAGCCCATTGTAGGTGGCCCTATTCCCTAGACAAGGGTGGAGGTGGTGGGGTGGGGTTGGGGCATAACATGGGGGTCTAGACAATATAGAAGGAGAAAGCTATCTAAGGCTAAGTAAGCAAAGATGTTCTTGTTCTCCCTGGCTCTTGACTTCGGGGATGGGATGTGAGTAGCTGCTTGAGTTGCTGCCTTAACCTCCTGTTAGTGATGGTCTATAACTGGGAACTAAGCCAAGTAAACCCTTTAGTTCCCTACTTTTTTTTTTTTTTTTTTTTTTTTGGTCTTGGTATTTGTTACAGCAACAGAAATCAATCTAGAATAGAATGAAATTCTGCTTTCTTTTCTTTCAATATAAACCTTCATTTTCTGCGATGGCTACATGTATGTGTCTGTGTTGTTTTAATTGCATGGTTATGAGGCATTTAATATTCATAATGTTATATTTTTATGGAAAAAGACATCTTTAAATCACAATGTGCACTCTAACAATCAGTTTTATATTATTCAAAGACATGTCATTATGAGAAGTTGTATCTTGTGAACCTATTAACTAAGATTTAAATAATAATTACTCTGTCTGTAATATGTGGGTCACTCAATTAGTGATCTTAACTTTAAATAAACGTAACAGGCATAAGCAGTCACTGGTGCACACTACAATAAGTTTAACCAGATGTAGCATATGAGCAGACAGTTAACGTCCTTGTTTACCCTCAAATTTACCTCTCGACTTTTCCAGATCTAGGAAAGGTCAAAAATATAAGAGAGCTATTCTCAACTGCAACCTTTACGATAATAATAGCCATTGTGCTGTACTGCTTTTAGTCTGGATTCAATTAGAATCACCTATCTGTCCAACCTGCCAGCTCTAAGATTCCTTTGACACATTTTTCAGAAAAATCTCATTAGGAGCTCAAGAATGTCCCTTATCTGGAAGATATAAAATGTGTGTTGCCTAATGAATTAAAAGTGAAATTATTATAAAACAGCACTTCAATTTATTTAGCTGTTCATGAACATTGTTCTGAAATATTGCTCATAAGAGCCTATTGATTTAATTACTTCAATTTTGCCTTAGTGTAGTTAAAACAAATAATTAACTTTTCACTGTGGTTTAGTTTTCACATTAACAGTGTAATAAATAGCTTTTGTTATACTTTATTAGCCATGATAGTATCATCCAAAAGAAAAGACTCATGTATTTCAAAGATTGTGGGAAAATATCTGAATATATGTACATTGAAAATAAATTAATTTATTTAGTAGCCATAAAATAATTAGCCAAAAGAATATTCAGACTTCACAGAGATAATTAACGTAAAGTTTTAGTGCTTCAGTCTTCTGTAATATGGAACTGATAATGTCTACCTTGCTTCCTCATGAGTTTGTTGACCTTCCACGCAGATGTTACACTTGAGTACCATCTGAGAGATGGGAAGTGAAGAGGTCGGTGCATAGTTCCATTGAATGTATAATAAAACCTAGTTTCATACAGGACATAACTAGACTACATACACCATAAACATATAGTAAAATACATGTAGAAATACCTATCTTTTGTGACCTAGTAGATAGCTTTTCTTTTTTACTGGAAGGACTTGTCTAAAATATTGCAAGTCTACATACACCATTGTAATGTAAAGTCAAAGATAAGTTTAAAATATACCTAGCTAAATTCTATGCTGATCCCTGACATTATAAAATGTACATGTTTCTCTGTATGCATGAGACATGTATAGAATTACATAACACCTAAGTTTGTATTTTAATACATTTAATAAGTCTATTTTAAATTATCAAATTATAATTACCATTTAATAATCTACTTTGAAATAAGCTAATACAACAGATGCTGATATTTCAATAATGTAAGCTTGGTAATAAATCAACTTGTGGAATATATTTTGGGAAGGAATGTATTCTGTATCATTTTAAAGAAAATAACCACAGCAAGCAATGAAATAGTCAATATTTTAAAATGTAAGTTTCTGATTGAGTTAACAAGTAACAATTGTATATTGAGTAGAAAACAAAAAATATTTTTTGGATAATAATCTGTTGAGTAATAATAGAAGTTATATATATTTTTTTTTTTGGTTTTTCGAGACAGGGTTTCTCTGTGTAGCTTTGTGCCTTTCCTGGAACTCGCTTTGGAGAGCAGGCTGGCCTCGAACTCACAGAGATCCGCCTGGCTCTGCCTCCCGAGTGCTGGGATTAAAGGCGTGCGCCACCACCGCCCGGCTTAGAAGTTATATTTTTAAAAAGATTTTTGATAAGTTTTTGAGACAAGATCTTATGTATCCCAAGCGGCCTTAAACTCACCATGTAGCCAAGAACAACCTTAGTTTCTGATCTTCATGCCTCTGCATTCCTGGTACCACTTACTTCACCTGCTTTCTTAGAGCTAGAACTAGAATTCAGGACTTTGTGCAGTCTAGGCAGGCACTTTACCACTGACTTTCTTTCCCATTGCAAAAGTCATGTTCTTAATAGTTGGTTGCATGTCAATTGTTTTCCTTATCTTGCTCTCAGGACTGAATTAACTGCTTCTTTCCACATGTTGATAGCTGAGCTCTTTGAGAAATTTACTAAACCTTAATGCTTGTACTTGGTTAGTTATTGCTCTCTGCTTACAGATTTTCATTTTGGTAAGCATTTAGTTACTGCAGAGGTTTCTCAGTCTAAGAGAAACTAATGTGTTTCCTAGGCAGGAAAGGGGAGGAGAGGCCTCTTCTTGTCTGGTTCTTTTTTGTTTTCAGTGCTCTATTAACAAATGGGCTCTCACTCTTGAACCTTCAGTTTCCCATGGCTCAGTTGTTGCTTCATTGTCCTTTCTCCCGTAGGCAGCCTTGGGAGCTCTCAAGCTTTGGGATGTAAGTTTGTTTGAAAGCATTGACTCAACTGATAAATCTCCTTGATATGGATGTCCTTACCCTTCTGAACTAAGGTAGGCCACTGCCCATCTGGACCTCTGCTAACTCAGTCCCTTCTTTGTAGCTCTGCTAATTGCCTGCCTTGTCCTATTGAAATGGAAGCACAAATGCTAGCCTTCTGGTGTTGCTAGTCGGCCTGATATTACTTTGTGGCTCATAACTGGGTGTCATTCTCTTTGTGATGTAGAGAGCATTCTAGCTACAAGTAACACCTCCTGTGATGAGAGACAGGAGTCTCTCATGGCTCCCAGTTCCATCTTCATCAACTTATACTATAGAAATATCTGTTTTTTGTTCTGAACTAAATCAGCATTCCCACTGGTTCTCTTTT
The DNA here is from genome assembly GCF_049852395.1 of Peromyscus maniculatus bairdii. Taxonomy (NCBI): domain Eukaryota; kingdom Metazoa; phylum Chordata; class Mammalia; order Rodentia; family Cricetidae; genus Peromyscus; species Peromyscus maniculatus. The sequence continues at coordinate 2,131,497 of NC_134858.1, forward strand.
TTTCCCTACTTTGAATCCATCAACAACAGTGAGATTACATTGCAGACAATAAATAATAATGGATGGGAGTGACTATTACTGATAACTCAGTTTTCTGTGGAAAAATTTCACTTTCTCTTCTACTACTAGGGATGAACAACAAAGTCAAGGCCTCTGTGTGGATCCCAGGAGTCATTTTCCTCATAAAGAATAGCATAGTAAAAATTCTCCAGATTTGGCCAAATTTGTTTATTTCCTAGTATTAGAAATTCTTGCTTTCATTCTAACATCATTGTTTCCAGCAGGTAAGCATGCTGTCTGCTAATGGCCACTGTTAGGATGCTTGTCGGTGTTCTCTAGTGTTATTGAAGTAAAACTTAAGAACCTTAAGATTTCCTGAAAGTTTATTTTGTTGTCCTGTGGGTTAGTGTGATTTAGGATTTAAGACTCTAACCCTAAATCACTTTCACAATGCTAAATTCTATCCATTTTAAATCAATAAACATTTAAATGTATAAATATTCAATACAATTTCTTTCTCTTTCCTTCTTTCAGTTTTACAAAACAAGATTTTGCTCTTCCCAATCCTTTTTTTTTTAATTCATAATTTCATCCTCTGAAATTTCTATTCTTGGATTTTTGTTGACTAAATAGCTAAATTTCATTATCATCAATTTTTTTATTATAATTTCATTACTAGTACAACGAGATTTCTGTTGCTATCTATTCCATATCATATTTACTTAATGATTGAAATTAACTGATTAAGTTTCTGGATTGACTTCTTATATAACCTAGGATTGACTTCTTATATAATCTATCTATATATTAAAGATGCCCATTCTATATTTTAATATATGTTTTATTATTATAGCTTAAAATTAAGAAGCTCATATGTGGAAGTGAACATTTTTAATTTATTCACATATATTTTGGAATTCATTTTAAAACTAAGAAACATTAATGTACAGAGCTATTAGAATCTTAGGCAAGGCATGTTTAGATTTGTAAGACATATACTTACTACAATTCTTTTCTAAATTTGTACTTGTATTTCATAACTTTGTGTCCATCGTGGGCTTTGTATATTCTCTCTCTTGCAAATATACATACAATCTTTGGTTTCTTCTGTATTCAAACTTCTAATACATTCTTTCTGTACAGCCTGTTGGGTTTATTTTGGGATTCTTGCTTCCCTTAACAAAACCAAACAGGAACATTTATATTGTAAGAACAAAGGCTGAAAGCAAAAACTATGAATTCTTTATAAGAAAAAATGTTCAGGGTTCCAAGTATAGTCATTGCCCAATGAGAATTAGTTCAACCCAAATCTTTTTAAAAATGCTGAGAGGAAAGTCACATGCCACGATGCACATAAGCAACAACTTTATAGTAAAAATGAGCATTTCTTTTGATATAGTTTTTCTTATTTCCCATATATTTATGCTTTAAATATTTACTGATCCTTAACTTCTTCTCTTGAACTTTAAGCCTGATGGAGGAATGAGAACACTGATGTCATTCACATTCCACATTTGGCACTCATTGAAGGGAGTTGGAAGGCAACTTGATGTTTGTCCAGTTTTGAAAATGTATGACTAAAATGATCATTGCAGTACATGAGCTATTTACCATGGAAACTAGATTTGCTTATAATTTCCAAATCTTACTCATTGCTGCTAACACAAAGAACAAACACCACAGCTTTCTATCACTTCAGTGGGCCTTGGGAGAAGATTTTAAAATAGAACAGATTTAAGATCTGATCTATTGAAAGTACCTACATAAATGAATTCACATAGAAGAAGAACAAAGAATCTGACTTTGGCAAGTGAACTACTATGTTTGATTTTAGGATAATGGATAAGTTGGATGAATAAATTAAGTTTTAAATTGTATTCTAGTGCACAAATATACAGAAAAGGGAGGATTTGATTGACAATGAAATTTAAATGAAAGAAACTACTCTACAAACCCATTAAAATAATGTAGGATATCAAGAAGTCACTATGCTCAACCTGGATATGTTTGTTGATTATGTTGATTAGAAACAGGCTTCTCTGCTAAGATAAAAAACACAGTGATAGCTGATGCTGGCGAGTATGTGGAATATTTATTTAACCAGGCAAAGTTGTGTTATATTTGTTTATGCTGCATTTGTTTAGTGATATAAGGATATGTGTTTAATTATGTTAAGATGTGTTGCATTTGTTTTACTTTGTCTGCCTAAGGCACTTGATTGGTTTAATAAAGAACTGAATGGCCAATAGCTAGTCAGAGTGAGGAATAGGCAGATCAAGGGATAGTTGGGGCTGCTGGGCAGAGAGAATAAGTAGGAGGAGAAATCTAGGCTCAAAAAAGAGGAGAGAAGAAAAGAGAAAAGAATGAAGAGAAAGAGAGAGACATGCCTGGGGCCAGAAGCCAGGCAGCTGCCAGCCCAAAATGAGAAGCAGTGAAAGTCAGATTACAGAAGGAAAGAAAAGTAAAAAGTCCCAAGGCAAAAAGGTAGATAAAGAGATGCAGGTTAATTTAAGTTAAAAGAACTAGTCAGAAATAAGCCTAAACTAGGCTGAGCATTCATAATAATAATAATAATGTCTCTGTGTCGTGATTTGGGAGCTAGCTGGTTGGTGACTCAAAAGAAAAAGCCTGATACACTCCTCCATTGCTGGTGACAGTGCAAACATGTGCAGCCACTTTGGAAATCAATATGGCAGTTTTTCAGAAAATTGGAAATTGATACACTTCAAGATCCAGCTATTCCACTCCCAAAAAATACTATCTCCTATTACAAAGATACTTGCTCAAGTATGTTCATAGTAGCTTTATTCATAATATCCAGCAGCTGGAAACAACCTAGATGCCCCTTAACTGAAGAATGGATAAAAAAAATGCGGTATGATTACACAACGAAGTACTACTCAGCTGTTAAAAACAATAACATCATGAAATTTTCTGGCAAATGCATGGAACTAGAAAAAAATCATTCTGAATGAGATAACCCAGACCCAGAAAGACAAACATGGTATGTACTCACTTATAAGTGGACATTATCTGTAAAATAAAAGATAATCATGCTTTGGTTCATAAACCCAGAGAGGCTAAGTGAAAGGGAGGGCCCAAAGTGAGATGCAAAGATCTCCCTGGGAAGGTGAAATAGAATAGATTCCATGGGAGTACTAGGGGCAGTAGGGTTAGGAACAGGGGACAAGTGGGAGTTCAGGTAGTCCTGCAGAAAAGGGAATGGTGGGAGAAGACTGGAGGGACACCACGAGAACATGGCCCACAAAATCAACTGACTGGGACTCATGGTGTCTCAAAGAGATCAGGGAGCCTATGGGGGTCTGACCTATGTCCTCTGCATATATGTTATGGCTGAGTTTTCTTGGTGTTTTTGTGGGATTCATAACAGTGGGAGAGGGAGTGGTCACTAATTATTTTGCCTACTTATGTGACCCCTTTCCTCTTACTGGGTCTGGCCTTGATGTGATAGTGTGTACCTGCTCTTATTGTAGCATATTATGCCATGTTTGGTTGATGTCCCTGCGAGACCTGCTCTTTTCTGAGGGGAGACGGGTGGGGATACATCTGGGATGGGGAGAGACTGGAGGGAGAGGAAACTGCAGTTGGGATATACTATATGAGAGAATAATAAAGAAAAAAAAAAGAAACAGGCTTCTCTGAAGGTGATGTGTACCTTTCTTGCATGAATTCTCAACTACAAAGCAATTTACCATTTGCTGAATATCCTGCTTTATTTTCTCTGACTAAGTCTGAATTATTTAAGTCACTGAAAGAAATATCAATGCTAATACATGGAGGCAAGCAAATTTTGGTAATAATAGTAAAATAACTGACTCTAAACCTCTAAGCTGTGGCTTTCTAGTATATTGTGGATTTTCTTTTATATTTTACTGAGGATGACACATATCTCAGTCTTACCAAATGACTACAGAGATGTCTGCTGTTCTCTCTAGCTTAGTGTCTCCCTCTCAAGTCAGTTCTCTCCACAGCAATTTTTATTCTCAGACTTTAAAGCTCATCAGTGAATTCCCATTATCCCTAAGATAAAACACAGATGCTTTGAGTATTCTCTTATTTCATTCTCTCCCTGTTTCATTTCCCCTACACACATGTCTCATTTCAGAACCTCTCCTCAGCTGTGTGGATGTTCCATGCTTGCTGTCTTTGTCACTGTTCTCATTGCTGTGACAGACATACCCAGCGGGAACACTCAGAGGACTGAGAGATTATCTCTGCTCACTGCTTCAGATGGATTGCAGCCCACCATTGCAGTTCCTTGACAGCCATAACCTGAGGCTGTGCTGTTTAGATGCACCAAAAGAAAGCAGAGGCTGCCAGGAAAGGAGGAGCATATGAAACTTTCAAAGGCCTAGTGACCCATCTCCACAGTCAGGCCTGCTTCCTGATGGCCACACCTAATGATCTACCTCTACTAGTCAGGACCACCTCCTAACGGGCACAGAGCTTTTGGGATAACTATAGCTAGGGACCAAGCTTCAAAACATGAACCCGTGGGAATACTTTGTACTTAAACTATAGCACCTCGCTACTGTTTCTTCAGGAAGACACCACTTCTTCATGAGTCTTTGCAAAGCCACCGGGTTTAGCCTAGGTTTGAGTTTATGCTGTTCTCCCTTTCCCTTATCATACACCTATCACACCATTGGAAAAGAACCACTTACGTAATTAACTTCTTTTCTCCTTCTAGACTGTGGTTGTTAATAATTTCTGATATCATGCACCTATTTAGCATTCCACTGAGGTCTGCAGTTCCTATCTCAGAACAATGCTTTTAAAAGTAGCAAATGAACAACACAGGATTACAAAAGAAATCACTTATATTGAAATTCAATTTCAACGCATTAGGAACAACATTTATGACATCATAAGCTATTTACTTTTTACTAATGCATTGAATAATAAAACCTAATAACAAGTGACTTAGAGCTCTCTTTCAGTGTCTGCAGCATAAGGCACCATGTCAAAGGTGTTACTCATGTGTCTGTGGTTTGTTGTCTATATTCATCATTTAATTTAATGCCAAGTGTCAGGCAAAGGTTAAAAAATGTAATTATGGTGCATTTGTTTTCCTACAAATGCTTATAACTCTTTTCTCCCTCGCTAGATGAAAATCTTCATTGAGGGAATGTTTTATTTCTTCTTTAAGGGCCTCTATCATCTTCTTAAAGTCATTTTTAGGGTTGATTTCTTCTGTTTCTTCTGTCATGGTATGTTTAGGTCTTGCAGGTGTAGAATCACTAGGTTCTGATGTTGCCATATAGGTCTTTATGTTGTTGCCTGTATTTTTGCACTGGCGTCTACTCATCTTTTCCTCTGTGCGGTACAGGTGGTGTCTGTGTCTGAGAGTGCCTCTCTTGTTCTAATTTTTAGTCTTGGTTTAGTAGGGGTTCTTGGTTAAATTGGTGCTATTGGGCTGTTTCTTCAGGGACAGCTGATTTCAGTCAGTGAATTATATACTTATGATTCTGGTGATCTGGTTTAGTGGCTGGGTAGCGCCTTCTTCTGTGTTCCCAGGTCACGTTTTGTTCATTTGTCAACTCCTCAGCTGATCTTGTTTCTTCAGACTTCAAACTGTAGGCATCTGAATCCTCTCCCAGATGGGTTTCAGCTGAGCAGGGTAGTCTCACCAACACCTCCAAGTTGTTGGGTTTCACAGGATCAGCAGTTGGGCCCTGGGTTGTCCCCAGATGGAGTGCCCAGACTCACCCTGGTTCCGACCCACGGAGATAGCCTTCTCCCCAGGTGTTGGGGCCAGGGACATCCCCGCTCCAAGCTGCGTCCGCCCCTCTCTATCCCCGGGCCTGTCCACCCCTGCGGCCCGCCGCCACAGGCCCACCTGTGTCCATTTGTCTCAACCGCCGGGCCTGTATGTCCCCATCAGCTGCCGCTGGGTCTGTCTGCCTCTGCGGGCCGCCAACGGGCCTGTATGTCTCTGCCGGCTGCCACCGCGGGTCTACCTACCTCTGCTTGTCACTGCTGCTGGGCCCATCCACCTCTGCGGGCTGCCTGAATGTCTCTGTCGGCCACCACCGCCAGCCTGTCCACCTCCGTCTGCTTATCTCTGCCGCAGGGCCTGTCCACCTCTGTGGGCCGCCGCTGGGCCTGAATGTCTCTGCCAGCTGCCGCCGGGCCTGAATGTCCCCTTCAGCCGCCGCCGGGCCGTCCACCTCCGCGGGCCGCCACCACAGGCCTACCTGTGTCTGCTTGTCTCCGCCATTTTTTTAGATGAAAATCTTTGTACTATATTACCCATATCATAATAACAGGTACTATAGCTACCTTATTATAGATGAAAAGTGTGTGTGTGTGTGTGTGTGTGTGTGTGTGTGTGTGTGTGTGTGTTTGTACAGATGGGTGGGGTAATTATTATATGGCCATATAGTAACACAAACATTTAACAATGAGGAACCCAAAACTTACCATTACACCATTTATATATGTGTATATATATATATACATATATGAATATATATATCCATATTCCTAGGTGATATGCACACATATATAGTATAGATTCCCAAAGCTCACCATTCGTAATAACACACACACACACACACACACACACACACACACACACACACACACATATATATATCAATTAATTTTCTAGGTTACACATATGCACACATAAGTACTTTATAGCATGGAGATCTGATTGCTCTCTATTTATAGGCACATGTGTATGCCTATATGTCTAAATCAGTTCCCAGGAAAGGAACTGACTTGGAGATAAACCTGTAAACAAGACAAAAACCTTATGTCACAGAGCTTGTGTTCCCTTGAAGATGAACTCAGCCTTCGCCTGTTGTAAGTATCAGTACTGTGTATGGACTTGAACATTCTTTTGCTTTGCCATCTTCTGAACTCACTAATCACTGACAAATATAGATTTTCATCAACTACTGACATTCTGAATTAGCTGGATGCCAAAAAATATTTTTAAAACCGAGAATAATAGTTATTATTCTTTAACTTTTTTTTTTTTTATTACTGGCTACATTTAGAGATCCTTGACCTAAACTATTGTTTTCTTTATATCCCACCCTAGCCCTCTGGCCCAGGGAACTTCATAAAAAATAGGATGGAAAAATTTTAAGATGGATAGAGGATATCTATCTGGAGAATAGAGAAGAATGTCAGGAACACTGCCTTCCAGACATGGCATTGCATTGCAACCATGAGTACACAGAAGCTATGGATTCCTGCGAAAGTTTAGGGTCTCTAGTTGTCCACCAAGGATGGAGGATCTGCCCACGTGCTCCTAATCCTTCCCTGAACAGCTATTGGCTGTTAACGGTTGCTAGAGAAGGGGGTATCGCTAGTTGCTGATGGTGTAGGCACTGAAAGACTAGATCAGAAAAATAAAGAGGCCAGGAATCAGGACGTAAGAGGATAAATGTGGGAATGAATAAAACCACAACACACACACACACACAAACACACACACAAACACACACACACACACACACACACACACATACACACACCACACCACTATATCTATCTATATCTATATCTACATCTGTATCTATATCAATATCTATATCTACATCTGTATCTATATCTATATCTATATCTCCATATATGAAACCCCCAAAGTAAATATGTAAAAGAAAACAATGTAAAATTGTAATTACCCCCATCTCTGTGTATGGACTCATAAGGTTTCTGTTTTCTGAGTACATAGGTGTCTGTTGCCTGTTCAGTTTTCAATTTTAAATAAATTTAAAAAATCGAGGGATTCAAGAATAATGATAAATATACTTATTTAGTGTCTATCCTCTTTTAATTATTAGTGGAAGAAAAATGTAAATATTTTCATGTATGTTATGAATGCATGTTCCCACTTTAAAACACACATATTCAACACAAAAACAGTATATATAAAGACTTGTTAGATTACCCTGATTCCTAAACCAAACAAGGATACAACAAAAAAAGAGAACTACAGATCGATCTCCCTCATGAACATTGATGCAAAAATACTCAATGAAATACTGGCAAACAGACTCCAAGAACACATCAAAACAATTATCCACCATGATCAAGTAGGCTTCATCCCAGGGATGCAAGGGTGGTTCAACATACGAAAGTCCGTCAATGTAATACACCATATAAACAAATTCAAAGCAAAAACAACAACAACAAAAACATGATCATCTCACTAGATGCAGAAAAGGCATTTGACAAAATCCAACACCCCTTCATGATAAAGGTCTTGGAGCGATCAGGAATATAGGGACATATCTAAACATAATAAAGGCAATTTACAGCAAGCCAACAGCCAACATCAATTTAAATGGAGAGAAACTCAAAGCGATTCCACTAAAATCAGGAACAAGGCATGGCTGTCTGCTCTCCCCATACTTATTCAATATAGTACTTGAAGTTCTAGCCAGAGCAATAAGACAACATAAAGAAATTAAGGGGATACAAATTGGAAAGGAAGAAGTCAAGCTTTCCCTATTTGCAGATGACATGATAGTTTACTTGAGTGACCCCAAAGATTCAACCAAAGAACTGATACAGCTTATAAACACCTTCAGCAACATAGCAGGATACAAGATCAACTCAAAATAATCAGTAGCCCTCCGATATGCAATTGACAAAGAGGCTGAGAAGGAAATCAGAGATACATCACCCTTTACAATAGCCATAAATGATATAAAATACCTTGGAGTAACACTAACCAAGAAAGTGTTAAGGACCTATATGACAAGAATTTTAAGTCCCTGAAAAAAGAAATTGAAGAAGACGTCAGAAAATGGAAAGATCCCCCATGCTCATGGATAGGCAGAATTAACATAGCAAAAATGGCAATCTTACCAAAAGCAACCTACAGATTCAATGCAATCCCCATCAAAATACCAACACAATTCTTCACAGACCTGGAAAGAATTATACTCAACTTCATATGGAAAAACAAAAAACCCAGGATAGCCAAAAGAATCCTGTACAGTAAAACAACCTCTGGAGGCATCACGATCCCTGACCTCAAGCTCTACTATAGAGCTACAGTAATAAAAACAGCTTGGTACTGGCATAAAAACCAACATGTGGACCAATGGAATCAAATTGAAGACCCTGACATTAATCCACACACCTATGAATGTATAATTTTTGACAAAGAAGCCAAAAGTGTACAATGGAAAAAAGAAAGCATCTTCAACAAATGGTGCTGGCATAACTGGATGTCAACGTGTAGAAGGCTTCAAATAGATCCATATCTGTCACTGTGCACAAAACTTAAGTCCAAGTGGATCAAAGACCTCAACATAAATCCAGCTACTCTGAACCTGATAGAAGAGAAAGTACGAAGTATTCTTAAACACATTGATACAGGAGACCACTTCCTAAATAAAACACCAGTAGCACAGGCATTGAAACAATCAATCAATGGGACCTCTTCAAACTGAGAAGCTATTGTAGAGCAAAAGATATGGTCAACAAGGCAAAGTGACAGCCTACAGAATGGGAAAAATCTTCACCAACCCCACATCTGACAGAGGACTGATATCCAGAATGTATAAAGAACTCAAGAAATTAGACATCAAAATGCCCAACAGTCCAATTAAGAAATGGGCTATAGAACTAAACAGATAATTCTCAATAGAAGAAGCTAAAATGGCTGAAAGACATTTAAGGAATTGCTCAACATCCCTAATCATTAGGGCAATGCAAATCAAAACGACTCTGAGATACCACCTTACACCTGTCAGAATGGCTAAGATCAAAAACATTGAAGACAGCTTATGCTGGCGAGGATGTGGAGCTAGAGGAAACTCTCCTCCACTGCTGGTGGGAATGCAAGCTTGTACAACCACTTTGGAAATCAATATGGTGCTTCTTAGAAAATTGGGAATCAATATCCCCCAAAATCCAGCTATACCACTCTTGGGCATATACCCAAGGAATGCTCAGTCATACCACAAGGGCACTTGCCCAGCTATGTTCATATCAGCATTGTTTGTAATAGCCAAAACCTGGAAACAACCTAGATGCCCTTCAACTGAAGAGTGGATAAATAAAATGTGGTACATATACACAATGGAATACTACTCAGCAGAGAAAAACAATGACACCATGAGGTTTGCAGGCAAATGGATGAATCTAGAAAAAAATCATCCTGAGTGAGGTAACCCAGGCTCAGAAAGGCAAACATGGTATGTACTCACTCATAGGAGGATACTAGATGTAAAGCAGGGATGACTGGACTGCTACTTACAACTCCGGGGAGGCTACCTAGAGAGCAGGACCCTGGGAAAGACACAGGGATCCTGTGTCTTTGGCAGAGAAATGGATGAGATATACATGGACACCTGGACATGAGTGGGGGTAATGAAGGGCAAGGGTCAAGGGAAAGAGAGCTTGGGGGAGTGGGAGATCCCAGCTGGATCAAGAACAGAGAGGGAGAACAAGAAATAAGAGACCATGGTAAATGGAGACCACATGAGAATAGGAACAAGCAGGGTGCTAGAGAGGTCGACAGTAATCCACAAAGATACCTCTACAATAGACTACTGGCAATGGTGGAGAGACAGCTCAAAATGACCTACTCTGGTGATAGGATGGCCAAACACCTTAATTGCCATGCTAGAAATCTCGTTCAATGACTAAAGGAACCGGATGCAGAGATCCACAGCCAGGCCCCAGGTGGAGCTCTGAGAGTCCAGTTGGCGAGAATTGTTGAGACCAAGGTTGGGAAAAGCACAGGGACAACTAGCCAAACGAATGGAAACACATGAACTATGAACCAATGCCTGAGGAACCCCCAACTGGATCAGGCCCTTTGGAAGAGTGAGACAGTTGATTAGCTTGATCTGTTTGGGAGGCACCCAGGCAGTGGGACCAGGACCTGTCCTTAGTGCATGAGCTGGCTGTTTGGAACCTGGGGCTTATACAGGGACACTTGACTCAGCCCGGGAGGAGGGGACTGGACTGAATCTACCAAGTTGAACTCAATCCTCAGGGCAGTCTTTGCCATGGAGGAGATGGGAATAGAGGTGGGCTGGGGGGAAGGCGGGGGTGGGAGGGGGGAGAACAAGGGAATCCATGGCTGATATGTAAAATTAAATTAAATTAAAAAAAAGTTTCAGTTACTGAAAAAAAAGGCTTGTTAGGGTAAATTGAACAAGTTTTAAACATATGGTTAAGAATTTTCCATATGAAAAAAGACTTAATTCATGCTTGGCAAGTAATAATGCTTCTTATGATGTAATAGCTCAAACTTATAATTACAAGGTTAGATTTTGTTTCTTGTTTTACTGTAAAAATTTTGTTTTACTGTAAAAATTTGGCCAAGTATAAGTCACTTTAGTTTTAATTTCTTAATTTCTTTCTTTCTTTTTTTTTTTTTAAAGAATTATTTATTTACTTATGTATACAGTGTTCTCTCTGCATGTATGCCTACAGGCCAGAAGAGGGCACCAGATCTCATTACAGATGGTTGTGAGCTACCATGTGGTTGCTGGGAATTGAACTCAGGACCTCTGGAAGAGCAGCCGATGCTCTTAACCTCTGAGCCATCTCTCCAGCCCTAGTTTTAATTTCTAACATTAAGGGTTTTCTTTTTATATCAGAAGCACAAACACACACACACACATACACACAGACAAACACATTCAACACATACAAACACAAACACAATGCACACAGGTACATGTACACAATACATACACAAACACAACACCCATACAACACACACACATAAAACATATACACACAACACGGACATACAATACACACACATACAACACATATAACCACAATACACACACACACATACACACATACCAATACAACAATTAAAGAAAAAGTGGCTGTGAATTTGAAAGAGAGAAAGGGAGGAAGGTGACATGGGAGGGTTTAGAGGAAATGATGTAACTATATTATAATCTTAAAAAATAATAAAGTACTTATTTTATTTTTCTATATGTATATATGTGTTTCTTTGTGGATGTATTTGCACATGCCTGTGGGTTCCTGCAGAGGATTGAACAATGCATTGGTTCGCCTGGAGCTTGTTATGAGCTGACTGATGTGGGTGCTGGGAATCAGCCTTGGCTCCTCTGCAAGTTCAAGAAGTACTCTTAACACTGAACCTTCTGTCCTTCTCAGCAATATAATTTTCTAGTGCTGCTGAGGAAGACAGAATTCACTGCATCTTGAGACTAGCAGTCACCTCAGAGTAGCTGAACTGTCTTTAAGGAGTTCATATTATCAGGAACAAGTTTTTAGTGCAGATATATAGTTGAGGTAGTTGAGAACACTGAACAGGACCAGACTCAACATGTTAGTCATTAGAGAAAAGAAACAATTGAGACTTCAGGACTAATTCTCCTTGACAATTCGGAAGGCAGATCAGCAAAATGCATATTGTGTCTACATACTTCTAATGCTACACTTGGATTAGAAATTAGTATATTTCCAATGGCCCCTGTAGAAGAATTTAATAATACTATTGTATGTATTAAATGCACAATCTTTATTTTATAAGCCGGATCTACTAAAGCAGACTGCATTGGTCTATATTACTAGTAGCATACATTTGAGTACATTTAATTTTGTTCCAATTTGTCACGGAAGAAAATACACTTTGTAATTTTCTTTTCTTTTTTAAAGTAGTACCATCATTCATAATTCAGCATTTTTAAAAATTATTTTACACTCAAGCTAAAGGTTCTCTGATGTACTCTGTATTAAATGAACAACACAGGGGAGAAAAAAAAAATAAAACTATCCTGAGACACTTTCAGCAAGAAAGCCATCTGGGCTGCGGCTCCCTCAGCACTTTCAGGCATGGATCTGTCCAGCTCATCACCCGCCCAGTGGGAGAGCAACATTCAGAGAGGCCATTGGATATGCTGACACGGACTCACAATGATAAATCGAGCTGAATGCTGCCAATAGCACAAGGATATTGCAGTGGGCAGCCCAAGTTTTTTAGGTCAGAAAAGTACATGAACCATCCAGACAGATAAAAAAGGAAATAGAGTTATATACTGTCCAGGCACAGCAATCTGTTATTTTAACTTGTGTTTCCAAGCCAGAGTTCTTCTCATTCATGAGCTTCTTCAGATCTCACAAAGTATTTTTATATTTTTGATACTTAAAAACATAAAATTTTGAATGTCAGCAGTAATGTGATAATTACATATCTCACAAACTTCTAGTAAGGTCTTAATTGACTATCACATTTTCCAATTTATGGTACTACGTTTAATCCTTTTAGGTCCCTGGCTTGGGACAGAAAGTGAAAATCTTGGGAAGAATGGTGATGAAGGGCATTGAGCATTTATTATGGATGCTTCATATTTTGTTTTTATTTCTTGGAACTTGACAGGGTAGATAAAAGCTGGCAAGGCAGCTATTGAGGCACCATGTCACATTAGCAACACGGAAGCCTCTGAAGCTTGTATGTCACCTGCTACTGGGTTTGGTAGTTGAGAGGTGGGTGGACAACACATGTATCCACAGTGATTGACAGAGCTAAAGGGAATTTGTCCCCCAGTGCTGGTACTGAATAACTGCAGCGTGACACACACCAATGCATGTTGGCGTTTGTAAGGTAGCAGATGTCTCTCTGACAGGTTAGTTGGAGAAAACAGTTTGCATAGTAAAAAGATGCAAGAGATTGGGAGATGGAGTAAAGATATTTGGAGAACTTCCCACCAGGCCTGCAGTTCTCATCTGTGCAGGTGGAAGAGGAAAATGAATTATTTTCTCTCAGGTTTTGGGAGGCAGTTTTGCATTTTGAATAGCTGACAGCATTTAATAGCCACGTGAGAATGACAGGGGAAAAAATTCTACATTTCTCTCTTCACTTGCAGAAGCATAAAGTCCCCTTGTGTGACTCAGACTGCCTTGATCATCCATCAGTGATGCTGTCCTCTCCATTTTAAATAACAGTGCTTCAGCAGCCTATTCTTCAAATTGACATTTAAGATAGTTAAGAATACCACAATGGCTTCACTTAGCTGTGTGTGTGTGTGTGTGTGTGTGTGTGTGTGTGTGTGTGCGCGCGCACGCGCGCTGCTTCTTTTGATCAGCAAAGTCACCCCAAACAATAATGAAATTAAAAGCATTTATTTAGGGACTTTGCTTATGTAAGCTAGAATTTCACTTCACTGGGTCACAATATTATCTTTGGTGTTTTTCTTTTGAGGGATGTCAATGAAAATAAAACTGTTCATGTCATAGGGCAAGTTAATTAAGGGTCCTTCAGAACTAGGATTCATAAGCAGACTAAGTTTCCAGAACAAAGCAAAGCAGAATCCCACCTGTGGACACCTGGTGTATTTGGTAAAGATGTACTTCTGGTTGGCAGAGGTAAGAGTGAAAATTGTCACTAGACCTGTTAAATTCTCTATGAATCTAGAGGATATAAAAATCTACGGTAGACTAGAGTCATATGGAAACTTCTCTATCAGTCTAAAGTCGAACACAAGCCTTGAGAAAAAAGGTAAGAGTGGCTTTTCATGTATGAATTTATTTCTATTAGTGGAAAACACTAAGATTTTTGTTTGTTTTCAGACTGGAATTCTCTTTGTATGATTGATTCTCTGGCCTCAGCCAGCTAAAACTAGGATTACAGTTATGTACCTCCACTATTACCATACTACATATTCAATGTCAAGTAATTATTATCCTAAGTTGTCTGAATTGTCTGACATTTCTTTGAAGATTGTCAGCTTTTTAGGCAATACTACAAGGCTTAGAATGTTTGTTTATGATTATACTTCATCCTTCAGATGATGGCAGTGCTGATCAAGTACATTCATCTACCTATATATTCTAGTTTCCTTTCTCTTGCTATGATGAAACACTCAGACCAAAAGCAACTTGGGGAAGGGTTTTATTTGATTTACAATTCCAGTTCACAGTTCATGATTAACAGAAGTCAGTACAGGAACTCGAGCAAGAATATGAAATAGAAATCATGGAGAAATGCTACGTTCTGGCTCCCTCATAGTCTCATGCTAAACTACTCTGCCTAGGGAATGGTGTCACACACAGTAGGCTGTAAACTTTTGTATCAATCCATAATGAAAACAATCTTCACAGTCATGCCATGGTCCAATCTGTTGTGGGCAATGTCTCAGTTGATTTCTTTCTCAGGTGACTCTGGGTTGTGGCAAATTGACAGTTAAAGCTAACTAACTAGGACACCATATTTCATTAAAATTGCCCAACTTCCTCTTTTGGTTATAGACATTTTTGTCCTGTATCCTAATTCATATTGGTTTGAGAATTTAGGCATTGGTTATTTAGTTCTTTCAATATATGCCTCATGCCACTATGTAAAATATTTTATGGGATTATATTTAATCTGAATTTTAATATTTATCCACATTTACCAGTTTCTGTTTTTCATTCATTTTTCCTGGAGGTGTTATTACCCAGTGAAGTCTTTTGAAGACTTTATGTTGATATTTGCAACTGTTCATTGAAAGTAACAAGGAGACTATTACGGAATGTCTCAATTCCCTTAATTTTATGATAATTATGTACAATTTGTGGGTTGATTATTTAATAAGAGTTTAAAGTCACATGATCAGAATGGTATATCATAAAATCTTTTATTAAGTATTGTTTTATTGTAAATGACTGAATTTTATGTTAGATTCATGGATTAAATATGGCTAATTATCTTCTTTCCATTTTTTTAATATGAGAGGTGCTGGTCTTCCTTGCAATGGATGACCAATCTACTAGTCATTGAATAGGAGCAGGTTACAGTGAAGGTCATATTTTTAATGCTAATGTTAATAAAACAAAGAATGGAAACTCCAAAAACAGGGATAATGGCACAGTTTAATGTTTGATTCTGGGAATGAACTTCATTAATTAGTGTTTTAAAATATTAAATATGAGATTCTTATGATGATCTTATATAATTCTTCTGGTTTTTATCAGCTTCCTGTTTTTCAATTTGCAGATAGAATTATATGAAACTTTTCACTCATACAGACCATTCTATACTCTTTTCTGAATGTACCCCTTGTATTAGGCTTCTCTAAACTCTCTGTAGGAAAAACATATTGTGTTTTCTGTAGGTTTCTTTGGTCTACCGCAGCCTTGCCTAAATGATATGCCTTATGAACTCTTAATTGATTAGAGAAAATATAATCACTACTGCTTATTTCCAGTGACTCTCCACATTTGTGTTATGAAGTTACATATAATTATTTATTATTTGGGATATGGATTTATTGTAGGGACAAATATTTTTAGAGCCCTTCATATACAACAAATGTTGAACATTTCTGGAATTGAACTGAAAGATCAATGTTCACTCATCTTTGGCTTGAAGAAAATGTTTAGGCCCCAGCCTGGGCAGATTTATTCTTTCAGGCCAGAGTCCTGTGTCACTAACAAGATCTAATTCTTTAGACCAAGAAGTATCTTAGCTTGATACAGAGGGATGCACTGTGACAGGAATGTACACCACAGGCTTGGCATGGTTCATCTCCATATCCACAGGGACAGGAATAGATCAGAAGCCCTGGGGCAAACAGACTTCCAAGTGAAATAGTTGACTGGAAAGCAGTTGAAAATGCAAGGCTCCCAGGAATCTTCAAGAACCAATTTCCTACTCAACTAGGATTATTAGAAGGAGCTCACTGATGAAACAGTATCCTAAACATAAAAATACACATATGCTCTTTCTACCACACTTAAGGTTTGAATTGGAATTGTCTTCACATGGCACATAAGCTGAATGCTTGCTTCCCAGATGGTGGCATTGGCATTAGAGGTTCTGAAAATTCTAAAAAGTGAGGCTCAGTGGGAGGTGACATCAATGACTTTGAAGGTCATCACTTGGTCTCTAATACTCTCCTCACTCTCTCTACTTTCTTTCATGATATCTGCATGCCATTAAGTTCAGTCCCAGACTCTGGAGCTAAGCAACCTTGGGCTGAACGCTTTGAAACTGTGAGAAAAGTAAATTTTCATTTCTGTCAGACATTTTGTTGTGACATCCAAAGCAACTAAGATAGCAAGGTTAAGTGGTCTCTCTGCCACCTACTTTCACCAGCAAGGCAGAATTGAAAACAACACACCCAGGAAGCAAGTGTTTTCCAGCTCAGAAAAACTACCTTTGTCTCCAGGGCTTTGAAAATGCTGTTTACCTTTTCCTTGAAGGAGAGTTCTCTTTTTGTTGTAAGAGCTTTCTCTTTGCTAAAACTCTAAGTTGCACCCTCACCGTGGTGTGCTTTCAGTCTAATTCACAGTGGGCCCACTACTGCTCTGATTAGAGCTGCTGTTTTAGTAGATTAAAGACTCTAACAGCTTTTCCTGCAGAATGATAGCAACATTCCTTTTCATCTTACCTTACAAAAAAATAAAACTAAACAAATCAAAACCTGGCTTGCTCTAATGAAAGGCTTTACCTGGTAGCAAGATTTTCTCCCTACTGAGTCAGATGAGGGATTAGCATGTTTGTCTGTCAGTATGGGAACCTGTCACCTTACACACAAAAAATACCAAATCTACAAATATGATAATTTTGGTTAAATGGATGATTGACTATACTCTAGTCCAAAATTTAGCTTCAATCCTATGTTTTATCTAAAAAGTTTACCTAAGAAAACTTTCAAGAAGGAAAAATTGGACCATGGGATGTTTAACCCCAGCTAATAGATCTGCAAAACAACTTTTACACATAAGTCTCAGGGAAAATCATGGAGCAGGTGGTGGAGAGATTGTAAGAGCCAAAGGCTCAGGACACCTGTAGTGAGATAATGAATGAAAGGGAAAATGTATCCATGAAATAATATAGTTGCCTGAATAATGACAATGCCAAAACTGATGTAGCAACAAGGAAACTTTCCCTGATCCCAGCCTTGGATAAAGAGCTAAGGATAGTCAATGGCTGCTGAGAGAAGGAGAATTAGTTTTTTTTCTAGGGATGAACATAGGTTATCTAACTCCAAGTGGTTAGCACTGGACATATGTACATATCATCAATGTTAAATGAACACATGCACACATGTATATGTGTATATACATGTAATAATAATAATTAAACAAGAGACCATGAATCTGAGTGGATGGGTATGGGCGAGGTGGGAATGATGTAGATGTAGTGCTCAAGTATGAAGTTCTTTTAAAAAAATACCTGGAAATCTTTTGTTATTTATGATTAAATAAATTGAAAGAATAACAAAGTGAATGCTTGTTTTAAAATAGAGTAGTTATGAAATAATATTCATTCATTCAACACATACTGACAGTCTTTCAAGGGCCTGGCAGCATGTTGAATGCCAGGGTGGTGTTGAACCAAGGAACTGAATGGTGCAGCAAGCCATAGCCACACAAGCGCAGGAGCAAAGTCAGGAGGGGAGTCCAGGCACAAGTCCACTGAATTCTACCAATTTGTAACATTTAAGTCAGCACTTAAATGATTATTTTGTTCTTCCAATGAAGTCTTACAGAATGCAGAAATTTGAAGCGAAGCACTACATGTTTTCTCAATTATTTCTGGTGACCTGATAGTTTCAATTATGAGACAGGTACCATGCATACATACACATACACACACATTCTTTTATCTTTCACTTACTTCAAGGTCTCTCGTGTTTAATGCACAATACATAAACTTTTTTAATATTATAGTTAAAATAACTTTGTCACAATTTGCATTTCAATGATGTTAGAAAATGCCATATGGATGATGAAGGCAGTGTTGGGCTATTGCTGATGAGCAGCTGTTCTGGTTGGTTGAATCTTTCTTTATGATGACCGATATTGAGTCTTTATACTTCTGCACTGGCTTTATATGCCTCTGAAAGGAATTCAGAATTATCCGAATGAATGGAGAGAGATCTATCTGTGTGCAATTGGATAATTCCCAGTGTAACAGCTGTGTGTTGCTAAGACAGAAAGTGACTCTGGAAATGAGATGATTTGACTTTGTGCTCCCTTATTTTGTGTTTCTATTTTTTCAAGTGTTTGGAAACTGCTTACATTAAAATTGTTCTTTTAAGTTCAGTTCAAAATGTCTTTCGTCTACTGTTGTGAAAAGCTGGGCATATATTTTCTTTACTTCCTTGACAGTTATGTATTTGAGAACAAGAGACATAGTAAAGACATTTCTTCTGGGATTATGCTACTCTTGATTTTATTCCAGAACTGTGGAGAATTATACAGGAAAGCCTTAGTGGATCTCAAATATTATTTATTAATAACCAGCTAATGTGGGCCAAGAACTCAGTTGCATAATTTTGCATCTTCATTGTTTTCCCTCAGTCTTCAACCCCACCTGCGCTTTAGGGAGTTGAAAAATCAACAGTAAGTTTTGAATTCAAAACTCAAACCTGAGGCAGGTCTGCTTAAACTCAAAGCCACTGACATGTCTTCAAAACATTGATATTACCCTTCCTATTTATGAGCAGTTGCACCAAGCTTCTCTGGAGAAGGAGGGAAGAGTTTAAGCAGGACACAAACATCTACCAGTAACAGTGCCTAAATGCATAATGCTTTTACTGTTTAAGTTTTCAGGTTTAGGTTACATTTTTTCACAAGCTTGGATAGCACAGACTCCAAAGAATATCTTCAGACTCCTAGGTGTCTGGGATCACTGCACACGTCACAGTAGTATTGAAATCATATTCTATTTATTTTCACTTGGATGTTTTATATGTTTGTTCTAATCCTTTATTATTATTGAGATGAAAGCATACCCTTAAAACCTGAAAACTTGAGTGAAAAATTTGGGATATAGAATATTGTTTCTAATGTAACTTTTAACATTGGGGATAAGGAGATGATTTAGTTGGTAAGGATGCATGTCTTTAAGCCTGATGACCAGAGTTAGATCTCTCTCTCTCTCTCTCTCTCTCTCTCTCTCTCTCTCTCTCTCTCTCTCTCTCTCTCTCTCTCTCCCTGTCTGTCTCTGTCTCTGTCTCTGTCTCTGTCTCTGTCTCTGTCTCTCTCTCTCACACACACACACACTGAATAAATATGAAAAAATAGTTAATCACATCTGGCCTATCAGTCATCATTCATTTTCTTAGATTACTGAAATGACAACACTGGCTCATTTGTGAGATAAATGTGCAATTTGTTTTTAAATCCTGAAAGAATGAAGTACTGACCATATATATGCTTTCCCTCTAGGAAGAAATTTTAAATGGAAATTGGTTCTAAGAGAAGTATGAAAACTCACACGCAGACCACATGCACTGCCTTCGATCAGATCATGCACAGATTCACTGCTCAGAAAGTGAGACAGGTTACAAGGTAACGTCCAAGCTTTGGAAGAGGAGATGATTTTTCTTAGGCGCCATCCTCTTTCAGATTGTTTATTTCACAATTGACAAGCAGTTCTGTCTGAGCTGAATTCTTAACTAAAAGTCTTCCCAAAGCCTTTTGTTAATTGTAAATTAAATAAATCTGCAGTGAAGAAATAAATCTCTCTTTGGGGGTGGGAGAGGGTTCTCATTTTGTCTCTTTCTGGGTTTTAGGGTTTGATTTACTTTTGAGTTTTTTTTAAACTTTAAAAATAAATAGAAATTACAGTGTATAATTTTGTATATTGAATAATTGTGGCAATTGTGATTTTTCCAAACAAATAATGAGTTGAATTTCACATCCAGCTATAAATGAAAGAGATATTAATGAGAGAACATATTTGTTCCATTAGAAGTTAAAGCTAATACAGAGGTGCTAAGTATTGCTTTCCACAGCAGAGAAAAGATCTCCAATATAAAAAAAAAATGTGTTCCCAAAACTCTGTGCCAAAATAAAAAGTAAATAGATTGTCTACCTAGAAATTTCATCTATGACTAAATAAAATTTAGCTGCTCAATCACAGAAGATAGAATGTACAGGGATGAATGAAGGTGACCCCCAAACTAAATTTAAAGGGAAATGGGATTGTTGGAGTCCGTGTGCTCAGTGCCAGGTGTGTCTTCTGTGGGGATCTCATGTTTTGATGTGGTCTGGTAGAAACTTCCAGTGACAAAAAAGAGTACTAAGAGAAGACATGGTTCATTTCTGACTACTATTAACATTGACAAAAGTTTGTGGGAAGCCTTAAATTATAAAAGAGGAAGTAGAATTTCTCATATTCTTCTACTTCAGTACCAGTTACGAGCAGTTACCAGGAATTTGAATACATGGTCAGTTTTGAAGTTGATTTAAAATCACACCACACCTTTTTCTTTCTACGAACTCCTGTCAAATCTTTGTGATGATTAAAGAGAGGAATCAGATAACACTGATGTGTGTTAGATGTTGGGCAGTGCCAGTTGTGACTTGTGTGTGTGTGTGTGTGTGTGTGTGTGTGTGTGTGTGTGTGTGTGTGTGTAGAGAAGAGAAAGGTTTGACAAAGCAGTACCAGGCTGTTTGTCTAAATTACTGTGAGTTGTTAGTATCTGTGGACTAAGCTGGTCGATTTTCCAGAAGTAGGAGGAGAATGTTATCGTTTTGAGAATGCTAAGAATTTTTCATTACTGAATCTTGCTTATGTTCATTTCTTTTATTTCATCTTGCAGAAGCTATGTTACAAATTCCCCCATCAACCTGAAATCAATCAAGAGAGTGAAGAAGAGTAAAATTTTAGCTCTGTCTCCACCAAATGTGTTCTCAATCTTGAATCACTGGGTTGGAGAGAGGGCTCCGGGGTCATGGGCACTTGCAGTACTTGCAGAGGATCCAAGCTTGGTTCCCAGTATCTCCACATGGTGGTTCACAGCTATCCCTAACTCCAGTTATCAGGGACCTGACATTGCCTTCTGACCTCCCCTGACATACATGTGGTGTGCATATACACCTGCAGGCAAAACACTCCCACACAAAACAAATAAATTTAAAAACTACATGAGATCTTGAACCACTCATATAGTCTTAAATTTCTTTGTATGCAATTCCTAAAGGTGCAGTGAGATTGAAATATTTCCACGAGCAACATTTAAAGTAGAATATCAAGTGTCAGCTTTAGCAAACCTATGAACTCAGAAGTAGCAAGTTTACCAGCGATATGATTGTAGGCCATGTTGAAGGCACTCTTACAGTTTGTGAGATTTAACATATTCACCCTATAAAATGGAAATTCTTATTATTAGACACATCAGAGGTTTGTTACATATGTCTGATGCTTTCTTTCCTTCTATTAACACCACAGACTATATCATGTATGGCTCATAGCCATACTTCTGTGATCTATTGATAGTCTGTGACTTAGCCTTTCATTTCCATTATTAGTAAAGTATATATTTTATAATTATATAGGAAGACTGTACAGAAAAAGATACTGAAGCAGGCCATCAGTGTCTGTATCAGGCTAGGTATCTGGCATCTATTACTCTTAGATTATATTTGGTAGTTTTATTATCTTAATACCTTGGCCACTTTAAGGAGACAATTCAGACAGTACAGGTGTCTTCATGAAAGAATCTGTTCTATATTCCACAGGGTTACTCTCAAATAGAAATGATTGATTTTCTCAGACTGTAATGTGAATTATTGCATATGAGTTTGAACATATTTCATCACTATGCTTACTTTACTATGATCATATTTTCATGTGAGTATGAATACATATCATCATTCTATGCTTGTCTTATTATGATCATGTGGAGCATGAACCAAGATCTACACTATAAAACTGTGAGGGGATCAAGTGTTGAGTCTGTGTTCTGAAATGCCTCTTCTTTACTCGGTGTTCTTAATGTTTTCATTTAAATAGAACAGGAAATCGGCAAAGATCTCTCCAAAGATTTGTGTACAGCACACAGTGGTCTCTTTTCCCAACTGCATCATCTACGAAATCAAACCTCTGCACTTAGAATGAAAAAACATTAATAACAACAACAGCACAATGTTTAAAATAATCAGTGCAGACTGCGAGTACCTAATTGTCTTCAGTTGTTTGTATAAAAGAGTTCCTTGGTATACTGAGGCCAACTGATTTTTTTTTTTAAATGTAGCACACAAACTAAGAATGAAGCAGGAAGGAGGCCTTTCTAACCCTGTCGGGCCTTCAGTTCCTGGTGTTATGCTTTCTGAAGCCTCTGTTTTCCTGACTTGTGAGATCTACGAAGCTTTACATCAGTGACACTTCAGTTGTTTCACTCAAATGTCCCCAAGAACAACATTTCTGTACCTGTTATTCTACACCTGATTTCTCTCAGTGAAATGATTGAGAAGGGCTGCTGCAGGAACTTGTTGTTAAGCCTGCTAACCTAAGTTCAATCTGTAAAATCCATGAAATGGCAGAAGGAAAGAACTGACTCCTCTACATCTGTGATATGGCATTCACATGGCTCTGTCCCACTCACACACACAATAATAAAAAAACAAATAAATAGAATGATGGGGATGAACGGTTACCACATTAATGTACGAATGAATTCAGATGGAGCAGTTATGTATTAAAATGGATAGTAGGTATTTTTAATCAAATAAAAAGGTTTTTATTTAAATGAAATATGGCAGCATGAGGGAAGATGAACAGATATTAAAAAGAAAAATGCTTGATGTCTTTGAGGAGTGATATACTTGAATATCATTTCTCTGCCATTATTGTGTAATTTTATAAATCATCCTATATAAATAAAAAATTCTAGCTTATTGAAACATGTAACTAAAGGTCAAAATGTTATGTGTTTGGAAGGAATACTGTCTTAAATTTATTATATACCACTTTGCTTTCCTTTAAATTTTTTTTATGATTTTAAAACCAATACTTAAAGAAAAATTATAAAATAAGAATAAAGAAAAAAATTAAAATCTCCTATATTCCTTATTACAGAAATGAGAACACTTAATGATATATGTTTTCTCTGTGCTCATGTGTTTGCATGCTAGATGTTAGTTGAGTCCTCCAAAAAGTAGTTGCTGTTTCCTGCCTGAATTAAACTACATAAACACTATGTACATGCATACATATATTCATGCATACACATTCACACACACACACAAATCTAGTTTCCAACAATTCCAACTCATGTCATTACTTAGTTTTATTGAATTATCATTGGCCAGTCAGTTTTACTTTTGAATAGAAAATTTTAGATTATAGTTGTCTTATCTGCAATTATTACTTTTAGTTCTGGATTTTGAACACAGGGCCTTGTGCACCACAGGCAAGCACTCTGCCGATGAGTTGCTCTCTCATTTTCTTCCATTTACTTTTTCCTTCAGATATCTTTCTTTGTTTTCATAACTATTTCTCCTTCAGGTAAAGGTATTTTATAAGGCATTCAGAATTATATACGTAATCAGTTACTGTGTTTTATAATATGTTAGTCCAATGTGAGCAAATTGACTCTCCTAAAATATACATGGAAGCCCATGATTATTAGCTTACTTGGAAACACATTTTCCCCTGATTTGATCATATTAAATTAAGGATTTATTTAGAGATTATCCTGAATTATCTGGGCTTTTCTAATTGTAAACACATGCAGTGGAGAAAGCTATGTGACAAGAGAAGAGAAATTTAGAAATGCAAAGTAGAGAACTTTGAAGATGGAGAAAGAGGAACAGTAATACCATTGCATCCTTTGGTCATCACACATTTTCTCATTGTCTCATCACCACATTCATTGGATGCTCTGTCCACATGCCTTTTCTGTCCTCTAGTAAGCAGAAAATATGTAAGATTACAGTCATTATAAAAAATATTGGTTTTTTTTTTTGAAATTTTGGTCATCTGTGTATGATAGAACATGGGGACTATGTGTATTATAAGGTAGGGTGTGGGAGAGAGACCATGAATTCCCAATCTAAAAGAAGCATCTTTGAGTATGAGGAAAGCCATGGCTTACTTGGAGGGTCAGTTTTGGCAGGGAAGGATTATTTCCTCATGGTGAGAGGGACTGACTAGGAAGAAATGGATGCAAATTCAGAGCATTTTGATGTTGATAGAATATAAAGAGTATCATGGTGAAAGTGCTTATTTTATGTAAGGATATCTGAAGAGAACTGAATAGAAAATATTCCACTTTGATATCTGTGAAAATTAGGAAACACTTGTAATAGAGTTTGAGTGAATCAGTCGGGTAAGCAGAGGAATGAATCATTTACCAGAAGTGAGAGCCCCTGTCAGCTGGTAAGGAGTCAAGTAATCTTACTCTATGCCTTCCCTTTAGGAATACATGACATTCTAGGCTCACAAGAAATTGGGTGATTAGGTTTATTAAAGAATTAGTGTTTAAGTCAGGTGGTGGTAGTGAACACCTTTAATTCCAGCACTCAGGAGGCAGAGGTTGTGGGTTTGAGGCCAGCCTGGTCTACAGAGGGAATTCCAGGACAGCCCGGGCAACACAGAGAAACCCTGTCTCAACCCTCTACTCCCCACAAGAAAGAAGTATGGATTAAAATGAAGCATTAGTCATCTTTTCTCCATTATATAACAAAAATTGGGATTAATTAATTTACAAAGAGGGAAGGTTTATTCTAGCTCACAGTTGTAGAGGAGTTTGTTAGTGTATAGGTGGCCTGTTGATTCAGATCTGTGGTGGCATATGATGGCAAAGCAGGTAGTATAGCAGAAATACTGGTCTCATGACCAAGAAGTGAATAAGAGGCAAGAAACAGGCAGGTTTCCATCATCTCTTGAGAATAAGTCTCAAATGACCTAAGCATCTCCACCAGATTTCCATCAACCCTCAATAAAGAGAGGGATCAAGCCTCTAGCTCACAGGATTTAGAAAGAACTTTTCAGATCCAAACTACAGAAAATACTAAAGTAAGTTTTTGAAATACTTTGGATGAATAGAAGAGAGGCTGAAAAACATATGACCAAGTACTCAAAGTTTTAAAAATGCATTTATATGTGTTTTGACAAATGAAGAGAGCACATAAAATTTGACAAACATGTACTGGTTAATAATCAAAGATATCAATCAATACACTTAAATTTTTAAATAATTTTTTTCAAGAACATAACTTTTCTTTGGAAACTTACAAAGTCTATAGAGCAAAGTAACCACATTATGAATATCCACCCACAACTAAAAATTGTCTTTAAATAAAAGGCTTCAGAATTCAATCAAGGCATCAGCATGGATCTAACTCTCTTTGTTTTAGGATGCTAGATATACCATAAACTCATAGCAAACTAGAGCTCGTTAGTATCTTTGTTCTATACATACCTGACTATAATAAGAACTAATACATGAAATGGACATATTGATATTTTCACTAGCATATGGGCTATGTGATAAAAATACATAGAGATTGTAGGGATCTGGGATTCAATTCAAGTTGTAGTTTATATCTTGTTTCTTTTATTTTTTAAATCAAACTCAAAGCAAACATCTTTAAAAATAAGATCTGGCTACAAATCCAAATGATAAACTCTGACTGAAGCCAACCTACTCGCTGACTCATGCACCCCACACCTTCTTAGCACTTACATATGTGTTACATGATGCTCTTTTTTTACTTTTGTACACATCACAATGTGACATTACAGTTGACTTTCTAGTCACAGAATCTTTTATGATGGTTCAGTGTCTAAAGTATGAACTTTAATCATAAATTAATTTATTAAAAAAAAACCATTGGTATTACTTCACCAAGGGCACATTTTCCAAATTCTTAGGTGGGGCTTTTACAATCGAACATATTCCAATTCATAGTTGTCCTAACCACGGTCCTCTTCATCCTCCTCATTCTCCCTGCTGGAATCACTTCCTAAGCAAAAACTGAGTTATTTACTATTTGTACAACACCATAATTTTCTATTTTTTTAAAAAGACTCCTCTTTATTTATATGGAATCTCCCAGTTTATATACTTAACTCAATTACTGTCCTTTCTAAGGTTTTCTCTGAGCAAAATGACCTGCTCTCTCTAAAGTTCTGTAATTTTGCAGTGCCTCAATTAGAGCATGGTTAGCTTCACAGGAGGATGCTATTCACTAAGCACTAACCAAACACCAATTATATGTCCTTTCTCTGACTTGGAGCTAGAGAATCCAAGGATACAGTGCTCCTTAATGACTCATAGCTCACTTGCTGGGCATTGCTTCATATTAATGTGGACTACTTACCATTCCTGCTGATCCCAACTCCTTGCTTCTTCTTTTCATCTCAATTCGTCTCCCTGGGATGCATTCTTTTTCTTTTACTTAAAAGCCTCCATTAACATCTTATATGCTATTTTAAATTCTACCCTCTACTTAGTCTCAAGTTGGAAACTTGATATTCTGTCTGTAAATCCTGTTTTCTCTTTTCTGTGCATATCTACAGTTTGTATGTGGACTTACTAAGTACAGAGCACAGTGTGGATCACTCACAGGTATTTATGTAATTGCACCGAATGACAATGTATTAGGAACTGGAGCCCCTTTCCCCTAAGCTTCTGTGTATTATTTGATTTTGTTTTTTTCCTTTAAGGTATCTAGTATGATTTCCTTTGTCTTTTCCTTGAATTTTTTTCAAGGACACCAAAGCAATGCTTAAATTTCCTAAAATTCAATATTAGACTCTAATCTGTATACTTCCATTACTCTCATTGAAAATGTTTGTTTTTCTTCAATAGAAAAACATTTGGAAGAAAACTGGCACATGCATGTTGACTATCAGTAGTTGCTTGGCATTATCCCCCACCCCCACCCCGTGCTGGAAGTCCCCGCTGAGCCTGCCTTGTCACTGCTGTTGTGTGCTCTATTCATACAGCCAACACGTGTGGCCACACAACAGAGCACACCCGGCAGCTGCAGAACTCAGATGCCCATGCTGAAATACATTCTGAAGCAGAGATATCTGGATCAGTGGCCGGCTCTTTTTTCTTTCTTTCTTTCCTTTCTTTTTGAGCCTTTCAGGAACTGTTAGGGTTGCCCAGGATGTGGAGTGGCTAATTGTCCAGAGCCTGCTTTCCCTATAATGTTCTTTGGATATTTCTGTTTTAAAGTAAAGACGGAGGTCTTCATAGCAGAACAAAGTTGTACATAGTACAGATTCAGAATTCCAACTGCCTTCAAGGAAAACTTTAACTGGCCACTAAGTTCCTGTGTGATTTTGAACCATGATTTTATAGCCATGATGGTTCTCAGTTTTCCCTTCTGTAAAATGAAAACAGTATCACATACTTAATTTCAAATGAATGAGTTTATATGTGTAAGGCTTGTTGCCCCAGGCTTGACATGGTTATACTGTAAAAGAACTTCCTATTATAATATAAATGCTCCAATAAATCTCAGATACCACTTAAAACATTTTTTTCTGATTTATCTGATAGTCCTTTTGATTTATTCATAGTTTTGCTTTTTCTACTCATATTTCTGTTCAGTATGGTTCTTCATCCAAAATCAATATACACTGGGCTTAAGCTTGTTGAATTTAGAGCAAGTTATTAGAGTTTCCCTACCTACTCTATATCTTTCTAAACCATAACACAGTATTACCAATTCTAAAGTATGATCTAAAACAAACATCAATTTGCTTAGTCAATTAAAGATAATTTAGTAAAGTGTGAGGGAGAGCAGAAAGCTGTGAGTTTCTATATGTCCTAAAAGCCACCCACAGGGTGTATTCCTGGGCTTCTGAACCAACCATTGACATGAAAATTCAAGTGAATATGCATGCCTAGTCCTTCATTATTCCTGTCAATTATTTTCACCCATGTTAAAAAAATGTACATCTGAAGCACTTTCAGTGTCCCAGATATAACTCTAGATCATAAGAATATTTCAGTGACTAAACCAACCAAATACCCTGCTGTTATATAGCCTTCAATAAATAAGTAAAGCACAGAGAAAGAAAAGAGCTGAAATGTGTGACAGAGAAAAGGAAACTGGAGAAGGAAAATGGGCAATGTCATGATAGACAGTAGAAGTATTCTGGAAGGGAGTGGAAAGAATGTAAGAGGCAGGGGATGGGGGAGAGTGAAGAGTGTTATGGAGTGCTGTGTTACGGACTACCGTATTCACAAACTCACAGAGCTGTGACTATCTGAAAATGACAGACACAAGATGGCACCTATCAACTTTCTGCAATGGGCTTAAGAGACCCCACCTCTTCTGAGGAGCTATTAGCAGTTAATAGTCTCTAGAGGAAAATAATTTTATTCAGTGGTATAGTCATGAATATGCTGTCCAAGCTTCAGTAAATAATCCCTACCTGTACTTATTCATGTGACCCTAACTAAACTCAGTGTGTTACACACAAAAACACACAAACAAAGGCATGGAAGTAGGAGGAGATTTGTGTAGAAGTAGTCAGTAAGCTCTTGCTGTGAGAAGACAGCTTTGAGACAAGATTTGGAGGAACAAAGGGAGAGAGATTTGTCTCTCATTTGTGGAAAGAATACTGTTGGCAGAGCAATGAGAATATGGCAAGGCATTAGAGATGGGTGTGCCTGACATGCTATTACAAGTA
The DNA here is from genome assembly GCF_049852395.1 of Peromyscus maniculatus bairdii. Lineage (NCBI taxonomy): Eukaryota > Metazoa > Chordata > Mammalia > Rodentia > Cricetidae > Peromyscus > Peromyscus maniculatus. The sequence continues at coordinate 2,160,856 of NC_134858.1, forward strand.
CTTGGATTTTATACTGAATGATTTTTGAGAACCCTGGGCAGCTTTGGGTGATCTGCCTAGGTGAGCAGATTTACCATGAATGACAGTTGTGGTTTGGGTAAGGACAGTGATGGAAAAACTCAGTTTGGGGTAAGAATGAAGTCAGAAAGATGATTTGGGACACTGTGATAAACACACATTTTAGAGCTAATGGGACCCCCTTCTTTAATCTACTTAACAGAATTTGTGTGTAAGTCATCAAAACAAACAAAAGCTCATTCAAAAACATAGATCCAATTAGGATTTTAGAAATAATTGAATAAATTTTATTATAGGAAAACTTTTTTTTTATCACATTACAATAATTCCAAGTTTAATGTAAAATATATAGATTGATACTTTAGCATGAAACTCAAGGCAAACACAAATAAAGATAACCTTAAATATGACTGAAGTGATAATCCACCATCTCATGTTAAGTTTTACTTCAGTTCACATGTCATAAATCATATATACATTAATGCCCGAAACATTTTTTGGAAATGGTTTTCTCTTTCATAGGCCAATCTCATGCAGAAAGGCATAAAAATCTTGGTTTGTTATTTTTGAATGGAGGATTTGATGAGAACTGTGAGTCAATGGTACCCTGAAGACCAGGACACAGCCGTTAAGTGGGAAGCACTACATCCTACTCACTCAGTTATCGAAACACTATCCCACTGCAAATGGCAGCTAAGGCTCTCCTAGGTCAAATGGTGGAAACTACTGTGTTGATGATACCGAAGATTGACAATAATGTTTCCATGGCAGCCACAGTCACACCCTTCTATAAAATAAAAAAAAAAACAACTTCACAAATGTTTATTGAATTATTTGAAGGTATTTTTGCATTATGAAAATTTGTTCTTTAGTAATGAATTCACACAAATCTACATGTATCTCAGATTTGAATATCTTTCCTATATAAAATGATTCTATTGAAGTAATCAATTCTCAATGAATAGTCTAAGAATTTTCAGTCTTCTAAAAACCCAGCCAGTAAATTTTAATTAATTTTTCATAAAATATATTTTGATCTTATTTTCCCTCCCCAAACTCCTTTCTTATTCTTCTCACCTCCCTACTGACACAACTTCATAAAAAAACATAAAAAACAAATAATGCAAATTAAAATAAGCAAACGAAGAAAAAAACAGTAAGAAAACAAACAAAAGAACATAAAGTGCACAATAAAGTACATAGCCCATTTTGTATTGGCTAATTATACCTGAATATGCGGCCTGCTCTGGAATATGGTTAATATACTTAGTGATACTTTATTGGGAAAAAATGATGTTTTCCTTTGCCAGTAGGTATCAATTGTAATAGCTCTTAGAGGTGGTACTTCGTGTCTACTTCTCTTTCTCAGTGCTAGGGTTTTGTTTGGTTTGAGCCTGTTCAGGGTTTGTGCATGCTGTCACAGTCTCTGAGTTCACGTGTGTCAGCCCTGTTTCTGGAAGACATTGGAGTCATCCAACTCCTCCATATCTTATAATATTTCCTCTTCCTTTCCCACACAAATCCTCGAACCTTGAGGAGAACAGTTTGATATAGATATCCCATTTAGGGCTGAGTGCTCCAAAGTCTCTCACCCTCTGCACACTGTTCAATCATGACTCTGTGTTAATTCTCATTTACTGCATGAAGAAACTTCTCTGATGAGGGCTGAGCAATACTCTGTTCTACAAGGCACAAAAATATATTATTAGAAGTAATTTATTGCTGTTTTCAGCTAGCAAATATTCTAGATTTCTATGGGTTATATAGTCTCTGATATAAGAGCATATAAAAGCAGCCACAGACAACACCCAAAGGTTGGATGTGGTGTGTCCCACTAAGATTTTTGTTTACAAGAAGTAGTCAAATCCATTCCCTTGGTTGTAGTTTAATGACTATTTTTCTAGAGGTTTAACAGCTTCAGTTAAGAAAATCAATGGGTGTAGTGGCTGGAGAGATGGCTCAGCTGTTAAGAACACTGACTGCTCTTCCAGAGGACCTAGGTTCAATTCCCAGCACCCACATGGGAGCTGACAACTGTCTGTAACTTCAGTTCCAGGAGACCCAACACCCATGGCAAAACACCAATGCACATTAAAAACAAAACAAAATCAGCAAACGAAAACAAAAAACCAACCAATCAACCAACCAACCAAAACAAACAAACAAACAAATGAAAAGAAACTTTCAATTTAAAAGGAACTGGTAAATACTAATTATTGAAATTTGAATGTGGAGTTAGATGTGATTCTGTATGATGACCTTCCCTTCCATAGTGATCTCCACATTGCTGTTTTCTTTCAGTAGAGGAGTATCTTTACCAACACTCAGGTTCCAGGACATTTTCAGAAGCTCATTGATCTAACTCATGTATGTGAGTCTTTTATGTTTTAACACATGCCACTATGGCTGATATACTTTGACTGCTGTTATTTCTTGAATAATTCAACAACTTTAACCTTTTGATTTGTACAGAATATTAGAGAGGATTCAGGATATATTTCTCTATGTCAAATTAGAAAAACTTCAATTATATTTAATTCACTTTCCAGCCTGTCTCTGCACTAATTGCAACCGTATGAGGGGTGCTAGCTAATATGGGATGTTCTTTGAACCCACTTCTAATGCTTGTGTTGCTCCAATGGTCCTCTTCTTGAGGACATGTCTGGGCCCTGTGTGGACATATGGCATCATTGGTCATGTGCTTCTGGGTTTGATGAGCACCTTGGCTATTATAATATCTGACCCAATGGTTTCATTTTGTCACTGTATAGCTATGTTCTCTTGAGGAACTGTAAGCCTAAACCCACCTTCTTTCCATGCTTTTAGACAAGAAACATTGGTGTTCAGTCCAGGGACTAGTAAGAGAAATGTTTTGATTAAAATAAAAAATTAAGCTATTTAATTTTATCCTTTGCTGTTTACCCCTTCAAACATTACCCACCTTTCCCCAACTATAGTAATATGAAGGCAACATGCACCTACCACAGGTGGCCACAGTTCACCTTCAGTCTTGTCCTCCCCAATCAATAACTGTTTCAGGCACTTACAACCTTTGAATTTGTGATATACCATTTATGGTTTTTGTGCAAATTAATGCATTTCTTTTGGGGAGGTGGTCTTTATAACATAAATTTAGTTCAAAAGAGTGGTTTTTAGACTTAAAAGTCAGGCAGATTTTGATTTTTCTATTTTTTGTTTTTGTATTTATTTAAAACATGGTCTTTCTTTGTTGACCTTGAGCTTATTATGAGGCAAGGCTGGCCTCTAGCTCACACTTCTCCTGCCTCAAGCTTCTGAGTAAAGCATTATGGGTGTTCACTACCACTCTTGCAAACTGTATATTTTATTACCATTATTTTCTATATAATTGAGTGAATAGTGGTTAATATCATGAAAATAACTTAAAATTCAAAAAATGAAGTAAGTGAAATGCTTCAAGTAAGATACATTTCATGGGGAAAATCTACATAGACATTAAGATGTTTCACTGTGATGTATGTGAAACTACAGAAAAAGAACAGCATTAGTGTGCTTTAGTGACAAATGTTCATGTTAATTTCAGTTTCTGTTTATTTTCTATTTCTGAGGTGGCATTTCAAGGTTGTGTTTAAAGTATTTTAAGAGATTTATGAAGAGAACAGATTTTTAAGTGAGTCATAATTCAAATATTCCCTAAGTAAAAACTGATGGAAATATTTCTCTTCTATAGTCTCTTAAAAAGTTCATCTGTGGAAGGCTAAATAGTTACCAGTGGAATGAAGGAGTGAACCATGAACATTCACAGAAAATACTTCTTGCTATAGCATCATTTTTAGTTAAGGGCTACAGGGTGAAGTAGAGTGCAATATACTTTTACAGGGAATACCCCCTGCTATGGCATTATTTTTGGTGAGGTGTGGGTTTATCACCTGGTAAATATGCAAAATTATCTGAGTGAGATGAACCTCACAAAATTGTTTCATCCACCTTTCAAATTAAAGACCCAGGCTTAGCAACAGTAAAGATGTCTATTGAGTTCACTCTACAGTAGGGTATGATTGTTATGCTCTTAATTGGATCCCATTAAACAAACAAACAAAAAAAAAAACCCTAAAACTTTGGAAAACAGTAAGACCATGATCTTTTATGTGGTAATGATTACTTTCTTTAGATAATAAAATCTAGTTTGTTATCACCCCAAAGAAGAGATAAAATGGTTTGTTTTCGAGACAGGGTTTCTCTCTGTAGCTCTGACTGTCCTGGGACTCACTCTGTAGAGCAGCCTGGCCTCAAACTCACACAAGTACCTGCGTCTGCTTCTGAGTGCTGAGATTAAAGGCATACACCACCACCACCCAAGAAAAGATAAAATGGTAAGAATAATTCTGGATGATTGTCATGGGTTCAGTAGATTTGTTTTGAATTCTACTATGAAAGGAAGACTCTTGTCTCATAGATGTCTAGGAGTTTTCAAGAGTTGCTTAATAAGATACTCCATGGTTCTAAGATGGTCTTAGTGAAGGCTGCCAGCCTTTTAGCTTCTACTTCCCACTAAGTCTATGCAGCACAGGTTCCATTCAAGCCCAACTTTTCCCCATTCACAAAACTCCATGAAGTACTTCACTTCGTGGCTTGGGTCTGTGCTACCTGGTGTGCTTTCTTTGCTCATTTACACTTTTATAGACATTTTGATTATTTCTGCCTCCATCGTGCCCCCCAGAAAGAGGATTACAGTCATCTTTTACATCGACTACGAGTTTGCCCATTCCTTTTGAAAGATGCTGTATTTGTACATTAAGCTGACCTTACTCTAACTGTGATCCATGCATACATTCTGAGACATGGCCCCTCCATTGGATTTGACATTACTCCTCTGATATTAATCTCAGATGTTCCTTGAGCATTTTGTTTGCCATTATGTAGATTGTTAGGATACAGGATTCTATTGGCCCATGTTGTGAAACGAACATTTGTGGCAGGAGCACTAAAAGAAGTGAGTGCAATGTCTGATAGAGATGTTGTTAAGGTGACAGACCAGAATAATTCTAGAGTCACCTACCAGTTATAGACAAATTATCTCAAATAAAAATTTTTCTCTGGCTTTCAACAAGAATCTATCAATTTTGGGGTTAAATATTAAGACTTCTAAAATGAAAATGAGTAAGGTGTGTGTATATTTGCACATGAATACTACGTCACTTGTTCTTACAATTAGGGAATTTTGAACTCAATACAGGTCACTCTTATTAAGTAACATGGTATTTAATGGCCATAGCCTTTCTCCATAATATCAGTTATCAACTAAACACCTTTAACTCATGAGTAAGAATATTAAAATGGCCAGGTAGTGGTGGTGGAGCTCTGTGAGTTTGGGAACAAAGCAAATTCCAGGACAGCCAGAGATGTTATACAAAGAAACCCTATCTGGAAAAACCAATAAAACAAACAAATAAACAAACAAACAAACAAAAGAATATTAAAATAATAATTATTCAGGGATTTAACTCACAATATGATAGGACGACCATGCTTGTAATAATGATGATAACAATAAAAAATGATATCTCTCATAGAGTATTCCTTTTATAAGCATTTTATGTATGACTCATAATAAATGACCCAGTAGATATGTTTTTTAATTCTATTTTTTAAGTACAGAAAAGTAACTCAAAACTAGTAATATTTGAGCACTTGTTCAAGGTCAAGTGTAATAACTTGTAAAGCTTGAAAATGAAAACATTGTGTCCTTAGATCATCTACTGCCAAGGTCTTGGCTACAGTATTAAAAACTATTTTACTTGAATATGTAAAAGACTGGCAGGAGTTTTAAGACTTCAGCTAGGAAATTTGTATTTTGCATCTAACAACTATTTTTTTTTCACTGCAAGACATTGTAAGTTTTTGCCTTCTCTATTCCTGTTTTATCATGGCAAAAAATGCCTAAGGCACATTGTTAATTCAAATTTTACAGTTGACACAGATTTGCCATTATATATTTTTTCTTTAGGCAGTGTATTAAACCAGAGTTCCACAAGGAAAGTCTTTTCCCCCAGTTTTTCAAATCATCATCTAGAATGATATTATTGTTTTCTAAAAGACTTCTCAGGCAAGCATGAACCATTTTAGAAGATCATGGGTCATCCTAAATATGGAATTGTTAAGAAAGCCTAAGTGGCCTGTTCTTTTCAGATAAAACTACACTAAATCTTTATATTCATATTCTATCAATCTAACATGTTTTGCCTTAGAACTTAGACAAATTTGAATTATGCATTTTTGAAGTAAGTTCAGAGCTATAGCAAATGAAAAAAAGATTTAATATTAAAAAAAAAAAGTTTAAAATAATCAACATGGGAAAATCAGGCTCTGGATTCCTTTGCACTCACTTTGCATTTGCTTGTTGCAATTTTGAATTTCCAGGCTGTGGTAAAGACTCGCCTTTCCAGTGAAGAACTTCAAAGGCCTTAGTCATATCTGCCTACTGTTATTTCCTGCTCAATGGCTAAATAATGATAGCCCAAAAGAACTAGGCAAAGAACACCCACCCAGGTAGAACTGTCAGTAAACAATGTGTGTCTAGCACTTTTTGAGATGCTGTGGTGGTTTGAATAAGAACGGCCCCCATAGGCTCATATAGTTGTGGCCTTGTCAGAGTAGGTGTACTCTTGTTGGAGGGCATGTATCATGGGGGTAGGCTTTAAAGTTTCAAAAGCCCATACCAGGCCAGTCTCTCTCTCTCTCTCTCTCTCTCTCTCTCTCTCTCTCTCTCTCTCTCTCTCTCTCTCTCTCTCTCTCTCTCTGCCTGTGGATCAGGACATAAATCTCTCAACTATTTCTCCATTTCTCCAGTGCCATGTGTATGACCATGATCCCAGTCATAATGGTAATGGTCTAAACCTCTGAAAGTGTAAACCAACCTCCAGTCAAATACTTTCTTTTATAAGAATTGCCTTGGTCATGGTGTCTCTCTACAGCAATAGAACAGTTACTAAGACAGATGCCAACCAACCAACACAGCAGAGCCATTTACAGGGATTGATGTGCACTGTCATTATTCCCCATTTAGGCCACACTAAGCTAGCACATGTTTAAAAGGCTGCCTGAATTTGCTTGGGAGGCATCCAGACAGTGGGACCAGGTCCTGTCCTCAATGCATGAACTGGCTGTTTGGAACCTGGGGCTTATGCAGAGATACTTCACTCAGCATGGGAGAAGGGGACTGGATCTGCTTAGACTGAATCTACCAGGTTGAACTCAATCCTCAGGGGAGTCTTTGCCCTGGAGGAGATGGGAATGGGGGAGGGAGCTGGGGGAAGGGGGGCGGGAAAGCTGGAGGGGGGAGAACAAGGGAATCCATGGCTGATATGTAAAATTAAATTTAATTAATAAATAAAAAAAGGCTGTCTGAAGCAAAAACTCACTGAAGGCACCTATTCATCTTCAGGACTTTCCATCAACTGACAGCTTATTTTCCTATTTGCTCTGCTTTATTCTTTCTGTGGTCACCTTTGCCATTGTTTATTGTTCTTTTCTCAATCCCCTTCTTTGGCAGTCCTTGTTAGATTATAGCACTCATTCAGGTTAACTTTCAGCTTTCTACCTTCAAATCCTCCAAAATTTTCTTTGCTGCACTTTTATTAATTTTATTGTTTGATCACTTAATATGAGAATATAATGTGTTCTGATTATTCTCTGCTCAAGTCCCTCTATCTCCCTTTTATCTAGGACAACTCTCCCTTACCCCTACCTATCTCTTTCCAAGGCTCATGACTTTGGCTTTGCTTAGTGATCCATTTGGTTTAGGCAGGTACAACTGTGTGATTATTTATTTGGAAGTGTCCATTACACTTTGGTCATCAGTAGGCACACAACTCAAGACACTTTGTCACTCCCTGAATCCATCAGTAGCTAATAGTTTATCAGTAAGGGTAGGGCTCTACTTTCTATCCTTGCCTGTGTTGATGTATCTGTTCTTGGCAAAGAGAGTGCAGCAGACATCTGTAGCTACTATGAGTTCATGATTGTAATGGCTACATCTATCCCAGGAGATGACATTTCATGGCCCTTCTTCCTATCTTCGTACCAGCTCTTATATTTTTCCTCAATGTAACTCTTCTAGTCTTAATCAGAAACAGTAGAACACAATGGGAAAGCATGGATCTCTCTTTTTCCACAATAGGGAGGCTCACTGAATTGGTTTCATCTTCTCTATTCTCAACCCATTGTTCCCTTTTTAAATCCAAGATGGTGCCAGCCTGTGGAGCTGTGAGTTAAGAAGGGCAGGAAGTAAACATCATACCATCTGAAAGTTCTGCTATGGAGAGAAGGAGGCTCCTTGCCTATTTCTGCCTACTGATTCTATCTCAGTTACAAGACTCTGTGTGGCTGTTTATATACCCTCATCTTTCTTGGCTGTCTTGCTGTCCTTGGTCAAACAATAAGGTGAAGTTACACATAACACTATCTTCCTTCTACAGGAATAGATTATCCTTATACTTGGCAAGAGGCAACAAGTATGTAAGTCAATGTTTATAGCTAGATGTGTTTGGATTAATTATAAAAATGTATTCTAAATCCTGATGAATTCATTATACTACAGATAATTGCTTGAGTGTTTTCATGGGGATTTACTAAAAGAAAATTTAAGACTTCAGGAATTTTTTTGTGTTTGGTTTGTGGGTTGGATAGATTTTCTTTTCCTGATCTAGGACATACTTCGGTGAAGTATTAAGAGCAAATTATTCATACTTTCTCATGTTATACTTGCATAGAATCTGGAAGATTCTTAATTCATTTGCCTTCACTTGCCAATTATCTTATTTTATCTATAAAATATGGTTGGGGAGTTAAGAAGCACAGCCCTGGTAGAAATCAGAATGTTAGCAAGTGTGACAATTAGTAACCAGATATGGAGAAGACAAAGAGGAGAAGATATATCTCAGACATTAACCATTCCTCTCTTAGTTGGACCAGGGTCACTGCATAGGGTGTGGCTACCCTGGGCCTATGCCATTCTAGTCCTGTCTGAAAGGGGTTACAAAGAAGAAGCTGATATCAGAATGTTGACAAGTGTAGTAATTAGTAACTAAAGATTGAGAAGATGAAGAGGATGGCATTTACAATATATACTGTACATACTAAAAGTTCCATGTCAACCTTTGGGTATACCCTTTCCTATACTCTTTTAATTCTATCTGGAAGATGTTTCAAAGAAGCTGTTATCAGTACTTTTATTGTGATATCAGTTGATACTAATGTTAATTTACTTAGTATTACTGCTATTCCACCTCTAAGACAAATTGATAAACTGTCTTATAAATGAAATAACCAGAGCCTTAGATCAGGGAGACAGTGAGAGCCACCAGCCAACCTACCTCACCAACTCTGCAGCTTCCAAAATGCCACGACTTCCTGTCTACTCAGGCTTTTATTACCTTGCTGTTCTGCCCTCTCATTGGCTATCTTAGCCCAGCTACCTCACTTCCTTGTCACTGCCTGTCTGAACAGACCTCCAGGTCTCTATGGTTGGTACTGGAATTAAAGGCATGTGTCACCACACTTGGCTCTGTTCCCTAGTATGACCTTGAACACACAGAGACCATGTCTGCTAAGTGATTGGATTAAGGGCATGTGCTACCACTGCCTGACTTACATGTTTACTTAAAATGGTTTGCTATTTCCTCTAATCTCCAGGCAGACTTCATTAAAGCACAAATAAAATATCACCACATTTCAGCACAAATAAAATATCACCACATCCACTCTCCTATATTATTTTTAAATCAGCATTTAATGGGTTTTACACATTAAAAAAAATAAATAAAAACACACATGCAGTAAAGCCCCTAAAGTAAATATAGAACAATATGATGCAGCCTTCACCTACACAAACACATTCTTCTGCCTGTCTATCATTACCTTGGGCACTGAATTGTTTTGAGATTGGACACATATGTATAATACCACCCACAATATCATTTGCTAGATTTCTGAAAATACATTATGCAATGAGCAAAAAAAAACATTTCTACAAATATAATGCTAACCAGAAATGAAACAGATCAAAGAAGGTATGCCAAAATAAGTCAAAGGAAAATTTTCCCCTCTATGCTTTGCCAAACATACTCTCCTTGGAACAATTATATAATGTTACAGTATATAAGACATAAGCAAAGAGATCCTGAGTTCTGTGATTTGATCTTGCTAATTAATCAAGCAGAGGGAGACAGTCACTAGAACCCTGGTGTGCAGCATGATAAACATGTATTCAAAGCTGGTTAGTCAAATGCACAGAAAGATAACCTATAGTTTGTGGGTGGCATCTGAGGCAAGAGGCTATCTCATTGGGATTGAGTGTCAACTTTGAGATCTGAAGCATTCTTTAAATAAACAGCTGTGGAACTGATTGATATACTGAACACCCTGCTGGTATCTGCTGGACAATTAGCAATAGAGTTATTCAGTTGATATATTTGCACATAGTTTGGTGAACTAGAAATCAAAGAGTGTTCTGGGAGAATTGCCACTGATGGAGCAAAAGCACCTTGGTTTGTTTTTCTCTGTGGCCCAAATTTAACAAACTTGCAGAGCTGGTTTGCTCAGAAATAAGAAGTTACTTGTTTTGTTTTGCTTTGCTTTGCTTGGAGACAGGGTCACACTGTGTAGCTCCAGTTGGCCTGGATGGAACTTGCTACTTAGACCAGGCTAGAAGTCATGGGGATCTGCCTGCCTCTGCCTTTGCCTCTCAAGTGCTAAGAACAAAGGGAAAAGTCACCATGCCAGACTAGAAACATTTTAAATTAGAAACATCTTATAGTAGTTAAAATTGAAACATTGATAATATGCCCAAACTATTCACTCGCTTTAGAAGCATTAAGGATCAAAATGCTTTTGCTAAGTCACATAAATGATACAAAGGCATCTCAGACTGAAAGTTAGAGCTCCTCGAATATAGAAAGATAGGACTTACCCCTGTCTGTATCATACAGGAAGACAAAACAGTTCCATTCATAGTGGTCCAGCAGGCTCAGGAGTGCACCTCTCAATGAAGGCCTTAGCTGTAGCACGAACTGGCTCTCCCCTTCAGTGGGGAAGCTGGGCGTGATGAGGGAGATGTGTAGGGCACTGCAGAATGAGGTCAAGGTGTGCACTGACCTCTTGTCATAGAGTCCAAAAATGGCAAACACTCCTCTAGAATACTGGGAACAGACTGGGGAAAAAACAAACAGAGAAGGCCATCACTAATTGTTATACTCCAAAACCGGCCACTTGAAGCCTGTGAAGGTTTAAAAGAAAATCACTGAAATGTTAGCAATTTATGATATGGAATTGTGTGTGTGTGTGTGTGTGTGTGTGTGTGTGTGTACCCAAAACAGCTTGACCATACAGCTGCCATGACAGGCTTAAAAGCCCACACACAGCTTCTGGCAGACAACACCTGGACCCAGGAAAAGCCATAAGCTGACCCCACCCAGTGGGGCCTGCATCTAAGAAGAAATACCTGACATTGCAAACATTCCCTACACTCCAAAGAAATGTCAGCCAATCAGGGTCCTGAACCCTGGAAATCCCCTCACTCCAACCTCTGCTATGATAAAAACCCCATCCTGCCTGGGCTCTGGGCTCTCTCCTCTCACTGCTGTGTAGGACAGGGAGCCCAAGCTCTGAGCTTGAAAATAAGGGCTCTTTGCTTTTACATTTGGGATTCAGTCTCTGTGGTGGTCTTTTTGGGGTCCTCATGATCTGGGCATAACATTTAGGGGATTATCCAGGGTCCCCCAAGCCCACTGGGACCACTACCTGCAGAGCCTGAAGCCAGCCTATAAGTGTCTGTCTGTCTGTCCTGTCTGTTCAGTTTCATTTCTGTGGCTAGCTTAAATCAGTGATTGTGATCAGGACCGGTTAAGAGACAGACTGTGATCACAAGGGGCTGAAAGACATTTCAGGCCACATTAGTGGGGGTGGAGAACCCCACATCTGTTTATCTGTAGTAGGGGTGCGGAATCCCAAAACTGTGTGTGGTCAGTTGACACTGTTTCCCTGGGAAAATTGTTTGCCTTTCTGTTGGAATGTCCTGCCTATATAAATGTGTGAATGTGTGAGAAATGTGGCCACATGTATGCATGTTTTATGCCTGGGCTTGTGTGTCTGGTTATGACTCCTACTCCTGTGGACAGCCTTTGGGGCCAGATGGGCAGCAGAAAGGACAGAGGGTCCCTTTGGTTTGTGGTGGTATTGTGTTCCCCAAAATATTGTGCACCCCAATAAACTTATCTGGGGTCAGAAAACAGAACAGCCACTAGATACAGAGGCTAGAAAATGGTGGCACTCAGACCTTTAACCCTAGCCTTCTGGAGGCATGGATCTCTGTGAGTTCAAGGCCACACTGGAAATAGCCAGGCATGGTGACTCACGCCTTTAATCCCAGGAAATAATGACAGAAAGCAGAAAGGTATATAAGGCATGAAAACCAGAAACTAAGCTGGTTAAGCTTTTAAGCTTTTGAGCAACAGTTCAGCTGAGATTCATTCTGGGTGAGGACTCAGAGGCTTCCAGTCTGAGGAGACAGGATCAGCTGAGGAATTGTCGAGGTGAGACAGCTGTGGCTTGTTCTGTCTCTCTGATCTTCCAGCATTCACCCCAATCCCTGGCCTCAAGTTTGACTCGTGCTATACTGGTTGAACTGGGATGGACTAAGAGTGTGTCCCCATTGCGTCCTTGCTCTCTGACTGGAGAACAGGCAGCAGGCAGAGGAACACATTGTTGTGGTGCAGTGCGTCAGGTGGGCAGTAGCTGCAGTGGCAGGACCAGGCCCCCCTCACGCTCAGGGATCTGTGGGGTAGAGACTTTGTAGCATAGTGGCACAGGTGGTCAGGGGGGCCCAGAGGCTGCCATAGGGACATGGCCATGAGCACCACTGGACCCTGACATGGTTGGCAGGTTCTGGGCTGGGCTCCCACGCAGGGAGCTACAAGGTGGAGCAGCATGGAGCAGGTGGGACTTTGGCTAGCTTGGAGCACGTAGCTGGGTCATGGAGTCTCTTCTAGTCGGCTGCTCTGTCGCCATGCTGCACTCCATCTCCCATGCTGGGGGGTGGGGCTCCCAAGACCTGCCCTGGGGCTAAACCTGACCAAGGTTTAGCTCCAAGGGCAGAATGGAATGTCACTGCCTATGGTTGCCAAGCTATGGCGGCTATGTTATAATGCTACAGCCAGGGCTGCCTTGATCACTAAGATCCAATATTTTCTTCATGTCGGTACAGTGCTGATGCAAATTTAGAGTTATTCTTGTTATATATATGCATGTATTTCTGTTCTTGTTTAAAATTTTGTAGTTTTACAATATATTCTAGACTATTGAGGGGAATGACAAGAAAGACTTTGGTAAGAGTTTCTGTGTTTGAAGAAAATAAAAAAAGGAAAAGAAAAGCAGAATCTGTCTGAAGTAAATGTCTGAGGGATCAAAGGAATGGACTAAAAGGACATAGAAGGTGGTAGAAGGTCAGAGGGGATGTGAACTATGTTTGTCGTGGTTTCTTATACCTGCAAATACTGAATTTAAAAGTTAATTTTGGTTGGTTTTCATTTTAAAAATAGCTGATGGTTCTTCATTGTAAACTGTTTATGTTAAAAATGGAGATATATGTGTGTGTGTGTATGTGGACATATATGTGAGTTGGATTTAACCGTATGTGTAAATGTAAGCAAGCTTTAATTGTATGTATGTGTATGTAAATTGGATCCAACCATGTGTATGTGTGCAAGTAATTATTGTTTAGAAAAATCATGCTTTCAACAGCAACCATGTGGCTTTCCTCCATCTTTGCTGGTGACCTCTTAGGCAGCCACATGGCTAGCAACTATCTTTTACTAAAGGTTATAAAGCTCTATTCAGGTTAACAAAAAGCTAATTTAGAGACTTACACCTAAATACTTATGTCTTTGCCAAGTATTCAACAGCAAGCTTCTACAGAATTTAAAGAGATGGCTGCATGTGTTTAATAGATAAGGTTAAATATAAAATTTGCACCTCAGTGCTTTTATACACAAAAAAGTACCTTGCTCTGGCAGCTAACCTTTGTAACTTAAGAGTCACCCAGATGATAGTCACCAGAAGCATCCAGCTACAATGAAATGGAGCAGACTGAGATCTAGAAGGCAGGCTATATATATGCTGCCAAGGGTAGGGCCAAAGAAATTATCCAAGTCTCTAAGTAAAAGAACTAAAAGTATTGTGGATGAATTTCAGATGTTGAACTTTGGGATTGTTTGCACTCTGGAGTTTGGTTTTACTTTATACAGACCGTGGTGATGCCATATTTCTCCCTCTAAAAATAAAAAAAAGGTGTTTTATTGTTGATAGTGCAAAAAGACATTTGAGAGATCTTAACCTTTTTAAGAACAGTTTTTAAAGTATTTAAATTTATAGGTCTATGGGACATTTTAAGTTTATAAAATGCTCTATATTGTTAATATTTGGACTTAAAATAAAAGGTTAAAAATTAGGGTCACAGCCATAAGCACCAAATACTAATCAGAAACTGGGAAATTCATTTCTTATGATGCAGCAAGACAACGAACTAGGCAAAGGGCTTGGGACAGCTTCTGACTCCATGAATCTCGACCCTTTGGGGTTGAAAAACCTTTTTATAGGGTTAACCTATGACCACCTATATGTCAGATGTTTGTATTGAGATTCATAACGATGGCAAAACTGTAGTTGGGAAATAGCATTGAGAAAGTTAAGAACCAGTGAGGCTTAAGGATATATGCCTAGCCTCCTTGTCTTTGCTAAATTCGTTAAGCTTAAGTTATAAACTGAGTCATATAAATATTTTATATTGATATTTTGTTTTGGTTTCTTTACTGAACCTGTATTTGATACCAGAAGAGCTTCAATTTAAAATCATTGTTTTTAAGGCTAACTATTGTAAGCTATTAGAGAATATAAGTAAATAGTCATTTTATAAACAATCAAGTTCTTTAATTGTAGTCATGTTAAGTACTGATGTAAGTAATTACAGGGATAATTGTATGTTTTCATATACTCAGTCCTTTGTATATGTTTTCAGGGTTGAGTTTAAAACAAATAATTAGAAACAAAGTTTGTCTATTCAGATATACCTGGACAACCTTCACACTTCAGAGGTCTGTAGAATATGGCTTTTAAAATGGTAACCTAAAAGTTATTATATCAGACTCCCAGATCCTAGCAGTAACCCAAGGTCTGCAGAGAAGATTATGTATGGGGCACCACAATGTCTCTGCCTGGTTTATAGCAATGCTGACAACAGGGAAAGATACCCCAGTGCAACAGTTGCTGCCAGGACCTGGCTCAGACTGTGGACATGCAGCAGGACACTGGGGAATTTTGCCTAGAGAAAGTAAAGTCAGTTTTCCTGTGTTCCTCTTCCACAGGAAAAACTCTGCCTTATGGGTCTGATTGCCAAAGAAGATGCTGCTGCTCTGATACTTGTGCCTCCAATGCTATGAAGACCTGGATATGGATGGGTCCCTGTTATTTATAGGATTGGAAGTTGCTTGGTCTGCACTCAGATATAATATATCCTTCTCAGATCTCTGATAGTACTGACAGGTAGGCTAGCTACAACTTGGTCAGCTTGGCAGCCTCAGACAACCAGATGCATCCATAAGCTATAGCTAGCTTGTTAGCTCATTTTAAAGAAAATGTTCTAAGATATAAAAGTTTAAATAAGTCATAAATGTTTAAATATGGGTATAAGAAAGGTCTGAGGATATGAAAGCTTATAAGCTTTGAGGCTCTCAGAAAATTATTTAAGATATAAATGCAAGTTGTAAAGAGATAAATAAATGATTTAGAGTATGAGAAATGTTTCAGATTGCTCTTCCCTTCTATGATATAACAGTTCAGAGCTTAACATTTAATAGAGTTCTGATTAAGATGGTAGAGCAATGACTACTTACTGTTCAGTCACAAGCTCAATAATTTAGATTTATTTTAGTTTTCATCTAAATATACCTAAATATAAACCCAGAAGTGCTTCACATCAGGCCAAAAATCTCTGTCTAATTTCTATCTGGCTCTCTGGACAGAAGGAAATGTACATGCTTTTAACCCAAATCTGTAGTTCTTATTGGAACTCAAAGGTATGAGTCTATTTCTGCTGTTTTGCAGATACCCATTACCTGCTTTGTCTATGATATGGATTTCAGTACAGCTTGGAAACACTTATATCTAAAACTTTTACATCATTTTGTAAGATAATTCATATAGGCCTCAGAGGATTAAAGAGTCATAAAACCTTGGATCTACTTCATAGAGGTAGAAAGGACCCCAGATAAGTACAGCTTATTGCTAATGAATATTTTCTCTCTCCTGGTCTCAGGACTCCTGCTCTTCCCAGTTACTAGGAATAAGGGCTCCAAATAAGTTCATAAATTTTAACTTCTGTTCATAGTTTAAGTTTGTCTCAACAGGTTTCTACTTGGCTGGCAGATACCTCCAAGCTTCAGTTGCTGACTACACCGCTCCAGATGATTGTGAGCTCCAGACTTGCTAAAAGCTGATGTGGACTAGCCCAGCCAATGTGATTGTTCCCTGTCTCTGCAGGGTCAGATAGCCATATGCTTCTGACAGATGCTAGATTGCCCAGCCTTTGACTAGCCTTTTAGCCTTTGACTAGCTTTTCATCTTTTTTGGTGCCCTGACAACAGTGCCCCAATGTCATCTAGAAACAGTTTCAGAAGAGAACACATTATCCCATGTTCCCTGTCCAGAAAATGCTGAAATGCTGAGTTAAAAGGAAACTCCCTGGCATGGAGGCAAGATGGCCAACTATAATGCCCATTGACGTACCAGGAAAATAGATTCAGAGTTGTCAATTGATAAATTTATTAACTAAAATGGTTCTGCAATAAGACACTTGACCTTTTTTGTGCAGAACCAAAGAGGTATTATATAAGATCATAATCTGGCTGTACTCAAAGATCAGAACTATAGAGTCTTGAGAATGGCAATAGGTACAGATGTCACTGCCATGAAAAAAATCTGTTGGCTAATGGTTCTTAGATCTCAATACCCTTAAACCCCTAGACAGGTAGGACTTATTATTGAGTCCTGTCATTTGTACTTATGAAGGGGAGAATGTGAGGGTTCTGAAAACAGCTTGACCACACAGCTGTCATGACAGGCTTAGAGGCCGAGACACAGCTTCTGGCAGGCAACACCTAGACCCAGGAAAAGCCATAAGTTAAACCCACCCAGTGGGGCCTGCATCTAAGAGGAACTATCTGACATTCCAAACATTTCCTATATCCCTAGAAAAATGTCACCCAATGTCCTGGACCCTGGCAATCCTCTCACCTCAACCTCTACTATGATAAAAAACCCCATCCTGACTGGGCTCTGGGCTCTCAGCTCTCACTGCTGCATAGGACAGAGAGTCCAAGTGCTGAGCTTGGAAATAAAGGCACTTTGCTTTTACATAGGGGATTCGGTCTCTGTGGTAGTCTTTTGGGTGGTACCCAAGATCTGGACATAACAGAACACAGAAAAAGTGTGCATTTATCATACAGTCAACTGTGATTTCTTAAGTTTGTGCTGACAGCCAAGCCTTGCATGAAGCTGGTTTGAATTAAAACCCCGAATTAAGAAGCTTATTTGAATTAAAGAGAAAATTGATTACAATAAGTAATATATGACCCTCTAAAACATCTCAAACTCTATGCTCCAAGCTTTTAAGAATGACAGATAAAATTTTTTCTGTATTTATTCTTGCCTAAAAACTATAACAATATACTTTGACATTTTTTTTTTTTAAATAGGAATTGAAGAAATAATCACCTGCTTCCTAAGCTATGTGCTCACTGTATCTGTTCTTGGACTGCATTTGATAAACGAATTGTTAACTTTTATTTATAACTTTACTCTGTATTAATTTCATCTTTTGTCACAACCCTGAAGTCTGCTTGAATCATATTTGAAAATAGAAACTGATTTTTAGAGGAAAATCATTTTTTAGGGCAGATAAGCAATTGAGTGAACCAGGAGCAACTGTGTAGCTATAACCCTAAAATAATCACCCATAATCTTGAGCCAGGCCTTTCTGGGAGAAACAGAATATCCTTTTTGCATTGCTGTAAAGTGAGGAAGACTGATTTATGGAACAAACTTAGACGACTTTTTATCATCTACACTTTAAATGACACAGAACTATAGTCATTGGGAGACATTAATCTCTCTCTCTCTCTCTCTCTCTCTCTCTCTCTCTCTCCTCCTCCTCCTCCTCCTCCTCCTCTTCCTCCTCCCTCCCTCCCTCCCTCCCTCTCTCCTCCCTCCCTCCCCCCTCTCTGTGCATACAGTAAAACAAGACTGCATGTATGGCTAAGATTCCCTAAAATGAAAGTTGCAGATGGCTATGAGATAATTGCCATGTGGGTACTGAAAATTGAAACTGTAAGACCATTAAGTGCTCTTAACTGAGTTAACCTTTGACTCTCAATAAAATGAAGAAATTTTTATTAAAATGTTAAAATTTCTAGCATCTTTATCTGCATCATATAATTTCTGAGATTTTGGAATAAATCTAGGAGGTTTATTTTATTTGTATTTATTTTTTTTAACTTAAAGTTAGGGATAAAAAATAAATGTTGTAACAGGAGAGTATAAAAATGAGCAGAAAGTAGATGTTGATCATCTTTAAATGACATACATGAGATATTTTTGAAAACATTCAATGACAACATATAAACTTACCATCCTATGAAGAAACATGAAACAAAAAGCTGCCTTTTTAGATATCAGTTTCTATGTACAGTTATAGTTTAAATAATTCTATTATTAAATAGCACAGTAAAAGTTCTAGAGAATAAGATACCTCAGTTGATCTAAAGCTAAGATATAAGATGTTTAGATTCCACACAACAGACACCACTTCAATAGGTACTGGAGCAGTTTGTGGGGAAATCTATTGAGGAAGTTCACCTATCTGTAACTCTGTATGCCCCAGGAACTAAGATTAACCCTTGGAACACATTAACCATTCTCAAAGGAGTGTTTGGGCAGTGTGATTGACCTGCATTTTCTTCTAAGACACAGGGTTGTCATACTGAAAGCACTGGCATCTTAGGTTTCCATAGAATTCAATTTTCATAACTTCAATGATCCAGTAATTCATTTTATGAACCAGGTGCCAACCTCGTGGGTGTCCCTCCAACACTCTGGATGTATTTATGTGAATAGTACAGTCTGAGCTTAACTCATTTCCTTCATGTGTTCTTGTTTTCACACAAGTTTTAGGGTGACTTTCAATCTTCACTTAATTAAAGATCTGATTCAATTCACTTTTTTAGTTTGTTTAATTTTGCTTTTGGGTTCTAGCTATTGAACCCAGATTTTACACTTAGGTTAATCATGTATTCTACAACTAAACTACATCCCCAGTCCATGGTTCAAATAACCTTTATTTTACTCTATGGAAAAAAATGTTTATATTATGGTCTAACTTACATAATATATTTTACAAGTTATCTCATTAGTGATTAGCATTACAATTCAAGTCTTCAACTCCAGCTTTCCATTTTGCTACTGAACCTCCATACAGACTTTAAAAAATATTCAGAAAAAGGAGGAAGAGTATTTTTCCCACAGCATCTCTCCAGGAACTCCAGGAGTTCCCCAGAGGGACTGATGCTGCATGGGAACCATGGGGAGCTAGAATATGGTACATACTCTCTTCTGTCCTTATATCTTTAAAAAAAAATGATGAGGGAGCACTCCAGCATTCTTCTATGCACAATATAAGATCCTTTTGTAAGAAGTTAATTACTGAATAGAGTTTTAAACTAAGGAACTTTGCAGAAACCCTCCTACCACTTACCCCTTCCATACATTTTCAGTGCAAGCTCATGACTTCCCGCTGCTCTGGTTCTTACCATATTACTTAGCTTATTTCAGTATAATTTACTACCAACTTCATAACTTCCTATTTTTAATCATGTTCTTCTGTTTCTATTCATTTTCATCATGATATATAATCCAATTTTTTCATAGCTTTCTGCCATTCTGCATCTATTACTCCTACTTTGAAAATATACTAAATATATACTG
This sequence comes from Peromyscus maniculatus bairdii, assembly GCF_049852395.1. NCBI lineage: Eukaryota > Metazoa > Chordata > Mammalia > Rodentia > Cricetidae > Peromyscus > Peromyscus maniculatus. The sequence continues at coordinate 2,180,941 of NC_134858.1, forward strand.
ATTAACATTTGGTTGTGGATGAATTCTGTCATCCATGTACCTTTGCAAATTTCTGTTTATAGTGTTATTCTTTCGAACATTACCCCCCCCCCATTTTAATCTAGAGCCCTGGCTTGGCAGGTGAGGGTTATTATGTCTTCAATGTGTAAGAATAGGCTATCAGTCAAATGTTCAATTTTATTATCTTCACATGAAACCCTAAAAAATGTAATGTTTGGTCCAATGGATTCAAATTTAATAGCTGAGTCCATTCCATATTTATTATAAATTTAGCTTCGGAAACACTAAATCAAAATTTGGCTTGGTTATCTCTCATACCATCTGCTATTGATTAGCATATAAATAAGTATTCAAACATTATACATAAAAGGACATAAATGCAGCATAATTTAATAGAGTAAACTAAGCTTAATAAAATATGTTCTGAATAGTGAAAAAGAAAAGTGAATTTTAACTTTTAATATAAAATAACAAACAATAATTATTGCATAGTCACTGAGTAGAGGTGATGATAAAAGATTGACAGATATTTTGTGATATCTAATTATAAAAAACACTAATTAGAGTGATGTTTTCAATGAAATAAAGCAATTATAATTTTAAGTGCACATTCTGTATTTTGCTTCACTAATGAGATAACTTGAATCATGTATCATGTATTATGTAAATTAGAGCATAATATAAACACATGGTGATGATCCATTCACCTTATACCTGATGGTATGACTGAATTAAACATGTCTTCTTATCAGGTAGTTGCCCAATTTAATTCCACATGCATATTCCCTATGATAAACTAAATCAAATTATGGCATAATTTTTGATTAATTGTAGCCTTGTATCATATCCAAGTAAAGTGACATGGTCTTAGCTCAGTGTGTTGCAAGTTAGAAAACGTGTATTGACTGACACCCACAGCAGTCAATGAAGTTGTTCTTTTTCAGAGCTATTACCCTTCTCTTTCATCTTCAATTTTTCTTTTTAAAGAGCTTTTTCTGAATGTATTTGATGCCCAACTTTATCAAGGCAAAGAACTTCTGCACTTCATTGTTTCTATGTTCTCACTAACTGCTCATAGTCTCCTCGGTGGGGGACTTTTCTTCTCATATAATTTCCAATTCATCATCTCATGCTTCTTCATCTCCTAAATCTTCATTGCTGATCACTCAATTTTCACTTCTATTTTGGTGGAATCCTCTGCTGTGTTTTGACATGTTTAGATGCATCTTTCAAATGCTTCCCTTGCCTTGCTTTCTAACACCATAGCCGTGACCTTCCTTTGTTACTGGGCATGTCTTGGCACCCATTTCTTTAAATTTGGTACATGTTTATATTCTTCATCTTATACTCACCACTTTTCTCAAAACACAGATGAAGTCATTTAATCCTGGGACTTTAAATGACATATGTTATAGTATGAATATCAAATGTCCCCCAGAGGCTCATATGTTTGAACATTTGCTCCTCAGATGGTGGTGCCATTTGGGAAGATTATAGTACCTTCAGGAGGTAGGGCCTTGATGGAGGAAGTGGGTCACTGGGGGCAGGCTGTGAGGTCTAATGGCCAGACTCACTTCCTCTTCTCATTGCTTCTTAAGTGCAGGTGTAATGTGACCCATGTCTCTTGCTCCTGCCTTCATGCTTTCCCCAACATAGTGGATTGTAAACATTGATCTGTAAACTGAAATGAACACTTTCTCCCACAAGTTACTTCCTGTCAATATTTTTCTACAGTATTGACTGTAAAAACTGACAATATGACCACTCCATGGTATGGTTAAGAAGAAGGTCTTTATTGTAGATATGAGGTATCTGGAAGAGTCCAGAGCAGAGAGAGAGAAATTAGTAGTCTGAACATGGCCAGCTACTAGACTTGACTATGAGAAAAGCAAGAGCAGAGCAGAGAGACAGAAAGGGGCACGGGGAGAGCAAGAGATGAAGATAGAGTGTGGGCAAAAGACAGGGCATAACATAGGACCAGAGGGGAACACAGCAGAAACAACAGAGTTAGAAGGAGAAGTAAGTAGCCTGTGAGCTTTAGCATGGGAGAAGAGTTGAGAAGAGCAGCAAAGAGCTAGGTTACTGTCTTGGATTCTGAAGTGCATACTTGTGAAACTGAGGGAGCCTGGAGGTCAGCATGCACTTTGGTATGCTAATAGGTACCACAGGTAGCCATTTTCCCCTTTTGCCAGTGATAAGGAAAATGGTTTCTTTTAGTAGGGAGGAACTAGCTTCACAAGTTCCTGAATAATACTGGCTTTTGTCTAATGACCAGAATTTGGGAAAATGGAGTTTCCTTGGAACCTGACACTTACAAAAGTAATGTAATGTCTATGTGCATTTGCCCCATCTTCCAATTATACCATCTACTTCAAATCTACTATTTTGTCTGAAGATCTGTATGTCTGTCCTTTTCACAACTTTTATGACACAGGGATTTAGTCCAGATTCCTTTCACAGCAATTCCTTTTACAAGTACTTTATCATCTCCACATTTAGAACTGTAGGTTTTTTTTTTTTCTGATGAACCTGGAAGCCTGGGTAATATGAAGAGTCTACAAAGAAAAGAACCAAACCCCTCTTCCTCAGTCATAGCTAAGTTCCAATCACCACTATATCAGTAGGAATAATGTTACAAATTATTAATCAATAATATTATAAATTATTAAGTACTATTATTTAACTGTCTGTTAAATATAGTTAAATATAGTTAAGTATCTATAATATATATAGTATAGATATTATATTTATAATCTATAATATACCTAATTATATCTTGAATTAAATATAAAAGGACAAGCAAAGCAAATCATTGAAACTATTATAATCCATTGTGATTGGAATCTTCCATTATATTAAAAAGTGACTAGAAAAATCTTTGCATATATGTGTTGTTATCTAGAGAGAGCCAGAGGCCCTTAAAATAATAGGAAGTCACCCTTGCCATTGGCTGCCCACCAGAAGTAAATGGTTAAGACTCTGCTACCAAAGACACTACTTGCATTAGTTGCAGCTCATGGAAAAATGAAGCTGTACCTAAACTGCAGATTTCTTCCTTGCTGATGATCTGCTCTGGATGTGCTGAGCATTTGAACCTAAGATCATCCGTGTTCTTGCTTTCCAGTATGACAGTTGCACACTTGTTTATTCAATTTAAACCATTTGTAGCCTCTTTCACACATTTCTATCATCTAGTCCTTGGCAATTTGACAATACCTTATATGTAGTTTAAATCATTGCTTCAATTTTAGTAGAGCTCTACCAGTGGTAATAATGTAAAGAAGCCCCTCTGACAGAAAAAAAATGCTCCATAGTAATTTTGTACTTATTCCTGTCAATTGCTTTTTGTGCTTTATTTGGTATGTATGTGGTGATAGTGTATTCTTATGGGTCTCTGAATCTTTGCCCGTGGGCTTTTAGAAAAAAAACTATGGTATAAATTTGAGCACAAAACTAAGATGAAAGTTGAATAATATACAAAAATTCTCAGTGGAAACAATTTCTTGTTTGTCCCATGTAGCATTCAAAGCAGGCAAAAAGCTTCTAAGTTAACTCTGAGTCAAGAATAAAGGTTTTTTTTTTTTTTTTTTTTTTTGCTATGCATTCTATGCCATTTGCACTACAACCTTCACAAATTCTTTCTGGTACAGTGATTTCATCTTTAAATTCATGTCAGTTATTGGTACAGTGCCTCAAAAAAGCAAATATTCATTAAGCCTCTGTAAGGAGCTACAGCACCTGTTCCTGTTTATTCTTGGTTACTGGTTACTAGTTCTCTGTTCCTGGGATAACTTATTTTTTATGGAAATTTACCATGCCATTAAAATATTTCTCTAATTTGCATTTAAAATTTTTTTAAAATATATTTTATTTTCTGTGTGTGAATATTTGACCTGCATGTATGTGTGCCAGGTGTGTGCCCGACAGATGTCAGAAGATGGTAGCAGAAGGAACGAGAGTTCAAGATGGTTGTGAGTCACCATGGATATGCTGGGAATAGAACCTGAGTCCTCTATGGGAGCAACAAGTGCTTATAACTCATAAGACATCTCTCCAGATAGCCTCTAATTTGTTTGTGTGTGAATTCAAGTATACATGTGTGGGAGTCTGTTTTCAGATTCCTAGTGCCTTTACCCAGCAGGTCTGCATAGAGAGAATGATTGGACCATGGGCCTGAGTGCAAGTATCTGAGATGGTCTGCACTTGGCTGTGCTGGGGGGAGGTCTTTTACTCCACCCCTTGGCATTTCTATAAATACCCTAGGGCAGAGACAGTCGGGGCCCATTGGAATAGGTTCCAGGTCCTCTTGAGGCTATCTTGTAATTTCTATCTGTTTATCTCCATGATCTAAATCCTTCTATCTATTATTTCTAGCTGCTCTCCCTCAAGAAAACTCTGGGGAACTGTGGGGTTGGTGGGTAGCCGCCTCACATACATGTGCATGCCAGTGTGCATGCAAGTGTATGAGAAAGAATATTAAGGCTACAAGGTAACATTAGGTGTCTACCTCAATCACTCTTCATCATGTCTTTTCAGACAGAACCTCTCAGTAATTGGGACTATTGGTTAATTATATTGGCTGGTCAATGAGCTCCATGGATCCAACCATGTCTCCTTTTTAAATGAGTGTTGGGGATCCAAATTCAGATCCTCATGATTGTAGAACAAACATTTAACTGAGTCACCTCCCCAGACTCCCAACAAATACCATTTTAAAAATCAAACATGAAGGCTGCAGATATAGCTCAGTGTTTAAGAACATATAGACTTTGCTCTTTCAGTGGACCCTGAGTTTGATTTCCAGCGTCCACATCGGGCCTCACATAACATACTGTAACTCTAGCTCCAAGAGATATTATGGTTTCCTGTGGTGATATTTTATTTGTGCTCTAAAAAATAAAGCTTGCCTGGGGATCTATGGAAAAAGTCAGCCACTATATTAAACATAGTGGTCAGGCAGTGGTAGAACACACCTTTAATTCTAGCATTCTCAAGGCAGAGTCTTCTGGATCCCTGTGAGTTCAAGGCCACACAGGGAAGAGAGCCAGGCGTGGTAGTACATACCTTTAATCCCAGCACTAGTTAACCATAGTGATCTGGAGGTCTGTATAGACATACAAGAAGTTATAGAGCTGGGCAGAAAGAGGAATTGATGTAGCTGGGCAGAGAGAGGAAGTAAGATGGCAGGGCATAGAAAGGTATATAAGTATGAGTATACAGGAAGTAGCTCTTGCTTGGGCTGAGGATTTCCTAGTGGTAAAAACTTGTGGCTGGCTTGTTCTTTCCCTCTGATCTTTCAGCTTTCAACTCAGTATCTGGCTCTGGGTGTTTTTTATTAATGAGACCATCTAGCAATTGTGTTACAGTTTCCTCTAGCCTCAGTGAACACAATACTCACATGAATAATCACATAATTAAAAATAAAATTAAAATCTTTTAAAAATGAACTATTTTTAAATTGTTCTCAGTAAATCTATTTATGCTACTGAAACAGGAATTTCTTGAAGTCTTTGTAACCTATGGTTCTAGGACACTATGGCCTAATATAACAACTTCAATACATTTCTTTTGGTGAAGGATCTAAAAGAAAACATTTAAAATAAGTTTCCTATGGATTGTTCATCATAATGACATAAACATTCAATATACCATTCAATTCCACTGATCCTCTTAACATAAGTAAATCCCTTCCTTTATGTTGTTAAACTTTGTGAGTTTCTAAAAGGTAGAATTTCTTTAGCTATGTGCATTATAATTTTTGATGTTGTCTATCTTTAGACATCCTCATGCATTTCTTGATAATTTTACATTCTGAGTGATACATTTTCTGAAATAAGAAGTGAATGAATAAACCAAAATACTTTCAAGGAGAGTGTAATTTTATGTCATACCTCATCATTCTCCTAGAGATTTTACTATTTCATCACTATTATATTGAAATAAAATTACTTTATTAGTTACAGACTCTGTGAATACTATTATGATTAAGCATTACAAGTAGCAAATATATCTCATAAATCTTTACAAACAGTTAAGAGTATTTTCAAAAATGATGTACTTTTAAGAAAAAATTCTGCCTATTAATATGGGGGGTATATTAATCTTAGCTACCAGAAATAGAACCTATTAAATAAAACATGTATAGGAAAGAGATAATCAGCTACTTGAGGTGATGTAGGTAAGCTGATAACAGAAGTTACAGTGTATTTACAACCCTAAAAACATGAGAGTGAGGCAATATGCTCATGAGCTTAGGCCACAGTCCAACTGAATCTAGATCAGAATGTAGGCCTTTGCATAGGTTGAGTTCCTGGGACATCTTCCTCATTGCTATGTCATGACAGATCACCTCATATTAATGGCGTTTACCACATACTAAAAGTCTCTGCACCACAAATAAGAGTTCTTACAAAGACTTTAAATTCCTAGCATTGTGTAGGATTGGAGGTTCGGGTCTGTAAGTGTGGTGTTTCCTCCCTGGTGTGGAGTCATTGCTGTAAACATGGTGTACGACTTGTGCTCATTTTCTTCTTCACCTTTTACCTTATGGCCTTAACAGTGTGGATAGAAACCCAAGAGCTGAATATATCCCGTCACTTTGATGGCTTTGGAAAATTGTTATTTGTTACACCTGTGAAATTCTAAAGCATTGAATAATCTTTATAGTTCTTGTTGCCATCAAAAGGGATTTGGATAAATAGAAAGAAACTAAACTTAACAGTGTGTAGTATCTAGTTTTAACTATGTATAAGAGAGAAAAGTATTAAAAAAGACAACAACAATGTTTGTGAGGAATGAAGGGCTGGGGAAAGTATAATAATATACATGTATATAAAATCTAACAAGAATATCAATAATTATGTGTACTAACAGCAATAGATTTAAAATTTAAAATAAGTAAGCTTAAAGCTAGAGCACAAAATTACAATTTCTTTTATAAAGATATTTGTATATTGCAAAGGGCCATTGTGCATATTTCTTCATTGATTATGATTATTATTGACACTATTAGTGCCTGGTTTATTTCTATAACTGTGAAACTTTTTGAATAAAATCCAGTCAGTATAGCATTAGTACTAATAAGTGGCTCACAGCCTGGGGGACAAGATAGAGATGTGAAATCATACTCCAAGACATGAAGATAACCATAGAGATAGACAAGGAAAATTAGGAAGCATAGAAGAGAAATGTTTGCCTCAGGATAGGCTTGATACCTGTCTTTGGAACTGGGGTCAAAGAGTCATGACTGAAGACAGGGAGGCCAAAAAGTAGAATAGTGTATCATACAAAGAAAGACATAAGATAATGGCAAACTGGAGGAAATGTAATCAGCATTTTGGAGATTGTTCCTGGGAGATATGTAGGAGTTAGACAGACAGAACTCAGTGGATTATTGGATAGGATAAATGAATAGGGAGCACAACAAGAGGAAAGGTCAAAATATTCTTTTTGTTACTTATTTTGAGTGAATGAATGGAGAGCAATCACATGACCTTGGATGACAGCTTGAAAAATATTTTGCTTCGTTATTATAGGAGAAGTATAGTTTCATAAAGAAAACAATGGTTCTGTTGTGGACATGTTTAGTTTAATGTGCCAAGTTTCTTTTTTTGTTTGTTTGTTTTTTTAAGACAGGATTTCTCTATGTAGCTTTGTGCCTTTCCTGGAACTCACTTGGTAGCCCAGGCTGGCCTCAAACTCACAGAGATCCGCCTGGCTCTGCCTCCCGAGTGCTGGGATTAAAGGCGTGCATCACCACCGCCTGGCTTAAAGACTGTTTCATTTGCTTTTTTTTTTTTAACTTTTCTTTTTTTTTGAGCTGAGGATCGAACCCAGGGCCTTGTGCTTGCTAGGCAAGTGCTCTACCACTGAGCTAAATCCCCAACCCCAATGTGCCAAGTTTCAAGTAGGTGACTGCACATAAGAATGTGAAATTAGGGACTGTAATGAATAAGAATGAGCAGATTCAATGTATAGCATTTAAAGGAAGTGATTGTGAAGGACAGTATGAGATTCAGGAAGAATATTCAAAGACATGTCTGATGCGAGGATAGTGGAATGAAATCATTTCAAAATAAGAGGAGAACATGAGACTTAGAAAGGACAGTGTTTCAGAGACTGAAAGGACAGCAGCTCAAATGCTATAAATAAAGATTTTGCAGATCCACATCTAAGGATTTCCTTTTAGAGGTCCTTGAGCTGCTCTTGCAGTGTTTAGAAAGTTTCTTTTGATGTAATGCTATTTAAAAGACCACAAGCATATGCTGGATCATCTGGATGATGGACTGAAATAGTGATATTCTGTGGGAGGTCAGTGCCTGTATTACACTCAAAACTGCTTCCTAGATTCTAGAAATATTATTCAAATGCATGGACACAAATGGCTGAATTATAACATCTTGGCTTGAAAATGGAGTCATGGTATTAGTACCTGATATACAAACACACACATGAACACCCATATCACTTGAATGCATATACATACATGCAAACACACACAAAACTATCACTAAATCAATGAAAAAGCTTGTTTTGGTGGTACACACCTGTAATTCCAGCACTATCAAAACTGAGGCAGGAGCCAACTCTGTCATGAAAAACAGACATTGGAAAGAAGAATTTCAGCATGAGAAGGAAGTGGATAAGAGAGGAGGATGAGGGAGAAACATGACCCAAATCCATTACATACATAAATGAAATTGTTAAGGAAAAACAAAACAAAATGAAGTGAACTCTTAAAGAACAAAAAATCCCCAAACAAGCAAACAAAAATATCTACATGGTTTGCAAACATGCACACCCTCTTGTAAACCTTATGTGTACACAATAAAAAGAAAATTCAAAACAATGAAATGAAAGATTGAATGAATATGGAGAGGTGACAAGATTTGAAACTGCCACACAGCAGTTGTGTGTATTTTCACATATGTACAGTCTAAGTATTTCTGCCAGGCACAGCATGAAGAATTTGAGCAAAGAGAATCCATGTGAGGAATTGGAATGCTGAAGTTCAGCACTACCCTCTAACACAGTCTTCCCTTGGATGCCCCCCCCCCACTCTCCTGGGTTCCTTCTAATTTGAGAGCTGACTTTAAGTTTTCTTTCTTTTTATGTCCTTATCTAACCAGGTTACAAACAGAAAAACAACATGCCATCATACACATACTTACATTCGTTAGATAGCTTCATTGTTTTTTATAAGCCACACTCAAGTTTCCAAAGGTTAATGACTGACAATTTGTTATTTTCTTCCATATGAGGGTCAGATTAAAACATTAGTAGTTTACTTGAAATCTCCCTTTGGTTATTTATTTGGGACCAAACCCACAGGTCAGTGGATGGGCACATAGAGGTCTTCACCTCCTCCGTAGCACAATTCTCTCTTTTATTCCATTTCAGTCAAAAGAAGAAAGATCTGCCAAAACATTCTTAGTTCTTAGTTTTCTTCTCTTCTATCATGCAGGTCATGAGCCAACCTTGCCAGTTATGCAATGAAATATCTAAAATATTATCTATCTCCATTTTTTCTCTATAACAATGTTGCCATTGTGTTGCCCAATTGGCCATGAAAGTCTCCTAGAGCAAGCTTCCTATTTATTCCCCCTCAGTGACTGCCTGTATAACAATGGACATAAGTAAGATTACCTTTCATGCCTACTTAAAATGTCTGTTACTTTTTGCTATGTTTACAGTAGATAAGACAGGAGGATATAGTCTTCTCTTTCTGTAATTTCTTCTTCATTTCATTTGGCGTGCTTACACCAGCTGTTCCTACATTTCTCATGTCAAGACTATTCTCTATAATTTTAAATTTTTTATATTTGATTTATTCAATTTTCATTTATTATTTATTTTCTTATTTTGAGATTATAATTTAATTATGACATTAATTTCTTTAATCCTCCAAGCCCTCCCATATATCCCTCCCTACTCTCCTTCAAATTCACAGGCCCCCTTTTTTACAATTGTTATTACACACACACACACACACACACACACACACACACACACACACACACACACACCCTCTCTATTCTATGTCAGCTGCGCAGAGCCTCTCTTTGATTCTGTATGCCATAGGCTTTGCCAGTTCTACCCAATCACACAAATTTGCCTTTATTTTCTTTGTAGCTCTCCCTATCCTTTGAAAGAAGCATTAAGTTGAGTGTTTGGTTCTCTGTTGTGTACTCATCTCTAAGCTTGACAGTCCAAACACAAATATTTGTTGGGTTAATAAAATCAAGATTTCTGGTGAAGTAAATCAAGAAAGGAGAGTAGAAGAATGTGGACTGACTGGCTCACAGCTATAAACAAACAAACTTCCTTTGGTCCATAAGTTTGATTCTGTCACCTGATTTTCATTTCATCAGTCTCCGACAGTCTTTGGAGGCCCTTATGTGTGTTTCCCCTCCCTTTTGACTGTGCATCAACTCATTACTAGTATTTAATTAAAGCTTAATTTCTATGTTAATTTCTATGACATAAATCATAGAAATCTAACAAATCCTCCCGAGTAAAACAATTGTGATCATTACTCTTCATGGATTGGTTAACAATTTAAACTCAGGTAATGAGACAATCTTCTTCACAACTGACAGGAACAGGATGCATAATATATATGTATGTGTATACATTTAATCAGGGAAACATAATTCTCTTATTTTCATACTCATTATTTTCACTAATGGATATGATGATGCTGTTGGCATCCAGACTAGAGCAGACTAGAGCAGAGTATCAAATGGTCCTAATTTCAGGACTTGAAGTCCCCCTAACCCCTGTAGCAATCTCTTGCCCTTAGATGGCCCTGGCTATTTCTGTTCACTCTGTATTTACCTAGTTATACCTAGTTACTTTAAAAGTCTTGCTATCTATCTTTCCAAACAGATTTCTATCAACTGTAATGCGTCTTTGTTTGTCCTACCAGTCAGCTCCCAAATAACGACTTGGAGACTTCTTATTAATTATGAAAGTTCAGCCTGTAGCTTGCACTTGTTCCTAACAAGTTTTTATAACTTAACACATTTGTATTAATCTATACACTGCCACATGGCTCCTGGCTGTTACCTCCTCCTACATGTCTTGCTTGTTCTTTGTCTTCTGGCACCTTTTCCCCCTCCCCCATTTCTTGCTTGCCTCAATTCCTCCTCCTCCTCTACTTCCACTTCTTGCCTGGAAGTCCTGCCTATACCTTCTGCCTAGCTATTGGATGTTCAGCTTTTTACTATACAAATTACAGCAATGCATTTTCACGCAGTGTAAAAAATATCCCACAATAATCAACTATGTGGATAAAACTAAGTTTTATTAAAATGCTAACAGAATATTTCAAAACTTCACAAAGTCAGGCTATATCAATTCAGCAATCTTCTTTCTTCCTCTGATTTACTTTTTTGATGTTCAAATGACAAGCTCTTCATGTTCCAATTTGAAAAAAGTCTCAATCAAATGGTAGAAAAAGCATGCTGGGCCAAAATTCATTAATTTATGCCTTAAGGCATTATCATAGATAATTTATTAATATGTAAATTCTATTTTTTGCATGGGTGAGTTTGTTATAGTACAGAAAGACTGAATTAATCATCATCAACGGCAAGTTGAAATGCAAATTTCACAAAATTATTTCACTTTAATTATACCACAATTACAGACTTTCAGTCCTGGAAGCTGCTCTGGACAGTGCCATTGGAGATCGGGGATGCAATCATGAGCCTGTACTTGAACGGCCTTGCTTATAATTCCCTTCCAGTTTTATGACATCTCAGCCAGAAAGAACATTTCATGTCTAAATTAAGCTAATTGAGAGCTCTGTAAAAATATACAGGCTTGTTTGCACATTTCTTTCTAGAGTCAGACTATCATAATGGAGACACATGGCTCATTTTGCTTCTAAGGACCCTAAAGGAAAGAGCAGAAGGCTCTTTGAAGCACTCAGGATGAGCAGCAATATTCCATTCAGGGTAAAGATGATTTCCTTGGCAGTTATTTGGAAGCTGCAAAGATTATATCATTCTTTTATACTGCTAATATATAGCGATAAAGGTGCCAAAAAGAGGCCTTGGCAGCAGGGAATATGAGAGGAGATGAAGGAACCAGATTCTAACATGTATCTAAATCAAAACAGGTGTGCTTGCTTCAAGTAAGTTCCCTGTCACTGCTGTACAGAGTACCATGCAGGACACCGAGGCACCAGTGATTTTCTCTGCTTATCATTCAAGCCTTTAGAATGTGTTTTCACCTTCTAGTGACTTGCTAATGGAAGCTTTTAATTATCACTGTATTTTATGCTATGTGACGCAATTCCATAATCACGGCAAGATTCTTTTCATGATAGCCAAAGACTTTTTCAAGTATATAAATAATATGTGAAAGCTTTTCTCCCTCAGAAAGGACACATCTGTCTTTCTAAAATCATTGAAATGCATTTTGTAAGTGGATGACTTCAATCAAAAGTGGAGTAGAATAATATTTGGGCAGATATTTGAGTGTGTTGTGGAAACTGTTTTCTAATGAATGTGACACTTCTGGGAAAGTGTCATCGCTTATTTTGTATTCAGCATTGCTCCACTCCTGTTCAGTGTCTGTTCATAGCACTAGATATAGCTGTGCCTGTTTTAGTTTTGGTTCTACTCTTCAGTGTTTAATGTAAGATTTGGCCCAGAGTTGATGATCAACAAATCCAAAATGAGTAACTGAAATGATGGAGGCACAGAAGAGGTCATGTGTGAAAGATTTTTGAGATTCGTGAAGATACTGGGCTTAATTAATTCACTGCATAAAGAATATAATTCAAGTTAGGAAGGTTAATTTCTAGGTAACAAAATTGGAATTTGGAATTTTACATGCTCTCAGTGGGATCACTTGCTCCATTATTTTAACGTCCTCTCTAGTGTCATGAACACAACAGAGAAACATTCAGGTAGTTACCTTGGGAAGGAAGACAAGGAGCAATTATTGTATTCCAACTGTGTACTAGACTTTGTAATAGTCATTTTTATTCATTAACTTACAGATTACTTCATTTATTTTTAAAAGATAATATTTGGTAAAGTGATAAAATTAATTTACACTCCTACATATAAACTATGAAAGTGGTTTTAAAGTCAGCTCATGCTCATTCCTCACCACCACCTAAAAAGTACTTCTTCCTTGCTGACCTGCTGAGGGATTTCCACTGTTGAGCTTTTATTGCAGTGGAAGACATGCTATAAGAATACTTAAACTGCAAAGAAGCAGAACAGTGTCTTAAGGGATTATGGAAAACCAGATTCTTGTTAAGAAGCCACTTCTCAAAGTACACTGACTTTTATCTGTTGATTTATAAAGCACAAACTCACACAACTGAGGCCAATATGACTGTTGAACCCGGTGTCTTGACTTCTCATTTGTAAATGTGCCTTGATAAATCATCCTGCATAAAGTCCTAGAAGAGAATTTCTTGTTCACCGTGACTAGGTAGAAATGTTAAAAAGGTACCTGTCTTAGTTACTTCATATAAAAAAAATGTGTGTGTGTGTGTGTGTGTGTGTGTGTGTATGTTTGTGTAATCTAACTACCATTAACTGTCTCTAAATGAAGCTGGAGTAACTCAGCAGCAACCACTGACTCAGCATGTAATGCTGGTGAATGAAGTGCCTCAAAGATGGGTGTTCATGGTTAGTGACAAACCCAAGAATACTTGCCCACCTCCCTTGTTGTCTGTCATCAAATGGGATAAGTGCTGGTGGGCCTGGGCTTTCTGCATTTTTTACATCATCTGGAAATCTGAATATTTGTGAATATATTTCTAACTGGTAAATGTTGAAAACCAATGAAAACATATGTGCATTTTAGAGTAAATCAAGACCAAATTTTATTTGTAGGCACTATATTGTTAGAACTGAGTTTTCTGGCTCTCCTGTTGCCTTTTAATTTAGGTTGGGTGATAAATTGCCAACTGTAGTCATAAGAATGCCCAAATGGTCATTTTAAATTGCTGCTTTTATTATTTTTTGAGACATCTGTTGTCATTCAATAATACATGCATGTATAAGTATAGAAGCTTGTGTTTTCCGGTGTGAAAAAGAAAATATCACTCCTGGATCATGGAATTCTTCCATTGAAGACACTTAAAGCATATCTAGATTGAATATTTTCTCCTACAAAACTGGGTCTCAATGTTATAAAGTATCTTGCTGATGGCCTTTATACATGATGAGGAAGAGTAGAGATCCTTAGCTTGCATGAAGAGAGAATTAAAATATCTGCTTTAAGAAGAGCAGCAGCTTAACAGTGAGATTCTGCTCATTAATCAAGAGTCTTAAATGTGTATAGTGTATTTCTTACAACTAAGCTGGATAGGACATAGGGCAAGGGAAGCAGTTATTTTATATTATGTATATTATGTGTACTGCCCTGTGTCCTACTATAACTTAAATTACATTTTATATAATTGTTTTGGTTATAACATTTTAATTACTCAAATCTTTAGCTCGGAGTTTTTATTCATTACAATTTTTTTCTTTTCTACTACTGATTAAAATAAATGAGTCTCTTCACACCTCTGATTCCCTTACTGATGAAAACACATACAGGCTGTGGTTGAGTATATACTGAGACTTTAGGCAGAATTTTGGTTTTGTAACTTGACTTTGTTTCTGAGTTAATATGCACAGATATGCTGTGGGATGGTCTGTATGTTAAATTGCTCTGATTGGTCAATAAATAAAACACTGATTGGCCAGTGGCCAGGCGGGACAAGGAGAGGAGAATTCTGGGAAGTGGAAGGCTGAGTGAGGGAGTCACTGCCAGCTGCCGCCATGACAAACAGCATGTAAAGATGCCTGTATGGAAATGGATTAATTTAAGCTATAAGAACAGTTAGCAAGAAGCCTGCCACGGCCATACAGTTTGTAAGCAATATAATTCTCTGTGTTTACTTGGTTGGGTCTGAGCGGCTGTGGGACTGGTGGGTGACAGAGATTTGTCCTGACTGTGGGCAAGGCAGGAAAACTATAGCTACAGAGATATCATGAAGTTTTCAGCATTTAATCTTAAAAATATTTTGAATAATGTGTTGTATTTGATGTAGTTTGATATTAATTCATCAAATACCAATTTGCATAATATATTTCAGGTATTTGGGGGTTCTGAGAAAATAAAAATAAGTAAAATATATCTGTAATTTTGAGAACATGTAAAATGAAGATGGTGTGATAATACTTAATTTCATTATGACAGGAATAATTAATCATTCAAAAAATTCAGCATCAATTTACAAGTTAGCTACTGTAATAGTTACTGGAAGGCACACTAGTGAAGGAATTGAAAATGTGGTCATCATGCTTATGTTGAACAAGCATTATAAGTGAAATTAATACTGATAAAAAGAAGAGTGCAATAGCTGCAAACTTAACTCAGTTTATCTATCTATCTATCATCTATCTGTCTATCTGTCTGTCTGTCTATCTATCTATCTATATTTCTGTCTTTATTTCTATCTTTCTATCTATCTGTCATCTTTCTTTCTATCATCTATCTATCCTCTATCTATGATCTATCTATCTATCATCTATCTATCTATCTATCTATCTATCTATCTATCTATCTATCTATCGATCATATATCTGTCATCTATCAATTACCATTTATTTGTTTGTGTGATATATGTATGTTTACATACAAAGAACAAAGGAGGACATTTGGTGTCCTCCTTTATTACTCTCTGCCTTATTTCCTTGACATTGTTCTCTTAAAGAACTAGAAGTAGCCATTTTTTTTCACTAGGCTGCCAGCCAGAGAATCTCAGTGATATCCTATTTCTATTGTCCTGCTATGAGTTAGTGCTGGGTCACATGTAAACTGCAATGTTCAGCTTTTAAAATGGATGCTTAGAGTTCTAAACATAGGTCCTCATGTTTCCACAGCAAGTGCTTTAACTTTTGAGCCACTCCCACCCCTTTATCTGAGTTTTAATGAGGAATGTGATGGGCATTAGATCAGGAAAATACTTTTTTGTTGTTGTTTTTTCTTTTTCTTTCTTTCTTTTTTTTTTCGAGACAGGGTTTCTCCGTGTAGTTTTGGTCACTCTGTAGACCAGGCTGGTCTTGAACTCACAGAGATCTCCCTGTCTGTGCCTCCTGAGTGCTAGGATTAAAGGCATGTGCCACCACAGCCTGCAGGGAAATACTTTCTATAGATAACAAAAAAAATTTGTTAAGACCTATGAAGAAGCCTAATAGGTTTGTAGTACCCTTGTTAAAGAAGGAAGGTAAACAGGGAGTGATACAGTTGTAAGGAAGAACAAGGCCAACCAACTCTTGGAGGAAGGTTAAGGAACCATATATGTCTGGAACTTCATCTTAAGGACAAAGAGAAGTCACTCTCTCCTATTAAGATTCTGAAGAGTGATTTTATCTGTGATTTGTGTTGGAATGACAGTTGCTATGTTGGAAGTAGAATAAGGCTCTTAGTAGATCTCAGGACATTTTGAAGTGTTGCACTAATCCAAAAGTTGGGGATAGTTTATAACTAGAGAGGTTCAATGATGGAGATAAACAGAGACTCAATGGATTCCCAGCATTTGGTGTTTAATGAGACATAGGATTTGGACAAAATTTTGCCTAGTCTTAGACTAAAGCAACTGCTAAACATTAGTGTATTTGAGGCTCACTAAAACAGGATAAACTGTAGGAGGTTTGTTGAGACTAATTTTTGTAAAAGAATTTGAGATCTTGTGGGGAAATTCTAGGAGGAATACCCACCAGGCTTGTGATGATTAGTTCAAAATTTCAATTTGACAAAATCTGGAATCACCTGGAAAGAGAGTCTCACACACACACAAATAAATGATGATTGATAGATGACAGACAAATTATATATATATATATATATATATATATATATATATGTATGTATATATATTATCATATGTATATATCAATATCAATAGATAGATGGATAGATGGATGGAGAAAAGGAGGGGTTTGTGGGGATATGGCTGGCCTGTGGGCATATCTATGAGGGACTGCAATGATTGTTAGCTGATGTGGGAAGACTTGGCCCCACTGTGGTGGCATAATTCCCTAGCTTTGCATCTTTGGACTATATAAGAGTAGAGAAAGATTACTGAGTACTAAGTAGGCACACATCCTTTTTTCTCTGTTCTTGGTTGTGAATGTGTTGTGAGCACAGCTGGTAGCGCAGCTTCCAGGTCTACACCTTTGATCCCTCTGTAATAATGATTATAACCCAGAGTTATAAGCTAAAAGAAAATTTCTCTCCTGAGTTACTTTTTGTCAAGATATATTTATCATGGAAACTAGGACAAGGAAATTGTGTGTACTGAGCTGAAGCCAGAGAGAGAGATTTTGGATATATTTTTTAAAGGACCACTCAATTTGTGGGAGCAAAAATAAAAGTGAAGAACAAATGTATAGAGTGAGTCTGCAAAGTAACCTCATAAGAAAATGAGTGTCTAGCACAGTGTGACAACATGAAATTCAATTAAAAAAAAGTGTCTTTATATGTTGTTTGGAAAGTTTATTTAGTCAGGAAAATGTAGGAGTCCATAGAAACCAAAGAATGAGAACAACAGAACCTTAAGGATATAGAAAACATGCCAATTCTACCTTACATGGGTATTTATATATAATATAATTTCTATATTTATAATAACTATGTAAATTATGTTGCAGTAAATTATTTGTTTACTTGCAATGGAGCACTAGCTTTGTATATGAATCACATTTATGCCCTGCTCACTTCTCCCTACCTGGGCAGATATATGGGTGCTGATCATACTTAATGTCTTTTTTTATGCAATGGTTTTATAGGAAGACACAATTCTATAACTTTGGTCTTTTTGTGATAATCAGGTAGAAATTTATGTTTGTAAGCACAGGGTATATCTAAACGCAGGTGGTTGGTTGGTAAAAGCATTCAATTTACTCATAGACATTGAGGCACAGGACAGAGACTAATATGAAACATGAGATGGAAATTGGGGTTTAAGTGTGAGATGCATATTTGGACATTTAAACACATCAAAGGAGGCAATGGAGGCAAAGCAATGGATGCATTGGGAAATGGAGCAAAGAAATCTATTAACTATCTCAAGGGCATCTTTGTGGTGTTACCATGAAACTTTGGACAGTATCTATGTATAACTAGGCAGCCCTTGTCAAGGTGTGGTCCTATCCATCACCACTGAGCTTCAGTCTCTGTAAGCTCATTGGACTACTTGTTAGTCTTTCTTTGAGAGCAGATCTGTGCTTCAGCTTTTCCCTCCTCCATGCATGGGATTCCTGAGAGAAAATTCAATTTCTTAAGGAGGTGTCTTCTTAACACATGTTTTCTCTTTTCAGGACAGTTATAATGTGCTATCGTATTGTATCTCAAACTTTGAATACATCTAAGCTGCAGGTAGATGTGCCAGCTATCCATTTCTTTCCACTCAGCTGCAAATCTATTTGTTTTTTAGATCCTGGTGCTGTGTAGTATGAACAGTTTCCTTTGTCAGCTGATCTAATGTTAGGCCTCACAAACAGAGTGTAATGAAGTGACCCTATGAAGCAACATAAGCTGAGAGAGGTATTGGGGCAGTGTTTGCCTTTTGTAGCACTGTAACCAAACTACCTTTTATAAATAAGTTACGAAGAGGGCTTATTGATTTAGCTTCTAGGTTCAGAGGATTCAGTCTGTGTGGTATGGAGTGCATGGCTAAGCAGACACGTTTATGTCATGGTGAAACACAATGCATGGAAAGGAGGAATTTCCACACTCAGATGGCTTTCTACTTTTCCCCTTTTTATTCAGTCAGTGCCCTCAAAGGATGGTGCTACTCAAATTCAAAGTATGTCTTCACTTTTCCCCTAGTTAATCCTCTCCAGAAACTCTGTACACACTTCCATAAGTGTACTTCAGTAGTGTCCAAGGGGTTTATTAATCCAAATAATGTAAAAACCAAAACTGATCATCTTTTAATTTTCTATTTAGGAATCTACCTTACACTGACAAATTTTAGCAGTACCTCAGGCCAGCATTCCCACTGATTGAAGTTTTCATCATCCCACACCAATCCAGGGATACAAGGACTGCTTCTGTAAATCCACATACCTCACACTTCCAATTCTGCTGACTTACTGCTTGTTAACTCTAAACATTTCCCACTTCCAAAGATCCATTTGACCTCTTATGAACGTTAGGCAACTTTCTTTATCTGTTGTAGGCTGCAACTTCCCATACCTTTTTCAAAGAAATCTGAATTTCAGCCATGTGGGATCCTCCTCCTATCCTTTAATATCATTGTTTTGTCTTCTTCAGCTTACAGATGGTTAACTGAGCTTTTGCACCTGGCTAATTCTGAATGTTCCATTGTCCTCATGTTTAGTATGTAACCTCCTTCTACTTGTTTTTGAATTTTGTATTAACTCTCCTGTGGTTGATATATTGTGCACCACAATCAACTTATCTGGGGGTCACAGAACAGAACAGCCACTATATTAAACACAGAGTTTAGGCAATGGGAGAACACGCCTTTAATCCTAGCATTTGGGAGGCAGAGATCCATATGGATCTCTGAATTCAAGGCCACACTGGGAATAGAACCAGCCATAGTGGCATACACCTTTAGTTCCAGGATTTAAGAACTCATGTTTTTGCTTGGGAAGGACACACACTTTTAATCCCAGGAAGGAATATAACAGGACACAGAAAGGTATATAAGGCATGAGAAAACAGGAACTCATGTTCTTAAGGCCTGAGGACCAGGAAATAGAAGCTTTAAGGCAGTTCAACTGAGACCCTCCGGAGTGAGGACTCAGAGACTTTCAGTCTAAGGATTCATGGAAACAGATTGGCTCAGGAGTTGGTGAGGTGAGGTTGACTGTGGCTTATTCTGTTTCTCCAATCTTTCAGCCTTCATCCCAATAATTGGATCTGAATTGTTTTTTTTAAATTAATAAGACCATTGATCAATTCATTTCACACTCTCTCTCTGCAAATAGTGTGACACATTATTAGATGCCAACAAACATAGGTAAAGATGTGGACTCTATCACTGGAAGTAGGTGTCAATGACTTATGGTAGCAGTCATTAGAGGCATACTCTGCAGCACAGTGTGAGTTGTTCTCTAATATTTCATGGGATTCTTAACCTTGAGAGGCTGAGGTGTTATAAAAATATTATTTTAGAATGTGTTACATTTGTTTATGCTGTAGAACATTTATTTAATGATGAACTGCTGTGTTACATTCTTTTATGTTGCATTTGTTTAACTCTGTGAAGCTGGGTTACTGTGTCTGTCTAAAACACATGATGGTCTAATAAAAAGCTGAACAGCCAATAACAAAGCAGGAGAAAGGATGGGTGGGGCTGGTGGGCAGAGAGAATAAAGAGAAGGAGATATCTGGGAGAAACGTTGGAAGAAGAGCAAGAGGACAAGGATAGGGGGATGCTAGGGACCGGCCACCCAGCCACACATCCAGCCATGGAGTAAGAGTGAAAGTAAGATTACAGAAGTAAGAGAAATGTAAAAGCCCAGAGGCAAAAGATAGGATGGGATAATTTAAAGTTAAGAACAACAAAAGACAAGACAAGCTAAGGCCAGGCATTTATAGTTATAAGTCTCTATGTGTGATTTATTTGGGATCTGGGTGGTGGGCCCCCCAAAAGACCAAAAACAACCAGCAACACCAAGGTAGGAAGATTGTCACATATTTAATACCAGGATAATCAGAACAATGGTGTGAGACTATGTCAAAAACAAAACAAAACAAAACAAAACAAAACAAAACAAAACAACCTAATCAACCAACCACTCAAACAGAAAGAAATAATTTTGAGGATGTAATGTTAAAGGCTCCCTTCTAACCATTCTGCAGCTATTATTACTTTTAGTAGAATAGTACAAAATAATCTTTATATAAGTCATATAAAATTTCAATTACCTCCACTTAAAAATGAATAAACAAAAGTCCAAAGAGCCTAAACCTGGTCCATATCTACAGAACTATATCCAAACCCTGTGTTATATCTCATACTCAGTTACACTAAAGACAACTTTATTACCTTGATGACAACAATGAGATCTAACACATATTTTTAATTCCCGAAATACATAGGAATTGTGTTGGATTAGCAATCTGGAAAAGAAGTGTGCTATCTACGAGCATTCATGCTGAACTGAGCTTTTATGGAGGTTCGGGGCCAAATTGAATTATGTATTTCCCTGGGAAACCTATTTTTTACTGTTTATACTTTCACACAAAAGGAACAAATTGGAAAGCCTAAAATAATTACTAATTTTCTGTCATCCTACAAATGCAGCGGGTCAGGGAGGAAGCGAGTCGGGGTTTAGGTAAAAGTTAATTTCTACCAAAATGAAGGGAACACAATAGCAAGGAAGCAACAGTTTGTCTTCTCCCTCATTATCCGGAGGTTTCCAACTAGAACTTTGACACCTATTTCTCTACAAATTCTTTGGAACATTATGTTATTAACGCACAGTGACTGCTGGCTAATCACTCTCTTTTCACTAGAGATGTTTGTTTGTTTTTGTTTTTATGGATAAATTGTGAAATGTATGTTTTTATTTTAAAAGTATAATGATCCAACACAGTAAATCCTTTAAAGGTATAGGTTCAAATGGCAGCGTACAGCCTCAAAATGCTCAATTTCTGGATCATTTTAGAAAGAGATATGTTTTAAACCATTTAGGGAGCCCATTATGCTAAGCTACATTTTAAAGATTGCATAATTTGATTAAACTGACATTTAAATGTCAAGTACTTTTCCAGCATTTCCTCTGTCATGATTGCTCACTGCTGAGACACTGTGTGCAATTAGGAAGGTTTTCTCTCTCTCCTTTTATAAATGATTCTCTCCAACCTCATGCATTAAAAAGTTCCAAAGCCAGGCTGCCTCCTCCATAGAGTAGACTGCAGGGTACCTATGGTTGACTGGTTACATCACTAGAAATGTTAATATTTAATTATATAAAACATCTCAGAGAAGGAAGGTTCATTTAAGCAGCTGAGTCATAAACCTGACAGATTCTAAAAGTGGGAACTGCTGCTGTGATATGATTTCTTAGAAATGCTGTGATCGTGGAAACTTGAATTTACATTTCTAATGTGTATCTAATTTTAAATCTGTCTTATATGGAGTATTGTAAAGATATCTTATGCACACACATACACACACACCTTCTCATATACAGATGAACTAAAATAGGATCACATAGAAATGCAAATTAAATGTGACCATTTTGACATTTAAAATTAGAGGAGATGTCAATGAACTGATAGTTGGAAAAAGTAGTAACGGGGGCTTTTGTTAATCATTGATAGAAACATGAATTGACAGTCTGACTGGAACTGGCAATCAGTTCTTTGGAGGCACATCTCTCAGTGTGTTTGTGAGAGTAGTTACAGAGACAACTATTCAGGAAGAAAGACCTACCCTGAATGTGAGTGCACCATGCTGTGGGTAGGGTCTGGGACTCCTTAAAAAGGATAAGAAGAGAAAGCATGAACTTCAGCACTCATCTCTCTTTGCTTCTTGCCTGAAAACTCAGTGTGATTAGCTGCTTCCCACTCCTATCACAGCAAGAGCTGCTTCCACTATCATGTGTCTCCTTGATGGACTGAGTTCTTAAACTATAGTCCAGAATAAACCTTTCCTGTCACTTATTTAGTCAGACAAACCAGAAAATATGTAGTATCCCCAGCTTATTGATTGACAATCTATAAGAAATATAATTTATGGCTATTGATGATAAATCCTTGGAAAGGTTCTAAAAGATATTCTCATCTCAGTAATTTAGCAATCACTAGAAACTAGAAATAATTTAACTTTCCAAACTGAATTGCTTCACAGTGGTTTCATAGTTATATTTACAATATGAATTCAAATTAGGAAAGAGTAGAGAAAAATATGATAATTTCAGGAAAAACCGAGGGATCAATGTATGTGATTTTTATATATTCCTTTACAACTTCCACCTTACAGCAAATTTACTATAATAGTCACTAATTATAATGAGTACAAGATGCAAACTTCCAGAAATAGTAAACAATCTTTGGGCTTAAGCCCAGAACTTTCCCAACACCTCTGCTATAGTAAATCATGGGCTACAAAGTTCTTCATGCCCAGAATTGATGACTGGGAGATGAGATTTAGTCTTCCATAGAAACAGTCGAGGGCAGATGGTACCAGAAGTGAATAAAAGTTATGAAGGTCAAGGCTAACAAGGAATCTGTGCAATGTTTTGCTTAATTAAAGTTTTCTGTGCTGGTTGGTTGTAAGCCCACTGGGACAGGACCTTCCACATGAATCTGTCTTCAGGATCTGATAGAGAACTTTGATATTATTAAATATTAATAAAAATTGATGAAACAAATATGATTTAGAATATTCCTCAATGCATCTATTTGAGTGTAGGTTCATAGTTTTTTTTGTTTTTTTTTTTTGTTTTTTTTTTTTTATAAATAATGAAACACATGTACCCAGATGTTATTCCCAGAATTGAAACTAAATAGTAGGGTTTGTGAATCTGGTTAATTACCCAATTAGAGGTTGAGAAAAAACATGAAGGTAAAATGAAATTTTGGGCAGGAGGATACAGATGAAGGAGAAACATTCCTGGTTTTCACAAACTTCTCATACATTAATTTGAGGCTAAAGTAGTCACTTTTCCTGTTGCTGTGACGAAACATCTGACAGAGGCTACTCAGGAAAGGGAGGACGTTTGTTTAGGCTCCTCATCTGATGGAACAGTCCATCACAGTGGTGGGGAAGGGGTGGTCCAGGGGCATGAGTGAGCTGGTCACATTGCTTCTGGTACCAGGAGGTGGAGAGATAGGAATTTTGGTGCTCACTTCATTCTTTTTATTCAGTTTAGGAAATAAGCCCATGTATAAGTTCCTCTCATAATCAGCACAGTTCTTCCCATCTCAATTAACACAATCCAGGAACTCCATTGATATGGACAAAGATTTCTCTCCTAGGTCCAGTCGACAATGAGTGTTCACCATCACAGTCAGGAATAGAAAGTCTGAATTTTTCTCCTTCTTTAAAACTTTCCTACTTTTGGTAGAGGAAATGAACTACATGAGCTTCATGGCCCTATTACTATCAAAGTAGACTGTCCGAGTGTAAAAAAGCTTTCTAAATGTAAAGTCCCAGGTTACAGTGTGATTAGCTAGATAAAAATCAGGGAAAGGTCTCTGTTCCAGGAACACATATTCTGCCCCATGGAGGAGTCCTTGAAAATGTGTTTTTTGAGACAAGCTGCCCCACTCTGCATGACACCATCTACTTCTGTTAAAAAAGCTGGATAAAACATGGAATGGAACAGCTCAAATCCAGGTGATGTTTAAATGTACCTTATTCCAGATATTCCAGGTGAATGGGAGACTCTTCTGACCACCTGTGTAAAGAGTGAACTGCTCCACAACCTGAATCTGTTATTGTTGCCCAGTCCCGTAGTTCCTCTGTGATATGATAGATTAATGATTTACCTACTCAACCCTTCACATTTTTCTTGTAAATGTGGAAGGCACCTGACTATGAGCCAACCAATACATCACTACAAGAAACAAGTGTCCAAGGAAACAAGCATAGAAAACGAGTTGGTAGGTGGAATAACTTGAATGCATACCAAGAATTACTCCACTTCAGGATTTCCTTAATTTTGCAAGAGCAAAATTATTTCATACCATTAAGAAAATGGTATGAGGGACTTGGTTTGGAAAGCTGAGAAGTGCTTGGCTATATTTATATATTTCTGCACTCATAAGTGTATATGTAACAATAATAATCAAATGAAGAGAAGCCATCACATTGAGAGTTAACAAAGAAGGGGATGGGAGGTTAAAAGGAAGAAAGGGAAAATGGGAAGTGATATCTTATATTTTAACTAAAAATATATTTAAAAAAAATGTAGGCAATAAAAAATAAAAATGGCACATCTAAATGGCACAGAACTTGTAGGAATGGCCAACCAATGACAGGTCCAACTTGAGACTCATATCCGGAGAGGGAGTCCATGCCTGACACTTCCTGGAGGGCCAGGAACCAGAGTCTGGATAGTACTAAGACCTAGGATAGAACCAAACATGATCAGAGAAAAAAGTAAAAAAAAAAAAAGTTAATGAAACGATTCTTAATGATACTCTGTTATACTTGGAGACTAGAGCTTAGTATAATCATCATCAGTGAGGCTTCATCCAGCAATTAATGGGAGCAGATGCAGAGTCCCAGCTGGGTATGTCTTTCTGTAAGCTGTGAATATATGTTGTCCCTGTTGGTTAATAAATGAGCTGCTTTGGCCAATGCCAATGCAGCTTAGAGGCGGGCAGGAAATCCAAGGAGAGAGACAGAAAGAGAAAGGCAGAGTCGGGGAGACAACAGCCTGCTGCCTAAGGATCATCATGCCAGTAGACCGGTAAAGCCACGGAACACGTGGCAAAACACAGATTAATAGAAATGGGTTAATTTAAGATATAAGAGCTAGCTAGCAAGAGGTCTGCCATAGACCATACAGTTTGTAAATAATATTAAGTCTCAGAATAAGTGGCTGAGGGACCATGGGACTGAACGGGACTGGAGGAACTTGGGACCTGAGAAACCTTCTGGCTACAAGTCCTACATCCAAACATTAGATGGAGCTCAGAGAATCCTGCAGAAGATGGGAGGATGGACTGTAGGAGTCAGAGGGGACAAGGATACCACAAAAAAAAGTGGCCAACAGAATCAATTAACCTGGGGTCACAGAGACAATCAGGGAGCCTGTATGAGGCTGAACTAGGTCTTCTGCATATACATTATAGTTGTGTAACTTGGTTTCTTGTGGGGCTCCTAACAATGGTAGCAGGGGCTGTCTCTAACTGTTTTGACACCTTTCCTCTTACTGGGTTGCCTCCTCTGACCTTAATATGAAGGGATGTGCCTAGTCTTATAACTTGATATGCCATGGTTGGGTGATATCTCTGGGAGACCTGTCCTTTCCTGAAGGGAAAGGAAGAGGAGTGGACCTGGGAGAGAGGGGAGGTGAGGGAGAGTAGAGGAGAGAAGGGAAATTGTAGGATTAATATATGAGAGAAGAATAAATAAAAAAGAAAAAAGTGTTTGTCTGTCAAAGACCATTTATTGCTAATCCCCAGTGATTGCTGCATAAACACATGATTCAGCAATGTTGCATCTTAAATGTCTGAAAGAAAGTCAGAACCTTGCAATGTTAAGAACAACCTCACACTTTTAAAGTGTTATTCCCCAAATACTGTTGGCTATAAAATATACTGGTCTGAAGGTTAGATTTGACACAGTTTTGCAGTTTAGTGCTCAGAATCACAAGATTCTTTCTAAGGTGGCAGTGAATGCACATTTCAATGCACTAAAATTTAAGTATACTGTACTACTAAACAATTCCAAAATAAAAGGGCCTGAGTGGAAGACTAATTGGCAGGTTTTTACACCGTTGCGAGCAAAGGCAATTTTGAAGGATATTAGTTGTTGAAAAAAGGACAGTATAGAAGATGAAACTGTTCACATTTTAATTTCAGTGGTGATTGTTTGGAAAAGCATCTAGGCAAATAGAGATCTTTACCTAAGTGGCCTTCATTGCCACAAGGCCAAAAGCCCATCTTATTCCCTTATAAAGTACAGACTGAACATCATTTGTGTGCCTTGAAACTGTATCTCTTTACTCAGAAACTTCAAGAAGAAAAGGTCCATGGGTGCAGAAGAAATCGCTAGTGTGCAAATCACACCAATCATGCATGCTTATGCAAAAACAACTGTTAAAACTACCAGCCTCCTGTGACATGCCATGAGGATTACTGATCTGAAGTGATTCATGGCAATGCACATATTTAGTCAGCTTGCTTTTCCTTAGTGATCTCTTTCCAATACTCATCAGATTTAAAAGCAAACACATGCTGAGGAGGACTACTGGAACTGGGGAGATGGCTCAGTGGTTAAGAATATGTGATGTCCTCTAAGAGCAAAGGACTTTGCTTCCCAGCAATTATGTCCAGTAGCTCACAGCAGCCTGTAACTCCAGCTCTAGGAGACCTGATGTCTTCTCTTAGCCTTTGTGGCCACTCATATACATGTAAATGTAGACCTCCTTCATACACATAATTAAAAATGAATCAAATAAGTTTTTAAAGGATTTATGGTTTGAAAGGTATGCTTATCAAAGTTGGGGAGTCCTAATGACAAAGCAAAATAGCTTGTGGAAGGACTTCGTAGCTACAGAATTCCTGAGTGTGCCAAATTTTAGTCAGGGTCCTAACAGCCGCAAACACTGATAGATAAAATGAAGGAACCCATTTAGTCATGCTTGAATAACTGAGTAAGAGCCAGAACTTTGCAATGTTTACTGACTATATAATTTAAATAATGAGTATAAGAACTCTAGCAAAACCTGAAGAAGTTTATTGTGTCTGCTATCGAAAGCAATATCATACAATTAAGCTGTAGTTACTCAACTTAATCCCATGTTTAGTAAAGAAGTTAATGTTTTTAAGAAAAAAGTTCTGTGACAGTGTTAACATGCCTTTCTTCTGGAAAGCTTTGGATGGATGCTCAAAGCTCATTCATACCCAACTCCTCACCTGTGTCCCCTGGCAGGTTCTAAACTCCTAAGTAGGAGGCTGATTGAAATCAACAAGAATTCTGTTCAAGGTGAGTCAGCAAGCATGCTTCCTTTACATCTCAGTAGCTCAGAGTGAGCTGCCAAATAAGTGACAGAATGGAAAGGTGAGTGTGTATGTTCCTTCTTCCATCTGCATCATAGCTACATTCAGCTCAGGCCTCTGGGTACATTCTTCTAAAAGCATTAATTAACTAGGTCAAAATAAAGTCCATTACCTCTACATGCAAACCCAGGAGCACATGCACATCAAGTGATTGTTTTTTGCCTATACCTACAGTATTCCGTATTGTTGTCATGGACAGAAATTATTTTTGTTGCTGTTTAGACCTTCGAGATCATTCCCATCTCTCTCAAACACCCATCTGCCTACTTTCCACTTACTCCTATGACATGTACTTATGAAAAGTGTTTTTCCATTATACATAGGCAGTTAGATGATGTGAAAACAGCATGGGTATTTTAGGCTTTGGGGGACTGTGATAAATTTCAATTAAAAAACTAAATGTTCTATTTTGTTTTAACCACTAGATTATACTTAAAAATTATTAAAATCAAAGAAGCTGAAAATCTAGTTGTTATTTGAGATGCATACATTAGTAAAAGACTATAAATAAACAACTTTTTTTGACCACATACATAGGTATTTCTTCATTTTGTTTTCTTTTTCTGGACTGTCTCAAAATTTGTATTTAATATTTGTGTTCCACACAAAAGAACTTTATTATGTCAGTCTGAGACCCTCTAAAAAAATTCAAAAAAATTTTCATGCACAACTAGAGTTCTTGCCTATGTGGAGAAAGACCATTGTTACATGAAAAATTCATAGAGTTTCATAGTATTATAATATCATGCCCTTTATCCATTATGCTCAAATAACTGTATTAGAATTTGGGTTTCTTATTTTGGTGTTTGTGACAGTGTCATTTCCTGTACACCCCTCTCTTCAGACACTGCTGCTTTTCTAGATCGCATCTGCCACTGGTGGCAGCTTGGTAATCAAGTCTTTCCAAGAGGGAGGTGAATGGAGATGACCACACATATTTTACTTACCATGTTTGTTTATTTTTTTTAATTATGAAAGCTGAATTTGGTATTGTACATTGTTAACTTCTTATTTGCCTAATTTATAAATTAAACTTTAACATGTAGGAAAACACAGTACCCATCACAGAATTTGGTACAATCCAGGTCTTCTAATGTCTAGTGGAGTGTTTAATATATTCTCAAAGACCATGGGCACCAGAATAGACACTGAACTCTACAACCTATTCCAATTCAGTAGCTTCTGTATAGTGTTCCATTTGATAACATGCCCTCTTTTTAATTTATAATTTGAGAATTTCATACATTAATCCTGTATGTGCAGTAGTCTCACATATCTTTCTCCCCCCTCCAACTCCTTGTATGTTCTCCCTACTCCTGCTTAGTTCATGGCTTTTTCTTCTTTAATTATATATAATTGTAAAACACACATATATACAACTTACTGAGTCTATTAGTTTTGCTTTTATGTGCATGTGTTTAGGACTGATCCATTAGAATGATAACTTTTGATTTGGCTCATACTACTACCTAAAGAGTAAAACATTCATCTCAGAGTTTCTTGGTTCTCAAAACAAAAAGGAAAAATATGGACAGTTATGGATTTTTAAGAAATAGTTATTTTTATTTATGGGTATGTGTATGCCTGATGTGTGCAGATATGGACAAAGGACAGAGGAGCACACTGGATCCCCTGGAGCTTGAGTTATAAGCAGTTATGTGCCATTCAACGTGCATGTTGGGAATTGAGCTCCAGACCTCTAGAAGAGCTGCAAGCACTCTTAACTGCTGATCCATCCTTTCAGCTCCCAGTTCTGTATTCTTATTTCCACCGAGAAGAAAACATATTAACTCCTAGCCAAAGGGAATGTTTTTCCTGGAACTCAATCATAAATTCCTGTCCATGGACAATACAGTAGATGCAAATACATATAAGGAAATTAATAACACAGGCAATGTTTTCAGCAACATGCTTACAACAAATGCCATGAACAGAATGAGCAGGGGAATCAGCATAGTAAGTTCCAGAATCTTTTGTTTTGACCATCATTTCTCTGAAAATCACCAATGTAGCATGTAGCAAACACACAATTGTTATTTGTTGGCAGTGGTCAGATGATCAGACAACACAGGCTTTAAGACATGATCTAGAATTTTTCATTAATAACAACTATTAATCAGAATATTTTTAAATGATCAGTGTACTATAACCAGTTGTGTATGAGAGCACTGTCAAATCAGATCTTGACAGTGAATTTAAAGGTTTAGGTTCAATTTGAAAGTTTTGATGTATATTCCATAATTTTCACAAACATGAATCTCATGGAATATTTTGCCAACCTAAAATTTATGAAGTTTTTCTTAAGTCCTTTCCAAAAAATAGTGTCTTCTGTGAGGTTACTGTGATGAACACAATTTAGCACAGCCCTCTTCATAAAGGGAATCAGAATAAGTCTGATGTGCTCACACATGCTCATTCCCTTCTTGCAGCTCTGCTCCCCACTGGTCCTCACAGTCTTAAAAGTTTTAAATTTTTTGTTACTTCAATGGTGTGGTGCCCATAGGCTCATGTGTTTGAATGCTTGGCCCATAGAGAGTGGCACTGTTAGGAGGTGTGGCCATGTTGGAGGAGGTGTGGCCATGTTGGAGGAGGTGTGGCCATGTTGGAGGAGGTGTGGCCATGTTGGAGGAGGTATGGCCCTGTTGGAGGAGGTGTGGCCCTGTTGGAGGAGGTGTGGCCCTGTTGGAGGAGATGTGTCACTGGGGTGGGCTTTGAAGTCTCATATGCTCAAGCTAAGCCCACTGTGCCAAACAGTTTCCTCCTGCTGCCTATGGACCAAGATGTAGAACACTCAGCTCCTTCTCCAGCACCATGTCTGCCTGCACTCCGCCATGCTTCCTATAATGATGATAATGGACTAAACCTCTGAAACTCTTAGCCAGCCTCAATTAAATGTTTTCCTTTATAAGACTTGCTGTAATCATGGTGACTCTTCACAGCAATAAAAACCCTAACTAAGGTAAATGGTTTCTAGCAACTTTACATTTCTATTCTCTTCTGCTTTTGCATGTTTAAAATATTTTGTGCTCTCAATAAGCATATATTAATAATCCCTAAATTATTTTCCCTGAGTTATTTAATGGCAACTCCAAAGTAAAAGCTTCTTGTTCTTCCTTTCCTGATTATGCAGGAAAGAATAATTTACAGGTAAAATTGGAATCTATAAGGCAAGACTGTGTTTGTCCTTTGAGTTTGAACTGATGAATAGTCAATTAAATATATTTGGGCCATTTTTCTGTATTATCTTATAACACAAACTGCTTAGTATATAAATTTGTTTTGAGGTCTAAAGATCAAAATAATTTTTATAACTCCCCTCCACCCCATGAAATATAATATCTCATCATGTACTTACACTGAGTTAGCATTTACCTTGATAAAGCTATTTAAATTAAATGTGATTTTTTTCTTTTCTGGAGCTTTATATAAAAATTTCTGCTTTCATGTTGCCTTACATTGTGTGTACATACTGTTTGAAATTTCATGAGTAATGAGGAATAGCCTGAGGCTAAATGTACTTTAAAATTTGGCTTAACTCATAGTTAATTCACTCAAAAACTTTTCCAAATTGAAATAAGACATATCAAATAGTAACCAATGTATTTCTGCACAGTGAAGGAAGAATGTTCAGGGTGAGCATTGAAGTTGTCTTCACATTCTTAGTTATATTTTTTGGCACTGCAATACGTGCTGTGGCATGTTTTCTGTGCTATAAATGGGTTACTCTGATTGACTGATAAATAAAACGCTGATTGGCCAGTAGCCAGGCAGTAATATAGGATAAGCGAGTAGAGAGGAGAATTCTGGGAAGTGGAAGACTGAGGCAGGGAGATGCTGCCAACCACTGTGATGAGAAGCAACATGTTAAGATACTGGTAAGCCATGAACCATGTGACAACTTATAGATTAATAGAAATGGTTTTGATTTAAGATATAAGAACAGCTAACAAAAAGCCTGAGCCATTAGGCCACACAGTTTATAAATAATATAAGTCTCTGTGTGTTTGATTGGTCTGAATGGCTGTGGGACTGGTGAGTAAGAGAGATTTGTCCTGACTGTGGGCCAGGCAGGACCAAGAAAACATCAGCTACAAATATGGGTACAATACATTTCATTCTATGTTTCTGCTGATGTCAAACAATACGCACATGTGCACAAGTCTACACGTGTGTAGGTATGTGTGTAGACTCTAGGTTGATGTTGAATGTCTTTCTTAATTGCTCTCCACTTTATATATTGAAGCAGTCTCATTGAGCAGGGAGCTCACCGTTTTAGCTAGCCTGAGTAGCCAACTTGCTTCAGGCATTCTCTGTGTTTACTTTCGCAGCACTTGGATTACTGGTGATGGCCACGCTCATCTGTTGTTTTTTTTTTTTTTTTTGTGTGTGTGTGTGTGTGTATGCTGGGGATAAAATCCTGATTCACACACTTGTGCAATGAGCACTTTTATAGGCCAGGCCATTTCCTCAGGCCCCAAATCCTACATCTTTGACATAAGCCAGAGTGAAACTTAGATCCTCATGGTGAAAGCCATGATGAGGTGATTGAATGATTCATGTGATGAAGAAAGAATGCACGGGGCAAAGGTAACAGTTGTCATCACATTCTTTCTTACAGTTTTTGATACTTCACTGTCGGTACAAGAAATTTCATTCAACCTTCTCCCATGTATGGGATTCAAGTTTGTTCGCAATAAATAGTGGTGTGAGTATGTACTGTTGGAAGGAAATCTTCTGGATTTATCCCTAGTGGAGGCATTTCTGGATCATCATGGAAGTGCATGTACAGTTTATGTTAGAGATTTTTTTGCATAAGGCTTGATAATGGTAATTTCTCAATAGAAGTATATGGGAATCTTTGTTTTCCAATAGCCATCCTCATTAATGATTGTTTACTGGAGAGATGAAAATGCCTTTGACTTAATTTGTATATCCCTAATAAATTAAAACTTTAAGAGGGCAAATACATTTAAAACTTATATTAACTATCATTTATCTATCTATAATTGATCAACCAGTCAATCATCTACCAGCATCTTTATATTTATGTGTCATCTATTTATCATATGCATATCATTGTCATCATCATTACCAATCTACCTAGCTATATATCTTTCTACCCATAACAAATCTACTATCAGTCTATTTGTCTGTCTGCATAGCTATCAGTCATCCATCCATGCATTATTTATTTATCTTATGATGTCTTGTCTGCTCAGGTCCTTTCCTTAATTTTCCATTGTTTTTTTCTTTTTCCTTTACTTTTGAGTTCCTTATAAATTTGGGATGGTGATCTTTTGTGCTTTATATTAAAAGTACGTTCTCCTAATTTATCAGTTATCTATGATTTGTTTAAGCTGTTGTTTTATCTTTTAAATTTGTATGTAAATTTGGTTAACCTTCCTCCAAATGGCTTGACAAAAGCCTGCTGATGTTTTTATTAAGTTAAGTTCATAAGTTAATGAGAAAACCCAATCTTCATAATATTTGAACAGTCTAATGGGGAAACAAGGATGTCTTTCCACTTGTTCAAATCTGTTTGGCACCTTTCAGCACTGATTCATTTCCATTAGAAGGATTTTGCACATTTTGTCTCAATCCAAATTACTTAATCATTGCTGCAGTTTATAAACAGATTTTTCTGCTTCACTTACACCACTTTAAACTGCTTAGGAAAATGCCAGTGATCATGTGTCTGCCTCCAGTCTTTATTTGGTTCAGACTGATGTTTTGAAAAACAAACTTGTTCATTCTTCTTTCAAAATTATTTGAATTCATTTTTTTTAAGATTAGATGGAGCTATTAATTGGAACTACACAGATATCCATTTTCTGGTCCAGACAGCCACTTCTCCACCAATCTCCCTTTTTATGTGAAGCTGTGGCACTCCTATGCGGCTCACCGTTACACTGCTACCCAGTAAATTCTTGGTCACTCACCTGCACTCAGATCTAAAGTCGGAAACCTCAAAATTATATTTCCCAAGTGTTAATTAATTTAAGACCTTCTTTACACATTCCCATAGGATCTACACTTTTTTGAAATCCCTACTACTGGAGTTAAACAGTATGTTATAAAGTTATTACACAGTAAATTCATGGGGAAAAGAACTGTAAAGGATTTGCTATAGAGTTTTATACCTTACAGATCCTGTTTGAATGAGGATCAGGAGTCAGTTTTTAAAAGTAACTAGTATTAATTTGTTCTGATTTAGGATGTATTATGGTTATTGCTAGGGGAATAACGAATTTGATATAAAACACATTTGAATAACAATAAAATAATCATTATATCTTAAAGATCTTCTGTTGATATTTAGGTAGACATTTTCAGAATTGACTATAAACTAGTATTTGTTTTAGTTTTTTTAATACAGCAAATCACTCTTTGAACATATCACAGCTAAAATGTTAGATGACAAATCCACCTTATTTGCCTGATTTTCCTTTAGCCTATTAATTTTTATCATTTAGTACA
The DNA here is from genome assembly GCF_049852395.1 of Peromyscus maniculatus bairdii. Lineage (NCBI taxonomy): Eukaryota > Metazoa > Chordata > Mammalia > Rodentia > Cricetidae > Peromyscus > Peromyscus maniculatus. Next base: position 2,215,162 of record NC_134858.1, read on the forward strand.
AACAGGTACTCAATAATAATTTTCATGTGGGAAATTAAGCTTGATACAGAACCTTTTATATTGCATCTCACTGGATTGATTGATTGAGGTGTGTGTGTGTGTGTGTGTGTGTGTGTGTGTGTGTGTGTGTGCACTAGTGAAGACCAGAAGACAATTTGCTAGAGTTTGTTCTCTCTTCCCAACATTTGGAGTTTGGGAATTTAATCTCTCTGGCCCCAAATCTGATCTAGTTTTTTATTAAATGTGTTTCAGAAAGCAAACTTGTTTTTTAAAACATTTAAAATTTTTTCAAATGAACTAAAACAATTTAGAAATTTTCAAAGAAAACTAAATGAAACTTTCACCTCTGTTTTAGAATGTCTGTTCTCTTTCAAATTACTTGTACTATTTACTTATTGGTTTCTGGAGCCTTAAGATAATTTTATTAGAAGTTTACTTAAAATTCATAACATGTCCTCGAAATCTGATACACCGCTTTAGCAGTTGCTTTATACTTTAAAGTCTATCATTTTCACGGCAGTGTGAATTCCACTGCACTGCTATTTCCAGTTTGTACCATTCTCGACTGTTGGAGACTCCAATCTCCATGGCTTACCTTCAGGTACTAACCTTCCTATCCACACATCTTATGAGGAACGTTTTTGTAAGTTTCTGAATCCATTTTCTGGAATAAGTCAAAATGAACAGCTTTATTAGTTGCGGGGGGCGTGATAGTGGTTTTGTGTTTTTAAAATCAGACGATTGTTTTCCAAAACAATGGCAACAGGTCAACATCCATCCATTTACTCACATGTTTCTGTTTGACATTGTATATTAATATCAATAGTCTGACTTTCCTTATTTTCCTGACTTTCCTATGATTAAGTGGAAAAAAAAATCCCCTGTGGATTCAACTTAGAACTTGTTATTGTTTCAGCTGGTTGATATTGGACAAATAATCTCTTTACTATATCCCTTTGTTTATCTTTAATGATGATAACAGTACAAATATAATAGAACCAAATATACAAAAGCAGCCATACCACTGGTGTTAATCATTATTCTTGTGACAATTTTATATATAAATAAATTTACATATTATAAATATATAAAATTAATAAATATATATAAATTTAATATCTAGTAATATATAATTGATATTATTCTTATGGGAATTTATTCTATTCTTTTTCTCAGCTAATTGCAATTATTATAAATATTTCCTATTCTTTGGTTTCCCTATTATGTTGATTATTTTTAATATTTTTATTTGGTGTTCCAATTTTATATAAAATATATATTTTATATCCACTCAGTTATACTTATCAATTTACTCTTTTCTTCCCTAAATTACTCTACTGTCATCTCTATAAGTTGTATATATAATTCTATTTTTATTTGTTTTACTTTAATTAATTAGAACTCACCAAAACTTATCATTGAAGATGTAAGATAAAATTAGACAAAATATGCCGGGCAGTGGTGGCACACACCTTTAATCTCAGCACTCGCGAGGCAGAGCCAGGTGGATCTCTGTGAGTTCGAGGCCAGCCTGGGATACCAAGTGAGTTCCAAGAAAAGGCGCAAAGCTACACAGAGAAACCCTGTCTTGAAAGACAAAAAAAAAAAAAAAATAGACAAAATATTTATACAAGTATGCAGGGGACTGCATAAATATATTTATTTTGTGTTAAATCAATCTACCTGTGATGGTTATGTTTAATTATTAATTTGACCCTATCTAGAGGCACCTTGGAAGAGTTTCAGTGAGGGATTGTATGCATTGAATTGGCCTGCTGTGGGCATGCCAGTGAGAGATTTCTTAGTTGAGTTAACAGAAGTGGGGAAGCACAATGAGAATATAGATGGCACCATTTCATAGACTGGGACCTACATTATATCCTGTGTTTTGTAGGAAGTGGGTGAAGCATAAGTCAGTGCATGTGCATTCATTACTCTCTACTTTTGATTGTGTCTATAATTCCTGTTTTGATTTCACCACAGTGATAGACTGCAAGTTGGAAACACAGTAAAAAAACGCTTCATACCTTAAATTTGCTTTCTGTCACTACAACAAAATGTTTCATCACAACAACAAAATGAAACCAGGGCACTACATAGTGAAGGACATTAAATGTTGCAGTGTTGGTTCTAAATGTGTTTCTTTTTTCTTTTTCTTTCTTTTCTTTTTTTTTTGAGACAGCATTTCTTTGTGTAGTTTTTGTGCCTATCCTGGATCTCGCTTTGTAGACCAGGCTGGTCTCGAACTCACAGAGATCTGCCTGACTCTGCCTCCCAAGAGCCGGGATTAAAGGCATGAATTTCATTTTGTGTCTCCATCGTGTGTTACACAATTAACACTTTTCAGGGGGAATGGGCTAAGTAAAGCTCAGTCTGCATCACTGGTTTCCTAACATTATTTAAATTACATTTGAGGAGGTTAAAATTATGTTTGCTTCACACTTGCTGAAAGTAACAAGTACCTGAAATAAAATCTTGTTTCATAATCACATGAACACACATACATGCCCATAATACATGGAAACACCTGCAGATACATAACATTATTCTATATTGGAACTGAATTCTTGAACAACATGTGATATATATCACCCTGATATAAAATATTGAAACACTTTGAAGCAATGCAGTTGCATATTATAAAACTCTGTGATTGTTTTTAGCATTCTGGATCTCATGAAAGAGGATTCTAAAGGTACCAACTCCTGATGCATAAATGCACTTCCTATTGCGGTCAAGGATTTACTCATTCAACAAAGACATATGAACATTAATATGTGCCAAGCACACTGATAAGCACAAAAGATAGAGTCTGGGTATAAGCAACGTTGAATAAACCACTATAACTTATGTGATAAACCCTGTGATCAGAGTCATATAGTATGAATGGTGCCTAATGCAGTCCTCTGATATCAGTAAAACACTGTGTCTGAATAGCATTCAAACTCAAGCCATACCAAACTAGGAGACAAATTTATGGAGCCCAGTGAAAAACAAAGATCAAGGCCATAGTCTAGAATAGCATAACTCCCAGGTTACTCAGAACTCAAATGGATGAACAACAAGAAACTAGCCTTTATGTATGCCACACTAAAGAATTTGGCTTCAATCAAAAATTAAATAGTTACAAATATGCTTGAGTTCTTTGTAAAACTGTAAGTAAATGTTTCGGAAGAAACAAAGCTTGAGGCAGAAAAACAGTGAGAAGTAAGTACATTAGTTTGCATAATAGTTGATGGTGCTCAGAGTATGATTATATTGGTAGGGTGGAAAAGAAAAGTTGCCTTCGCATATTAAAGGCTTATATTTTAAGGACAGGATAGGAGAAAAGCCCAGTAAAGCTCAGTCCAGCTTCTGGTCTGAACATCTGGGTAAATGTCAGCCATCAGCAGTATATAGACATCTGCTGACAAATAAAGAGAAAGTAAGACAGAGATTCTATTCAGGACTAGACAGATTCATTGAAACTTTGCCAGCATCTGTCTAACTAATAGTCACATGAGATTTGAGTACTTCTGTTGGCAGTGAGGCTTAAATATGGAGGAAAGTAATTAGACCACATGGGACTGTAAACTAATAGGAATGATCTACTCTGGTTTAGCAAGATGTGCCTGGCATCAGCTTTCAATTGCCAAAGCAATTGTCACACTAATTAAAGTAGAAGAGGATGATATGATAGAATTTGGAAATATGTTCTAAGATTCAAGTGTCACACCAGAAATGAGCTGACTCCTGTCTCTTTTCTGCAATTATGTAATAAATGCATCATATAAAGTAAACAGTTACCAAAAATGTTTCTGTTACTGTGAACTTTGACAGAGTTCCAGTGATGGTGGCATCTCCCATTAGTAGATGCACTTGACATGTATTGGCAATACTGTGCAATGAAACATCACATTTCTGGCCATTGTTACAAAGAATATGATTAATATAGAGTTTTTAATTCATTAGTTTATTTTATAAATATTTATTGCATATCTTACTAGTTTCTATGCAATGTTCTAAGCACTAGAATTAAAATAGTGGATAAAATAAACACCATCCCTGTCATCCTGAAGATATCTGCAAATAAGCAAGCTAGATAGTGATAAATATTATCACTATCTAATTAAGTATTAGAAATTGGAAAATGAAGAGGATTTCAGCAATTAAGAAGAGTGGGAGGTGTGAGGTATGATAGAGAGAGAGTATCAGTAAGAACAGTAGTTTAGGAAAGTCTCTTTGATGAAGGGATATTTGAACCAAGTAAAGGCTGAGGAAGAGGGCCAGGAAACCAATTTAGGCAGAGTTACCAATAGTGCAGGGCTTCATCAAGACATAACAAGGTAAACACTTAAAAGAAAAATTGTCACTGTCATTATACAACCTACACCTTACACAGGAAGCAAAAAAGAGAAAAAGAAGGCACTAATGTGAAGAAAAATTACAGTATTTCTTCTCACATAGCAGATTAAAGGAAAAACAAAATACCTAGGAACTGAAGCAAAAGTGTTACCCATGTATCAATCATCTCTAATGACACAGCAAATGGACAGTCACTGAGATTTTACTTCTGCTTGGCTTTTAGTAAGGCCATATGCTATCAACATGCTCTAGAGATCACAGCTGGTTTCCTGAGTAATCCAACCAACTAATTGAAAGGCTGTCTTCGAAACTGAAGAGCAAGTGTGGTGTAGACAAAAACAGTCCTGGGAAAGGATGTGGCTTAATGGTAACCCTCCAATATGTATTGCTGAATGAAGAGAACAAAAGTCCCCAGCATACAAATGGTATCCATGAAAGAAAACAAAGCATTGTCATTGCAGCACTAATAAACAACTGTAGAAACAGGAAGGAATGAACAAAACCTGGTTATACACCCAGGTCCTGTGATATATTTGAAAGAAGTTGAGGATAGCAGCACAGGTGACCAGAACAACATAGCAAGTGCAGGAAATTGGTGGTTCTTTTGTGCAAAGATTTGCAACTAACTTTACAGCTAAATGCCTGCCTTCCAAACATCAGATTGTCTATGAATAGCAGTTGCAGCTGCAAGCTAAAGAATCATTATAGCATGTGTGGCAAGGAAGCTTTGTTGATAAATAGGGTTTTTGGTCGCACCTGCTCGTGGATCATAATTAGTGTCTAGTACCATCATCAAATATGAGACAACAATATGCTATGTGCATAGTGCTGTCCTCATTTCCACAGCAAATATGATAACTCCATCATCTTTGCTTTAGCAATAGATTACACAAAGGAAGTTTTCCTTGGTTTCTGCAGTATACTTGAGGCCACAGTGACTTCCATGTTATTTTAATTAAAGTCTCCTCCCGTGTCTTATTGTAAATCAGGACCATGTAACTAGGGAAACAGACCTAAATCTGAGTGTCAATGAATGTCTGGGAGAAGTAAAATGACCTCTAACTTCTCCTTGGTTCACTTGCAGTTGCAGGACTACACTCTCAACCCAAGACTTCCTTATGCACACAGACTTAGGAGACAAGAGATGTCACAGTCTTTCATTAAATTTTTACAAAAATGTCTCTCCCTTTGACAACTATTCTGATCCTAAAACTACAATTTTGCAGACTTATTACATTAATTATATGCCACATTAATACATTCTCATTAGTTATTTAACATTAACATAATTAAATTATGTTTTATGCCTCTAGAAGTCATTAAGAACTTCATTTGTTTGCATATAATATCAATACTGATGACAAATGAAAAATAGCTGTTAGGTGCAAAATCAGTGGCATAGTAAGCAGAGACCTTACACAATGAATTATTTTTCTTATTTCCAACAAAACAGGCTGGTCTGTGTGAAAAGCAGAGAAACTTCCGGGTTTAAAATAACATCTGTTCTTTCCCCAACTGCACCAAATCTTTTCCCATTTTATCAGTTTCTATCACTGCTCTTGCCTCAGGGGAAACCAGTGAAATCTACATTAATTGTTGAATGGATGAATGAATGAACAAGCAGAGGTGCTATAACGATTCTTAATTCAGATCGTCTTGTTACAGGTGTCTAAGCTGAGAATCAATACAGACAGGCTTCTGCAACTTGACATTCTCTCTTCTAAAATATGCTCTTCCTAGTCATCTTTCACTGCCTTGTCTTTTAGCCTCTCTCTTACATCTCAGCTTAGCCAATGGTTGTTCTTGACTAATTTATCTCTAGAATTTCTTCAATGACTTCCCTTGTAGTAAATTTTTGAGTCTAAATCTGTAGATAATGGTGATATGTGTGTGTTTAAGTACTTTTATGGAGACAAAGAGGGAAAATCTACGGTCATTTATAACTCTTTAAAGGATGCTGCATCCCAACACAAAGGACCTGTAATCAAGGTCATTTTCATATTATCTCTCTATGAACTTTTTAGTGACCCTTTGCAGTGCTTTTTTCGCCCTAGAAAATAATAAAGTGTCAAGTATGCTATAAAATATGAAAAATACCTATTTCAGAACATGAAATAGGTTAGTTGAAATATTCTTTTCTTAAATTTATTGGATATACACTTTTTAACATAATAGAATAAATTTTGAAATCTTTTTTAGGTGCAAATATTTTGATTAACTAAATTTTAATAAGAAATGGTATGTAGTAAACTATATGGCATTCATAATTTATATGTGCTCATATTATACACATGCTTATTGTTATTAAACTTCAAGGGTCTTAAAGAGATTAAATTTACTTGGATGTACACAGACTACATTGATGGAACACACATGTAGGATTCAACTGCTGTATACACCAGAACTTTATTTTATTTCTACGTTTAAGGGAAGTGGTTAACTCTACTTGATAATCATTTATTGAGCTCTGTTGTTAGGCTCCTTGTGAGTATAAGACTTGATATACAATAAAAGTCTACCATGTTTTTATAGTGACACTCCAATGGCGGATAAAACAAACAGTGTAGGGGCAGAATCACAAGTCAAGGTCATGTGATCAAAGTGCCCTTGGGGTTTATGAGAAGATTCAGAAAGGAGTAACATTTAAACTCTGAGAAGCAAAAACCTATGGAGTTGGGGAAGAAGTACACAGGAAGGGACCAATCAACCAGGTAGTAGAGGCAGTCAAGATAAAATTTCAGAAAATGGCAGGCAGGTTGGTTCCTTTGAGAAATAACACAATTTCTTTTTCTTTTTTTTTAATGGTACTTTTTTTTTCTTTAAAGATTTATTAACTTATTATGTATACAGTATTCTGCCTGCATGTGTCCCTGCAGGCCAGAAGAGGGCACCAGATCTCATTACAGGTGGTTATGAGCCACCATGTGGTTGCTGGGAATTGAACTCAGGACCTATGGAAGAGCAGTCAGTGCACTTAACCACTGAGCCATCTCTCCGACCCCCACAATTTCTTCAGAGTAGGTAAAATGCCACTGTCTTGCCTTCTATGGCATTTCAGAGTATCCTCTTGTACCTACAGTACAGTTGGGATTTATAAAGGGTTTAAACAAGGGATACAAACTAGATGCAAGACTGCATATTTATGTGACATTGAAGTTTTTAGGTGTCACTTGTCAGATGGAATTAGTTCAAATATTCAAGTCTCTGGAATTTGGCTCCTGGATTCTTCACTTTAAAGGATGTCATCCAGCCAAGAAATCAGTAGAGCAAAAAAGCAAGAGAAAACAAAAGAACAAAATTCCCTTTTTCTGCCAAAGACATAGCTATTCAGTAATGAACCCAGATATAGTTATAAAGAATAAAATACATCATGACAGCAACAGTGGTCTCTATGCCATGAGAGATCACTTCCTTAAAAGTTAGGAAAGAAGCAGTTAAATAATATTGTTTTTAAAAAACGACAGCAACACTTTTATTTTTCCAAATCAGAAATACTGTGAGTAGCAAGAAGGCAATACTCCCTCCACTCCAGCCTCACATATGCTTATGCTCAAATAAAGCTTGGCTGAAGAGATCACATTCAGTAAAGATGATCAGGGGCAAGCTTGGCTTTGGGACAATGACTGGTAGACTCCACTACATCATGTTGCAAAGAGGTTGTAAAATTGTCAGAAATAAAACTCTATAATCAGGTCTGTCAAAAAAGTAATGCACAAAATTAAAAACAAACCAAAACCAAAAACAAACAACCTCTCAAATATCTGAGAACCAAACAGTATTCTGTAAGGCTAGTGTGCATAGAGAGAATATATGGGTATTATTTCCTAAAGTTTTCAGTTCAGCTTAAATATAATGCTTTGGCTTTTAGAAGATGAACATTTTTCTATGGGATGACGAAAAGCTGCAATTTAAGGTGAGATCTGATTCAATTCTGTTTAGCTATCTAAGCTCAGACAACTCTCTTTGTAAACCTTAATCTCCAGATGCCACATCCATTTATAAACTGTGACAGAACAATCATGGGCAGTACTTTTTACTGTTGTTAATAAAAACAATAATGTAACATCATCAAAAATTTTCTATGCAACATGTTAGCCATTCGTTGTATCCATTCTCTAAGTTATTGAAATGGGATTGTGTGCTGAAAGAATTAGACTATAAATTTTATTTCGCTTTAATTAAATTAGAAGAACAGATACTCAGTGTAGACCATAGAAATCTTTATGTAACTGTGTTAGGAAGCATACTAGAAACACTTTGGAAAACAGTCTGTGCCTGGAATAATTTAAGTACCTGAATATGCCTTTTAAAGTATAAATTTTATGAAATCAATTCTTAGATTCCAAGTTAAAAATCATTCAGTTAATACATGTAATAAAATAAACATTATTTAAAAATATTTAGTGCAAAGAAGAGATTTTAAAATCTGTCATTAATACTGCTTATTGGATGTGTTATACTTAATATTAAACATTATATTATTTATTCTTAACATATGATTAGACTACATCATTGTAACTTTACAGTTTCTCTCTCTGTGTGTGTGTGTGTGTGTGTGTGTGTGTGTGTGTGTGTGTGTGTGTGTGATGCATACACATGTCTTTGTGTTAATGTGCTGTTGTGCATGCCCAAAGTCAGAGGAAGGTATTGGGTACCCTGCTCTGGGGCTCTATCTTATTCTCTTGAACACATTCTCTTACTTAGCTTAGAGCTAGGGTGGCAGCCAGCAAGCCCCACAATTCTTGTGTCTGTCTTCTATAGCACTGATGTTAGAAGTGAGCCCACTGGCTTCTTTGTAGGTGTAGTGATTGGCACTCAGGTTTTCATGCTTCGGAGGCAATCACTCTTACCCACTGGGCCATTTCTCCAGGTCCACCATCGTTTTTGTTGAGTCTAGTTAAAAGTTAATAACATGACTTTTCTTGTTTGTATATACAGAATACATACCCACACTGGAAAACTTTCCTCATCCAGAAGACATAGCAAACTATTTATACTTCAAGTCTTCTTTTGAAAAATTCTTGATATTGAAGAAAATTAACACAATCCACTATTATTCTATAAAGGAATGCTAAGAATGATTCTCCCCACACACTGTCATAAAATGTCAATGTTAATAATCTCCAAATGAGAAAAGAGACAAGTCAACCTTCTCATTTAAAGATGAAGAAATGAAAACCAAGTTCAAAAAATGTGCATTCACATAGCAAAAGTGCAGTAATAAAACTGACTGGCAAATTAACTCACATAATTTAAATATTTATTCTTGATGTTGATTGTGGTTCTTTAATAACTGTGCCTTTATTAAAACTGAACATTATCTAATATGTGACTTCATTTTAATCCCTAGTAAAGGTCACAAAGATTATTCTCCATCCAACCTTGACAGAGAAATAAGTGTCCATTGCTAGTGTGTGGAGTGTGTGTGTGAAAATTACCAAGGTTCTGTGAAAAAGCCACACTATTTTTTTATTTTGCGCATTTGAACAAGAAATATTGAGAAGGTTGTGGAATAAGCTTAATCTTCATATCTAAACTGTTTCAAATACTTATCTCAGAACTATGACTTTTATGCATTCATTCCCAGTCACTCTCAGTCCATCACATGACAGCTTTCAAGAGAATCCCTATCAGACTACATTATTTCATTTTTAGACATAGTGATTGGTTGCCACTTAAAACATTAAGTATTCTAGTAATGTCAGAAGGTACACTGATAAGGACAGCAATAGACATGCTAAAGTAGAAAAGAAAAAGCACATGAGAACTCAACCCTACACACACACACACACACACACACACACACACACACACACACACACACTGCAATAAAAGAAAAATAAACAAACAAGCAAACAAAAACTACAGGCAACTAAGAAGTGCTAAGAGTGGGGAAAAGTAGTCTTCCTTAGGGAAGAACAGACAAATTGGTCGTTTAATACCAAGTAGTCAGCCTTGAAAACATACATGCAAATAATAATATACAGACTGAACAGGTTATATTTAGGAATATGTACATATTCAATATTCAATAACAATGAATATTCAATAACAATGTACATATTCAATAACAATGAAAAAATGACACCAAGAATTTGAAAAAGATTTGGAGGGTGGATAACATAGGGTGAACTGATGGTAATTATAATCTCAAAAAGAAAAATTTGAAGAAAATTAAGTCACATGCAGCAAATGTTACTGCATATAAAACTCAGATCATATGAATATTAAGCTTGTCCAAAAGCCATTAAGTTCTTAAAATAAATAATAATAATAAATGAGTTGTAGGAAGATAAGGTCTACAAGGCTGCGAGATGAGCCAACCTGGAGTCTGCCTGAGGCCTAGCAATAGGCACTGTCAGAGGTCCTGACCATGCCTAACCAATAAGGGGTGACCACACAATGTCATTGGATCGGGACAAAGCGTGGGTGCTAGGAGGAGGGTATATAAGGTTCTCCCCATTGCTAAATAAATGAGTCTGCTGTTTACCTTTTACCTAACTCCCAGTGCCTGTGCTGTTGATGCTGCACTTTCTCAATCCTTCCCCCAGGGAACTGTTAGGACCCAGCAACATCTGGTGCCCAAACAGGTTCTGGTCATCTCTCTATCCTTACTTGGGGGTGTTAGACAGAGCCCCCAAGATGGTGTGTTTCGGTGAGAAGGCCCTCAATGTTGTGTGGTTTTGGTCCTTTCAGCAGGTAAGCATTGGGACTCCTTTTTCTTTCCTTCTTCTGTGTTGTCTGTCATGTTTGCCTGCCTGTCCAGTTAGGAAGGCACATTTTTTTCTGTTTCAGTGCACCTGGTACCTTCACATAAGAGCTGACCCCCCAGGAGGCAGAGCCAAGGCTCAGCTCCCAAATGCCATCTCTCATCCAGAGACACCATGTGAGCATATGGCTTAAGAAACCACAGAAGTCCCCCACTTAACATAAAACATAAATGGTCCAACACAGTTTTTCACCCCTGTTGACTGCAATCCTTTCTCTGACTGTTGCTCACCAGCTGCCTCCCTCTATAAAATGGGCAACCTCTCTATCACCTCCACCTCTTCTATGTCTAATCACTCTATGGTACCTGATGAGGAGAAGGCACACAGTTCAGGCCCTGTGAAACCTGCTGAGGAAATCATGGCTACAGTTAAGATCATATGTACTGCTTCCCTGTCAGCCCCACTCCCACAGTGGGAGGCTACACCTCTGCCAGGTACCCTAGGAGTGAAGTGCCTCAATGTCCCCCTGCCCTTGAAGGTAGAAATCTCCTCTCATTGTGGTATGTCTTCCAGCCACTGCACTCCCCCCATACCCTACCTATTTCAGGCCTCAAAGGCTGGTGGAAGGCTTCCCAATCAACCTGGAACAAAATGCCACTAACCAGCCCTGGATTTCCACCTCCATAGCTGAACTCTCCCTTTTCCAGAAAGTGGTTAATGAGTCTGGCCTGGGTTCACCTTACTTCAAACAGGTCCTCACTCAGTGGACAATGCAATTACAGACTTACTTTGATTGGTATAGTCTGCTCAAAGCTGTGCTGGAGCCGGCTGCCTTTCTTAGCTGGAAATCAGCTCAGAATGCTCAAGCAGAAGCACAACTATGAATGAATCTCTTAATTAACATTCCAGTGACCCCTGACATGCCCACTGGACTAGGTAACTTTGTCCATCCCATCCATCAGGCACAGATTGGCCAACAAGCCTACTACAAACAGGTTTCTGACCTGCCCTTCAAAGATCTTAAGGCATGTACCCTGCAGGATCCTTCAGTTTACTTTTGCAAACAGCCAGGGGAACATTTACTGATTTTCTTGAATGTGTCAACGAGGCAGTGGAGAGTAGACCCAGGCCCCACTAGGGGAATGCTAATCAAACAATTAGTTTAGGAATGGCTTAATGCACCCACCCGCAGTGAGGTTACATTGGTCTGTAATGAGGGCAATCACAAGTGTGTCCTGGCCACAAGAGATCTTGACCCCAATAATGGTCCCATTGCTGCCCTTACTGCTTCACTAGATGCCCTCCTGTGGACATTGCATGCCATTGACACACCCAAGTGCCCCCAAGTAGACAGATCTTGCGAGGGATGTGGCAAACCAGGCCATTTGTAGTGTGACTGCCCCCGGGCAAAGCCTAGGACCCAATGCCCCTGATACAATAAGGGATTTCATTGGGCAAAGGATTGCAGATAACAGCCTGAAAAAGGATCAACCCCTTTAAACTCCAGGCAGTGTGCTCCTCAGCCCCACCAGTAAGAGAAGGCTCCGGTAATCCAAAAATCTATTGGACACTGCCCATTTTTCTGCACCCTCCAATTCTGGCCATCTATCTTGATGGACAAGCTGTTAAAGGCTTGGTGGACATGGGTGCAGACATCACCAGATTAACAGAAATGGAGATGCTCCACTTCCCCCATTGGAAATTTAGACCTTGTCCTCCCAGCAGTGGAGTAGGAAGCCAACAAGGTTCAAAAATTACAACCCATCCAGTCCTTTGGAAAGATCTTGATGGCAACAAGGGAGCCATTCACCATATTGTTCCTACAATATCAAGAAACCTTTGGGGCAGAGACATCTTAGAGGATATGTGTGATATTCTAACTACTGACAATAGAGCATTCTTCGATGAGCTTCAGATCCATGAAAACACAGGGTTGGTAAATTGCGATCCTATGCATGAGTCTCACACCCAATTCTAAGGGCTACTGTCCCTCAGAAATCCACCACGTTTGAGGCTTCTAGCCCCATTCTATTGACATGGCTCTCAAATCAAGACACCTGGGTGGAACAGTGGTCTATAATTGAACCCAAGCTGTCAATCCTAAAGGAATTAATTTCAGAACAGTTAGAGATGGGGTACATAGAACCGACCACAAGTAAACATAATATCTCCATACTTGTTATTCCCAAGAGATCGAGATGATACCACCTCCTGCAGGATCTTCATGCAGTTAATGATTAAATGGAAAAAATGAGGTCCACACCACCAGGTCTCCCCTACCCTATTGTTGTTCCGTCATCTTATTATTTTAGTTTTAGATATTATGGATTGCATTTTCAAATTCCCCTGGTGCCACAAGGAATGAAGAATAGCTCCACCGTCTGCTAGTTATATGTTTCTCGGGCCTTGGTAAATATTCGCAAGGATAATCTCTTAATCCATTACATGGATGATCTACTTCTGGCACATCCGGATGCAGTCTATCTGCAAAGGACTGCTGAAAGAATGTTAAAAGATCTCATGTTATTACATCTGATGGTGGCATCAGATAAGATTCAAATGGTACCTCCCCACACCCCTTTCCTTTTTAGGCTTTTACATTGTTAAACAGGTCCACCTACTTTCCTTTAGATTGAAAATGAAGGAATTGTACTCACTCTCAGAATTACAACCATTATGTGGCATGGTTAATTGGCTTAAAAACCCTTTCTGCCCATCCCTGACCAAAAGATGAGACATCTCTTTTCATTGTTGGAGGGCTCCACTAAGGTTAGGCTTACCCAAGAAGCTAAAGATTTGTTACAAAATGTTTTGGCCATTCTAGCCAATTCCAGTCTGCAATGCCACGATCCCCAAAGGCCCTTATTGGCAATGGTCCTCTGGACACCCAGGAGATTTTGGGGAGTATTATAGCAATCTGGGCCCCTTCTATGGATACACCAAGCACATGCTGACCTGCACAAGGTCATCTCTAAGTTTAAGCAGTCCTTCCTACTTGGCCTTAAGGCATGAATGCTGGCATGAACATATGGATAAGAGCCAGATAAGCTTGTCTTCCCCTTTTCTCTAAAGAGCACCCAGTCCCTCTGGGAGGATTCTATCTCATTCCAGGAAATGGTTGCAGGATTCACAGGAATCATTGACAATCATTTGCCAAAACCAAGATCTTGGCAGAGCTCCCACTTCCAATACAAACATAGCCCTCCTCCACTCCCACCCCTCAGACCACTGCTGTGGATATCACTCTATATAAATAAAACACTGATGGCCAGTGACCAGGCAGAAAGTAGGTGGCCAGGCAGGAAGTAGGTGGGACAAAGAGAGAGGAGAATTCTGGGAAGCGGAAGGCTGAGAGGAGGGAGACACTGCAGCCACCACCAGGACAAGCAGCATGTAAAGACTCTGGTAAGCCACCAGCCATGTGGCAAAGAATAGATTTATAAAAATGGGTTAATTTAAGATAAAAGAACAGTTAGCAAGAAGCCTGTCATGGCCATACAGTTTATAAGTGATATAAGCATCTGAGTGATTATTTTATAAGTGGATTGTGGGACTGTGGGGCTTGGGGAACCTGGAGAGAAGCCCTCCAGCAACAGACCACCCTGGCCTTTCAGATTCCAATAAAACAGATATGGTGTTCTTATCCAGTGTCCTGGCTTCAAAGATGTTATATATGTTATCCCTAATCCTGGTTCCATTCAGTTGGGCTCCTGGCCCTCCTGAAGGTTCTAGCGGAGTGCCAGACCAAACCAATTAATATTTTTTTGACAGCCAGTAGACTGTATAGGCAGTTTGTGTGCTGGCCTTTTCTCAAGTCAAAAAGACTCACCAACTCCCATTGCCAGCACTATGCTGCTCATGTAAAATGCCTTAAATAAGACGACTGAGCCTACCACATACTAGATCCCACTCCAAATTAGCAGGAATATTGGTCCAAGGAAATGAGGTTACAGATACCATCATATTAACAGCTAGTATCGACCTCCTAAAACAAGCCAGGGCTCTTCACCAGCAATTTCACCTGTCTCCACAGAACCTGCATAGGCTTCTCCTCAAGCTGCCAATTTTCCAGTGCAAACATTTATCTCTGTGGTGTGCCAACTGAGCTCCTCTTGCACCCTTGGGGCCATTTCAATGTGCAGGGGTCAACCCCCCTGACTTAATGGATGTTACCATTATATTCCTTTTGGTAATCTTAGATATGTTCATGTGATACTGGATATGTGCTCCTCCTTTGTGTATGGCCTTGCCCTTTCTAGGGAGAATGCTGTTAATTTTATTAAGGCCCTTAAATTGGCCATGGGGTTGCCTTGAGCTATGAAGACTGACAATGCCCTGCCTATGCCTCTCAACAGTTTAATGACTTCCTGAGATCCTGGAAGACCTCTCATAAGACTGGCAACCCCTATAATCCTCAGGGATGAGCCATCATGTGAAGAACCAACAGAACTCTTAAAGAAGTATTGGCCAAGACCATCTTGCCAGTCAAAAGAGATCCCCATTTGGCCCTAACTGAAGTCTTTCCATATAAATTTTCTCATCTTTGATGAGGAGGAACTCAGTCCCACATATAAGGTTTTCCTTCCCCAAGGCACACCTCTACCCCTAGTAAGATAGAAAGACCCTATCTTCCTCCAGTGGCAGCCATTAGCCCTCCTGCTGACCCATTAGAGAGGGTATGCTTGTGTTTTCCCTCAGAGTGCAACTATGCCAATATGGGTCCCATCAGTGACCAGCTTGTCCATCCATGGACCAGCTCACCTCCACCAAAGAAGAATTGGCCGTGGACGGACAATGTACATACTCACCACCATTGCCCCTTTTATTCCCTTAAAAGCAGAAGATCTATGGGTTCTGGTTCCCTTGCCTCCCATTCTGCTGCTAGTGGCAATTAACTCCCCTGCTTTCCCTATGATGTTTACCACCAACTCTTCCCTAGCCTGCCCTTTATAGACCTGGTGCTGACCACCAAAAGACTGGAGGGTGCCTGCTCTGTGGAGAAAGCCCTTTGCTTTACCTACCCCTTTTTTTCTTTCTCTTGTACAATGCCTAAGAAATAGAATTAGTAAGAGATATGTCCCTACTGGCCTGTGATCCACACTTCCAGGCAATTTGCCTCATCCCCTTAATTATTCCATTCTACTCTGGGCATAAATACCCTGTCTCAATATCACCAGGGTCCTGACAATGTAATTGGAGACAGATTTTTTTTTTAACTAAGGTCTAGGACAACTTTAAAAGGCTGTTTGATCCCTCCTGTATGCTCACATATGCTTTGATTGGCGGTGTGATTCTGTTAATCCTAATTCTTATTTATATGCCTCCTGCAGCACGTCTGACAGCATCGGGCAGTCCAACAGCATCAGGCAGTGACTAAAGCAACACTTCTGGTTTTAATGCCTCTTAGACATCCTGTTCATAGCCTTCCACAGGAGGTTATGCATCCCTGGTTCTCTGAAATTCAAAAGGCTACTGCCTAATCCTCTCCCCCTGGGTGGCTCTCTAGGAATGGATATTCTTCAAGGGCTGGTAGTCAATGATGAGTAAGAGTTTGTTAGACAAGCCAACCTAAGAAGGCACAGTTCAGTTGCTGAGCCCTCATGAGGCAGGGCCAATAAGGCCTGAGCAAAGAGCTCTGGCTTCCACTGAGTGCTCATGTAATAAATAAAAATGGGTGGATATGTAGGAAGTTATGTATGGCCAAGAGATGAGCCAACCTGGAGTCTGCCTGAAAGCCTAGCAGCAGGCACTGTCAGAGGTCCTGATCATGCTTAGCCAATAATCGGTGGCCATGCAATGTCACTGGATCGGGATATAGCTTGGGTGTTGGGAGGAGGGTATATAAGGCTCTCCCCATTGTTGAATAAATGAGTCTGCTCTTTGCCTTTTAACTGACTCCAGTGTCTGTGCTGTTGAAGCCACGTCTTCTCCCCTTCTCCCCAGAGGGAGCTGAAAGGACCCAGCAATAATGAGTAACTTCTTTAAACCTGAGAATATGACTTGAGTAATTGAGTAAGAGAAATAACGAAGAGGGGAAGGCAAGTGTGAACTTGCTTAAAGTAGGAGTAGGGGGACTGTCTTGGAAACTGAGGCAATTCCAATTGTACAGAAAAGTCACAAATCCTAGATAGGTGGAGACATTACATTACTTTTATCACTCTAACATTAAAACACGTTAATAGAAAGAGCACTGGAGAAAAATGCAGTACAAAGGTTTTCAGGTACTGCTAGGACCAGGAGAAGGATATGCTAAATAAAGGAGGATGACAAATTACAAGAGTAATCACCCATTGATGATGACAGATACTTGATGGCTTTTCAGTAGAGACAGGCTATGCTTTTAAATAAGAACAAGTCTTGCTTCCTTGTATCTACTGGTCATTACCTTACAGACTATTCTGAAAGAACTGGTTGCAAACGGGGCTGGACTTGAAACCACAAAGCCATGAATTGATTGAACTGAAGGGTCTTGATCATGAGGCTTGCTGAGCTTATGGAAAAATGATAAAGATGGAACTGTAACAGTCATTAGTATTAGATAGGTGGTGAATGCTTGTCATCCCAGCAACAAGGAATTGGAGGCAGGAAGATCAGTGGTTTGAGCTAACTACATAGTCAGTAGTTCAAAGCTAGTCAGGTATCTTGAGACTGTGTCTCAGAAACATGAAAAAAAAAAAGGTAACTTAAATGTCCCATTTTTGAAAAACTTTATTCCTAGAAGGCATGAATATGATGTTGTATGAGATTTTCTCCTGTAAATGGCAATGATATCTAGTTAATACTGTTGGTAATCTTCAGAAAAGAATCATGATGGTGAAGATTTTAAAAGAATGTTAAACAGATAGAGAAAGACATTTTAAATTTAATGTGTCCAAGATTCACTTGAATTTATAATCATGAGCTTTTGTAATAAAATTGAGACTTAAAGTTTGGGGTCAAAAAAAAAAAAAAGGTTCAGAAAGCATGTACACATCTCCTCACAATTTGCTTGAAGGATTTTTGCTTTTCGATGGTGTAAAGGGACTTATCTTCTACCCCCATAGACTCACTCCAATAGAGAGTGGCACAATTAGGAGGTATGGCCTTTTTGGAGTAGGTGTGACCTTGTTGGAGGAAGTGTCTCACTATGGGTGGGCTTTGAGGTTTCAAGTGCTGTCACTCTCTCTTTGTGCTGCCTATCAATTCAGATGTAGAGTTCTCAGCTACCTCTCTAGCATGGTATCTGCCTGTATGCCACCAAGACGATGGACTAAACTTCTGAGCCTGTAAGCATGCCCAAACTAAATACCTTCCTATATAAGAGGTGCTATAGTCATGGTGCCTCTTTACAGCAATAGGAACCTTGTCTCCTAAACTCAATAGAAGCTGGTCTTCTGATGAAGTTTTTGTTTTCCCCCAATTACAATGTCATGAGATTCTACTTCTTTGCAACCCTTCAACCAGAGTTAGATATAATCATTGATTTATTTAACACCAAAATCACAAAATACACCTGTCTAACTGGTCATCTTTTATTAAATGTAATCTAACATATTTGTTCTATCTTCAACATGTAACATACTCTTTTACTTATTGGCTTTTTATGTTCTTTTGTCTATAATATTATCCCTTCAAGTTATTTTTATTCCTTGTCTTTTATTGTTTGTTCAAGATCTGCATCACAAGCAGTTTTCTTATTTCATGGTAGTTTATGTGACATTTTAACTGTGTTTTTATAATCTTTATTGTTCCTTATAGTGTAGATTTCAATACTAGTTACATGATTTTAAGAGTGATTATGATCTATCTACACTGATTTTTAGACTTTTGCCTATTTTCTTTTACTTATTACCTACACCAGGATAATTTTCTTCTTGGAACTGTATATTTTCCTGCTTGAGTACATTTCACAGTGCTTCTCTCTTCTCATAGAGCACACTCCACCATGTTTTTTGTTCCCACCTTGAAATGATTTTGATCAAATAAACCACTCATTTTCACATGTGCCTCTTTACTCACAGGATCAAAAGTTTAAACAAGAAAATTATGTCTTATTTATTTCTGCACATCCTACACTTATGAGAATTATTGTGTTTTCATATGAAAGTATTGATATGTAACCAGTTTGACCCTTAAAATGGAAATTTCACAAAATTTAGTGTAATATTTTTATGTAACTTAATCTGTCAGTGATTTAAAGTCAAGAGCAAAATGTCTTTCAGACTCAAACTTACTTAATGTTTGTGCTTCATTTTGAAAATTGAATCTATTGCTAAACATCTCACTTTGATGTCACATCTGTTCATCTCTAAAGGCAGGTTACAGCTAGAAGTTCACAGTAGCCTCCAGATGTGCTTGGGTAGCACAGTCCCTTTTTGATTTCTGTCATCCTCTTTTCCTGGAGAACCCAGGTATCAGGTAATCAATCTGAGATGAGATATTCCACCACATCACAAACATTGTGTCCAGACATACCAGGAATACTACTCCTTTTCTGAAACACCAGGAATCTCACTCACTTTCAGACTCACCAGGAACCTCACCTTTTTCGGATACATGATGAGTCCTACTCTTTTCTAGACATACTGTGAGGCCCAGCCCCTTGTAGACACTTGGTGAGTCCTACCTTTTTCCAGACACAACTGGAATCCCATTCTTCTACATGATGACTGGTTTTATTTCCTGTTTTATCCATAAGAGAAATAAATACAAATGGTTCTTCAAAATTTCAAAGCTTTGGATGGCCTATGCGAAACAACACCGGTACCAAATGCTAAGGAGTCTTTATAATACAAGTTTGTTGAAGAGGATATTAAATAAATAAACAAGAAGGCCAGTCAATGTACCATTTTCTGATGATATGGTGTATCAATTTAAGCAATATTAATTCTAAAAGGGTGAATACTGTTTTCAAAGTGATCTTATTTAGCTCAGATAGCTTATTTCATCCAAATCTTTCTTTTTTTGTTTTATTTTTCCACTGAAATAAGATTGAGGACCACTCACATTTTTCTTGTTACACTGTTTTCAGAGACAAATACTATGAACCTAACTTCTACTCAGAAAATGAAACCACTTACAGGAATTTATCTTTTATTGTAACTGGTCTTAATAAAATCTTCATACAAACATTTCCCAGTCAAAAATCAATCTCAGATAGCTATTTTTTGAGCACACTAGCTAAAGTAAGACCACTTACTGTCTTCCTTTTCTTTTTTTTGTAATTTATTATTCTGTCCAGAAAAGGAGTGGGAATAGCATGTATTCCAGTGAGTAACAAGTGAAATGACAATTTTATAGACAAACATTTTCATAAAGAGCTTTCACAATTGATTCATAAATAAAAACCTGTAGAAGTTTCCAAACAGTAGGATATATATTATTTTATTTGGAAATAATATATATTGGAATTTTAAATCTTAGATATTTAAGCTTGGTACCAACTTTAAACAAATTCCTCTGTCATTAGCACATTTTCAATCAAAACATATACTTCAGAAGTGCCAGAAATAAAGCTGGGCGGTGGTGGCACACGTCTTTAATCCCAGCACTCTGGAGGCAGAGGCAGGCGGATCTCTGTGAGTTCAAGGCCAGCCTGGGCTACCAAGTGAGTTCCAGGAAAGGCACAAAGCTACACAGAGAAACCCTGTCTCAAAAAACCAAAAAAAAAAAAAAACCAAAACACACACACACACACACACACACACACACACACACACACACACACACACAAAAAAAAAAAACACAAAAAAACACAAAAAAAGAAGTGCCAGGGGCTGGAGAGATGGCTCAGTGGTTAAACGCACTGACTGCTCTTCCAGAGGACCTGGGTTCAGTTCCTAGCACCCACATGGCAGCTCACAACTGTCTGTAATTCCAGCTCCAGGGGACCTGACACCCATGGCAAAACACCAATGCACATAAAATTAAAATAAATAAATTAAAAAAAAAGAAGTGCTAGAAATACATTTTTTGTCTGCGTTAGATTAACTTTGAATATAAGCATAGGAAAATACTATATGATATCCATCATTACCTTATTTCAAGATGCCCTTAAAATAATTTGAGAATCATAAGCTGCTACACAAATATAATATGGAATTGCTACAAATGCCATCAAAATAAATATCTGAAAAATTAACATGCATTTTTATTGAACATCTGTAAACTATACATCTTTTTAAAAAGTATTATAGTTATAATTTAAGTGTTTGACCTTAATTGAAAAATTTCATTCTTTGGAGTCTTAAGATGAGGATAATCTAGACCTATCACTATTAAAAACAAGCTATAGATTTCAAAGGCATAGATTCATAATTAATGCTAGAGAATAGAGTAATAATGATTGGAAAATAGATTTTGTTTCCTCTGTGAGGATAATGTATTTGACCATTAAGAATAATGGATAGCTGATGGCTTAATTTTATGTAAAAATTAAGGGTTCTGTCATTTCTCACTCTAGGACTTTGTCACTTTAAGCCTGGGGAGTTTGCTCAGAAACCTATGTCTCTGGTTCAGATCATTAATTATTGTGAAAGCTACTGTAATTTTCCTAGAGACTAATATTGGATTTTGAGGCTGTGCTTTAATTGTAGTGTTTAATTAACCAGACAAAGCCAACGATGTGCTACCTGTGGTCCCAAATTAGGCTTTGCTCCTTAACATATCTATGTTTTTCACGAATGGATGTTTTAAATTACTAACTATTGACTCAAACAAGTACTGAAAGATGCTGTGGTACATTTCACATATAATAATGATTGATGATGATGATGATAATCATAATCATAAAAATTAAAAAAAAAGGAAATCCTGTTTCTTCAAAGACCAACCCATATCATAAACATAGATTTTAGATTCTAAGGCTTGAATATCTATGAAGAGGGATTTTAATGGAAGACACAGGGGTTGAGATGACCTTTTCAGAGGACTTAATAGAATGAGTACAGGGTTGGTAAGGCCCCTCCTCAGAAAAGACATCTGCCTTGAAGGAGTTGTATTACTTATGGCTTGTTATACTGTAAGTAGGTACCTGTGAAATAT
The DNA here is from genome assembly GCF_049852395.1 of Peromyscus maniculatus bairdii. NCBI lineage: Eukaryota > Metazoa > Chordata > Mammalia > Rodentia > Cricetidae > Peromyscus > Peromyscus maniculatus. The sequence goes on from NC_134858.1 coordinate 2,237,238, forward strand.
AATGAAATATTGAGATCACTCCCTCCAAACTCAAATAAATAATATTTCTTAAGAGTCTTAAGAGTCTGTTTAGGAGGCTTGTAGAAGAATGAGAGAAGCTAAACATGGAATATTATTTGAATTCTTCCTTGTCCTCTACTTTAGGAAGATTATTTTGTTTTTTTTATTCATGGGATCAAAACCAGGATTTTGACCTTCCTACGCACATATATTACTGTTACATACCAGAACCTGGAGATATTTGCTAAAACAACAAAAATAGAACAAACAACAAATAATGATATTAAAATATATTTGAGATGGATCAACAGTTAAGTTTGATGCATTTCCTACTCTTGCAGAGAACTGAGATTCTGTTCCCAGAACCCTTATGGCAGCTTACAACCAACTGTACCTGGAAGTCCAGGGAATCTGATACCATCATGACTTCAGAAGGCACCTAGCATGCATACGGAGCAAGCACTCACAAACATTAAACAAAATAAATAAATACTAAAAAAAAATTTCCAAAGAGAACCACAATAGTGGTTTGAACTTCATATATACTTGAGCCTGGAACTTCACAGTAAATGAGGAGCAGTGATTGGTCCAGGTCTTAAGAAGCCTTTTCATTACCATATATGAGTCATGATAAACCACTGGGATAGCCCTTTGAACACTTGATATAATGTCTGTTCTGTGGTAATACCTTGTAGGCTGGCCATATAACTCAAGGAGTAAGAGCTTTTGGTATGCAATTATTAGGACCTGAGTTCAAATCCCCAGCTCCTTTTTAGAAGTTAGAAGAGACATTGACCAAAGCAGATTGTTGTGTCTTCAGTTAATCAGTTGGAGACCTTAACAAAACAGAAACTGTCATTCTCTTAACAAAACAGAAACTGTCATTCTTTTAACAAAACAGAAACTGTCATTCTCTTAACAAAACAGAAACTGTCATTCTTTTAACAAAACAGAAACTGTCATTCTCTTAACAAAACATAAATTGTCATTCTCTTAACAAAATAGAAACTGTCATTCTCCTGTAAGAAGAGAGTCTGCCACAAGGCTGGACTTGGATTTGAACAATAGAATTGGCTCATCTCTGCCTCCTTCTGTTCAACCTTCCAGGTAACTTGAGTTCTCTTAGACTTTCTAGTTTACATTAACATGTGAGTCAGATCTTCTCCTTGCCCCCTCTCTCCTCTCCCTTTTTCTTCCCCTTCTCCTTTTCTCCCTCTTTTTCTTCTCTCTTTCTGTTTCTTCATCTCTTTCCCTCTATCCACTTTTCTTCCTCTCTCTCTTTCACACACACACACACACACACACACACACACACACACACACACACATCAAAATGGATTGGTTCTGTTTCTCTGGAGAGGACTAACATTTTGATTAAATCAGAACAACCTTGAGAGAGACCCTCTACCGTTTTCACATTTTGATGGCATTCTGATTCAGGGTTGGAGTCCCTTCAAGTGAATGAATGAATTACAAAATAACTTTTAACTGTGATCTTTACAACCTTATATCTTCAAGGCCCTCATATATTTCTCTCTATGCTTATATTTCATCTTCATTTTATTTAACTCTGTAAATAATATACTTTTAGCCTAATGATATTTGATAGAATTATCTCAGAGTGACATTTTTATTTTATCAGTTATAATGTCTTGATGAGCTTCACTGGTGTCATTCTGAATGGCAATTCAAGGAAAAGGCTCTGTGGGAAAACACTCAGAAATTAATTTCAAACGCTGAAATTCAAGAGTAATTGTGGTGACTTCACACAACACTTACTCTTTCATCAACAGGTTATAAGAATTGATTGAATGAAGGCTGAGTGCAAATTCTATGCTGAAAACACAAAATGTCAAAAATAAAAATTCTGCATCAGGGGTAGGCATGTAGCTCGGTTTGTAGAGCACTTATCCAGTACCCCATACGCAGAGAATGGTGGCACCCCCTATGAAGGCTGGAGGATCAGAAGCTTGAAGCTATCCTTCAGCTACATAGCAAGTTGGAGGCCAGCGTGTGCTACATTAGAACTCAACCTTAAAAGAAAACATTTCTTGCTCCATGGGAACAATTAGGAACAGAAAACCATTAGCTTCCCCAGTTAAGTACAGAATTAGAGTGAATAAAATAATGATTTTGGACTGTTCCTACTTTCTTGAGTCTCTGAAATATTAGCTTACTAACAATCATGATAATAGATAGAGCCCGCTATAATCCTAAGCAAGAAGGAAAATATCATTATCAAAGATGGACTTGACTTACCCTAAGGCACAGCTTAATTGGGACACCATGTGAATCTCATGCATATACATGGAGAACTTTTTAATTGTTATTAGTGACCTATATTCTGGCTTAAATAGAACTTTTTCTAAAGTTATGAAATACATGTCATTCGTGATCAGCATATGTAATCTAAAATCTGAAATATATCAAAATCTGAAACCTTCTGAGTGCCACCATGAGTCCACCATGCAACATTCTGCACCCGACTTTAAGTGAAAAGCTATGGCTGGACATAGATACAATATAATTATTGCACAAAACTTACCTTCAAATGACGTAGGTGGCATGTATGTGAGACACAAAGTGAATTACATATATAGGCCTAGATGCCCTCCCTGAGATATCTCAGTGTTGACATAAACATTGCAATTTACATAATTCTCAAGTCTAAAACAAGCATTTTTTGTTAAAGTGATGTCAACACACATATATTTTAGAATTATGTTTAGTGTGTGTGTGTGTGTGTGTGTGTGTGTGTGTGTGTGTGTGTGTGTGTGTATGCGGAGCATAGGTGCCCTCACAGACCAAAAGAAGGTACCAAATACCCTGGAACTGGAGTTAGAAGTGGTTGGGAGTTACCTGTTATGTGTGCTGAGATCAAAAGCAGCAAACACTTGGAACCATGAAACCTACATTTCTCTAGCCTCAACATGTAAAACGTTTAAGGTGTAAATTTGAATAGCTGTTTTATATATAGAAATATGAAACTAACTAAAACAAAGTGTTATTTGTCATGCAGCCCAGCTTCCTTGGTCTTTGCTATTACACTCCTGTATCTCAAAACTTTTCCCAGAGGTCTTTGCCTGGTGCTTCCTCCCCTTCATCCAGATCCCAGTTAAATATTACCTCAATTTCATACTGAATTCTGCATGTCTGTGCTACTTTTATAGTCCAAAGGGAGACATATTAATGAAAAAATAGTCTTAGAATTTGGGGACTAAATTACAAAAAATTAAGAGATATTATGACAATATTTGGCTCTTTCTTGTTTCCTGATTGAAATTTTGATTTAGTTTTGGTTGAATGAAGAAATATAAAAACAAGCCACAACAGTAAACCCCAAAGAAGAGAAGTACACACACACTACCACCAAAAATAACAGGGATGAAGAATCACTGGTCATTAATATCCCTTAATATCAACGGACTTAATTCACCTATAAAAAGACATAGACTTACAGAATGGATACGAAAGCAGGACCCATCTTTCTGCTGCATACAAGAAACATCTCAAATTCAAAGACAGACACTACCTAAGAATAAAAGGCTGGGAAAAGACTTTTCAATCAAATGGTCTTAAGAAACAAGCAGGGGTAGCCATCCTGATATCCAACAAAATAGACTTCAAACTAAAATCAATCAAAAGAAATCAAGAAGGACATTACATCCTCGTCACAGGAAAGATCGACCAAGATGAAGTTTCAATTCTGAACATATATGCCCCAAACACAAGGGCACCCACATATGTAAAAGAAACATTACTAAAGCTTAAACCACATATAAAACCCCACACATTAATAGTGGGAGATCTCAACACCCCAATTTCACCACTGGACAGATCTCCCAAATCGAAACTTAACAGAGAAATAAAGGACTTAACTGATGTCATGACCCAATTGGACCTAATAGATATCTACAGAACATTCCATCCTAACAAGAAAGAATATACTTTCTTCTCAGCACCCCATGGAACTTTCTCTAAAATCGACCACATACTTGGCCACAAAGCAAATCTCAACAGATACAAAACAATCAGAATAACCTCCTGTGTTCTATCAGACCACCATGGTTTAAAGCTAGATTTCAACAACAACAAAAACTACAGAAAACCTACAATCTCATGGAAACTGAATAATGCTCAACTGAATCACCAATGGGTTAAGGAAGAAATAAAGAAAGAAATTAAAGACTTCCTAGAGATCAATGAAAATGAAGACACCACATACCCAAACTTATAGGACACTATGAAAGCAGTGTTAAGAGGGAAATTCATAGCACTAAATGCCCACATAAAGAAGTTGGAGAAATCCCACACTAGTGAATTAACAGCACATCTGAAAGCTCTAGAACAAGAAGAAGCAAAGTCTCCCAGGAAGAATAGACTCCAGGAAATTAGCAAAGTGAGAGATGAAATTAATAAATTAGAAACTAAGAGAGTAATACAAAAAATTAATGAAACAAAGAGTTGGTTCTTTGAGAAAATCAACAAGATAGACAAGCCCTTATCCAAACTAACCAAAAGACAGAGAGAGAGAATCCAAATCAACAAAATCAGAAATGAAAAGGGGGACATAACAACAGACATTGAGGAAATCCAGAGAATTATAAGGTCATATTTCAAAAACCTCTACTCCACAAAACTGGAAAACCTAAAAGAAATGGACATTTTTCTGGATAGATACCACATACCTAAGTTAAATCAAGACCAGATAAACTATTTAAATAGTCCAATAACCCCTAAGGAAATAGAAACAGTCATTAAAGGTCTCCCAACCAAAAAAAGCCCAGGACCAGATGGTTTCAGCGCAGAATTCTACCAGATCTTCAAAGAAGAGTTAATACCAATACTCTATAAATTGTTCCACATAATAGAAACAGAAGAAACATTACCAAACTCCTTTTATGAGGCTACAATTACCCTGATTCCTAAACCAAACAAGGATGCAACAAAGAAAGAGAACTACAGACCGATCTCCCTCATGAACATTGACGCAAAAATACTCAATAAAATACTGGCAAATGGACTCCAAGAACACATCAGAACAATTATCCACCATGATCAAGTAGGCTTCATCCCAGGGATGCAAGGGTGGTTCAACATACGAAAGTCCATCAATGTAATACACCATATAAACAAACTCAAAGAAAAAAAACACATGATCATCTCACTAGATGCAGAAAAGGCATTTGACAAAATCCAACACCCCTTCATGATAAAAGTCTTGGAGCGATCAGGAATACAGGGAACATACCTAAACATAATAAAGGCAATATATAGCAAACCAACAGCCAACATAAAATTAAATGGAGAGAAAAAGCAATTCCACTAAAATCAGGAACGAGACAAGGCTGTCCACTCTCCCCATACTTATTCAATATAGTACTTGAAGTTCTAGCCAGAGCAATAAGACAACATAAGGAGATTAAGGGGATTCAAATTGGAAAGGAAGAAGTCAAGCTTTCCCTATTTGCAGACGACATGATAGTATACTTGAGTGACCCCAAAGATTCCACCCAGGAACTGATAAAGCTTATAAACACCTTCAGCAACATAGCAGGATACAAGATCAACTCAAAAAAATCAGTAGCCCTCCTATATACAATGGACAAAGAAGCTGAGAAGGCAATTAGAGATACATCACCCTTTACAATAGCCAAAAATGACATAAAATACCTTGGGGTAACACTAACCAAGCAAGTGAAGGACCTATATGACAAAAACTTTAAGTCCCTGAAAAAAGAAATTGAAGAAGATCTCAGAAAATGGAAAGATCTCCCATGCTCATGGATAGGCAGGGTTAACATAGTAAAAATGGCAATCTTACCAAAAGCAATCTACAGATTCAATGCAATCCCCATCAAAATACCAACACAATTCTTCACAGACCTGGAAAGAACAATACTCAACTTCATATGGAAAAACAAAAAACCCAGGATAGCTAAAAGAAACCTGTACAATAAAACAACTGGAGGCATGACAATCCCCGACTTCAAGCTCTACTATAGAGCTACAGTAATAAAAACAGCCTGGTATTGGCATAAAAACTGACATGTGGACCAATGGAATCGAATTGAAGACCCTGACATTAACCCACACACCTATGGACATATAATTTTTGACAAAGAAGCCAAAAGTGTACAATGGAAAAAAGAAAGCATCTTCAACAAATGGTGCTGGCATAACTGGATATCAACGTGTAGAAGGCTGCAAATAGATCCATATCTGTCACCGTGCACAAAACTTAAGTCCAAGTGGATCAAAGACCTCAACATAAATCCAGCTACTCTGAACCTGCTAGAAGAGAAAGTAGGAAATAGTCTTGAACGCCTTGGCATAGGAGATCACTTCCTAAATATAACACCAGTAGCGCAGACACTGAGACAAACAATCAATCAATGGGACCTCTTGAAACTGAGAACCTTTTGCAGAGCAAAGGATACAGTCAACAAGGCAAAGCGACAGCCTACAGAATGGGAAAAGATCTTCACCAACCCCACATCTGACAGAGAGCTGATATCCAGAATATATAAGGAACTCAAGAAATTAGACATCAAAACGACCAACAGTCCAATTGAGAAATGGGCTTTAGAACTAAACAGAGAATTCTCAACAGAGGAATCCCAAATGGCTGAAAGACATTTAAGGAATTGCTCAACATCCCTAATCATCAGGGAAATGCAAATCAAGACAACTCTGAGATACCACCTTACGCCTGTCAGAGTGGCTAAGATCAAAAACACTGAAGACACTTTATGCTGGAGAGGATGTGAAACTAGGGGAACTCTCCTCCACTGCTGGTGGGAATGCAAGCTTGTACAACCACTTTGGAAATCAATATGGCGCTTTCTTAGAAAATTGGGAATCAATCTCCCCCAAGATCCAGCTATACCACTCCTGGGCATATACCCAAGAAATGCTCAATCATACCACAAGAGCACTTGCTCAGCTATGTTCATATCAGCATTGTTTGTAATAGCCAAAACCTGGAAACAACCTAGATGCCCTTCAACTGAAGAATGGATAAATAAATTGTGGCACATGCCAGGCGGTGGTGGCGCACGCCTTTAATCCCAGCACTCGGGAGCCAGAGGCAGGAGGATATCTGTGAGTTCAAGGCCAGCCTGGGCTACCAAGTGAGTTCCAGGAAAGGCGCAAAGCTACACAGAGAAACCCTGTCTTGAAAAACCAAAAAAAAAAAAAAATTGTGGCACATATACACAATGGAATACTACTCAGCAGAGAAAAACAATGACATCACACGGTTTGCAGGCAAATGGATGGATCTAGAAAAAATCATCCTGAGTGAGGTAACCCAGACTCAGAAAGACAAATATGGTATGTACTCACTCATACGAAGATGCTAGATGTGGAACAAGGATGACTGGACTGCTACTCACATCACCAGTGAGGCTACTTGGAAAACGGGACCCCAAAAAAAGACACAGAGAAATGGACGAGATCTACATGAACAGCCTGGTCATGAGTGGGAACAATGAAGGGCGACGGTCGAGGGAAAGAGAGTGGGAGATCCTAACTGGATCAAGAAAAGAGAGGGAGAACAAGGAATAGGAGACCATGGTAAATGAAGACCACATGAGAAGGTGAGAAGGGGAGGAAGCAGAGAGCTAGGGAGGCCCACGGAGATCCACAAAGATACCCCCGCAAAAGACTGCTGGCAATGATCTGTTTGGGAGGCAGCTGTGCATTGGTGCCAGGTCCTGGGCTCGTTGCATGAGTTGGCTGTTTGAATCCTGGGACTTATGCAGGGACACTTGGCTCGGTCTGGGAGGGGGGAATGGACCTGCCTGGACTGAGTCTACCAGGTCAACCCCGGTCCTCGGGGGAGACCTTGATCTGGAGGAGGTGGGAATGGGGGGTGGGCTGGGGGGAGGGGTGGGTGAGAGGGGGAGAACAGGGGAATCTGTGGCTATTATGTTGAACTGAATGGTGTTGTAAAATAATAATAATAAAAAAAATACTTTGAAGTTATTGGTAGCTTTTGAAATTGCATTTTTATTGGTTTCTTTTAGTGTCTTCCTAGTTGACAGTGGATTAATTAGTCACACTTTGATTAGAAATGTCCCTTAGTACAAAGAAATTAGAGAAAGCTACACCTATCTATTTTTGCCTCATCAAACATTGCTCAGTTACTGGTACAAGTCTGAAGAGGGAATGCTTACCATCCGGACCTTATGTGTAACCTACCAGAAGACACACTAGTTTCTGGGACTGCATAGGCATTTTGTTCTTCAGGTTTCATGGCTTCAGTATTAATTTTTAATTTTGCAAATCTATTTTTTTTTTTTTAAGACAGTTCCTCTGTGTAGCCCTAACTGTCCTGGAACTCGCTCTGTAGACCAGGCTGGCCTCGAACTCACAGAGATCTACCTGCCTCTGCCTCCTGAGTGCTGGGATTAAAGGCATGAGCCATCATGCCAGGCCTGTATGTATGTATATATGTATGTATTTATTTAATTATTTAATTATTTTTGTATTAAGTGTTCTGCCTACATGTATGTCTGGATGCCAGAAGATGGCACCAGATTGTCATTATAGATGGTTGTGAGACAGCATATGGTTGCTGGGAACTGAACTCAGGAACTCTGGAAGAGCAGACAGTGTTCTTAATCCCTGAGCCATCTCTCTAGCCCAATTTTGCAACTCTTGCAAGGAAGAATTAAAATCAGAAATAAACTAAGAATCTTTTCCTTTTAGAATTAAAAAGAGAAATAATTGTACCTTAAGTTTCTTATACTTATTTGACAATAATATCTTATCAAGGCTACTTTTGCACTTACAGTTTCTTTTGTTGGTATAAAGGATATGCTTTCCTTAACAAAATGGAACAGTGAGAGAGAGGGGAGAGAGAGGAAAGAGAGACTATGAAGTTGGAAGGGAATAGTAGGGTAATGGGGAGTAATTGGAGGGGAGGAAATAGTGGTGGATTGGATCTTAACATTACATTTTTGTATAAATATTAAATATAATATATTATTAAAACATGGTGAGTATATGATCTATTAATATATGCATTAAGCAAATATAGTCTTGCCCACATTTCTCTTATGGTCAGAAAACTACAAGGGGTTTTCTTCATTAGAAAAGCATGAAAAAATAGGATACTTTAATTCCAAATTAACATCCTTTTGAAGGTTATATGTGATATAGGTGGATTTTTGATAGAACTGTTAATCATCTTAAAGAGATCAGGTGGGTAAATACAAAAAAGCAAGCAACAGTTTGCATTGAGGGGTTTACTGAGAATGAAATTGGACTTAACAACGGCTGCTCTTCTTCCTAAATTAGACCTATCTTTCTAGAAGTGCTTGCGCAGATAATTTCTGTCTGTCTATATCTCAGTCTGACACAGTCTTCTCTCTAAATGGAAATTCTACTGGACTCTGAGTCAAAGGTATTGAAACAAAACCTATATGGTATCTCTATGAAATTTTTCATTTATGTATAAATTGGTAACTTATTGTTGAAAATAAAACACACAGGCCTTTATCCTTTATATAAGCCCATATTCGTTATATATTGAATTCAGCTACATGAACTTTTCCCATTTTAGAACTATCAAAAATTAGTCACCCCATGCTCCTCCTACACAGTAAACCTTTCCTCTATAATTAAACTCATCATGTTAAATTTTAAATTTACTATTAATTTCTAATTGAAGTTATATTATACTGTCATGAGCTCACTCCCACAATTTGCTGTTATCATAAATACAGCTGCCCGATATCTTCCAATGAATTTGCATACACACAAATTCACACTCTACCACAAATACGTACCATTAGATATTCTGATTATTATTATTTTTTGCTTATAGCTTTTGTATAGATATTTATTTAGTCATTAATGATGGAAGGGCATTTCTTATCTCTATTTTCTTTAATACAAATAATGTTTCAGCAAAATATTATAGTGTGTTCTATTCATTTCTGTACATATTTTTCTGGAGCAACCAAGTCCTGATGCTGAGGAATTATGAATATATTTGTAATTTCAGTATTATTAACAATTTAAATATTTTGGTTGCTTTTATTTTATGAGAATGAGCATCTTGTTTGCATGCATGTATGCATACCATGTGCAGGCAATGCCTGTGGTAGCCAGGAAAGGGTATCCCTGGAACTAGAGGTCTAAATGGTTGTGAACTGCCATATGGAACACTAGGCTTCTGCAAGAGCAGCAAATACTCTTTACAGGTGAGCCATCTCTCTAGTTCCATCAAATTTTTGTATAAAGTGATTATAGCTATATGTAAGCACTCCTTGTTATGTATTACATTTCAAAAAGAATAACCTTTGTTTTATTTACTAGCATATTTCCTGGGTAGTGGCTCTAATGTTTGATGATCATTGGCAATATTACCCTCAAGATGTCAAATCTTTTAAATTGAATTCTAGCAGGGAAGAGTTGTGCCAACTGAGGTAGAATTATGGTATTATGTAATGATAGTTGCCTCAGAGTTTTCTTTTAAAAATCAACTAAAAGAGAAACTCTTTTGGTGGCTGTTAGCATAGAAAACTGTCCTTTGATCCCTAAATGTATTCTTTTACTGTGTCTCATTAAGCAGGTGGTTTGAGTAATTAAAATTTCATGGATTTCAAAATGTGTGGAAAATTTTAGTGAAGTATTAAAAGGGGTCACAAAATCACATGGAAGCTTTTCTCTTTTTTTTTCATATGAATAAATGTTACAAGAGGAAGAAATCTTTCAAAGGATTTTGCTGTAAGTTGTTATCATTTTCATACCTCCTAACTTGAAAGTAGAGCTCTATTGCAAACATGTGCCATTAATTGACTACCCGTCCTGAGTATCTGCTATGGTGGAAACGTGAACCCTCTACCTTTCAGCTGCTTTGAAAGTGCCTCCCCTAAGGAGCCATTTTAGTGTTTTAAAAATGTTCTCCATGCAGAAATTCCCTTTTTTTCACACAGGTGATTGTACTTTAAATTCTTGGAAGTCTCTGAGGACTAAGATATGACAGTTGGCTTCCCTCTCTAAGATGGCTGTAGTAATGTCTTTGGAGAGACTGCATAGGCATTACAGCCGTACACATATCTTAACTGAAAGCCTATAATAATCATTTTCAACCTACACGTAGTATCTAATTTGTTGGAAATAGTAAGTCCTGTGGTTTTTGTCAGTGACTGAATTCTAAAACAGCCAGCATTTCTCCACAGAGCTGCTGCTGTTTCTTCAGTTCTCTTTGTCTTTTAACTAAGCAGCATGGAGGTTATCCATGTTGGCAGATAAGATTATATGTCTTCTAATTGCTGTTTTTTTTTTATGTAATGAAGACCTAAACTTGATCAACTGAGTAAATTTAAAAATCAGTCTGTCTACTTCTCTTTCACCAGAATGTTTATACACATATCATCTATTTTTGCAAAATACACAATTTTTTTAAAATTTCTTGGAAAAAAGTCAATATATCATAGAGTATGCAAGAATCAAAAAATATATGTATATATGAACACATGCATATGTGTGTCTATGTATTTTTAATATGATTTAAACAATTTCAAAATATTTAAGTAATAGAAGAAATAACTCTGCAGTATTCCTCATTCAATTCCACATATATTGACACTGTGTGCTTTAAACCTTTCAGGTAATTGAAAAATAGACTTCAAATCAATTGCATATACAGTGATTGTTTAAAATTCCAACTTTGGTTTTCAGTACAATATTAAAAGTGTCTGGAAGCATATTAAAAGGGAAATAATTTTAGATATTAATCTCCAAATTAAAATTTTATATTAAAATTTGATATTAAACATACATTTAATAGATTGTCTTCATACTAAAAAGATTAGCAATTATTATAAGTATTTCAAGGACATTGTGTCATTTTTACAGTTTTTATTTTTTGCTTAAGTGTTAAACAAAAATTATGTTAATTTTTAAGAAGAATATGAACTTCAAATAAATATAATAGATTTTTTTTACAGGATATTTATCTTGTGAAAGAAAATGAGTGGTAAATTATGAGTGAATGGATATAAGCACTCCACAAGTCCTATAAAAATGAGGAATAAAGAATACCAATGTCTCTCTTTGCAAAAGAAGAAAGAGTCATTTTTCATAACATCAATTTAACATGGTGTTCAGTCTGGCTTCACACATTGCCAACTTCAGGAAGTCATGGAGCCATCCAGGATGGAACATCCTCCTTTACATATTCATCACACTCTGTCCGTGCCCTGACTTCAGCATATAGCATAGTACACTTTAATCTTTGTTTCAATCTCATTATGTTTATAATTATTGTTTTAAATAAAATGTATTTACATCATTTTTTCCTTGCCTTCCTGTACTGATAGTCTAGTCCTTCCCATTTTCCTGTTCCCTAATCTGTCATATGCTTCCCCACTCATCATATTGATGGCCTCTTTTTCTTTTATTATTATTTTTACACATGGCTAATAATGCATATATAAATGAAACCTACTAAGTCGATTTAGTGTTGTTTGTAAGTGTATGAGTACATGGCTGAGAACTTTGTATTGGATAACCAATTAAGAGGCTCAGCCCTGGGAGAAACTAATTCTTTCTCCCTCTGTCAGCAGTTATTAGTTGCTGTTGTTCTTTGTCTATGGATGCAACCCTGTGAGATTCACCCCTTTTGTGCCACAATTTCTAAATTTCAACTGGCGTTATCATTGTTCAGATCTTGTTTAGGTAGCCACATTTACTTTTTCATTGTTTGGAGTCAAGAATCTTTTTTTTTTTTTTTTTTTTTTGAGACAGAGTTTCTCTGTGTAGTTTTGGTGCACATCCTGGGTCTCGCTCTGTAGGTCAGGCTGGCCTCCAACTCACAGAGATCCACCTGGCTTGGCCTCCCAAGTGCTGGGGAAAAAGGTGTATGCCACTGCCACCCGGCTGGAGTCAGGAATCTTATCCCCAGGGTTTCAGTGCCTGGCGCTGCACTTCTTTCATTTAATCCTTTGGAGCCTACTTTCAAACTTATAGCAAAATGAGAAAGACCATACTATACATGAATTAGGTAAGGCATAGTGACTTCATAAGTAGTTATAAGCTGGGGCATTTATGTGGACACATTGTGCTAGGAAGGCTTAAGAAAATAAAGTTGAGAAGAAAAGACATATAGCAAGTATCCATACACAATGTGAACAAAAATGAACATCTTAGTGCTATACAGGGAGCTTGGAGGCTGTAGCTTTCTTGTGTCATCATCCACACTGGCTGAGCTACGCAGCAGTAAAGCAGGCCTCCATCATCTTTGCACCTGTAAAAAACTTCAATAAACTCCCTGCTTTACTAAGAGAGATCTGGGTGGAATTCTTTCTTTGGTTTGTTGTCAGTGCCTCAGGTGAACAGACATTTGTTCATGTCTCTGCATGAAAGTTTATACAATATTTAACATATAAAAGCATGCCTACAGATTCAGAGAAGTGGCAGTCCATGGCTCACAGAATTGGATAACAATTTCCCAGTCACTGGTGGTTGAGGTGAGTCTAGTGTAGTGAAATTAATGATGTAAGGAGGATTTGGCAGCATTGAATGTTCCAGCAACATTAAAGAGCATAGGTCATGATTTAAATAAACTTAATGTTGTTTATAAAGAACATAGAAATAATTATAAGAGCATTAAGATAAGTTAGAATATTAAATTAGAGAAATGAACTATCCAATCTGATTTCAATTAACATAATTAAATTTGGTTATAATAGCATATGTGACCATTCTGAAATCAAACTTTTGAATGGATGTTGCTACAGACTAAATAAGATATTTGTATTTTTATGTCAGTAGACATAATAAACATTGAAAAATGATTTAATTTTCAATTATAATAATATTTAGATTAATTTATATATTATCATATAGTAATCATAGGAGAATTTAAATCACAGAGATGATGATAATCTTGTGGTAAGATGACAGGAGTATATGCAACAGAGTTATAAGAAGTTTAGTTTTGAGCATGTGATTGGCCATGCAGATTAACAGTGAACTGAGCCTTGCATGTAAAACTGTTCTCAATTCATGTTAGAAATGAATGTGTTTCTGGTAGGGTAGCCAGACTTGCCTGTATGATCAAGCTTTATAGTCATACATTAACAGAGCTGAAGACCACCCTTCAGTTCCTATCATCATCAGAGTAAATGGAATATGGTAGTTTCAGGGTAACACTGTTCTTTGTAAGTTATGTACAGCATTGGCCTCATTTTCTCATTAGTTCACAGAAATTATTTCCTTCCTGACTTGAAGCAAAAAGGTAAAGAGTGAGTGTGTTTTCTAGGGTTGAAGATGCTCTTTGCTCTTTCAGCAGCTCCCAGCCCAGTGGCAATCAATGACTCTTTGAAATAAAAAGAACAAATATTCAATTCATTACAATTACATACTTTGTGAAATGACAAATAAATTGTAGTAATCAATTTGAAAAATACATTTTCATGAACCACAATCACTTTGTTTGTCCTAAGTTAAACTCTGTTTTGTGCTCTCTCACACTAAATGTCAATGTTGAATTATAAATATCCTCAAGAGTCAAGGGTTCATATACCAGGGTGCATGATTAAGTTGTTTTAGTGTCGGTGATAACTATATAGTTGCATATAGTTGCTGTTGCGGCATTTCTTAAAGTATGGAAGTAAACAGACAGCCACCACGATCATCTGATGTGTGCTGTTGGATAATGCTTTTGTACATTGGTTGATAAATGAAACGCTGATTGGCCAGTAGCCAGGCAGGAAGTATAGGTGGGGCAAGTACACAAGGAGAATTCTGAGAAGAGGAAGGCTAAATCAGGAGTCACCAGCCAGACAGAGGAAGCAAGATGTGAAAGCAGAACTGAGAAAAGATAACAAGCCATGTGGCTAAACATAAATAAGAATTATGAGTTAATTTAAGTGTAAGAGCTAGTCAGTAATAAGCCTGAGCTAATGGCCAAAAAGTTTGTAATTAATATAAGCCTCTTTGTCTTTATTTGAGGGACACGAGTGGGCGAGATTTGTCCCAACTCCTAGCCGCTGGGACACAGGAAATCTTTTAACTACATTTGGCGCCAAAACGTGGGGCAAGAGTTTACACATAAAACCCTAGAAAGCTTTAAAAAACAAAGAGATTCTAAAATGGAGCTAAAAACAGTTTCCTAGTTGTCTCTCTCAAGCCAGCCACAGCTACAGGCTTGAGCTACTCTATGGCAGGTTTGTGGTGTGTGGGCTTGACCTGCAGCATGGTGGATTCCACAGAGGCATCTACAAGCCACACATTATGCTGCATGGTGGATTTAGCCTTTGCTAGTACAGACAAAAAAAAAAAAAAAAGGTTTCTGGGCTTCATGCTCTCTCAGAGTCAGCAGACAGTATGGCTCCCAGAGCTGGCAGTGAATTATCTCCACCATGTTGAAAAGCTGAGATGGGCGGAGTCAGCAGTCAAGGCTGCTGCTTAAGTACTAACCATTGCAATTTAAAGCAATAGATTCACAATAAGGTAGATTCAGATGGAATAAGACTTGAAATGGTTTACAATGTGTGTAAAAATGTATGTAGGCTTGGAAGAGAGAGGAAAAGGAACATAGACAGTTATATAAAGAAATAAAAGTTTTAAAATATAAAGTCTTTAAAGAGGAAAAGGAATATAGACAGTTATATAAAGAAATAAAAGTTTTAAAATATAAAGTCTTTAAAGAGAAAGTAAAAGCAATATAAAAAAATACGCCATGTAAAGATGGAAATCACACAGAATCTGGATTGTGTTGTCTTTGGGATTTTTTAACTGCAAAAAGACATTTGATTGTAAAAGCTGCTAAGTTAAATCAATATGTATAGTTTAAGATATCATGATTTCTTCAGTGTTTTTGATCTTAGCCATTCTGACAGGCGTAAGGTGGTATCTCAGAGTTGTTTTGATTTGCATTTCCCTTATGATTAGGGATGTTGAGCAATTCCTTAAATGTCTTTCAGCCATTTGAGTTTCCTCTGTTGAGAATTCTCTGTTTAGTTCTAAAGCCCATTTCTCAATTGGACTGTTGGTCCTTTTGATGTCTAATTTCTTGAGTTCCTTATATATTCTGGATATCAGTCCTCTGTCAGATGTGGGGTTGGTGAAGATCTTTTCCCATTCTGTAGGCTGTCGCTTTGCCTTGTTGACTGTATCCTTTGCTCTACAAAAGCTTCTCAGTTTCAAGAGGTCCCATTGATTGATTGTTTGTCTCAGTGTCTGTGCTACTGGTGTTATATTTAGGAAGTGATCTCCTATGCCAAGGCGTTCAAGACTACTTCCTACTTTCTCTTCTAGTAGGTTCAGAGTAGCTGGATTTATGTTGAGGTCCTTGATCCACTTGGACTTAAGTTTTGTGCACGGTGACAGACATGGATCTATTTGCAGCCTTCTACACGTTAATATCCAGTTATGCCAGCACCATTTGTTGAAGATGCTTTCTTTTTTCCATTGTACACTTTTGGCTTCTTTGTCAAAAATTATATGTTCATAGGTGTGTGGGTTAATGTCAGGGTCTTCAATTCGATTCCATTGGTCCACATGTCGTTTTTTATGCCAATACCAAGCTGTTTTTATTACTGTATTGATTTATAGAAATGGGTTAATTTAAGATATAAGAACTAGATAACAAGGAGCCTGCCATGGCCATAGTTTAAAAATGATATTAGCCTACATGTGTTTATTTGGGTTCGAGTGGCTGTGGGACCAGTGGGTGAGAGAGATTTGTCCTGACCACAGGCCAGGTGGGCCACAGGAAAACATTCAGCTACAGATGTTCTTGTCAAAACACAGCCATGAGTCCCATTAAAAGTCCCCAGACTGAGCAAATGGCTCAAGTATGGAAATGTTCTTTTTTTCTCTTTATAAATTTTGAGTGGTATGTATATGTCTTCATGTAGGTATGAGTATGTCATCCCGTGCATGCACTTGTGGAGGATGGAGATCAACACTGAAGATCTGCCTCTTTCATTTGCTACCTTAATTTTGAAAAGTCTCTCACTGAGACTGGAGAGACTCAAGTCAACTACACTGGCTGACCAGACAACTTCAAGGAGGTACCTGTCTCTGCCTCTCTGTCCCTAGGTTATAGACCTCTACAGCTCTGCTAGGCTCTTCTGAGGGTGCTAGGGATCCAAACTCAGCTTGTCATGCCCCTGCAGCAAGCATTTATCCATTGAGTCATCTCACCAGCCCTGTAACACACATTTTTAAGAGAAGCCCTTAATGCCTATTGGGATTGAAGTTGATCAATGTTAAGAAACACATTTTAACCGGTCAGTGGTTATCTTGAATATTACCCCAAAACATAGTAACTGAACCAAGTTATTTCCATGATTCATATTTTGAACTCTACTTAATGTATCATAAAAGTCAATATGGCTTTATTGATTACCCATTATATTCAGTGTACTTTATTCTTTCTAAAGCTATTTCTCCCCTATTTTATTCGAATCCCTAAAACCTGTGGGTATGGTACCTTATTTGACAAATGGGACTTTGTTGATGTGATTATCCTGTATTATCCTCATAAGTCTGATATCGCACCTATTCACTAAAGTAATGACCACTTAAACAGCTGTGTGCAGAGAGAGAGAGAGAGAGAGAGAGAGAGAGAGAGAGAGAGAGAGAGATGACCAGAGTAATATGATATTGTCATCTTTAAGGATGGAGAAAAGGGGTCATGAGTCAAAGAATGCCAGTTACATATAGATGAGGACAAAGTGGAAAACAGATCCTCATCTAAGACTTTCCTAAAGGAATGCAGCTCTCTCAGTGAACTGACTTGTATCAGGGTGAGCGCCCTGTCAGACCTCCAACTTCCATAACTAAAGTGGCACCGTTTTAAGCCAAATTTTTGGCAACTTATTTTGGCAGCTAGAAAACAGATTCAGGAATCACTAATTTTGTTTCCACCTAAACTCCCTTTATCTATTTATAATGCAAGTGCTTTTGTGACCGGAAGCTGACATGAGAAGAATGACACACTTCTTACCAGTTTTTCTTGTTCTAGGTAAGGGCTAAAACGAGGTATTTAAAGATTGATGATAAATATACTTTTGCACTTTAAGATAATATTCTTCTACCAAATTATGTTTGTTGTATTCACTTTTGTCAGCTTAGAATTTAATACAGCTCAATGAACTGAGACTAATGTTTAAGAATGTCTAGATGATTACCAATCCTTAGCTCTTATAGCATTTGTGGACATCATTCCTCCTCTGGGGAGCAGATATGGTCATGAAGAGTCTTGTTCATCACAGTTTTGTTTCACTAAAATATAATGAAATTAAAAGGGGCTACTGGGCTTTGAAATGTCTTATGAATATAAGATACAAGTGCTCTCAATTAAAAAGAGACCAATATGAAAGCTTTGCAATAGAGTGAAATGTTAATAAGAAATCATGACATAAATATTGTGTGTTGTCTCTGTGTGTCTGTTTCTGTGTGTATGTGTGAGTGTGTATGTGTGTGTGTGTGTGTGTGTGTGTCAGTGTTTGTGATATCTGTGTATGTGTGTGTCTGTGTGTTAGTGTGTCTATCTGTTTGTCTGTCTGTCTGTTTTGGTGTGTGTGTGTGCACTAGGGGTCAAAGCCGGATAGATGTATGTGAAGGTTGTTTATTACTGTTGAGCTACCTCCTATCTCTCCCTGCACTTTAAATTTTAAACTTTGATCTTTCCATTGGCCACTGATATGCTGTATGATTTCCTGTCTAGATGTAGGAGAGCAGCAGTAAGCCACAATTACCCCCAACAGCCACAGAATCATAACAGCAAAGGACTAGCATTCTGTGGTATTTTGTTACTAAACTCTGATGTTTATAGTATATGTAGACACTAGATATATTTTTCAACTTAGGATATTTTCAGTTGCAATGAATGAGTATTTCAGACTGCAACCCTTCTTAAGCATAAGAAAAGCCATGATTTACAAAGTTAATATATTATCCATGAGAAATAGGATGTCTCAAGCTAGTCCATCTTAAACGGAAACAAAAAGGAATGCATGAACATGCTCTATTGAACACAGAAGCATTTTATCTATTAAAAATTTGCAAGTAACCCCCTGCCTGTATTCACACAGCAACAATACTGAAAGTCAGTGAGTCATGAAGAAAATAAGAGGAATTAAAATAGGGTAGGACTAATTAGGATGAAGAGATTTAGAGGGAAAAAATGAGATGTTGGAGTGCAATAATGAGCATCATATAATCATAATACTTTGCATATATTTATGAAACTGTCAAAAATAAATAAATATAAAAGGTTGGATTACTTTTCCAGAATCCAGAAGCAAAATTATTTAGTAAAAGAAAATTAAAGTATCTATTTGTCCTAGATGTATCTTTCCTTTTTATTAGCTTTTCTGTGTACTAATCTTATCTAATGCAGAGGGAAGATCAGGCAACAGGTTCACGAGTATATTTTACTCAAGTAATCCTTTGTTCTCTGTGGTGATGTATTGTGTCCCTCAAAATACTGTGTCTGTCAATGAAACTTGCCTGGAGATCAGAGGGAAAAGCCAGTCACTATATAGAAGTCAGGCAATGGCAGGTAGCACATGTCTTTAATCCTATTACTTGGAAGGCAGGGATCTGTCTGGATCTCTGTGAGTTCAACACCACACTGGGAACAGAAACAGGCATGGTGGAACATGCTTTAAATTCCCACATTAGTTAACCATGGAGGACTGGGGGGTCTGTACAGACAGACAGGAGGTGACAGATCTGGGCAACAAGAGGAAGTGATATAGCTGTACAGAAACAACAAATCAGTTGGCAGAATAGCAAGGCATATAGGTGTGGGTAGACAGAAATTAGCTCACCTTTGGAAGCTGTGGAACTGGTGAGGTGAGGTTAGCTGTGGCTTTCCATATTTCCCTGATCTCTCAGGTTTCACCCCTATATCTGGCCCTGTGTTTTTTATTTAATAAGACTATTTAGAAATTCATCTACAATTGGTTCCCAAGGTGTTTCTGAACATTTTTCTCATGGGGTACAGATGCATAGATGTCAACTTGCAATAAATGTCAGTTTTACTCATCTAAAATAAACTACAAAGTAAGAAATGAATTTGGAAAATTTACATTTTGTACCACTTAATTCCTGAAAAAATGACAGTAGGTGGCTACAGAGAATCATGATACATGAAGCAATTTTGCATACAATATTGATTAAGTCATGAAGTTAGTATTTCCCCAATTTAAGTAGGCTGGTAACTGTGTACTTGGGATACAGAGGAGAATATGAATATCTACATGAGGTCTCAGGTGTTTGATATAGATGTGATAGGATAAAAGGGTAGATTAATGAACCTGCTTTTAAAGAATAACAACTTGTTTAGAAGTGTTTTACATTGCTATGGGTTTTAGTTTATTGATACATGTTTAAATTTAATTTTCTATACTGTGTGTATATATATGGTGGTATTTTATTTGTACTGAAATGTGATTTTAATTGTATGTTAATAAATAAAGTTGCCTGGGGGTCAAGCTTTAGCCAGCTATGCTTTCTTGCGTTCTCTCTCTCTCTCTCTCTCTCTCTCTCTCTCTCTCTCTCTCTCTCTCTCTCTCTCTGGATTCACACTTCGGACACTAGGTGGCTGTTTTGAAATTCCCTCAGGTTTCTACTGTTTTACGCAGACTTGGTAAGTCACAACATATCAGATATTTTAAAGGAAACTATTTAAAAGAGAAATTTTTTTCCACATTTAAAAAAATGGGGTTTATGTGTACATTGGAAGAAAATTGGGTTTTGTTTGAAATTTTAGGCAGTCTGACAATGGAACAACTATATGAGAAGATTAATATTGATTGAATTATGCAGTTGATTACTATGCTTATCCTCATTTTACTATTTAAAGTGATAGTCAATTTAAGTGCCAGGATGACAGCTTTGAAAAACTTGTTAAACCTGTAAAAGTTCAGACAGAAAAATTAAAAGTGAAGTTGTTTCAAGTTTGTATCATAAGGTTACAGAAAGAAAGCCTATTTTCACACAGTCACCCTTAATTTATCCTGTAACCATACAGCAGATGCCTAATCAAATGACTATACAAAATATTTGGGCTCCAATTGAAATGTTGGATTTACAAAGGTCTTCCAAAGACACCAACAGTTCTACGTTTAAAATGGTTAACAGACAAACCTTAACTCCAGGCTTTAGAAGAGCTGGTAGAAGAACAGTTAAATGTTCAGCATATTGAACAATCAACCAGCCCTTGGAATTCTCCTGTATTTGATATTAAAAAGAAATCTGGTAAATGGAGAATGGTAACAGACCTTAGAGCAATTAACAAAGTAATTCAGCCTATGGGCTCTCTACAATCTGGGATTCCTTTGCCTACTCTGTTACCAAAAGGATGGCCTCTCATAGTTATTGATTTAAAAGACTGTTTCTTTTCAATACCCTTACAAGAAAAAGACAGAGAAAGATTTGCTTTTACAGTGCTTACTTATAATAATGCTCAACCAGTTAAAAGATTTCAATGGAGGGTCCTCCCACAGGGAATGTTGAATAGCCCAACTCTGTGCCAATATTTTGTACAACAGCCATTGGAAGTGATACGTAAAACAATTTCCTAAATCTATAATTTATATGGATGATATTTTACTAGCTGACTCAAATGCAGATACTTTAGAAAGAATGTTTGAAGAAGTAAAGACAATTTTGCCTTGCTGGGGATTACAAATTGCTCCTGAAAAGATACAAAGAGGAGATTCTATTAATTATTTAGGATATAAAATAGAGCTACAAAAAATTAAACCAAATTAAACCAAAAGGTGCAAATTAGGAGAGACAGACTACAGACTCTTAATGACTTTCAAAGATTATTTGGAGATATTTCTCATCTACGAACTATGGTTGGAGTAAAAAATGATGAATTGAATAATTTGTTCAAAACCTTAGAAGGTGACAAGGACTTAAATAGTCCAAGAGAATTATCACCTGAAACTGAGAAAGAATTGGCCTTGGTAGAAAAGAAAGTACATGAACGGCACGTGGATCACATTCATCCAAAGCTGGATTGCATTTTGGTTATTTTACCTTCTAGGCATTCTCCTACTGGAATATTAATGCAAAGGAAAGATATTATATTGGAATGGATATTTTTACCAAATAACCAAATAAAAAATTAAAAAATTATGTGGAAAAAATCTCTGACTTGATTTGGAAAGGAAAATTGAGACTTCGTCAATTAGCAGGAATAGACCCAGCAGAAATGGTCATACCTTTAACTAAGGAGGACATTGAAAAATTATGAACAGAAAGTGAACCTTGGCAAAGAGCTTGCAGTAATTTTTTGGGAGAAATTAACAGCAAATATCCCCAAAGCGATAGAATTGATCTTATAAAGAGAGCTGATTGGATCTTGCCTCGAATTGTATGGCAAAAACCCATATCTGGAGTTCTTACCTTTTATACAGATGCCAAAAAACAAGGAAAGGCAGGTTACAAATCAGAAAATTTAAGTAAAGTGGTTTAAAGTCCTTATAATTTAGTTCAAAAATCAGAATTGTATGCTATTCTGTTGGTATTAATGGATTTTTCAGAACCTCTGAACATAGTAACTGACTCTCAATATGCTGAAAGAGCGGTATTACATATTGAGACTGCAGAATTTATCCCTGATGCTTCAGAATTAACTTCACTATTTATTCAATTACAAGATGCAATCAGGAAAAAAAGTCATCCTTTATATATAACTCACATTCGATCCCATACTGGTCTGCTAGGCCCTCTAGTACAAGGCAATGATGAGATTGATAAATTATTGATAGGAAATGTGCTGGAGGCCTCAGAATTTCATAAAAAAAACAATAGTAAAGGTTTAAAAAGGATTTTTCCATAACCTGGCAACAAGCCATTAGAAATAGTAAAGAAATGTCCTACTTGTTCCTTCTGGAATCAAATGCCATTACAAGCAGGATGTAACCCAAAGTGTACTCAGAGGAATGAAATCTGGCAGATAGATGTGTTTCACTTTGCAGAATTTAGAAAATTGAAATATGTACACCACACCATCAATACTTATTCAGGATTTCAATGGGCAACTGCTTTGAGTTCTGAAAAAGCTGATTCTGTAATCATTCATTTGCTAGAAGTTATGGCCATCATGGGTATACCTGCACAAATCAAAACTGACAATGCTCCATCATATGTCTCTGTTAAAATGAAACAGTTTTTTGCTTATTACAATATAAAGCATATTACAGGCATACCACATAATCCTACAGGTCAAGCAGCTATAGAAAGATCAAATAGAACTCTAAAGGATATGCTAAATAGACAGAAAGGGGTAACAAAACCCCCCAGAAATAGACTGCATAATGCTCTATTAACTTTGAATTTTCTCAATGCCAATGAGAAAGGAACAACAGCTGCAGAGAGACATTGGATAATAGAAAAAACTACAGAATTAAATCAGCCTATATATTTTAAGGATGTGCTGACCTCAGAATGGAAACCAGGGTATGTATTATGTTGGGGACAAGGTTTTGCTTTTGTTTCTACAGGAGAAGATAAGCTGTGGGTACCATCAAAATTGATAAAGGTTCGATTTGAACAAGAGAGACCTCTTAATTAGAGGAGGTGATAGTTCATCAACCAGCATGAACATCCAATTTAAACTAACTTGTACCAGTAACACATGCCTTTTCATTTAATCAGATAATAGCTTGCCAAAAAGGAACATCCCCAAAATTAGTCATGGGGAAAGGTTTTTGTTTTTGTCTTTTGGCAGAATGAAGGTTAAGGAATCTGAAGAACACTGGACAAATGAGACAACTGAAGAAAAGGGACAAATCATCTATCCCAGGAAACAGAGTGAAACGATATGGGTATATATGTTATCTAAAAAATTTTATGTCTTCTAAATGTTTGTTTCTGCTTTTCTCTAAAGATTTAACACTATTGGTCTTCTAATAGTCCCAGTTCAATTACAATTTAAAGCTGACTTTGGAGTTGGAGAATGGCTCTTTCCTTTCAACTCAAGCATGTTGTTAAAAGGAAAATGCAAACTCCCTGTATCATGCCAGAATAAAAGAGCCATCTTCTGCTATGGGACCGGAGAAAAGCCAAATTAATTAAGGGACTATTCGATTACTAAACTCAACCCTTTGATTCTATTCTGATTCTTTAAACTTTTCTTAAAGTATAAATTTTATATCAAAATTTACAAGATTAATATATATATAGATATATACATTTTAAACTTTGTTAAGATATGAATGGTCATATAGAGTACTAAATAAATCTAGAAGAAAGGCTTCAATTAGCTGCATATATATGTCTTTGTGTTCGAGTCTTTTATCAGTTTTCTGCAGGAAATCACGGCCAGGCCTAACATCAACTGAAGTCTCCAGGAAGAGGATGGGGCCCCACAACAACAACAATTCCACGTGGACAATAATAATATCACTAAGCTGACAAACATCGTCTACAGATCAACTTTGAACTACAAGGTGCTCAGAGCAATTTTGAGATGACTAGCTGAGATGATCTAGTCTCAAAGACTACTTGAATAAGGACTTGAGGTAAACCCTGAACTTTGGCATTATACACAGACTGGATAATAATGAAGGATATAGTTACCTTTCCTAGAATTTGACAATTAACCTAAAATTTTTATTTCAGGATAAAGATAACTTCACCCATAACCAGCAAGAAGCAATTTTAAGAATACGATGCCCACATTCCCAAAGAGGTGGTGTGGGGCAGGTGGTTTTTTGGTCTTTTTTAATGGGTTTTGGGCCTGGGATAATTTTAATTGTTTAGGGGGGTTGGTTACAAGTTGTTGTCAAGGGTTAGGAAAAAGGCTAAGCAAAGGAGATTAGATTTAAGGTTCTTGTTTAAAAAAAAAGAAAAAGAA
Organism: Peromyscus maniculatus bairdii; assembly: GCF_049852395.1. Taxonomy (NCBI): domain Eukaryota; kingdom Metazoa; phylum Chordata; class Mammalia; order Rodentia; family Cricetidae; genus Peromyscus; species Peromyscus maniculatus. The sequence continues at coordinate 2,262,091 of NC_134858.1, forward strand.
AGAAAGAAAAGAAAAAGGCAATTATTAGTTTTAAAAACTTTACATTGGATTGGATTGTTTTATATTGTATACAAATTTGAAATTGATATTGTTAGAAAATGCTATATGTATATTTCTTTTTTTTTTTTTTTTTTTTGGTTTTTCGAGACAGGGTTTCTCTGCGTAGCTTTGCGCCTTTCCTGGAGCTAACTTGGTAGCCCAGGCTGGCCTCGAACTCACAGAGATCCACCTGGCTCTGCCTCCCGAGTGCTGGGATTAAAGGCGTGCGCCACCACCGCCCGGCTGCTATATGTATATTTCTAATTGTATTTATACCATTCATTTAACAATGTAATGGAAATTTCTGATCCTTGAATGTTATTATTACCAACTATTAGGATATAAAGAAATAAAAGTTAGTAGATAGACATTACAATAGAACTTGTAGTCATATTAGATATGTTTTAAAAATTGAGCAGATATATTTTAGACAGGTCATCTTCAAACCCTTCAGAGATCTACAGAGTATGGCACTTAAAATGTTTTAATAACTTAGAAATTTTTTCCTTTTTGAGACATGTTGGCTCCTGGCATTACTAATCTACTTCAGAGAAAATATGGGCATTGAAGAAACTGCATATAGAGATAACTTTCATTGTGGCAAAAGTTAGCTACTAGACAACAAAGTATCCTCCAATCAATGGGACAAAATGGACAGACAGAACACAAAACAAAGGACTACTGATTCTTGCCAAAACTAGTGTGGTTATGGCTTTATCAAAAGGCATCTTCTGAGGCCAGGACAATATGGCACCATCCCTGAAGTGGCCTTCGCAATCCGGAAAAGGTACAGTGCCCTTTTCTTCGAAGGCAGCTGAACAGGCAGTGGGCCGATGGCTTCTGATGTGCAATGGAACAGCAGCTGAAACAGTTATTCTTGAAGAGTAACTAAACTCACGCCTCTCAATAGTCGACTGGCATTTGATAGAAGAATGTGGAGAAGAATGGGATGCTGAGATGAAGCCATATATACACAGCCAAGAATGGACAGCTGAATTAAAAAACTATCAACAATTTCCAGAATTTAAAATCCTGAATCATGACAGTACACTAGTGGAATTCAGGTGTTTCTGGTACATGGACTGCTATCACCCAATGTGAGGTTGAACTGTTGACCTTGTGTACATTCTACTTCACAAATGAGTCTGTCAGATACACTAAGCCTATAGGCTGAAGATGATGCCCCAACACTGAGGAGAAACCTCAGGTGACTGTCCAGGAAGCTGGCTGTTTCTGTCAACTCACAAATTTTTTGGAAGTTGCTTGCATGCACTTCCTGTTTTTATTTTTGTTAGCTAATATTATTTCCTTCTTGGGTCTCTGAGGGAGTTGAAGATTAGTTAGTTATAGTTGAAGGTTAGTTAGTTATAGTTGTAGATTAATTAGGATATAAAGTGAATTAGATACATTTTGGACTTACCAAAATAGGATAGATAATGGAATTATTTTCTCTGATTTGTCAAATACAAATGGACTAGACATTGTTTAGGTATTTATTACTTGTATATATTGTATATAGTTATTGTACTATTGTATATAGTTTTTCTTTTGTTAGTTATAACCTTTTGCTTTTTTCTTTTTATTAAAATAGAAAAGGGGAAATATGGTGGTATTTTATTTGTACAGAAATGTGATTTTAATTGTATGTTAATAAATGAAGTTGCCCTGGGGGTCAGAGCTATTAGAGCCATAGCAAGAGCGTGGTGGTGGCGGCAGCGGGGGCGGCGGCGGTGGCGGCGGCGGCACACGCCTTTAATCCCAGTATTTGGTAGGCAGAGCTAGGTAAGTCTCTGTGTGTTCAGGGATACAGCCAGCATTGGAGACATATGCCTTTAAGACCTGGAGGGCTGTACTTACAGGCAGTGATGAGGCAGTCACATGTTTGGGTTTACAACCAATGAGAAGGCAGAACAGAAAGACTATCTAAAGACAAACACACAGGAAGTAGGTCTCTTTTGGAGAGGTAGGACCACCGCAGGAGGAAGGGTAAGGTTTTAGCTCTGAGCTCTGACCGCTTGGCTTTCTTGTTTACATTGTTTCTGTGTTTCTTATTTAATAAGATGGTTGGTTACATATATATATATATAGTTATATATATATATAGTTATATATATATATATATTTATATATATATTTAACCTTGTTTGAGGTATTATGTTTATGTAACTCATATAGATTGTAGTGGATAATTAAAAGATACAGATTAACAATTAGTCTTCTATGATAGTCAAACTTATAGTCATGTTAAGTTTTCTAGGTATACATAGATATATTTCAATTAGGTAGGTAATCTTCAAACACTTCAAAGACCTACCGAATATGGCATTTAAAATGTTTTAAAAACTTAGACTTTCTGGACAGTGAGACATGTCTGCTCCTGGCAGCACCGATTTACTTCAGAGAGGAGGATGAGCATTTAAGACACTCTTTATGGAGTTTATCTTCTCCTTGGCAAAGATAGCCATTTGGGCAAGAAACTGTTCTTGCCTGAACTGCTTGATCAACTGAACATGCAGGACCCATATAAAGGTGACCACTGAACTTTGCCTGGCAAAATTAGTCCTTCAGGTTCCTGTTTCACAGAGGAAACTGCCAGACATTCTACAGGACACAGAGAGAAGTGACCGAGAGACTCTAGACCTGTGGGCTAAAGACAGATGCCCCAACTTTACAGAGGAACTTTGGATAACTGTCCAGGCTCCCAGCTGTCTCTGTCTACTCTTGCAAGACTCCTGAAAGTTACTTGCATCCTTCTCCCATTTCTCAGGTAATATTATATCCTTCTAAGGTCTTTGATGTAGTTGAAGACTAAATAGTTATAATTTCCTTAGTCATGATAAAAGATAAGTTAGACATAAAACCTTAGACTCACAAGTATAGGATAGATAAAATACCTTCTTTAATTTTGCCAAATACAAATAGACTAGATATTATAAATAGACTAGATATTGTAACTGTAATTCTTGCTTGATAATTGTTCTGTTATATGTAATTTTACTACATTAAAGTTAAAACCTTCCTTTTAAAAAAAGGGGGGAGTGCTGTGGATATCACTTTTTATAAATAAAATGCTGACTGGCCAATAGCCAGGCAGGAAGTATAGACAGGACAAGCAGAGAAGAGAATTCTGGAAACAGAAAGGCTAAGTAGGGAGACACTAGCCTTCCATCCATGTAAAGAACATGTAGCAACATATAGATTAACAAAAATGGGCTGAGTTTAAATGTAAGAGCTGGTCAGTGGTAGGCCTGAGCTAATGGCTGAGCAGTTTAAGTAATATAAGCCTCTGGGTGATTATTTTATAAGTGGTTGCGGGGTCTGTGATGCTGGGCAGGACTGGAAAAAACTTCAACTACAGGTGTCTGTATGTTGCTGACCTGTGCTGTCTGGTGGAGAGGTAGACATTGTGGGAGATACCGAAATCAATTTATGTTTATTACAATTATTTTAAAGATGATCAAAAAATTGAAGGAACAACAAATAAACATAGAAACTGACAAATTAGTCTCTGTGATAGAAAAACAAAAGGAGTGTGAAAATATGTCACAGCAGCATATAACACTTGTGAAAAACTGAATCCTGAGATGTGAAATAAAGCACGATCTTTTATTTGTTCATTTAAATCCATTGGTTAAAGAATCCTCATTGAAGAAAAACCATAACAATAAAGGCACAGAGTTCTAACTCTATGTCCCGAATGGTGATAGAGAAAGGATTTTGGAAACTATCCTATGGAAAATGCATAGTTTTTAAAAGATTATGGAAAATAGTTTTATTTTTAAAAGACAAGATTATGCATATATATGATGTGTGATCATGATTACAGAACTGTATTATCTGTGTATACATATACATTTGTAATTCATAAACTGTTTTAACTTTGGTATGGACAGTTGAATATCCAGAGAGATGCATATGTGGCTGCTACATGTGAAAAGGTTACTGTGATTGTCCAGGAAAAAGAGAATGTGGTAAAGTAGAACTAGAGCTATGAAAATAAAGGGACAAGAAAGAAAAAGTGTGAGGCTATAATTGCAGGAACAACCATGGTGCTTTTCTGACTCCTCATCGTGTTCAGTGTAAGAGCCACTATGAAAATGACGATAGGGAGGGTAGCAGAGTACTGGGGATAAGATAAAAGCACATTGTTTTCTCTCATAATTGCAAAATGCCATTGACACTCAAACAGTAATAAAAATATAATAGCATTAGTGGTCAAGCATGATTTCCTGGATATGTGGTGTTTGTGGCCATGACAAACTAAAGGCAAGATTCAGATGTCTGGAACCCAGAACAGGGTCAATTTGAAATTCCTATCTTAGGTACCTACTTAATGGTATTGGCTGAAAAATGGGGGTGAATTATGGGATTGTATCAAATTAAAAGGAGTTTCTCTATGGCAAAGCAAACAACAGAGTGATGAGAGAATCTAGAGAATGGGAGAAAATGTGCTTGAACCACATATCCGATTAAAAGAGCTTGTGAGATAGCTCACTATATAAACACATCCAATCCCAAACACCTTTCTCTTGATACCCATTTTATATCAATTTGATTTTTAAGTATCCAAAGCCTTTTAAAGTTATCACTCTTCTCTGTTTTTGTCATCCTAGCAATTTATATCATCCTATTAATTTATACCCTTTTCAGCCGTTAAAACCAAAAGGGGCAAATTATGTCTATACCTGTCTGTATCTATTCTCTCTATCTCTCATCTATATCTCTCTTACCTCCCTCATCTATCTGTCTATCTATCTATCTATCTATCTATCTATCTATCTATCTATCTATCTATCTATCTATCATCTATCATCTCCTATCATTTATCTATATCTATCTATTTATTTATCTACAATCTGCTGATAGATTTAGTTACTTTATAAGTAGTTCTTTGAAATGAAATTCCCTTCACTGATGAGTAAAAATTGTAACACAAGTATACAGTTGTTTGTGATTTTCTTAATATAATTTGTTGTCTAAATTTTATTACCTGTCTCTGATATGTGTTTCTGGATACACATTATATTTTAGACTATTCAAGGGATTTAAACATATAATTAGAAAAACCTGTCATGGATATAATTTAAGGCATTTCTTTCACATATGAATAGTTAATAAGTGAGGATACAGAAAGAATGTGCAGACCTTGCACTCCAATACTCAGCAGATAGCATGTAATTAAGTCAGAGAGACACTTAGAATATGACAGTTAAGCATGATAAAATGAAGTCTGATTTTAAAAGAAAGAGTGAAAGGAGATATTGGAAACAAGGAAAACAAAGAAATGGATTAAATAATGTTTTAGATACGGCACAAAAATTACAAGGTTAAAAAGTAAAAAACAAAACCAAACTGAAAACAAAGAAATTCAGGTAATTCAGCTAACTGAAGCATTTATATAGATATATGTTTATGAACAACTAATTCAAAGCAATTAAAACAACATCACCAGATATTAATAAATTCTATTTAATAATGCAATTATTCTACTTTAATAATACCAACAAAAATATTATTAATTATTCTGTGACAATCTATGCCAAACACTGCCATTCATGTTGATAAAACATTGTCTCATATTGTCTTATTCAATTAACTTATTTTTGTGTATATTTTAAAAACAGATCAAATTTCCCAGAATATCTTTGATATTGGATTATCACAGAAATCATGAAGCTGGACTTTTAGATGGCTCAGTGAGTATAGGCCCTTGAAGACCTGGAGACCAGAGTTTGATCTCTTGGACCTTCATTGTGGGAACACTTCCTGGTGTTGTCCTCTGACCTCCACATGTGTGTTATGTTGCGTGCACATACAAGTATACATGAACAGAGTAAATAAATGCCACTTTAAAAGTTAAAAAAAGAGATTATGAAGGAATCAAGTCATTCTAATACTTTCACTACTGCCATATTTCCTTCTCTTCCAAGCCCTCCTTCTTCTACAGTTGAAGACTTCCTGTTCCATTTTCTTTACACTAGTGATTTCTACCTCTTCTCTATTGACAGCCCTTCTCTGTTTTCCCTTCAAAATTTCCTGGCCTTTGTGGGTATTCCAAATGAAACACACACATCTGAGGAGTGTGTGTTTCACTCCACAAATGAAAGAACATATGTGACTTTTCTCTTTTGTTGTCTGAGTTACCTCACTCAGAATGATTGTTTCCAATTCCATCCTGTACTTATGAATTTCCTTATTTTATTTTATTTTATTTTTATTTTTATTTATTTTTTTTTTTCGAGACAGGGTTTCTCTGTGTAGCTTTGCGCCTTTCCTGGAGCTCACTTGGTAGCCCAGGCTGGCCTCGAACTCACAAAGATCTGCCTGCCTCTGCCTCCCGAGTGCTGGGATTAAAGGCGTGCACCACCACGCCCGGCTCCCTTATTTTATTTTTTAATAGCGGAGTAACTTTCAATTGTGTAAATATGATACATTTTCATTACCTATTCATCAGTTGTTGAACATCTAGGCTGTTTCCATTTTCTGAATATTGTGAATAGAGGTTCAGATTGAGTAAGTATCTGTACATAAAGACATGGAGTCCTTTGAGGTTATTTCCAGTAGATCATGTTGTAGATCTATGTCAGGCTTTGGGAGGAACTTCCATGTCTGCACTAGTTTTCACTCCCCACAGCAGTGAGTAACTGTTCTCCTTTGCCCACACCCAAATTCATGCCAGTATCTGTCACTTATTGTTGGTTTTGTTCTTAGCCACTTTGCCTTGGGTACAATAAAAGTTTAAGTAATTTTAATTTGCATTTTTCTGATAGTTATGGATGTTGCAAAATATATTGTTTATTTTTTCTGTTTTCCAGTTATTACAGGAAACAAACAATGTGAGAATACAGTTTAACATGAACATAGAACCTGGCACATATAAACATATACTTTTTGAATGGATCAGTGAGTAATAATAAGTATCCATATAAATTAATAAATTGTTTTTATATTTAATTAAGAGGTTTTCTTTTTTCTCTAAGGTAAAGAACTGTGGTTATGAATATATTGCCATTAATGTATTTAAATATTCTGGCTCATGTACAAAATTATCTCAATACACACAGCCTGATTTATGAACAGCTGTCACTTTCCATCCATACAGAAAATCATTACAATAATACAAATACAGATGATGGAAAGCTACTTGATTTTGATAAATGACTGAAATTCACTTGGCTGACCACTCATTTCCTGTTCAGCTGAAGACAGAATAGGACCTCAAATCCAATATGTTTGCACATGCAAGTAAGCAGAACTGCTTCCTGATGATGGATGGAGATAAAGCTTGGTATTTATTTTCATTAAAATATTTTATATACATGAAATTCATTAAAGGTCGTGTTGAAGAAATAGATGTTATATATTCATATCTCTCGATGCTATGTTAGTGTAGAATGGGGTTATTTTGACAAAAGTCATCTCCTGAAGGAAAGTTTTTTAAATTCCAATGATGACTGGAAAGTTAGAGGTTCTTAATACGTTTCATTTTTGCTCTGTTAAAAGCAGAGCTATTAGTTTGTGTTGGTATTATGACTTGCCAAGTTTTTATGTACTAGTGTTTCCACTCCCAGAGGTCCCCTACTTCCAGTTCTTGAGATTCCTGTTTCTGCATCATGCTTTTGCTCCTCCTTCCTCACGTGGCACAAGTCCCACTCTCTACGGTCAATAAATGAGTCAGAGTTAAATGTCTGGAGCCAGGCAGATTGGGTACCATTTGGTTCTCCCATTGTTATGTGTGTAATAAAAAGCTAGGATTCTTTACATGAAATCGGAATAAAATCACCTACCTCATGAAGCAGTTTGAGTCTTAAGCTAATAGGTAAATATTTAGAACCATGTTTATTAAAGATTATGGACCACATCCCTGGGATGAAACCTACTTGATCATGGTGGATAATTGTTTTCTTGGAGTCTGTTTGCCAGTATTTTATTGAATATTTTTGCATCAATGTTCATGAGGGAGATCGGTCTGTAGTTCCCTTTCTTTGTTGCATCTTTGTTTGGTTTAGGAATCAGAGTATTTGTAGCCTCATAGAAGGAGTTTGATAATGTTCCTTCTGTTTATATTGTGTGGAACAATTTAAAGAGTATTGATATTAACTCTTCTTTGAAGATCTGGTAGAATTACTGGCAATGGTCGAGAGAAAGCCTGAACTGACCTACTCTGGTGATAGGATGGCCAAACACCCTAACTGTCATGCTAGAAATCTCATCCAGTGACTGAGGGAAGCAGATGCAAAGATCCACAGCCAGGCCCCAGATGGAGCTCCAGGAGTCCAATTGGCGAGAAAGAGGAGGGATGATATGAGCAAGAATTGTTGAGACCAAGACTGGAAAAAGCACAGGGACAAATAGCCAAACTAGTGGAAACACATGAACTATGAACCAATAGCAACTGGATGAGGCCCTCTGGATAAGTGAGACCTTTTATTAGCTTGAACTGTTTGGGAGGCACCCAGGCAATGGGACCAGGACCTGTCCTTAGTGCATGAGCTGGCTGTTTGGAACCTGGGGCTTATGCAGGGACACTTCGCTCAGCCTGGGAGGAGGGGACTGGACCTGCCTGGACTGAATCTACCAGGTTGAACTCAATCCTCAGGGGAGTCTTTGCCCTGGAGGAGATGGGAATGAGGGGTGGGCTGGGGGGAAGGCGGGGTGGGGGTTGGGGGGTTGGGGGGTGGGGGGGTGAGGGGGTGGACCGGGAGGGTGGAAGACAGGGGAATCCATGGCTGATATGTGAAATTAAATTAAATTATAAAATTAAAAAAATTTAAAAAAATTTGGCAAAAGCAATATTTCTCTTGAATAATTGGTAACATAATAAACATTCTTTTCATTTAAAAAAAAAGATTATGGACCACAGACTTATAATCTCCTACCATCCATTCTTTAATTCCTTTTCATGTCATTTAACAATTATTGGTCAAAATACTCTGATATATGTACACTAAGATATTCCACCAGTCCAGGTATCTGCAATGGAATGTCTATGATGCTTTTCTCAAGTGAAGGAAACACATTTCTTGTAAAAGTTCAGGAGTCATGTGTGACTGGGAATGTTCCTTTTAAATACTTTCAAATGAGATTGCAGAGGTTATTGCCTACTCCTGGAGACCTACCCTAATGGACGCTGATCACACATTTAATACTCAAAGATTATCAGAGTGCACAGTCTGTCACAAGACTGATCAGCCTTTGGAGTGGGGAAAATTCTGAGGGGAAATGCTAAAAACATTGTAATTCTGCTTTAGCATTGAAGTAATTCATTTTTTATATTAGCACATGGACTAAGAAATATGCTAGTTTTTATTACAATTTTCCATTTGTTCAATCAAGACTGTACCTGAATGATAACTAAAGAAAAAAAGACAACATAAAATATTCCTAAGACGTACACTCATAAAAGTAAGAATTTATTTTCTTTTTCAGTGAAAAAGTTAAAATATTTGGTAAATCAAATTATAGGCAGGTACTTTGGCATTAGCTTAATTCTTTTTGAATTATCTCCCAAATATTGGCAAATTATCTCCCAAATAGTGCCCATTTGAATGTGAATAAATTAATTGAAAGTGCTTTTATAATTGCTTGTCCTTTTTGAGAGACAATCAAGTGTTTGGATCCTTAGGGCATCATTAAACAAAATGAAAATTATCCAGCGGATTCTTTTGTGTTCTACATATTAGAAAAAGACAGAACATTAAAAATATTAGAGCTAAGCTTATTTCTCAACCTGCAGGAACTCTTATTTGAGACCCTATTTACATAACAGCAATTGCTAGAAAGAATAACAGTCACACACACACACACACACACACACACACACATCCATTTTGCATTACAGAATGCACATATCATATACATATCACATATAGTATGTGCTTATACATTTGCCCAATAAATACTGCAATTTGTATCTAGAATGTGAGGACTTACAGGGTTTTATGAGAAATATAAGATAACTAAGGTACACATTTCAAGGCTATGGATATCAAGATATAGATTCAGGTACATGGGTCCAGACCACAATAAATATTAACAGACAAAGACAAATTCAAAGAATTCCTATTACTATAACCAAAATAAGATCTATTTACTAAATTGATGGAGTTCAGTGAGCTTTATATCATAATGATGCTAATTTATCAATATATTTTAATTAGACATTTATTTACTCTTGGTGGCCATGTCAGAGGAGCAGCAGGTGGGTGAATCTCAGATAGGCAACGCCCTGAGATCACAGACCCCGAGTGTCTTTTGCCTCTGCTGTGCCTTTACATAATGGCTGCTGCCATCTTGCTCTTTATCTGGCCTGGTGTGGGGAGATCCCCATTGCCTGTAACATAGTGTGTTTATCTCATGGAAACATTCATTCTACTGGGCATTCTTACCTGTGGATTATTATGAAGATGATTTCCTCCTAAGCTGTAGTGTCTAGTTGATAAAAATAATGTTAGTTTAAATAGAGTTTTGATGATAAAAAATAAAATGAAGTGTCACACAGCTGGAACACAAGAGTTTCTATTGAGGAACCATATAGATTGTGGCTTAGGTTAGTGATTGAGAAAAACAATTGCATCCCAGAAGTCCAGCTAGTTTAACTTCTAATCTTAATGTTAGGAAATGCATTCACAGGTTTTGGTGTGCATCATTAGCTGGCACAAAGCCTTCTAGTAACTCCCAGTTACATCAGATGTTTTGACAATAGCTTTGAAGTAAAAAACCCAAGAAGACAATCAAAAGTTGTAGAAAGGCACATCGTTGAATGAGGAACTTGTTAGGGTCAGGGAACAAGAACAAAGCAGCCCGATTGTTAGTAGCTGACACGCTTTTTTTTTTTTTTTTTTTTTTTTTTTTTTTTTTGCTAGGATTGTTTGATAATCAAAGATGATGATTAATTTCTTATACCCATTTCTTCCCTCAATCTCCTGATATAAAATCTACTGATAAGTGTGTATGTACTCTAAAGATTTAAAGTAGAGTTGACTGATTCTTTTTCATATATACAAGCTTAGGTTTGTGATTCCTTTAAGGTTCCTTATAAGATTACCTTTCAAGATAATAAAGTAATTGGCCCTTTCTTTGTAACTGTAAAATGCAACCTGCCAGTAAAAAGCCTGACTGAGATGAATATTTTGCTTACCTACATGGTTAATCTATAACAAAATGCTTAGATATGAATGTACGTGGGTTCCTGAGATAATTTGTTTTTCACCTGTAATACATAAAATGTTTAATCGTGTAAAGGATATGGAAAACATGCTGCCTTTTACCTGTATTCATTCATTTGAAAAACAGAATGTAACCACATTGTAATTCTTATATTACCTGAAAGATTTTGCTTGGGTATATAAGCTGTAAGTAATAGAGTTATAGTTAAAATGGGTTAGAAGGAAAACATCAAGAATGAGAGATTTCAAAGGAAAATATCAGCAATAAGAGTTAGAAGGAAAACATCAAAAAATGAGAGAAGGAAATCACCAGGAAAATAAATAATGGAGAATGCAAAAGAAGAATAAAGAAGAGGTCTGAAGGAAAACATCAAGAGAGTGTGTGAGTGTCTTTTTCCCTTACTCCCTCAGAGAGAAGAGTCTAGTACGCACTGACTCCATGGCTCCCCATTGATCCCTGTGCTGCTGGGGTCTGGCCTCCCAGGCAGGAATAGTATACCTTGATTATAAACATTTTCATATTAAAACACTTGAGGGCTAGGACGCAGATCAAGAATAGAGAACTTGTCTAGCATGTGTGAGGCTCTAGCTTCAGTCTCCAATGCCACATGCACACAAACACATGCACATACAGAGATGCACACATACACATGGTGAGACACTCATCCACGCACTCACAATTTTTAATATGGGTGTGGTGGCTCATGCACATAAATTCCAGCACTTGGAGGATGAAGGCAGGGAGGTCAGGAGTTCAAGACCATGTGCACCCACATAAAGAATTCAAGGGTAGCCTGGGCTTCATGAGATTGTATCACAAACCAAAACCAGGAAATGAGGAGATTGTAATGGTCACTCTTTTCCCTTGTCATCTGCAGAATTGAGAATTTAGAATAAATCAATGACACAGTTGCCTTATAAAATAGTGATGATATTTGGATTATCTGCCATGTAAACATTTTGATTAAAGTATTTGCATACACTACTTAATAATGGTGCCTTTTTATGCATTATCCTTGTATGCCCCATGGCTATAATGCAGCAGGCAATTTGGCCTGAGGGAATGTGAGCAAGGGCTGTCATGTCACTCTAATACTGACATCAGAACAGAGAGAGTCCTTTGGCCATTCTCAATGAACCAAAAAGCCTCAGCCTGGGAACTCTTTAAGTCTGCTTCCTCACTATCTTTTCTTAGAATGCTTAGCTCATGGCTACATTACTTTCTTTAACAGTGCATCTTTCTGCAATGCAAGGACACTCTGTTACCTAACACTTGTTTTGTTATGTAATGTCTTTCTTTTCAAAATTCTTCAGAATGAACAAAGAAGTAAAACCTCCCTTTTCCTTCTTATTTCCCTATTTCTCTATTAAGATGTTTTAATTTGTATAATATAGCTTGTCCTGCCTGGCTTGCAGATTCTCCTTCCCTAGACTGGATCATGTAATGCTTTTTAAAATTTTTTTTTTCTTTTTAAAATTGCCCTTTTAATATCCTGAGTAAAAAAAATATGTAAGGGAAACAACATATATATTATGTTAAGCTGGTGAATACATTTGTTACATATGATGTATATGATAATCTAACATATAACATATATAAACCTAGTCTCTCTCTCTCTCTCTCTCTCTCTCTCTCTCTCTCTCTCTCACACACACACACACACACACACACACACATACACACACACACACTACCTACTTGACTCTTTTTTTTTTTTTCCGAGACAGGGTTTTTTTCTTTTTTTTTTAAATTTATTTTACAACATCATTTAGTTCAACATAATAGCCACAGAGTCCCCTGTTCTCCCACTCTCGCCCCCTTCCCCCTCCCCCCACCCCACCCCCCATTCCCACCTCCTCCAGATCAAGGTCTCCCCCGAGGACCGGGATCGACCTGGTAGACTCAGTCCAGCCAGGTCCAGTCCCCCCCTCCCAGACCGAGCCAAGCATCCCTGCATAGGTCCCAGGATTCAAACAGCCAACTCATGCAACGAGCCCAGGACCCGGCACCAACACACAGCTGCCTCCCAAACAGATCAAGCCAAATGACTGTCTCACTCATTCAGGGGGCGTGATCCAGTTGGGGGCCCCTCAGCCCTTGGTTCATAGATCCTGTGCTTCCATTCATTTGGTTATTTGTCCCTGTGCTTTATCCAACCTTGGCTTCAACAATTCTTGCTCATATAAACCCTCTTCTTTCTCACTAATTAGAATCCCAGTGCTCCACCAGGGGCCCAGCCGTGGATGTCTGCATCCAGATTCCTCAGACCTTCCTTGGATGGGGTTTATGGCACAACTAACAGGGTGTCTGGCCATCCCATCACCAGAGTAGGTCAGTTCCTGCCGTCTCTCGACCATTGCCAGCAGTCTTTTGTGGGGGTATCTTTGTGGATCTCGGTGGGCCTCCCTAGCTCTCTGCTTCCTCCCCTTCTCATGTGGTCTTCATTTAACATGGTCTCCTATTTCTTGTTCTCCCTCTCTTTTCTTGATCCAGCTAGGATCTCCCACTCTCTTTCCCTCGACCGTTGCCCTTCATTGTTCCCACTCATGACCAGGTTGTTCATATAGATCTCATCCATTTCTCCGTGTTTTTTTTGGGGGGGTCTCGTTTTCCAGGTAGCCTCACTGGTGATGTGAGTAGCAGTCCAGTCATCCTTGTTCCACATCTAGCATCTTCCTATGAGTGAGTACATACCATATTTGTCTTTCTGAGTCTGGGTCACCTCACTCAGGATGATTTTTTCTAGATCGATCCATTTGTCTGCAAACCATATGATGTCATTGTTTTAAAAGTGGAAGAGCATTTAGGGTAAAGGGAAGCAGACCTGGCTCTGATTTCCAGGTTGGTTTCCTAGAAATGAATGCATTTGGGGAATTTGTTCAGATTTCCCTAGTTTTCTTACTTGTAAAACATACTTTAAAGTGTTAAGTAAGATGATATGCAAGGGCATGGACTATTATCACTTGGTTGGCTAAATCAAATCTTTCTAAAATAATTTCACTTTCTCAGCTTCCACTAGGTTTTTAGTTTTAATTTTTTGAGATTATAATATAATTATACAATTTCTACTTCTCTTTCCTCTCTTCAAAACCTCCCATATTATCCCTTTCTTTCAAATTCATGACCTCTTATTTCATTAATTGTTATTACACACACACACACATACACACACACACACACACACACACACACACACAAACCTTTCTTGTTTGAAGAATATTTAAATGTTTAAATCATTTCCCTGATTTAAAGATACTTTGATGGTTGTATTAAATCAATAAATTCATTGAAATTTTCTTCTTTCTTTTCCCTGGAGAAATAGAATTGACCAAAACCAAGGAACTGTAGCAAAGATAGAGTTGGGGAGATGGTTCAGTGGATAAAACATTTTCCACACTAGTGTAGGGACCACAGTTCAGATAGTTAAATATGTGTAAAACTGGGCAGGATTGGCTGTTACCAGTAATCTTAGCACTGGGGAGACAGATAAAGGGAATCCCAGGATTAAACTGGACAGATTGGCTGGGATTGGTGAGCTCTCGGTACATTGTGATGCTTGAAACCAATATTCAACTTTGAAAGTGATGGAGAAAAACCCCAGTGTCGACTGCAGGGCTTTGTAAAGCACTAGCACTCACATGCACAGGCATCTATGCATGGATGTGTACCAAAAGCATGAAAACATCCCTTCTCTCTCTCTCTCTCTCTCTCTCTCTCTCTCTCTCTCTCTCTCTCTCTCTCTCTCTCTCTCTCACACACACACACACACACACACACACACACATGCACGCATGCACGCACGCACACGCGCACACACACACACACGTATGCATCTAAAAAATTTAAGTACATAGTAGTTTTTGTAAAATACCCTCTGATTTAGATAATTTTTGGAAAAAAAATCTTTTAATTGAAGCAGCCTCTTTCCTTGTTTGTTTTTCATTTCATCCCTGCTTCTAAGGTGAAAATAAAAATTTCCAAATTGAAAGCCCCATATGTCAGTCTTTAAATTTGATAGCTATTAAGAATTGATCATGTTTCGTACACAGTTGTGTATCATCTGGAATATTTAAAAGCAGTATCCAGATATGTGTTATTTCCTTAGGTTACATATTAATTTACATGAAAATTAAACAAAAACTTGTAAAATATATGGACCCTTTTCTATGCTCCATTTTGCCTTTATCTTATACCTAACAATGGACTGACTTTATCTGTCAGTCAGTATTCATAGTTTCCTCTTGACTTAAAAGTAATTAGTTTTCCCCCAGTACTACCTGAATCAGAACCAAGCTTAGCATTAGGTCTCAGTTAAGAGCAATCTACAGAAGCAAAAAGACTTAAATTAATATCTGTTCTGCACCAATTCTGGCTAGTTACATCTTTACACAACATGGTTCAATTTCATTGTATGCAAAGGCGAAGTTTCACTTACTACAGCAGTAAATGTAACTCAGTGTTTGTCTTCCCACATCCCTCTCCAGACTCTGCCAACATCATGTTTGATTTTTAAGATAACTATTGGCAAATTGTGTTATTTAATAATATTCTTAAGTTTTATTTTATCACTCTATAAAATATATTTTACTCAATTTTTTTTAAAAAAACTAATGTTAACTTTTGTAACCTATGGTGTTTCTTACTCTTTCTCTAGTTTTGATATACAAACTTCTTTTACAAAAAGATTTATTTTATTTTTGATTGTAAATTGTGTGCATACATGCACGTTTCCTTAGAGAACAGAAAATTTCTAATCTTGTTCAGGATATTGTACTTAAGTTCATTTAACAATGTAATGCAATTTGCTAATCCTTGAATGTTATTATTACCAACTATTAGAATATAAAGAATTGAAAGTTAGTAGTTAGACATTACAATTGGACTTGTAGTCATATTAGATATGTTTTCAAGGCTGAGCAGAGATATATTTTAGATAGATAGGTCATCTTCAGACCTTTCAGAGATCCACAGAATATTCCATTTAAAATGTTTTTAATAACTTAGATTGTTTTTTCCTTTTTTATGACTATGAGACATGTGTAGCTGGAATTTTCTCTCTGGGTCCGCCAAGCCCCAGCAGTCCAACAACCCACTTATAAAATAAACACACAGATGCTTATATTATTTAAACTGTTTGGCCTAATGGCTCAGGCTTCTTGCTAGCTGTTCTTATATCTTAAATTAACCCATTTCTATTAGTCTATAAGTTGCCACGTGGCTCGTGGCTTACCGGTACCTTACATCTTGCTTGTCATGGTGGTGGCTAGCAATGTCTCTCTGCCTCAGCCTTCCACTTCCCAGAATTTTCCTCTCTCCTTGTCCTGCCTATACTTCCTGCCTGGCTACTGGCCAATCAGTACTTTATTTATCAATCAATCATCCACAGCAGACATGTCAGCTCCTGGCAGCATCAATCTACTTCAGAGAAGATATGAGCATTGAAGAAAATGCATATGGAGTTAACTTCCACTGTGGCAAAAGTTAGCCACTGGGCAACAAAGTATCCTCGAATCAACTGCTGACAAATAGGACAAAATGTACAGACAGGACACAAAACAAAGGATTACCAATCCTTGCCAAGACAAGTGTGGTTGTGGCTTTAGCAACAGCCATCCTTCGAGGCCAGGGCAATGTGGCACCATTGCTGAAGTGACCTTTGCAATCTGGAAAAGGTACAGTGCCCTTTTCCTCAAAGGCAACTAACTGAACAGGCAATGGACCAATAGCTTCTGGTGTGCAGTAGAACAGCAGCTGAAAGTTATTTTTGAATGAGTAACTAGGCTGACAGAGTCTAATCTCTCAATTATAAACTAACATTTAGTAAAAGAGATGAAACCACCCACAAGCAGAGAAGAATGGGATGTGGAGAAGAACGGGATGCCAAGATGAAATCACCCACAAGCCAAGAAGAATGGACAACTGAATTCCAAAAACACCAACAATTTCAAGAATTTAAAATCCTGAATCATGACAGGACACTGGTGGAATTCAGGTTTATCTGGTACATGGACTACTTGCACCTAATGTGAAGTTGAACTGTAGACCTTATGTACATCCTACTTCATAAGTGAGTCTGTCAGATACGACAAGCCAATAGGCTAGAGATGATGCCCCAATGCTGTGGAGAAACCTCAGGTGACTGTCCAGGCAGCTGGCTGTTTCTGTCAACTCACAATTTTTTTGGAAGCCACTTGCATGCACTTCCTGTTTTACTAGGTAATATTATTTCCTTCTTGGGTCTCTGAGGGAATTGAAGATTAGATAGTTATAGTTAATTGAAGATTAGATAGTTATATAGTTAGTTGAAGATTAGATAGTTATGGTTATAATTTTCCTTGTTAAGAATTTCAGTTTCAGGAGGTCCCATTTATTAATTGTTGTGTTCAGTGTCTGTGCTGCCAGTGTTATATTTAGGAAGTGATCTCCTGTGTCAATGCGTTCAAGACTACTTCATACTTTCTCTTCTATTAAGTTTAGTGTAACTGGATTTATGTTGAGGTCTTTGATCCACTTGGATTTGAGTTTTGTACATGGTGATAGATATGGATCTATTTGTAAACTTTTACATGTTGACATCCAGTTATGCCAGCACCATTTGCTGAAGATGCTTTCTTTTTTCCATTGTATAGTTTTGGCTTTCTTTGTCAAAAACCAGGTGTTCATATGTGCATGAATTAATGTCAGGGTCTTCAGTTCGATCTACCTCAAGACCTAGCCATACCACTTTTGGGCATATACCCAAGGAATGTTCAATCCTACCACAAACATACATGCTCAGCTGTGTTCACAGCAGCACTATTTGTAATAGCCAGAACCTGGAAACAACCTAGATGCCCGTCAATTGAAGAATGGATTAAGAAAATGTGGTACATATATACAATGGAGTACTATTCAGCAGAGAAAAACAATGACAGCATGAAATTTGCAGGCAAATGGGTAGAACTAGAAAATATCATCCTGAGTGAGGTAACCCAAACCCGGAAGGACAAACATGCTATGTACTCACTCATAAGTGGATACTAGTTATAAAGCAAAGAATAATCAGACTGCAACCCACAGAACCAGGGAGGCTCTATAGCAGGGGGGACCCTAGGATGACTGTGGCTTATAATGAGTTTTGGTTTTACTCAATTACTGGACAGGCCTCAATGAAACATTCACTATTAGGATAAGAATTTGTACTGTATCAAGCTGATAATACAAAAATAAATAAATAAATAAATAAATAAATAAATAAATAAATAAATAAATAAAAAAATAAAAATGAAAAAAAGAATTTCAGAAAAGAAACTCACTAAAGACATGTAAAGTGTATAAATTTGAAAGACATTATAGGATAGTTCTCTGTTAGTAATATCAATTAGGATAGAAAGTGATTTAGGTACATTGTGGACTCACCAAAATAGGATAGATAATGGAATATTTTCTCTGAGTTTTTCAAATGCAAATGGACTAGACATTGTTGAGATATTTATTGCTTGTTTATATTGTATAGAGTTATTGTACTTATTGTATATAGTTTTTCTTATATTAGTTATAATTTTTTATTAGGGTAAAAAGGGGAAAATGTAGTGATATTTTATTTGTGCCGAAATGTGATATTTTATTTGTATGTTAATAAATAAAGTTTGCCTGGAGATCAGAGGTCATAGTGAGCCATAAAACAGAAGTCAGGTGATGGTAGCACATGCCCTTAATCTGATCACATGGCAGGCAGAGTTGCTGTGTGGTTAAGGACACAGCCAAGCGTGATAACACGAGCCTTTAATTCCAGTACCAACCATAGAGACCTGAAGGTCTGTATGGCAGTGACGAGGCAGTGATGTGGTTGGGCTTAGAGACAATGCAAAGGCAGAACAGGAAGGCAATAGAAGCGCAGGTTAGACAGGAAGAAGCTCTCTCTTGGGAAGCTACAGCTTGGTGGTAAGCTAAGGATAGTCAGTGGCTCTTCGCTATTTCTCTGATGTCTTCAGCTATTACCCCTGCATTTGGCTCTGTATTTCTTATTTAGTAAAACTGTTTAGAAATTCGTCTATATCATACCACCGAGCCAGAGTTACAGGCAGTTGTGAGCAGAGAGAAGATGAGTATAGGAACCAAACTCAGGTGCTCTGGAAGGGCAGTAGGCACTATTAACTGCGGAATCATGGTTCAGCCACTGAATTTTAATTCATACACCACCCAAACACATTATTTACAGCAATTATGACTGTCTTATTTGTCTTCTGCACAAACACTCAGTTTGATCTTCAACTTTGATAATAAATCTGTTTTATATCATTATAATAATGTAACTCTTCACTGAGGTGACAATTAATGAAAATGCCCCTTCACAGCCCTAGAGCTCACATTGCCTTTGTTCTGTGTTTACTTTTCGTCCTTTTCTGATAATCTACGCCTTCCCATCCTCTAAGGTAAACACACTCTGAAGTGCTTGTCAAGGTCTGTCTGTTTCTCTTCTGGTCTGTGACCTGCTGTATGGAAGATCAGGTTCTGGGAAATAGATCAGGTTCTGGAAGAATTCTTCCCAGTGTTCTCCTTACTTCCTAGACTCTGTACCTCAATACTTGTTCATATTCCCCCTTCTCCAAGTCAGTTTTTTAAAGAACTATGATTATAGAACCAACTTTCTGTGTCCACATGTTTGGTAATACCCTGGCTCCACTTTTATCCTTCATGAATGGTTATTCTGCTTGTTGATACAATGTTTCCTCATGTTCACAAAGCTGGTTACCAGTCTACTATCTGGCATTTACAGCTGATAAGCAGCAATCTGATGCCATTTTAATTTTTTTAATATACATATACATATATCTATTTTATTAGAAATGGGCATGGGAAGGGGGTTTCTTATTCTCTTGCTATACACTATGCTCTCACCACACTTCTTTGCCCCAATTATATGTTACTCCTTGGCTCACAGGACAGGCTCTCCACAGACAGAGCTACACAGGGAGGAAGGGACCAGGTAAGGTCTCTGAGAACAACAGGATGGTTCTGAGCCACAGTCTTCCTCTCCCATTTGTCTAGTCAAACGTCTAGGTCATCATCTGGGTCTTCTTGGTTCACATCATCAAAAGCATCTGGTTCATAGAAGATGTGGCTAGTTGTCTGGCCTGGTCCAGGGCAGAACAGAGCTTGCTGTTTTTCAGAGCTGAACTGGAAAGGCTCAGAGCATGCAGGTTTTGACAGAGTGTGACACAGGGAAGATGAAGCAACAGCCAGCTCAGAGAATCAAGAGCATTGGTGACAGGGCCAGGTTCCGTCCTTCTGCACGTGGCCCTTAAGGTCCCTAGAGGTCCTTCAGAGACAGCTTCGCCAGGTTTTGACCAGTTAAGAGGGTCTTTAAAGAGGTCATGGTAAATCAGGCGGCTGTTGATATCAGAGCCAAAAACTTCGTGAAACTCTTCTTCACTCACTTCACAGCCCAGAACGTGGAAGTGCAAATTTCTTGATAAGAGCCGTTAGGAGACTACGCTCCTCCCACTCTGCGGAATCTCTACTCCTCACCTCGAAGAAGCACCCCATTTTGAATCTTAGTTTGTGTACAGCCTCTATTCGTTCCTTGAGCTTTTGCCATTTGCTCTTTATCCTTCCGGTGCTGAGTGATTCCTAATTATTTTGGTTGGATTTAAGGCCTTCTCCACAGGGGAAAATGCACTTTGTACTATAAATCTTACCAGGAACTCACTGTTGGGAAGATTATTGGCCCCAGGGGTTAACCTACTACTAGTTTGCAGAAAGACTAAAAGAGCCAGAGGGAAGACTGGTCTAGTTATCATTCCCATTTGAGGTAGAAATACGAAGTTAATTATATTCATATGCTTTCTAACAAAATTTTTCACAATTTTCCTTTAAAGTGTGTCAAATATTTAAGTCCTCACTCACTTAACTTCAGTATTTCTTTTCTGATACGATACTCTACCCTTTCATGATGTCAATTAGGGGTTTAAAAAGAAGCAAAATTCAATTATTTCATTGTTTTTATGCTATAAACTCATAGCAGATGGAAATTCACCCAAACATTTCATATTTGAATACTAAGAATATATTCATCAGTTTGTACACTTTTGTCAGAAATATTACTGATCCTTGCAATGTATAAAGAGCAGAACTGGATTCTTATTAAAATGAAGCTATAAATCTTTTAAATTCTAAATGAAAAATTCTTTGTAAGCAGTTTAAACACTGACAACTACTGTAAAGATAAAATTATTTTAATAGAGTTAAGTTCTAATCTCATTTTCTCTTTTTTTTTTTTAAGATAAGGCTGATAATCCAGGGTATCTTCAAAGTCACGATGCAGTGTGCAGTGTCTGACAGGCCCAGTTAGGAAGAAACAAATGATTCTCTTCTTTCCCGAAGAAAAGGGCTGTTTTTTGTGTGTGTTGAATGTGAACTATTATTTCCTTAATTTTTGTCCTCTAGATCATATACAACTCCCCCGCCCAACACTGATGATTACACTTCATTATTCCAGCGGAAAGTAAAACTATTGTGTTGAAGCAGGGGTGTGGTTTTCTGATAGCTGGATTACTATTTAGTATAAAACTTCAAGAATATATCAAAGTCATATACACTTGTGAAGATGTGTAATCCTGAGAAGTGGAAGTGAATAATTCCATCCACATTGAAACATCAGCTTAGCCATGCAAACCAACTGCCCAGGTCAAAATTTTAGGATGGGTGAGTCTTGTAAGGTCACCATAAAAGTGCTTTCAAAATGACTGACAACATCAATAAATACAATGGAAAGGTACTAAATAGGTCCTGGGTAAATAAAATCTACTTTGAAGATTTTTCAACTCTCTGATAGGAACAACAGTGGTCTTTAATTTCAAATTTCCATGTTTTTAAAAGTGTTGTGCTTTTTTGCTAATTTCATCCCAATTCACTATATTAGAAAAAAGTCTAGTGTGTCTGAGATCATGGAGTTTTTGTGCCAGATGCTATGACAACTGAATGTCCTATCCTGGTCAGACAAAAAACTGGGAGCATTGCAGAGTGCTGTTATAGGTGACTGATTATGTACCCAATGATACTAGCACAATAAGGTACTCACCTGAGATGGTTTTCCAGTTTAGACTGACAGGGAGTCAACAAGGTTTTCAAAGAGAGTATTGATGAGTAGTTCCTTGGTCAATCAATCATTCAGGTTTTGGTGATAATTTCTAACATTGAGATTTTTTCCCTTCTTGGCCCATAACATGAAGAGTAAACCCACAGACATCAGTTGCATTCATTCAAGAATTGTTCCATTTAAAGTTTTTAACTAATAAAAGTTATAAAAATTTTTAACTAATAAAAGTAAAAATAGTAACTGTTAAAAAGCATGATTGTGTCAGATAAAATAGGAAAGTGAAGAATAAGCTTACATCAATTAGCAATAGTTTTTTTTTATTAGCACAGACATGCTGCTTCTGGAGTTAAGTATCACAACTTCACAAATACTACATCCATCTCTACTGTTTCCCAAAACTGGTTCTCTTTATCTTTCCTAGTGTTTCTAGTCTCCCTTATACTTAAAAGATGCAGTAGCTAGGGAGATGGTTTAGCCAATAAAGTGCTTTTCTGCACAAGCATGAGGACTTGATTCTAAACCCCAGAACCCACATTAGATCTGTAAATAAAGGCTGGAAGCATGAGAGCACCTCATCATTCAGTGAAGAATGTGTGTTCTTGGTGAGGTCATGTACTTTAGAAGAGAACCTATTACTACCTTCTTATCCATTGTAATTTGTAGCTATGTTCTAAATATTTCTACTTGTATTCACAAATAACTGTAGCTCTCATACTCATCAAAGAAGCTTATTTTTGCAGCAGACATAGACTATTAAGAAAAGCCACAGCTAGTCAAATGAAAAGAGCAACTGATTGTAAGATGCCCAGTCTCATTTGATACTTTACAATGTAGCTCTTATACCTCAGACTCAGTGAACATCATGGAAAGATTCTAGGGGCCAGAGAAGCAGAGAGTCTGCTGTGAGATTGTGCCTCCTACATATGACAGAGAAGCTATGAAATATCAGAAATATGGCTGCTTAAATAAGACTTTAAAAATGACAATGTCAGTTGACCTGCCAGTGTGGGAAAACTGCACAGAATCCAATCCCAAGACGAAGAGCAACATGACATTCAAGATGGCTAAGAGAGGAAGAATTAGTCTTCCTTGTGGATAGGTCCCATAAATGGTTACCTAATTCCAAGTGGTCTTACACACACACACACATACACACACGTATATGTATATGTATTTGTATATGCATATGTGTATGTATATCTCACAGGGAGAGAGACTTAGCAGGTTGCATGCTTGCATGTATGTATTTGTTTGTATAGGTATGTGCAGTTTAGGGGCTTAGGAGGGAGTTAGAGGAATTAGAGTAGAGGTTCTTAACCTGTGGGTTACAACCCCTTGGTGCCAAACCAGCCTTTCACAGAGGTTTCACATCAGATTTACATTACATTACAATGCATAACAGTAGCAAAATTACAGTTAGGAAGTAGCAGCAAAAACAATAAAACAATTTTATGGTTGGGGTTCCCACAACATGAGTAACTGTATTAAAGGGTTGCAGCATTAGAAAGGTTGAGAACCACTGGATTAGAAGGAAGTAAAATAATGCAATCATATTTTAATTAAAATAAATTAATGTTTTAATTGTTAAAAAACTATCTTATTACTTTATGTGTATATGTGTTTTGCCTACACATATGTCTGTGCAAGCAGTGCCTTTGGAGTCCAAAAGAGGCTGTTCAACTTCTTGGGACTGGAGTTACACAAAGTTGTTAGCCAGCATATGGATGCTGGGAATCAAACCCAGGTCCTCTGGAAGAGCAAGTTCTCTTTACCTAGGAGTCATCTCTTAAGCTCCAAACAAAAGAAAATAAAAAAATTAAACTAACAAATAAAAAATTAAAGGCAATAATAATAATAATTACTTGTAGTAATGGGGTTCTTCATGCCACTAGATATGTTGAAGGACTGGCTAACAGACAATTCTGGACAGCACAGGATATCCTAGCTTTCCTCATTTCTATTTCTTGCTTTCATTTCTGCTCCTGTCTACTTGAAATTGAAATGATTTGGAACCTTCTCATGTTTTATATGCTCATTATTTGTCAATCAAAAAATCTTTGAGTCCTAATAAAAGGAACCCTTAATTCTCCTTTTAAATGATCATTACATTTCAACCCCTTTTTATGGGAATAATATTTTCCCATTATTTTATTAAAAAGTTTGTTTTTTGCTAGAAATAGAAGTGAAACATTTTCAACACTAACACCTCGATGGCAGAACAAGCAATTCTGACACCTTTGTTTTCTTAAGTCCCAAGTCAAAAGTCTTCGAAAAGATAACTTTGGGGATGAAATATGGACCTGTGCCATCAATAATCCTTAACTGCTATGTTGGAGATGAAATGACCGAGTTCCATCAATTAGCTAAGGGACTTGTATTACTTATTTCTTTGGCACTGAAGCCATTTTCATTATAGTGTCGTTGACATGGGAATGATAAATGACCACAGGAAACTCAAGGGTTCTTACATATGAAGCTAGATTAATGCAAATCCAGGAAAAAGTGTGCTGAGAAAAAGGTACAGTTACATGGAAACAGCATCAACTGCCATCATTGTGTCTTAGAAACACCCCTTGGTATCTATGAAGCCAAAAGATAGGTCTTTATTAAGACAGAACTTTCCAGCTTCCAGTGAAGTTCACCAGGTACCTGCAACAGCAAACTGAGTATGATAGTCACCTAGAGAGGTCTATTGGAAATAAGAACAGAGGGGCAAGTGCCATTTTCTCATCTGACTCTCAATTCTTCACCAAAGTTGCCAAGCCAACTTGTCTGTTTTCATTAATAGCCCAGGGGAAGCAGGTGCATACTGGGATTCAGAGAGTTAGAGGGCCTGGAATCATTCCTTCCTTTGCTAAGAGCAGCTGCATATTTTAAGAGACATGTGCCAATCAAAGCATGGTGCTGTTTGAGAAAAGTATTATTTGAAGAAAGGTGTTTGTCCTTATTGCCATTCTATAATAGTAGTAATATTTTCAATGATCTTTGAAATGGAACATGAAAAATCATCTTTGTATCTTTGTGACATTTAATGTTTACTAGAGTTAAATATGTTATTTCTTCTTTAATTTATATTTAATCAGTTCCTCAAAAGTTGATAAGAAATATCTATGATGGCATAGTGATTTGTCAGAAATTTCATTTAAAAATTAAAACTTACGATTGTATTATTTCCTGTTACTGTAGTAAATTATTCTGACAAAGCAATTTGAGGAAGAAAGAGTTTTATTCTGGTACATCATGGTACATAAGTCAGACGGTAGAAGCTGAATCAGAGAAGGATAAAATGCACGCTACTTCTTACCACCCTTAAACAGTCCAGGATCCCATCCAGGAAATGGTGCTACCCTCAGTGGGTGTTTTTCCCACCTCAAGTGATGCAATCAACATAGCCTCCCACAGGTATACACCAAGGCTCTTCTCCCAAAGGATGCTAGATGCTGTGAAGCTAACTGTTAACAGTAACCATCAAATATGTTGAAAGCTGAAACTCTCTGATGATATTCTGACATTTGTCCTTATGTTGAAGAGTTTTATGTTGTTGTAATATTTTCAGTTAGGCAAATGGTTTTTTATCCAATCTTTTTGGTGTTTTGTAATAACTTACTTAAATCTTACACACTGCTATAACTGGTATCCAGAGGGAATTCCTGCTGCACAGAAACAGAAAGCTGTTCTATTTGACAGCCTTCCTCAGAGATGGTGTTCTCCCCTTAAAGAATCCTCTAGTCTTCAAAGCTTTCTCACAAAGAGGAAAAATGATGACTTCCTGTAAGATTTTGTGAAATCAAAAGTATTTGTGCTGTTTTATAGTGATAATTTTGGAATTTTTTTTTTTTTTTTTTGGTTTTTCGAGACAGGGTTTCTCTGTGTAGCTTTGCGCCTCTCCTGGAGCTCACTTGGTAGCCCAGGCTGGCCTCGAACTCACAGAGATCCGCCTGGCTCTGCCTCCCAAGTGCTGGGATTAAAGGAGTGCGCCACCACCGCCCGGCTTGGAATTTTTTTGAAAGGATTTATTTATTTATTATGTTATGTATTCAGTGTTCTGTCTGCACGTATCCTTGCAGGCCAGAAGAGGGCGCCAGATCTCATTACACATGGTTGTGAGCCATCATGTGGTTGCTGGGAATTGAACTCAGGATCTTTGGGAGAATAAGCAGTGCTCTTAACCTCTGAGCCATCTCTCCAGTCCCAATTTTGGAAATTTTAAACATAAAATTTTCATTATTTCCTTGGCACTCAGGAGGATTTCATGAATATTCCACACTTTTGGGGGGAATAATTTTTATTTGCACACTTTCTTAACTGGTTGAGATCAAATTACACACATACTTTGAAGTTTAGACTTTTTTAAACATTAAAATATTCTTTAATAGCTTTTGTTTTCATTTAAAAGTATAACTATCAGCCGGGCAGTGGTGGCACACACCTTTAATCCCAGTACTCGGGAGGCAGAGGCAGGTGGATCTCTGTGAGTTCAAGGCCAGCCTGGTCTCCAAAGTGAGTTCCAGGAAAGGCACAAAGCTACACAGAGAAACCCTGTCTCGAAAAACCAAAAAAAAAAAAAATGTATGATAGAGTTTTTTTCAGAAGATGAAGCTAACCTCAACCTCTGCCAATGGTGTCAGTAGTTGTCATGGAATGAAAAGAATTGCTTCCTGATGGAAAACCACTCAATATGTATTGAAATTAGCATGCATTTTCACAGGTTATTTGTTAAAGTGAAAAGAAAGGTCAGATTCCTGGGCAAAACAAAAGCTAGTCCTTGACTCTTATCTCAATCCTTTTCATCAGACAGTTTTCAGACCAATGAGATGGTTAAAAACATTATTAAGATTAAATTAAAAGCCAAGGCTTGACAGAGATAATTTTAATGCCATGCCTTTCCCTTAAAGAATTCAAATTTTATATAAAGAATTGTGAGACCTTGTAAAAGAAAATGCTGATGTCTTCCTCCAGGTATTTGATCAACATGAACACATGAACTCAAGAACTGATGATGTTTCTAATATAGAACAGTTTAATTTTTTTTTTTTGAAACAAGGTTTCTCTGTGTCACCCTGGTTGTCCTGGAACTTGCACTGTAGACCATTCTGGCCTTGAACTCACAGAGATCTGCCCACCTCTGCCTACTGAGTGCTGGGATTAAAAGCATGCATCACCATGCCCAGCTAGCACAGTTTAATCTTTAACTCTCTGATTTATAATGGTATATCATCACTAATGAAGTCTTATTAATTCCCTTCTAATATATGCTATAGTTTCTGCTTTATAGCTGTCATTAATATATTTGGCATCAAAGATTTAGGAGAACTTTGTTATTTATGATATGTAGAGATGCAAGTAGCTGATGACCCTTCTGATCTATTGACTGTTTCTATGCACTTGCATAGGATGAGTCAGATGCCCAGGGAGCTGGATCTGGTGCTGAAGGAATTGAGGGCTAGAGTCTCAGTCCTTTCACAGGCTATAACTTCCTGGACAGGTAAACATGCTTCCTTGTCCTATGGTCTTTGAACAGCAGTAACAATGCTCCCACCCCTCAGAGTCTTTTGAGGGTTGTGGGAATATATGCTTAGCACAGGACCTCTGTGGTTTAATTGCTGCAATCTGTTTTCTTTTCTTTTCTCTTCCTCTTTCTTTTCTCCATGTCACCTTACTTCCTCTTCTTCCCCCTTTACTTCCTAGTTTCTGATTGCAGTTCTTGATATCATTGCAAACATTTAAGCTGTAACTTAATTTGCATTGTGTAGATTTCATCCAGATTTTGAGGTTATTTCATGTAATAATACATTACTTCAAATAGTCAAGCCTATCTAAGTATATTTATTATCATAACGTAAATATCTTATTCCTACCATGCTATTCCATAGTTTTATTTTCTCTCTTTCTCAATATTTGGTTTCCTACCTCCTATTATAGAGTATGTATATTTTTTGTCCCTTTTCCTACTGGATATCTAGAAGAAATGTGAGCTGTCAGTTGCTTTGGTAACATCCTCATTCCTCAGTGGTGTTACCTCCAGGAGTGTATAGAATCTCTATACTATAGACTCTTTAGTCTTATCATTTTCATTTCTCAGTTTGGAAAAATATGTTTTTAACTACTAATTTTTAAAAATTTAATATTATTTTTATTCTTTATTGTAAGATTATAAGTTAATACAGCACTACATGAGGCTCCTCAAAAAACTAAACATCTATCCTGTGATCAAGTATCAACAATCAGAGGGAAATGATTCTGAAAACCAGAGAGACTCCTGCATGACTACATTTATTACTGCAATATCCACAACAGTTAAGACTTGTATCAGCCTAGATACTCATCAACAGATGAATGGATCAAAAATACAATACATACAAATACAGTGGGATATTAGCCAGTTATAAGTAGTAAAATCCTAACATTTACACCTTATCATATTATGTGAAATAAGCCAGGAGCTCAAGAACAAGTAAAACATCACATGCTTCCTTTTACATGTTGTAACCACAAAATGTAACCTAGATTTTGGAGTTCTCATTAATAGCATATAAGACAGTTACAGGGAACAAAGTTTGGATAAAGAGAAGTGAGATTTAATCAATGAATGGTGTATACAGGTATTCAAATATCACATTGAACTGTGCACACACACACACACATACACATACATATATATACACACACATACACACACACACACACACACACACACACACATATATATATATATATATATATATATATAGTACATGCTAATAAATAAAAGATTAAATTTGAAGTCTGGATACATTTTCCAGTTATATTCATTAGAGTTTTATGAAAAACTACAAAAAATAGCTGGGTGGTGGCAGCGGCAGCGCATGCCTTTAATCCCAGCACTTGGGAGGCAGAGGCAGGAGGATCTCTGTGAGTTTGAGGCCAGCCTGGGCTACAGAGTGAGTTCCAGGACAGGCTCCAAAGCTACACAGAGAAACCTTGTCTTGAAAAACTACAAAAAATAATTATATTTACCTCCAGATATTTGATATTGCAAGTTTCCTGCTAGAAACTGAAATATTTGACCAAACTTTGCATTTGCTGAAATACATTTTAAAAATACTGCTTTTAGAAACAATGTGGTAGGTGTCATAGTAGACTTTAATTATTAGTTTAACACAACTTGGAAAAGTCTGGGAAGAGAGTCTTAATGAAAGATGTACACTCAGTTGGGCTCTTAGCATGTCAATGTGAGATTTTCTTGGCCGAGCTGATTGATGTGGGAGGATACAGCCCACTATGGCCAGCACCATTTCCTGCGCTGTGTTTCCCGGTTCTCAAAGTGGAGAAATGGAACTGCAAATGAGCAAATAAGCACTATGCATGCATTCATTCATCTCTGCTCCTGACTGGGTGTGGCCAACTCTTTGATGTTTCTGCTGTTTCACTATGATAGCCTAGAGTCTACAATTGAAAGCTAAGGTTTTCTCTTGGGTTGTCTTTTGTTTGGCTACCTTATCACAGCAATAGAAATGAAGCTAGGACTGTAGAGCTTATACACTGAAGACTTTGCATGTTTGATACTGTTTTTATGTCTAAAGAACTACAGTTTTGTATAACAGAATTCTCAGGTAACATTTTCCCCCTTAGTATGTATTGACACTGCAGTATTGGTGAAAATATGTCAGAGTCAGGATATTATTTTGTATGTATCCTTCTTCTTTCATGGCTTACAGGAATAATTAAGAAAAAAATCTGTTTTCAACCAGCCTTGCTAGATTATGTCTTGCTCAATATCTATCAGGTTCTTGAAATAATATAAAAATTTGCCAGGCAAGGTGGTTAATACCTATAGTCCTAAACCATAGGAGGTTAAGGCAAGAAGACTGCCATGAACTTGAGCCCATCCAAGACTATGCTGTGAGCAGCAGGCAAGCCATAGCTACAAAGTGAAACCCTGTCTCAGCAAACAAACAAACAAACAAACAAACAAACAAACAAACAAACAGAATACAAGTTCCTTCTATACAGGTCCTTATCAAACATAATGTAGCATCATTTTAACATAAACTCAATAAAAATACAAAAGTTACAATTTTGGACAAATGCTTTCAGTCTAGTAGATCCATCTTTTTGAGAACTTGCTAAGATGGTATGGAGAAAGATGTTCTGATCCCACTAGTCTCTTTGTATAAAAATTGAGAATACTAAAAATGGCACACACCTTTAATCCCAGCACTCGGAGGCAGAGCCAGGTGGATCTCTGTGACTTTGAGGCCAGCCTGGTCTACAGAGTAAGTTCCAGAAACGGCACAAAGCTACACAGAGAAACCCTGTCTTGAAAAACAAACAAAAAAATTGTGAATACTAACATTTTAGTCTAATTATAAAATAGATTTATATGAGTGGAAAGATGCAGATCTCACTCAGAATTGGGCCATCCCTTAAACATGGACAATGCCTCATCCTAACATTTACGAGTCCCAATGTATACCAGCTTATTTTATGATAATGAGTATCCTTCAGACTTTATGGATGCCACACTGTGTTTCTCGACTTGTCTGTTGGGCAGCTTGCATTTCCAAAATGTGAATTCCCGCAAAAGAACACTAAAGAATTAAGAGGGCCTATTATGGGGAGAGTTATGCTCCATATGATTAATATATTTATGTCCTCCACACCCTAGGTACCTCAAATTATGACTGTAGTCAGAAACATAATCCAAATAATGATGAGGTAATTAATTTAAAATTAAGTCATTAAGTTAAAAGGACAAAAAAAAAACCCAATACAGGTGTCTTTATAAAAATATCTAGACATAGATATCTCTGTAGAGACGGAGGAGGTGGCCATTTATACACCAAAGACAGGCTCATTATAAACAACGGTTGACAACTGATCCGAATTTTAACTTACAGAATTGTAGAAAATATCTATTGTTGAAGACAATCAGTAGTACTCTGTGATGCAATTCTTAGCAAAAGAAACTGGACTTATTTGAACATTGTAAGAAACAGATCACAATAAACAGTCCTTTCTATCCTGGTGGTACACTGTGGTCTAAATAATATTCTCTTGACTATAGAAGAATGAGGAATGAAGAGGTGGCAGATTTTATACAGGGGGAACTAAAACTGACATCATCATCAAGCCCTGAATTTATGTGTCCAGATGGTAGAATATAGAATGATGTCATATGTTCCAAAAAAGTGTTTGTGACTTGTATTACATTAAACAATCCTTTGAAGACTTAACCCCTGCCACAAATTACAAATGCCTTACTTGCTAGCTCTGTTTGGATTGATGCACTTTCTAGGGGATGGATTCTATTTTGTCTATTCCAGTATCATCTTAGCTTAAGAAGTCTAGCAAGCATAAAGCTTATCCCCAACTAAAATAGTCTGCTCTAGCTCCTGCTGGACAGAAACCTGGGAAGCAATAGCAAAGGAAACACAAATGATGAGAAGATTGATCTTCAATGCGAACCTGACAGAAGTTATAATCAATCACCTCAAGGATAAACCTCTGAGTGTCTGTAAGGATATCCATAGGTATTTAATGAGGAGGGAAGACCCACCCTGAGTGTGGGAGGTACCATCTGATATACTGAGAACCAAGACTAAATAAAGGAGGCAGATGACCACCTCCATTCTGCTTCCTGACTGTTCACCCCATGTGACCACATGACAGTTCCTGAAACATTGCTAGCATGGTGGGCCAGAGTGAATCCTTCCTTCTTTAAGTAGCTTTTGTCACGTGTTTGATTACAACAAGAAAAGTAACTAATATAAAAGGCTATGATGTCTAGAGATCAAAAAGTGAGTACAGTATAGTGCTTTAAGCCACACTGTTGGGAAGGTTAGTTTCTCAGATTCAAAAGTAACATAGCTACTAATTTCTGAATTTTATTATGCATAGAAGGGTATTTTAATTAGTTACTCATTAAATGCTAATAAATTTCTAGATTAATAGATAAATAAAATTACATTTTACTTTATCTGCTATAATCAGGGCAGATAGTGGATAAGTAAACATGATCATAAACATTATATTTACTCACTGAAAGCTACAAAGTAATGTTCTATGATATTAAGCATAATTATTGACCATAAAATATTACTGAAGTAAGACTATTAAAAAATGAATGGCTGTGTGTGTGTGTTTGCATGTGCACATATGTATATATGCAATAGATGACCATAGGTGTCATTTCTCAAGTGTGTGCTGTCCATCTAAAAATATTTTTTAAACAGAGATTCTCATATGAGTAGAGTTGCCCACTTTAGCTGGGTTGGCTGGCCAATGAGCTCTCCTTCTGAGCACTGAGATACAAGTATCCACTACACTGGACTCTGCAAATGGACTCAGGAGCTAGAACTCAGGACCTCATCCTTGCTCAGCAAGAACTCAACTGGCTGGGCTGCATTCTAATCCTTATTTGAGGTACCTTGAAATATTAATCCAATTTATTTGACACATGAAAAGAATGGAAAAGTAAAAATAAATAAGCAAAGGAGAAATAGACTGTTTTGTTTTGTTTCATAACAGAAATTTCACAATGTAGCCATACTGTCTGGAATGCTGTGTTCATTGGTGTGTGCTACTGTTCCAGCAGGAAATTGGATTAAGAAAAACATTACAAATAAAGTAAAATAGTTATTTAAAACAATCATCTATTATCTATTGAATATTAACAATTATTAATAGTAGTGAAAAAGGCATCATCACACATCTCATGGGCATGTCCATTTGGGAGGCAGTTTCACAGTAATATGTTAATTGTCATTAAAAAATACATATTATTTTATCTCTTTAATTCATTAATTCTCAATGTGAAAAAGTATTCAATGGAAATAAGTGTCAATGTCATCAATTATTACTTATAATTAAACATTGGAAAAACTAAAATATTCAAAATGATTATTAAGATCCATAAAGTAATTGTTGCTTGCTCATTTAGAAAGTATTTCTAAAAAATATTTAATTGGAAAATGCTTAGAATAATGTATTGTTTAAAAAGAGATTAATGTGTATTATAAGTAAGTTGCTATCCTATTAAAACTAGTGTGTGCAGTTTTAATATTGATGCTGGGATAATGGTAATAAGGATGTTGAGGACAATGATGGTGATGATGGTGATGGTAATGACTATGGTAATGACGATGGTCCCTTGCAGATGAAGGAAAGCTGAATTGTAAGGAAGAATCTCAGCCAAGCCAAGCTTTAAAGAAGACTCTAAGGCCAGCATAGTTGCCTGGAAGAAGTAGAAACCTGCTGAGCAGCCTGGAGGAGGCTTAGACCAGAGTCACTTAGAAAGTACATTCTATAACCTGTTGAGTTGCTGCAGGCTGTGAAGTGTGCTCCATGCTTCTCAGCTTTTGTGTATGGTCCTAGGTTATGCAGCTGTCTTTGAGTTATGTCTTTCCCTGTAAATTGCAGCTTACCCATGCTCCTGTAAGTAACCCCAAGAAAACTCATGGTTCACCAAGTTAGACTTTGGTGGTATTTGTATTTTGGTCTGTTGTTGTAAGTTCTCTATGTGGAGCAAGTACACACATGTGTCACATCTACCCAGGGAAAGTTTTGTCACTTAGCAGATAGTGATTATGATGATGATGGTTGTGAATAGGGTGGTAATAATGATGATGATTTTCCAACGTTGGTATTGAAGTTAAGGTTTCCCACATTCTGGAAAATCACTCTTCTACTTAGCTACACCCCCTCCAATCAAGTAAGAAGATTATTTTAATAATGCGTTATAACTATGTTTTTCAGTTGCCTATCATTATTTTAAAAGTTTCTGATTAAAATTGAAAGATAAAGCAGCAGATAGAAATATGTTGCAAAGAAATCCTAAGAACATAAAGTTAAAAGTGACTTTTTGTTGTTCTTTTTGCTTTTTAAAGAGTTTGAGATCTTTCTGAGACACCTACCCAATTTCATAAATAAAAAATAACGTACAACTCTTGACTTTCTTTTTAAATATGTTAAAGGAACATTTATAGTAGTCCTTCAGTAAGACATAAATTCATATTACATTAAAAAGACCATCTTTTATTTTGTACCCTTTATATTGTTCACTTATATAAATGCTGATATGACCATAATGAAAGCCATCAGCTAACTATGTTCTTCTCAGCATTTAACCGCAGTGTGTCATGATTTTTAAAATCTTCATGAAATATCAAAAAAATGTAAAATCTGTAATTGTTGATAATGATTCTATATACTTCCCAAAAAGTAACCTAAATATACTGAAACATAGTTTGATTTTCATTTTCACTTTTTGTTTGAAATTCAAGAGTAATTCACAAAAGAAAGCAGAGCACACTGCATATGAACTCTAACACTGTCCTTTGTGCTTATATTAGAGAGGTTATTGTGGAGCCATTGGAAGACTCTGAATTCCCACAAAGATGACAAGGATTAACATCCTGGCTATGTCCAAATGAGCCTTATGTATTTATTTGTTTGTTTATATTATCATCTGTGTTGAAGCTAGAACTCAGTACTGTGCAGACTAGGCAAATTTCTATCACTGAGCAACACACATCCTCTGGGTCTTTGGAGAGGGAATTCATTAATATCTCAGACTGACCTTGAGTTTGAAATCCTATCTCAGCTCAAACTGCAATTATAGATGTGTGATGTCATGCTCAGCAGAAATTTATTGAGCCATTTTTTATTTTATTAAGCATAGAATCTTATCTCATATAATACTTTTTGATTATAGTTTCCCTTCCCTCTACTCCTCGCAACCCTCTTCCATCCAGATTCATTCCCTTTCTGTCTTTCATTAGAAGAAAACAGGCTTCAAAGAGATAACAACCAAACATGACAAAATAAAATACAATAAGATGAAGCAAAAACTATCATATCTGATTGGACACAGCAACCCATCAGGGTGAAAAGAGTCCCAAGAGCAGGCACAATGTGAGTATGAATATCATCAGATGGAATCATGGAAACTAAAAGTTTAAGGTAAATATTGCAGTGCACAATTCCAAGAAAAGTGCTCCACTTAATTGTTTAAGATGATTCTGAATTTTCTAAGATGAAATTCTTTCAGATTTTAACTTCAATATTATTTCTTTTATTGGCTCTGGTAATAAATGAGATCTAAAAACTATGACACTGAGATTTTTATCAAGCAAATATCCTGATGTCCCTACTATTTATTCAAATATTAACATGAATGCATTTCATTTATTGAACTAATTCCAATAATTCAGTATACTTTAAATAAGTTTACATTACTGGGCACTGTCCATTTGCTAAAACTTCTTTTTTATCTTTCTTAAATTCAAACCGGTAGACACAATAAATATTGAAATGCTCCATCCAGAATTTCAAGATGTACCATACCAATTGGCACAATATAAATATCTCCTTTTTCTCATGGACTATTCTTATGAAATAAGCATCTTCTTTGAAAGTTAAAAAAGAACAAGATACAATTTCTGTGTTACTTTTTCCTCATTTCCTTGGTTGGTATATTGTTTTGAAGATAAAAATGAAGAATTTCTACTGAAATACTGACATTAAACTCAGCATTTGCTGACTGTCTACTATTTGTATACACTAATTTCAAAGCTGAAAACAGTGAAAAGACTTTTGGGAAACTTATCAAATAAAATCATTTTTGGAAAAAGCAAGCGGAAGACACAATGAACTTCAAAAGCTTGAAAGTAGCGAGGCAGAGGAGATAGCACAGTAGTTACAATTGCTGGTTGCTCTGTCGGAGACTGGAGTTCTATTCTCAGCCCTGACATAGGACACTGCACAAAAGACAGTACCTCCAGTTTGGGGGATGGTATTTTTCTTGTGGCCTCCACAAGGCATGTATGAATACACACAGAGAGACTCACAGGCATGCACATAAATAAAAGCTAAACATAAATCTTTATGTTTATAAAATGGTAGAAGTAGACACAGACCAAGTTTCCCAGAGCACAGTAAAGTGAACAGCAGTGGTGACTAGATGCACAATCAAGAAAACTCCGAGAAATAAGGATCCCTGAAGAATCTGTGAAAAAGACGATCTGACAAAAAGCTGATCTTTAAGAAAAATATAGGCTGAATATCAAAGATGTTACTATAAAGAGGGAAAAATAATAAGCAGGATAATGCAGAAAACACACTCCGTTGTGAAGATTCCCAATGGCAAACTTGTATTGGGAAGCACTACTGCTTCATAATCATGTTTGAAAATGATTGATATGTTTTATTTATGGAATAATTTTTTTCTGATTGAGAGCAACATGTCTTTATTGAATGCAGGGTAGTGTACACTCTGTTTCTTGGGTAGATTCCTCAGGTCTGGAGAGCCTTTATGGTAACACAGGATCCTCAAGCTTGTACTCTGCCTCTCAGTGTTAATAAAAATATGGTTTGTCTGCTTCCATAGTTGACCATTAGTCAGCATGCATGGCTTCCATTATTGTTCCAATACATGATTTCAGGATTTTCTTTGCAACAGTTTTCTTTCATATAAACAGTTCTAGTCACTTGCTTCTTAGGATGATAAAACTTAATTGGGGTTAGGAAGACTAGGTCACCAATATTGACTATCAGGTGATGCAATGACACTAGTCGGTACAACAAAGACATTAATTTTTTTTATAATGATGCTAAAACTATTCATTGGGAAAAAGACAACATCTTTATAAAATAGTGTTAGAAAAATTGGATATTCACATCTATAAGAATGTCACTTGATTGCTATCTCTCATACTGTACAAAGATCAACTCCAAATGGGTCACAGACATCACTGCAAGATCAGAAATTCTGAAAACATTTAGGATGAAGTAGATAAAACATTTCAAGATATTAGCAGAGGCAAGAACATTCTGAATAGGACATTAGTTGCTCAATAAATAAGTAATGCCAACCATTGGCAATGAGGTCTCCTTAAATTCAAAAGCTTCTGCAGGAAACATAGTCAAGTGAAGAGACAGGAGAAAAGTGTTCTCCAGCTATACATCTCATAAATAATTAGTATCTAGAACATACAAGAAATTAAAAAAACTAAATATCATTAAATCAAACTACTCAATCAATAAATAGTCCAATCAAATAAACAAACCACTCTCAAAAAATGAACTACAAATGGCCAATACATTTTGAAAAAGTGTTCATCCTTACTATTAAAACTGTATTAAAACTACATTGTGGATGTGCCTCACCCTGGTCAGAATGATGGTCATTAAGAAAATAAGTAACAAATGATAGCAAGGATGTGAACAAAAAGGAAACTTTATACACTGCTGGTGGAAATATAAATTAGTTCAGGCTCCATGGAAATCAGAACAGAAGTTTCTTAAAAAAACTACAAAGAGATCTACTATGTGACTAAGCTACTGCACTCCTGGGTTTTTACCCAAAGCAATCTAAGTAGACATATCATAGAGATACTTTGTAATAGTCTCAATAACTGATTTATAGAACCTATTAAGAAGTGTATCAACAGAGGATGGATAATGAAATCATTATATTATTTACATACAATAGAATATAAGACATAAAGAAGAATGAAGCTATGTCTTCTGTAGGAAAATGGATGCAAGTAGAGAAAATCATGATTATTTTAAGTCAGTCTCAGAAAGAAAAATATTTTTCTCACTTTTGGTTCTTCTATTTTTGTATAGATTCATAAAATCATATACATACATATGTATATGTCTGTATCTGTGTGAGTGCATGCATGTGTGTGTGTGTGCGCGCGAGTGCGTGCGTGCGTGCGTGCGTGTGTGTGTGTGTGTGTGTGTGTGTGTGTGTGTGTGTGTGTGTGTATGAAGTAGAAGCCAAGCAGATAAGCTGTTTAGGAGACATAAGGAGACTAGCTGTGGGGTGAATAAAGGAAGGATGGGGCTGTCAATTTATTTTACTGTTGCTTTGATGAAATAACAGTGAAGAAAGTTTATTTTGGCATTGTTCAAGGCACAGTCCACCATGGCAAGGAAGCAGAGGCAGCAGAAGTTTGAAGCAGCTGGTCACAGTGCATTTTGTCAGGAACAGAGCTGAGTGCATTGATAGTACTCAGTTCATGTTCTCTACCTTACACAGCCCAAAACTCCTTGCCAGGAAATGGGCCCACCCACCTTTGAGGTGGGTTGTCTCATATCAATTGGTATAGATAAAATAAAACCCCTAGGTGATTCTAGACACACTAGTACTAATTATTGCAGGAAGTAGAATGATAGTGTGCTGAGCGTACATTACATACCTGCATGAAAATGCCCTTTCATAACACAGAACCATATATAGTGAATATATCCCAAATTTCAAAAATATATTTAAAGACATTGTTCAGTATAAAATCATGCTGTCATAATTTTTCATTTCTCCATTGCTTTTAATGTTTACTCTTTTTCCTTTTTCATGAATGATTTTGCTTTTTATCAAGTTCATACACAGATATAATGTGTTCTGATCACTATTCCTTCTATCCTCATTTATTTCTTCCTATTTATACCAACATTTTCTCATCTTTAACTGTCCCTTTCCTGGATTCATAATTTTATTTTAATATAAAATATGTAGTTAATTTTTACCAACAGGATTTAGCATCTCTAATACTGCCATGAAACGGGGCTTCCTTGGCATTCAAGCCACTTGCATTGCTCTTTATCAATCTTCATGATGGAATAGTGTTTTCTTTTACCTTTTTAAAAAATGTCCACATGTCATCATATTCCTCAAATATGAGTTACTGGAATTCCATGTTGGCTCCTCCCTCAGTGCTGTATTCCCCTGGTTTTGAAATGATTTCTCAGTCTTTGGAAAATTCAAAGCTGCAGAGCACATCATAGTATTTTTCACACTCTAGTTTACATACTAGTTTTCTATTTACATACCTTATTTCTCTTACTAGACTTCAAATATCAAAATGGTGAAGGATTTATTTGGATTTTCTTTTTTATTAAGAAATTTTTTTATTCATTTTACATACCAACCACAGATCCCCATCTCATCCCTCTTCTCTCTCCCCTCAACAGCATTTCCCCCAAGCCCACCCCCCCATCCTCTCTCTGAAAAGGTAAGGCCTCCCATGGGGAGTCAGCAAAGCCTGGCACATTCAGCTGAGGCAGATCCAAGCCCCTCCCCCTGCATCAAGACTGTGCAAGGTGTTCCATCATAGGTAATGGGCTCCAAGAAGCCAGTTCATGCACCAGGGATAGATCCTATTCCCACTGCCAGGGGTCTCTTAAACAGATCAAGTTACACAACTGTCTTGATTATGTAGGGGGCCTAGTCTAGTCCCATGCAGGCTCTACAGCTGTTGGTCTAAAGTTCATTAGTTCCTACTAGCTTGATTTGGTTACATTACTAACTTTCCCTATCATAATCTTGATATTCCTTGCTTATAGAATCCCTCTTCCCTTTTTTTGACTGGACTTCTGGAGCTCAGCCTGGTGCTTAGCTGTGGCTCTTTGCATCTGTTTCCACCAGTTACTAGATGAAGGCTCTATGGTGACCGTTAGGGCCTTCACCAATCTGATCACTAGGGTAAGCCAACTCAGGCACCCTCTCCACCACTGCTAGTAGTCTAATCTGGAGTCATCCCTGTGGATTTCTGGAAACTTCCCTTGCACCAGGTTTCCCCCTATCCCCATGGTGTCTCCCTCTACCACAGTATCTCTTTATCGCTCTCTCACTCCATCCCTGTCCCAGCTGCACCATCCCGTTCCCTTATGGGTTTTCTTTCATATTACATAATGTTGTGATACATAGCCAAGGCAGCCAGTAAATATTATAAATAATTGTGCTGAGGAATGCAGATGTCTGAAGATGATTCACATAACACATTATAAACTAAGCCTAGACATATTGTTTCCTAGATAAAATCAGTACAATTTGAAAATATTCCTTGTAGCATAACAGTGCCATAACAATAGAATTTTATAATGCTTCTGTGAAGAGGAACTATTTACAGGTGACAGGCATGATAGGGTCTGCTGTTAGTAAAATTACATGCATCAGAACTCATTGTGTATTCACACCTGTACCATTCAGAAATGCAAAGCTTACATTCATATCTGATACTATTAAAATTATTTAGATTTACAGAAAATATTTTCAAATGGTTGATTATACTCCAAACAATAATGAGGAAATAATATAAGCTAAGCAGAATTTCTATAGATTTCATCTTAAGTGTTATCTAAATTCTTTAGTGTCTGCAGTTAAGATTTAGATTATAAAAATTAATATCATTAGTTTGAATTACTATATTTTGGGGATTGTTCTGTTAAAATTAATGGAAGGCCAAGAAACTGTTGACTATGTGATACAATTCAAACACAGCCCAATGAGAGAACTGAAAGGCAGGATGGCCACAACAGACATGGTTCTAGCCAAATGTCGTTAGAATTAGGTGTTATTAGGAGGTTCTTGTCCCTCCAAGTTTCCATTCTATGGCTGTTCTCTACAAAAAGCTCGAGGACTAATTAAGCACATTCTTTTCAAAACATATGTGTACAGTGACCTTGTCAAACCCTAGAGGGACTGTCACCATATGGCTTCAGGAATGGACTCAGGAGCCAGGAAAAAGAAGGCAGTACCATTCTGTCTAGTCCTGCTGCTGCTGCTGCTGCTGCTGCTGCTGCTGCTCATGTCTACCACGTAATTCTGTTTGTGGAGAAAGACAATAATGGTTTCTATTGGTATGTGTGCCAGTGGGCTAAGGAAAATAGTGAGATGTTGAATGAAATATTAGTGACTTTAAGAGAGTCTGACCTTGAACACTATGTAAAATAACAAGGTATATCCTTAGAGGATATTTTGGAAAGGAGTGGTGATTGCAAAGAATATACTGTACACAGATTTGTGGATCTCTTTACTATTGGCTTGAAGAACATACTTTGTGAGCAATATCTATCTGCCTTTATTTGAATGAAAGGTTTACACTATTAGATCTCCCATTTAAGGGACCACACAGCAAAACTACACTTAAGAAACATAAAAATTTGTCTTTTATTAGGTGGCATTGGAAGCATCTCACTTTGTTTTGCAAAACTCCTTTTTATATCCATGAATGTAAATGTACTTGAGAGATAAGAGCAAGTATTGGAATCCTTGCTGTGTATGTGCATGGTAACAAAGATATGGGTCAAAGATCCTTTGAGTCCAATGAAATTTCAGACCTCTGTGTCTTTAGGCAGCATGCTACAGCACCACAAAAATACTGTATTCATGACTTCCCGTTTTTACACTATATTAGGACATTGTTTTGTCAGACTTTGAATTTATGGGAAATGAGTGAAATAAATAACATCAGGATTTACCACCATATTTAAGCATTATGAAAAATAAGAAAAAATAGTTCATATTGCTCTGCATATAAGGCCAAAGTCTGCATTTCAGCACCATGCTTCCAGTGCAGTGATTGTGAGGGTCCTTGAATGGGATGATTTGGCTGCAATGCTCAGAGATGGAGACTCTGTCTAGACCTATTCAAGGGCTTTGTGGGTGGAAGGGAGCAGTCTCTTTGCAGGTCTCTAATGGTCTGTGAAATTATAAAAATGCAAGTCTAGACTCACCCTGGTGAACCCCAAAGACATGCCCTTCACAGAGTATTTTCCTTGTTAAAAATGTAATTTCTACAATTCTTACCTCAATTTTAGTATACCTCTTTTCCCAAATGAAACCAATGGAATCAATAATCTAATGCAAACTCTCATACTTGATACTCAGGCAAGCTGCCGCTTGCCTACTTCAAGGCCTCTGCTGTGTTATCTTCCCTCTTTAAAACAAACAAAAACTAGATGTTTTTCTCCCAAGTCACAGATTGTACATTTAATGATTTTCAGAATACTTATAGCTCAAATACTAGCATCTGATTTTCCTCAGAAGCAGTTAATTTTGTACAGAAGTAATTTTCAATTTCCTTCTTTTCTTTTGTGTTCCATAGAAAATTAAGGATAATTTCAACTCTCTAGTATCACTATTTCAGAGAATATTTCAAATAGGATGCTACAATATTTGATTATATATATATTTATCGCAAATATTTAAGGAAGAAAAGATAAAGGTGTATGGATTATAATTTTAAGTCAATATACTTCAAAACCCTCTATGTTGCCTAAGTCCTTGATGACTTATTTTTATAATACTGAGCCAATATACATGTATGCACCTACTTTTTGTTTTTCAGTGAATGCTTCTGGGGCATTCACTAAACATAGCAAAGAACTTAGAAAGTTTTTTACTAAAAAAATCATTCAATAATTCTAAAAATTAATTTCCCATGTGTTACATGATATATCAATATAAACAACATATCTATACACTGTCAGAATCTCAGATGTTAAAAACTGGAATTCCTTCAGCATGACTTGTAGCTCAGGACAGAATCTGGAGATTTATGTTGGAGTCAGCTAGCTGGGTAAGGAGTAGGCACATCCTAGACACAGCATGTGATCATTAATCTTGGTTGTCTACCTGGTTGGACCTAGAATTGACTGATGGACATGCTTCTAGAACT
The DNA here is from genome assembly GCF_049852395.1 of Peromyscus maniculatus bairdii. NCBI lineage: Eukaryota > Metazoa > Chordata > Mammalia > Rodentia > Cricetidae > Peromyscus > Peromyscus maniculatus. The sequence goes on from NC_134858.1 coordinate 2,304,826, forward strand.
ATTAGTGAAGAAATTTCTTGACTAAGTTATTTGTGGCACATTATATGGCACTTAAGATGAAAGGAGGTCCAGAGAAAAGCCTTTGCTTTTCACCTGCTTGTCTTGGCAATTTGCTAGTGAGTTTTTGTCACCACAGCCACTGCTTTAACTGATGCCACTTCCTTTTACTGATATCAGAAACTATCTTAATTAGGCTTCCAACATGGACTGAAGGCCAATGGCTCTCCATGTATCCTCCACATTTTCAGCACCAGGTTGGGCACCCAGCCTCAGGGTTCTCAGCCTCATTAGTGTTAGACAGCCTTTGATGGACTAAGCAGAATACATTGTGTAAACGTGTGTGTGTGTGTGTGTGTGTGTGTGTGTGTGTGTGTGTGTGTGTGTGTGTGTGTGTGTCTATTCCTTCCTTCTGTTGGTTCTGTCTTCTAGAGTACTCTAACATACAGCAATTTTCAACTTGGCATATGTAACACTGGAATAAAAACTTTGTAAGTATGATCTGTAGCAAGCCTGGCATCTGGCCTTCTAGCTAGTAGCCTTATTTTTAGATTAGGAAGGAAACTCAAAATACAGAATATACTTTAAGTTGTCTAGGTGAGGTAGTAATCATTTTCATCTCAGTAAGGTCTAGGAATAGTGTTTTCAAGTTTGATATTTTTAATTTTTTCTTTCTATTTTTATTGTTATTTTTATTGAGCTAATGATTATTCTTCTTTATCAGCTATAGGGTGATGACTTTGTATGTCTATAGACTGTGTGGTGATCAATGCAAATATTAGGGATACTATTGTCTCAAGCATTTGTTATCTCCTTGTAGTGATCAGTGAGTGTGTTCAAAGTGTTCTTTTCTACCAGTTTGAACTATATGTTTTAATACTGTCAACTATTCTTACTCTTCATGTAGACCACCAGAACTTACTCCTCCTGATTGGTTGTGACTTTGTTCATTTTAACCCATCTCTTCTTACCTTCCCACTCCACCTTTATTCTACCTTTTCTGGCAACCACTCTTCTGCTTTCATGTCTTTTTATGGTAGTGGCATTGTCTTTAAAATAAGTTTAAGTGCCAAAGAGAAGAGGCTAGATGTTGAAAGATAAAGAGCTGTGGCAAAAAAAGATTCTTAAGAGCGGATGAAATGGGGTAGTTATTAAGTGTAGAATGGAACCAAGCATGGTGCTTGAGAAAGGAGGAGTCCTAGCTTGGGCTACATAGTGAGTACCAGGCCAGCCAGGACTACAAAATGATACTTTGATGGTTAGTGTTAATTGTTTACTTGACAGAATCTAGAATCACTTGGGAGACTGGGCTCTGCATACACCTGTGAGGAATTATTTTTTTAAGGGCTATCTCTGAGGATGTCTTTTAGATTTTATCTCTACCCTACATAAAGAAATATAGGCAACTGAATAAAGCTGGAAGAGGGAGGCGTGGCCCTCCCTAGGGAAGAGCACACCAATTGGTTGTCCAGTGCCAAATCCTTAGCTCTGAAAACATATACACAAGTAACTTGGTATGGACTCAAATGGTTATATTTAGTACTATATATGCATATACAAATAATATATGTATACAATAACAATTGATGGAAAATGATGCCATAAATTTGATGAAGAGCAGAGAGGGGTGTATGCAAGGGTTTGGAGGGATGACAGGGATAGCAGAAATGCTCTCTCTCTCTCGCTCTCTTTCTCTCTCTCTCTCTCTCTCTCTCTCTCTCTCTCTCTCTGTGTGTGTGTGTGTGTGTGTGTGTATGTGTGTGTGTGTGTGTGTGTGTGTGTGTGTGTGTGTGTGATGAATTTAGTAGAGCAAGTTGGCTTTTTCTCAATGAAGCCCAGTATGTGCCACATGGCAGTTAGTTTGCTAATGGTCTTCGCTTGATTATACACCACCCAGGAGCAAAGAATCCTGCAGTGGATTAGTTCTGTATACATGGGGAAACTGTTACAGAGATGATCAGAAGTAAGGGTATTTTAGAAGGTCTTAGTGATTGTTGTGAATGACACAGAGGGTAAGAATGAGAATGCTTTTGTTTTTGAAACTTGGATCATAATTATAAGTGGTGATCTGGGGTATCTTCTCCATGTCCAGGGATCTTGTCAGTATCAGTAATTAAGTTTCAAATAATTCTCATGAGACATAAAAATCCAAACTGAGTTTGGATGACAAGTTGAATTACTGACCCTTCTGACATGGAAACTTTCATTACAGTCCTTTGTGGTTCCCAATTCTAAAGGCAACACATTTAAATTGGTGCTCTTGCTTAATGTCCTTCCCCACTCCTCTAGTCAGATGTAGAAATTCATGAAGATTTGCTTTTCACTTCCTGCATAACAGTACTAACAGATAATCTGCCTTGATTAATACTGTAAGAGTGTAGGTAACACCGTATCAAAACACTAATATCTAACTGTTGGGGTAAAGATGGTCCCTGGTTTTGTTCTTAAGTACAAATCATGACTTACATGTGGTTGTGACTGAGGAAAACTGTAGGCATGAAACAGAACCTAGGAGGAATATCCTCTGGGACAGAACAAGGCCACAAGGTCAGGGAAATACTGCAGGAAGAACTCAATTAAGAGGCCCAAAATAATACCATTTGATCAGGCTCTAACTGCAATGCTGTCTCTAGTAGCTATTTAAACAATATATAAATATCAAAGGTAAAAATAAAAATTGTTCATTCTTGAAGTGAACTCAGAGTCTGGTGTCACACTATCTACCACTACCCTCCTTTCTAGGTCCTGTGATAACCACAGCTACACTGGTTGCAGCATCTAACCAAATACTAATTTCCTCTACCCTTTTTCTATATATTGACTGGATATTAATTTAGTCTTATTATTTGTCAAACACTAGGAATTCATTATGAATGCAATATCATCTTTTTCAACAGAGAGCCCATATTCAAGAGGGTTTAGAAAACTCAATGGAAATATGACACAGCAATATAATCTCAAAGTGCCATATGACCACAGCAAGCAAAGCAGAGCCTCAACCAGCCAGGTGGTCACAAACAACTCCTTATAGTGAGCAACCAGGTATCCAGAACCCATCACCTCATTCAGTGGCTGTCCTGGAGAATGAAAACAACATGGGAAGCCAAGATGAGAGCCTCAGAAAGCTACAGTCTTCAACTGGCAATGGCAAATCCTTTAATCCTAAGATTTATTTATTGATTTTTTTAAAACATGAGCTCAAGTCAGTGAATACCAATGGCAATCAATAACTTCATATCATTAATGCTAGTTTTGGTTCTTGTCTGGGAGTGTGGCTCAGTAGTAGAGTACTTATGTAGCATCCTCAAGGGCCTAGGTTCAATCCACAAACCACACACCAAAACTGCTGTTCATATTTTGATATGAAAGATGTGTGTAAGCAAAAACAGTACTATGGTAACTGCTAAGTGAGCAAGGTATTCTCTCACTTAGCCCTAATACTGGCTAAGATGTCTTGAGATGTCTAATAATTAGATGAATTAGAGACTAATTCATATTTTTCTTGTGGATAGAACAACATAAACAATATTTAGTGCCATTGTTAAGAAATACTTTCTTTTAATTATATATCATTAATTAGACTAAGTATAAATAATACTCTTTGTAAACAAGTAACAGATTCAGAACTGGATGAAATAAAACAAAAACCAAGAATTGTGAATAAAAAGAATTGTTATAACATTTTAAAATTTTTCCAGCTTTTCTATATATCATCATTCTTAGGAAATTGCAGCCCAAAGATAGCCTATTTTTCTATTCACCAATATATGCTATATATTTCTCAGATACTTAGAATCTCAAGATTATGATCCTTATATTTTATTCTCTTAAATATGAAATTTTCAACAAAATTTAAAACTTGTAAAGTAATTGAAATATTTATAAGCAGTAATTATCAAAGTAAAGGGCAAACATAATTTAAACCACGAGAAAAGCAAATGTATACTTAAAGTTAAAGAATGCTTTCACCCTGCTCTCTGCTTCCCCAAGTAAGGAATCTCATTCTCCCAGAAAACATCTCACTCTTTGCACATTTGTGATGTTTATATTTTAGAAAGTATTAGTTAACATATATCCTAGTCCAAATCTTAAATATAATTTGGAACAACTTGGGAATTGTGATTAAAAAACAAAACAAAGCAAAGAATATTTACATGTGTCTTTATAGGTCAAGAGATGAAGCTCCCTGCCCCATTCTGATAGAAAAAAATCTTTAGATCTTTTAAAACTTGGCTTGTATCTGGGTATGGTGGCACACTTCTTTAATCCTAGCATGCAGGAGACAGAGGCAGGCATATCTTTGCAAATTCAAGGCCAGCCTGGTCTACAAAGTGAATTCCAGGGTTCCAGGACAGTCAAGGCTATAGAGAAACCCTGAGTCAAAACCATCTTACCTCCCCTATAGACCTCCCCCCCACCCCCACCAAACCAAACCTTTGCTTGTGTGGCTCATGAATTGGCTCAGTGGGTAAGGGCACTGGCTGACAGGACTGAAAACCTGAATTCAGTTCTCAGATCCTACATGGCAGAAGGAGAGAATGAATGCACACTTACATACACACACATATGTACATGTACACACACATGCATACACACATACATATACACACATAAACATAACAAATATAACAAAAAACCTAAAACTTAATCAAACAGACATCACATTAGCTGTCTGTCAAAATGAAAGCACAAAGAATCACCACACCAAAGAAAAAAAATACCCTTTGAAATAAAAGACAGAATAGAAAAAGTTACTACATTAATACTGCAGAAATCTAATGCTGTTTTGCTACAGTTCTGCCTTGATTACACATTCACACATGGTTTCTAGTCTGTGAGTCTGTTACTTCTGTAAAATGAGGTTTTTGTTCATAATCACAGTGTTTTTGTAGCATATGATCATTACTAAATTCTATGGAAACAAGAAGAATCAGACCTCCAAAGTATTGTACATAATGCATGCATATAAGAACTTTGTTATGTCATATATATATATGTCTTTATATATATATGAATGTAAAGTGACATTCAATTGAATATATGCCTACTTATAGATTTATGTGTATATTCTTCATTTTCTAAGAAATATATTAGTAAGGAAGTTAGTCATGTTTTCTTCTCTCCAAGGACTTAGAGGGGAATATTTTCTTTAGCAGTATAGCCACTGGTAAGTTACCCATGTTTCTGTAAGTATCCCCTTACCTATGTTTCTTTAAGTAACTACTAGGCTACTCATAAACAAAAGGAGGACATAAAAGTAGAAAGGGTTCTATTTAGAAGGGAATCAAGCAAGATAATTGGGAGATAAAAATGTAAAAGGAAAGAAAAATACTTTGGTCAAACATACATACATGAAAGATATTTATTTTTGCATGTGTTTTTGAAGAGGGTTTTTCTACATAGCCCTGGCTATATTGGAACTGATTACATAGACCAGGTTGGCCTAGGACTCACAGAGATCACAGAGTGCTGAGGTTAAAAGTGGCATTTACTCCACTATATTAATTCATTACTATTTTTCAGAAATGAATAATCATCTTATAGATTATATGTATGACTATTTACAGGTAATTGTTCTTTTTGGTGAGTTGTATATATGTGTGGTTGTGGTATTGCACAAACACATATAAAAATAACAGCAATTTTTATTATTATTTAGCTCATTTCTCTAGAAACAATTCTTATTTCTATATAGTATGTGATTGTGTAGTTAAGTCAATATTACGCCATACATTTTTTGCACCAGCTAAAATTATTAATCTCCATCAAAAGAATTTGAAAGAGCATATGAAATTTTAATACTCATGGAATTTGCTGCATTCTTCATCATCTGTATTAAAATGTGGGATATTTGATTATATTTATATTTTTCTTGGATTTGTTTTTATTTCAACCCAACACAGCCAGATCTCTTAGAGTCTGTGTGGTCTAAAGAGCCCAGGCTTGCAGTCGCAAAGATGCATGGTTGCCTTACAAGCTAAGTATTGGTTTCTGGGTGTTACAGTTCTCATTGAAAAATTGTGAACATAATACAAACAGTAACAGCTCTCCCAGAAGCAGCCAAGTAGCAAAATTACATTTCTTGTCTAGGAAGCAGCTGCTTAGCACAGTGCTTTGTATGAGAACGGAGCAGGCCTTGCTATACACATGAATGATGAGCAGTGCTGTGGGGACTCCTTCTAAAACACACATGTAATTATGTTATGAACTGCTTAAAATAACTCTTGTTTCCTGCTCCAGGATAGGAATCACATTCTCTCCCAGCCCGCAGGGCGGTCTACAGGCCTCCACAACCCACCTATCACCTATGCAGTACCATGTTCTCCTGTGGAGACTCAGGCCCCTCCACACACATTCCAGCTCCCCAGTCATCCAAAATTCCTCTGCACTTTATCTTTTACTATTGTTTTGTTTGCTTCGAATACATATTGTCTCCTCACATCATTTTCAAGGCGCAAATGTATTGCTACATAATTTCTGAAATTTCTTCCCCCAAATTTATGTGCTTCAGAGAAAAAAAAGGGAATGGACTAGAGAACAGGTTGGAAAAAAAAAAACAAGTAAACATTTTTTTTTTAAAGCAAAATTCATCAACAAGAATTGCAAAGTATCTTTACAGAGCCTGGAGACATAGTGCCTCCAAGCTAATCCAATGTACCTGTTTTTAACTGAATGTCAGCTAGGACTGTTGTGGGGGATCTATATTCCTCTAAATTACAGAAGCTTTTAAAAGTCACTTAAACATCTATCAGCTTCATATATCATTATAATATTTTGATGACAGCCCTTCTGCATCTGTCTAGAATACTTCATTCTTTCCTCTACTGTGACATTAGCCCTTGCATTAAAAACAGAAGATAATGCTAATAAACACACATATACACCACAACACACACACACACACACACACACACACACACACACACACACAGTCTATGTATAAAAAGAAAACTCTTACAGTTGTTGCCACTAGTAAGATAAAGAGGTTTTTTTTTTTTTTATGATGCACAGTCTTTCTCTAATAGTCTGTTTTGGTCTTAACTAATCTAATGATGTATTCTTCAAATAAATATTTTCAAGTAAAGTTTTCCTGAACACTTTCATGTTTAGAATTTTTAATGGTTTTGGATCAATTGTGACAAGCTGATTTTCAAAATGTTATCAATTTTAAATAAGCTGGTTTGCTTGGGATATATATCAATATATCATATGTCATATACATCACTACACTGTCTGCCAAACATCTATACATGTATCATTATATATTAACCATCTATTAGCTATGCATCTATCATCTATATATTAGTTATCTAGCTGTTATATGTTACCTATTACTATATAACTTACCAATAATCTATGTATCTATACATTTGTCTATGTTTATTTACTAACATCTATCCATAATATATCATTTCTATGTATCTATTATGCAACCACCTATCTCTCCCCTGTCTTCTAAGGAAGACAAATAGTTAATTCTCATTATAGGTCGCATTTTTCAAACAAGATTTATTTGAGATATTTTTCCCCCTATTACCTTGTGTCATCTCATCTCAGACAACTTCTTTTCCTTTCATGCAGCTCATGATCGTTTGTATTTTTCCAACACCTCCCCTTTTCTTATGTTTACCTTAGCTTTATAGTTAAAATGCACCCTCACAACATGTACAAAAATGAAAGTTAGGACCTACATATGAGAGAAAAAGTATAGTTTTGTCTTCTCAAATCAGGGATGGAAAAATAGAAAAATTTCAGTGGCTAATGATGTCATCAAATAGTAAATATGGAATTAGTTCCTCAGCAATAAAAGAAATATTTTTATATTGAAGGCTGCCCGTCAAGAAAGAAGTATGCAAAATTTCCAAGGGAGAAATAATGTATTTCTCTTGGTTCTAAATCCTTGGAGGAAAGAAGGGGGTGAAATGCTTCCAAACATGACTGGGTAAGATGGACGTCTCCACAGATATATTTAGTACTTATTCAAGGATAGCACATTTCAAATAAGAAAGGAACAAAGGATTATAAAAAAATTATAAAAAAGTAAATTGTCAGGAAATGTATGTCAAAAGTTGCTGTGGAAGTGATCAAGAACTTCTGTGAGTAACATTGTACTTTCTAAGCCCATGCTCTTTTCTCAGAAATTTTTTAGTTCCATGAACTTTCAGATGTGCTGAGGAAGCAGGCAGTGTCTCCATAGATGGGTTCCCCAGAGTGTGCTTTCTAGTTCACCTGGCCTTTCCAGCTGGGCTCTTTCTGCTTTCAAAGTGGTTTGAACCTGCATTTCAAGTTCTTCTGTTAGTACACACCAAATGTTATAAATAAATTTGAAATGCTCATCTATCAGATTTAAATTTGTCAAGGCATTATCTGACCAGGATCTTACACCAATGTGCATTAGAGATCCATCTTCTTCCTCCCAGAACAGACTCCTTTCCTGAGCCCACTCTAGAGGTCACATGGAATAGAAACGATGTAAATGAATGTGTAAAACAGAGAAAACACGGACCGCCTCCTCTGTATCAGCTTCTTGGTCCTTTCACACCTTTACCTTGCTTTCTCCAGAGTGACACATGAAACTGCTAGTGAGTTTAAGTGTGTCCAACAAGATTAGCAAAGAGATCTCCTACCCATGTACGCAGATTCTCACTGGTTCTCACACTGTATTAGGAGCTGTAAGAGATATGCTCTGTCATTTAACAACATGTTCAACAACATCTTTTGCTTTGAAAGATCTTATTCCAAAGGGAAATACAGATTGCAAAACATAATAATTTTGTAAAAATGCTTAAAATTGTGAAAATTTCAGGTAGTTATTAGTTTGATGTTCTGGTACAGAGAGTAAGTGGAGTTGTGATTTGAGGCACATGCTGGGCAGTATTTTTGGAATAGTCTCACTTGCTCTGAATCTTGAAGGTTCATAAGCTGTTTAAGCAAACAACTGGATGGAAAGAAGTGGAAAGCACAGACAGAAGACAGAAGACCAGAGTAGTCCAGAGCGAGAAGGGGAACAAAGGACAAGGAAAAGCTGCAGGTGTTCTTTCATTTGTAAACTTAGATGGGCACTCTTGATTCTAACATAGAAAGTAGATTGAGAGGCCTGGGGAGATGCTTCAGTGGATAAAGTGTGAGGACCTGAGTTTGAATTACTAGCACCCACATAAAGCTGAGGCAGTAGCACAGGTCTAAAATCTAAGTGTGTACAAGTGGAGATAGGAGCAGAGGTAGGAGATTCCCCACAAACTGGCCATCCAACTCTCTTGACAGGCATTTCTGTGAACAGAGAAGGCCATGCCTTGAATAAAGAGGAAGGCAAGGACCCACGCCCCAGGCTGTTCTCTGACTTCTACACGTATGCTTGGAAGCATGTGGGTACTTTTACTTTCACACACAAACACACACATGGACATAAATGTGCACACACAGATACATGGACACAAATATATAAAATATTCACACAATACATATGAACATTTACAAAGACACATACACACATATACACTCAGCTGCATATTGTAGGTGAAGGACACAGCATAAAAACAGGTGATTAACCATGAAAATCATAATGAAGCACCACTGACTTGGACATGGTTGATGGAATTAGAGAAGAAGGTGAAAATATCTGTGATACACTTTGAGTGTAGAAGCAAGAGGATTTGGTCAGACGTCAAGGAAGAATCATCAAAAGAAGATGAAATCAAGGAAACATTGAGATATGGTGTAAAATATATGGTACAAATATCCAAACCCATAGTAGGACCCCTAGACCTGTTGGAAAAAGAGAAGCAGGTGACAAGAACACAGGAGGAGCTCTGCAAGAGATAAACTGAAGAAACGTAGTCCGGGTTCTCGATCCGTGAGAAAGGAGATGATTCTGCACTGATGCAACAGTTTGAAGTTTTATTCTAAAAAATAACTTATTCACATAACAATGCAGAAAACAGGGCTTTTAATCATAATAAGGAAATAAGTATCAAAATATTTAATTTAAAAAAATAAAATTTAAAAACATAAATGTCCTAGAATAGAGGATAAATTGTTGTGGTTTTGAGAATAAGAATACTTCTTAGAATCACAACACAAAACCAAGAAGCCAAAAAGAAAATGACTCATAAATTTGAGAAATACAAACTTTCAATGTCTGTATGACAAAAGATCTTTGTGAGGAAGCTGAGGCTGAATGACATGTGAAAGCTTAATGTCCAACATAGCAGCCAGTTAATGACTGGAGTGTAAAATACCTTCTTAAGGAAAACAGCACCGACCGACAAAGGAAAAGACCAAACCATTCACAAAGAAAGAGATACACAAGGCTCTTAAGTATAGGACAATTTTCCTCCTTCATATTAAAATTATTCAAATTAAAGTAGTAATTAGATATCATTGTCACCTATCAGGATGAGTGAAAATTTAAGAGACCAATAGTGGCCAGTGTTGTCAGGTCACAGAAAACAACTATTCTCACACATTGGAGGCTGCAAACTTACACAGCACTGGTTAAAGAAGGACATCTGACCATATCAATTAAAAGTTCAAATTCACATTATTTCATGTAGTCATTTCATCACCAGAAGTTGCTGCTATATGAATATATAGCCAGTTCACAGTCACAATGGTGGTGGTGATATTAAAATGGAGGACTATCCTAAATGTTGATCCTGAGGGCCCAAGTATGCTGACTCTTTAGATGCTCAGACAGTTGACAATTCACAAGCATATGTTAGTTTTAAATAAAAATATGAAAATGAATATAACCTAGAGCATAATCTATTTAAAATTACTGATGGCAAAACTGCATTTTGGAACAAGTACTTACACAAGAAAAATAAATGAGGAAAGGCTAAAGTGAGCCAGCACTGAGTAGCTTATGGAACATGTTTGCTACAGTTGAAGAAACATTTTAAATACTCTTTCTTTGTAATTCCTAATGCATCATTGGAAGTTTCATTGATGATATGGTAATTTTATGAAGAGAGATTAGGAAATGGTGCTTGAAAATTTCATCAATTCAGACTTGGGTTCAATATACCTTAACTATCACCCTTTGTTTACTTAGAATCAGAAAACATGTCAAAGACGACCCTGGAGAACTTGCCTGATAGCTAAGAACATCTTAAAGCAGTTTACTGGATAAATTAATCATGAATATTTATATGCTTAAGTGAAATAATTCACCTATTGAAATCTGTACGTTTGCCAATTAACAGAGCATCTGTCCCTGAGTGCCAAACAGTTTGGAGTCATTTTGTTATGTTTTATACATGGTGGCATTTGTGACATGAAATTGGCAATATAAAGTAATAGGAGTGTCAACTGTCAACAGTTAGACTTCCGAAGTCTTTGTGTCATATTACAAGTTTCATTGTAATGTAAAATGCTAGGCACCTTTGCTCTTTCGAACAAATATTATTAGAAATAAATTCTTGATATTTAAATTAATATCTAAGAAACCTACAGTCACACCAGGTGATGGTTACCTTGTTGGTTTTGTATTGAGCACAAATAGCTGTCAACTAGTACAGTGGTTTAGAGAAATGACCTTAAGATCATACAGCAATGATACTTTGTGGCCTTAGGCAAATTTTAAATGTTTAAATGTTCTTTTGTTATAAAAGAATCAAAAGCTATGTTTACCTTTCATAGTTGTATAAAACTGACAGTAACACAAAGCCAAAGCCTCCTGCAATACTTATAATAGCATGATTATTATCATCAGGGGCTGAATGAGTTTCAGAGAACAGGGAGTCATCAGCATTGACTCCTGCAGAATATTCAGGGATGCTGGAGACCAAGAAACAATTGGATTTAATCCTTTTTAAGTCACTGATGACCTTCAGAAACCCAATGTTCCAGAAGTAGTAATAATAAAGAAAAAAGGTAAATTGTATTAAAAAAATACAAGAGTGAATACAAAATATGAAGTGCTTTATAGTAAGTGACACACTTAAATGCCATAAACTTACAGTAAGAGATCAGAGGGTGAAACCAAAGGCATTCCCTTTGAGGAAACACTGCCTGTGCTCGGCATTGGGTTAGAATGTAGATTGATTGTATAGCTATACCAGGGTGGCTACCTGGATAAAACCTAGTCTCTACCCATTTGACAAAGGTGGAGACAAAGAATTGCTTACTAAGTGGTAGGAGGTTCCTTGAGGGCTATGGAACTGGACCTTTTGTGTGACTGAAAATTCATTGAAAAGCTGCTCAAACATTGAAGACCATCTCTTTGTAAATGTACATGCAAACACAATGCACTAGCCACACAATTGTGTAAAGTGGGCAATTTCTTTTCCCTCCTTCAATCCAAATGTAAAATAAACATCCATAGAAAGTTTCCTCTCTTAGGACTTTGTAAGACTGATAAGTAGAACCTTGGATTCATGTATGTAAATTAAACAGCTATCTGCAAGATCAAAATGCATTTCTATGAAGTATCAACAAAATATGCAAAACCTGTATAACCTCTCTGAAACACAAATAGAAAATACATGTACATTGAAATATTAAAAATATTAAGATTGACTGAAAAATGTTCCATTATAACTGAAAATTTAATTGAATTCTAAAGACATGACTTTTTCTTCCATTCATCTTGCTACTTTTCACAAAGATTCCTACTTAATAGGTATCTGTTTCTTGTGATCATAGATGAAGGAGCTGAGTGTAGCTTAGCCTTTCTTATTTTGCAAATTCAATCTCTCTTGTTCAAAAGCCTGATAATTGTCCCTTCCTACCTCTAATTAAAAGATAAGAATGGCCGGGCGTTGGTGGCGCACGCCTTTAATCTCAGCACTCGGGAGGCGGAGGCAGGCGGATCTCTGTGAGTTCGAGGCCAGCCTGGGCTACCAAGTGAGCTCCAGGAAAGGCGCAAAGCTACACAGAGAAACCCTGTCTCGAAAAACCAAAAAAAAAAAAAAAAAGATAAGAATGGTTTTGACCAGCATACATAGGAAATTATATATTAGTAGAACATTTGTGGGCATAATAAAGGAGACCTTGGTAAAAAATTTCTTGGTCAAAAGTACACATGAACACTCTAAAGAAAACAGATATAAAGACCTGCCAAGAGTGTTACAGTTTTCTTTATAGCCTTTGATGAGGCCAGTCCTCCTTTACTTGAAGTATTCTCATATCTTTTCTTCTAAACTCTCCAATTCATTTTCCTCCAGACTCCCTTGCTTGGCCATTTTTCTCTCCTCACTTTGTAAATTTTGGCACATTAGGGGTATGGGATTTACTGCTGTGCTATCTGGATGATCTCATTTCCCACCATGGCTTTAGAGTATGCTGTCATCTGGGACTGAGAACAAGACCTCCACTCATGCCCAATTTTCTACTGTGCATCTTCTTTGGGTGCCTTCAGCAGCTCAAAATCAATCCACCCACAGGGAACTCACCATCTTCACCCAGATCTCTGTCCCTGTATCTACTTCTTCCATTAGTCAGTATCATTAGTAAAACAGTTTTTTCTCAGGTCAGAGATGTCAGCTGACAACCTTTACTCTCACCACACTTTTCTGCCACCCTCCCACACAGGTCTGACCAGTCAGCGAGTCCTGACAAACGTTGTGGTGTATGAGTTTTTCTCTTTCCCTGGTGGTTCCACTCTGATCTAAGCATCCATCACTTTAAATTGCATGATGCTGACATTTAACTAATGGGACTTACTTCTGCTTTCTGTCACACCCTTCAAATATGTTTTCTTGTGCCACCATATTGCTCTTTATAAAATGCAAATCTGATCATATCTTTATTGAGTTCAAATAATTTACGAGTCTTCTTTTTCCTTCCATGGTGTCTTGCAACTGATATAGATTTTCTGTAAATCTACAAAGCCTGTCCTTTAGCACACTGATTCCTCTTTATGCTTTTCATACTCCACTCAAACCAAATCAGCTTAAACAGACCCAGCTTCCCAGGTATCTTCTCATGTACCACCTCTTTATCTACTCACACCCTTGTTCCTCCCTCTTTTTTAAATGACTCAGCAAGAGGCTAAAACCCTGATTAGGCAAGATCATCAAATGTCGTGCCAAGCTTGGTGCCAAGCTGACCATTCTTGTGCTTCTCTATGTCATAGCTACATTTTTTCTTCATAGTTCTTTAGCTCACTATAATTTATTCTCTAACTGACTTGTCTCTTCCTTCCCACTAATAGCTCATGGAGGGTAGCAGCTACTCTGAAATGTTTTGCATTCTGAGTTTCTTACATAGTATCTTAGGTAGAATTTTTCTTCTTGAATATATTTAATGAATAAATGGACATATCCATTATCTAATCTCATGAATGAATAGATGGATTCTTTATATAATACAATCTTAGCCTTTGCTCCATCATTCACTGCCACATGATTAATGAACAAATTGCCTAGAACTGCCTTGCTCTATTTTCTTCAAAATACTGCAATTAGAGGAATGATAAATGGAAATTCTTTCTTCTTTACAATTCAATTTAAGCAATCTCAATAGAGATATTATATTTTTGATAACCTTGAGGCTTCCTGGTAAAATCGCTGGAGTGGTACCTGGTAAAAAACACCTACGAAGTCTCAGACAAACAAAGAAGTTACTCTGAGCCAAAAAATATAAAGCTAAAGCATAAGGTCTGTCTCCTTAGACTGTTTAACGTTTAATGTAACATTAGTTTGGGACAAATTAAATCATGTTATGTGGTAACAGCCCCAAAACTAAAACAATCTTATAAAGTAACATGTTCTTTACTTTTTACTTTAAAATCCAGAAAAATGATAGTGTTCTGTATATAAGCTATAAAGAGATGAAATATCAATAAATAGGCAAATGATAGATTGGTGATTGACAGATAAATACTTTCTTGTTGGAAGGAAGTAAATATATTTTCCGTCTTCCTCAAATAAACAACATTTGGGATAACACCTATTTGGGGAAAAATAATAAGTTTTCTAACACTTTGTGGAAGTTTCATCTTGTGACTACTCAGAAATACGTAAGTGGGAATTATAAATCCTCTCATCATTTGCAAAAGGAACAAGCTGAAGCAATGTGACTCATATTTTTGTCATTAATCTTAGAAAGGGAAATTATAGGGGAGAAATCACAAAACTAAACAATTACTTAAGATCACTGTAGGTTGTTGTTTCTATCAATTCCCAACATGAACATTCAATGGATCACAGTCTGCTAACTAATTTTCCTAAAACCAAATGCAAGCAAACAATTCTATTGTCTATTTTATATCTTTACTTTGAAGAATAAAGTTTTATCTTTACCCTGCTTAGTATTATTGCTACAGCCCGATGCAGTCTCTTAGCTTTATAAGGCCTGATATTTCTAAAGGAAAGTGTGCACAACAATATTTAAGCACTGTTGATTTTTATTTCAGATATGATAGTAGGGTACTCTTGATCTTAAGTGAGTTTTTACTACTGTATAAGTGTAAACTCCTATGGGTATATTGTATATAATTTCATATTCTCTGTGGATTTAAATTAACTAAACAACTATTAGTTTAGTTAATAACTAAAAAGAAAGGAAAAAAAACTCATGTAGAGGTGTGTGCCAACATGCTTAGTAGGAATCACATGTCTGTTCTTTTATTGAAGGTAAATTTAACTTCTTCTGGTGGACAATTTACTTGTCAAATTGAAATATCCAAGGAGAATGTTAAAAGTAACTGGATACATAAAATATAATTGTTTAGTTAATTTAAATCCACAGAGAATATGAAATTATATACAATATGCCCCATAGGAGTTTGCACTTATACAGTAGTAAAAACTCATTGAAGGTTAAGGGTACCCAACAGTAATATGTGGAGTAAAATTCAACAGTGCTTAAATACTGTTGTGTATGCTTTCCTTTAGGAATATCAGTCCATCTAGAGACTAAGGGACTGCACTGGGCTCGAGTTAGTCTGTGTTCTATAGTGGTGTTTAGACCAGCATGGGCTACGTGAATATTATTCATTCTCAAAACCAAACCACTTTCTTCATTGTTACGATAGCATAATACACAGTTTTTCAATGATTATAACTTCTCTGCCTTCATCTAATAAACAATTGATCAGACTGTTTTAGGCAGAGAATTTGAGCAAGATAAGGACATCATTAGAAAATAGGTAAAGAAAAAAATGCTCACTGGTTAGGCCATCTACAGATTTTAAAAGTAGGAATGAGTCTAGAAAGCTATAACTCTCTTTCATATTTTGGCCGTGTATCTGGTTTATCACTGTTCAATTTAAAGCATCACTCCACAGACTGGATGCTGGTAGGTGATGTCACAACAGTTGCTTCATTAAGGGATTGGTCATGTGATGATGTTTCTAAGTGAAAATTTAAATTAATAATTTCTCAAATATTATTGTGTTTAGAAATTTTGCTGATAGGTTAGTATTTTGTTTACTAGTTTTGGTCAAATTAAACAAATCTTATTCTCCTAGCTAAATATCTTTAAATAGTGGAAATATCTCTCCAAAGTTAGCCTGTTGTTGATTGTATCAAATGTTTTGTAAGAACATTATCCAGTTTTTTGCAGAGATAACTGTAGTGATATCTATATAAAACACATTTACTTAAAGAATTCAATTTAAAAACATTGACCATATTTATTATTTAACTCTGAAATATCTGTTTTCATTAGTTTGTATACTTTATATAGGTCACAATAATGAAATGTAAATATCCAATGACACTGAATGTCTCAGTAAAAGGGCTACTTATTACACATATTTTTGTTGTTGAAAATGGTTGCTTTTTTATTAGCCATACTTCTTATAATATCCTTTGGCTATCCTGTGAATTTTGACTTTCTAGCAATATGAATAGCTAAGAAAAAAAACAATATTTTAATTTAAAGATATATAATTACTGCTGAAGATAAAATATTAATAATAAAATTAGAAGCCCAAATTATTGCTTCCTTCAGCAAGATGGTATTGAAACCTCCCCAAATAGCTCTGTTTGAATTAATCATGTTCAGTTTTACAAGCTGGTAAACTCTATACATAGAGTGGTTTAGTGATACATGGATGTTTTAGTGAACTGATTTATTTTTAGTCCTGATAATCTGCATTAGATTATGTCTTTTAAACAGGTAACCAACACACTTTATTCTTGTCTGGTTTTTGTGTGAGTGTAATTCCCATAAAACTAATTAAATGTACCCTAGCTAATGTGCTTTATTCATAGAGAGAGGAGACTGGAAGTTTATAAAGTCCAGTGTGGGAAAATAACAATTAAAATAAATTAAGTGTAACATATTATTATTTATATTCATTCCATCATAACAAGTTTGAAAATCCAGTCTGTGTCACTGCAAAGAAAAAAAAAACCCATGATAATTTTTTAAAATACCAAATTTCAAGAATATTTTTACCCTTTTGTACCCAAAGGCATAAAATTTGATAATTGAGATTAACTTATAGTTACTGCTTACCTGTAATTAGAGTTGATTCGTGTGTGTGTGTGTGTGTGTGTGTGTGTGTGTGTGTGTGTGTGTGTGTGTTGGCTTAGTCTACCCAAAAGCATCAACCACCTGACTTACATTCTCCATGGATTGTCCCCAAATGTAGACTGTATTTATCTTAAGGGATTCATCAAAAATAAGTATCCTTTTCTCACTAGAAAACACTTTTGTTTATTTACAATTTGCTTTGAAAAGTATTTTTAAACAGCTACATAGAACCAATTATATATGAATGTGAAAAACATTAGCTTGCCAACATTGTATGGCACTTAGATACATCTAAAGTTACTTGTTTTAGTTGCACATTAAGGAAGAACATCCTCTATATTTCATACTTTTAAATTCTTTTATTATCTGTGTAACCAGCTGTCACATTCTCAACTTTACCAATGCTTTACCACTACCATTTCATTTCATGTAATGAAATTTTGTTACATAACTGAAATACTGCTAGTTAAAATAATGATAAATGCAGTTAACTGATTGTATGCAGGAAGAAAGATTAGCACTTTACAGTTTACAAAGCTGAATGTCATTGCATAACCATTCCAATTCTTAAGATCTTAATTTTCAAAAACAAAACACAGTGTAATACCACATTTAGGAAACTCATTTAAAATTAAATGATAGTATTCAAATGTAATTCACTGTAGACAAAGTACCCTCAGTTTGGATAATATATTTGGATAATCAATTAGTTTCCAAGCTGGTAACACATGTCCTGACAGAATCTTAGGAGAGATACAAAATAAACATAAAATAAAAAAGAAGTAACCATCACTCCTTAATGAAAATGCTTTGAGTAGAATTGTGCAAAATGTTGATATCTCATTTAATACTTGACATATGAAGAAAATACCTCATAAAATTTATAAATGACTTATAAATGACTATCCAAACACCTAGCTATAATTTATATGCACTTTGCCTTAAAATAACATGCCTTTGCTTTAATATTAATTTCATGACCAAATAAAACAATATTAGCTTCATCACCAAGTAAAACAATATTAGCTTCATCACCAAGTAAAACAATATTAGTTCCATCACCAAGTAAAACAATATTAATTTCATCACCAAGTAAAACAATATTAAATCCATCACCAAGTAAAACAAATAAGCAATAACCACTGTGTAGTAGTAAGCATAGAAACCATGACAAACAATATGACCACAACATTTTGTAAAACTGTCAAAAGCTTCAACATCTTCATGAAATTAAGTTATAAAATTTAGTAGTAAACAGACCTCCAAAATAACCATCCTGTTATATGGTAAGCGAATTAATGACAAATAAATATGAATGCAAGCACTTTAGTTCATAAAATAGATATCTTCCTTCACTTAAAACCCTGTTTTCTATTTTGTTTCTTTCTTTGTTCAGTTTATCTGCTTGTTATGACAATTCTTAATTAAAAGATTTTCCAACTTGGAGCAATAGAAACAAAGCACTCACCATTTCATGTAGAAATCACTTCCTCATGTCTCAGATAATTCAGAAACATTGTTTTAACATGGCAGTAGATCTGCACAGAAAACTGAGGGAGCATCTGAAATATTCCCATGCATCATGAACTGAACTAAAAGCCAGCCCAGTGTCATTGATGGGTCACATCTTAGTGTTTTACGTTAATGCAGTTATCTGGCTTCTTTTTTCACATCAAGTTACATAGAATCTTGATGGGGGACTTCTGCACAACTGATCCCTTTAGCATTATGTGAGGTCACTCATGTGGTTTCATTGTGTGGAGATCCAACTGGGTGTGTTTTAGAATTCAGGTAGATTGGAGACTAAAGTGACTGGTAACAGGGACAGGCTTCGTGCAGTTTCGGGGACAGCTAGGTCCATTAAGACAGCAAGAGACAGTTACAAACTAAAATACAAGGGCAGAACAGCCTCAAATGACATCACTGGATCTTATGTCGTGTCTACCAGCCTACTTAAATGCATTTTCTCCACATCACCACTCCTCTGGCCTCCTCACCATGGCCTTTAGCACTGGGAAGAGCTTGTGACTTCTTTCAAAGGAAGACAGGAGCTTACTCCAGTGAAACTCAAGAAGGAAAAACCAAAAGGATGGTATAAAACACTAGACTGAGTACAGTTTTCAATGGCATTCAGAAGACAGAAACAATACTAAAATGTTACAGGAGAATTCAGCTTGTTTGGTCTAGGCAGGGAAAAATTAAAGGGCAGAAAAGGAGGAAGGATAGAAGGAAGGGAAGGAGGGAAGTAGAGGAGGGTAGGAGAAAGAGATGGCTAAAAATCCCAAAGACTAAGCCCTTCTAAGCTACGGCTTTTCTCTGATATCATGCAGCAGTTGGAATCTGGAATTTTTTCTAGACAAACAAAAAACAACAAAAAACTTTGTTTTTTTCTTAACAAAGAAGAGGAATCCCACTACCTCATTTCAGCTCTCTTCCAATCTAGCTATAACTTATATTTACTTACAGGCGTTTGTCACAGCAAAACTGTTGGCTGTCTCAATGTTGTCCACATGAGGTACCAAATTGAAAGGAGCTTCGGAGGCATTGGGGCTGGTGTTATGAAGAAAGATTGCCAATCTAAAAGCAGTGTATTCCTGGTCTGTGTTTCGGATGAAGAGACCACCTGTGAAAGACAGCAGCTTCACACACTGTTTCCTGTTTTAGATGTTGCACGAGCCCCGGGACTGCCAAACATCTCCAACAGCAAGCACACACAATTAAGGAGCTCTGTTGCCATACCACAGGGGCTGCTTTTGTCCCTGCACTGCATGCTTAATGTTTTAGTCTTCAGGGCAGCTCAGCTTTTTCTTGCTTCAATCTGTTATGGTCACAATGACCTCTGAGACCATTTAGTGGGTTTTGCTTTCTTTCACTTGCCCTCTTGAGGCAGCCAGTTCAGGGCACCTCTCTCTTAACAGTGAGGATGCAGATAACCAAAAAGAGATTTCCATCAAAATACAGGACGGGAGCGGAGGAATGTGGAGGCACAGGAGAGCAGATTTAAAAGGTAGAGAACTTAGTTTGCCCCCATGCTTGTGTGTACCCAGCCCAGTCAGTTCGGTTTTGTGCACAGTACAAACATGAAAAAAAAAAAAATGATGCAGTGTTTGAGGCTGGGCTGGAAGAAATTCAATAGCGGAGTTCCATCAACAGACCAGAGAGGAGAATGACAAGCACAACAGAGGATGGGAGGGTCGCTAGAGACAGAGCGGGTGTCCAAGAATACAGACCAGCAAAAGCGTGAGTCAAAGCAAAATGAAACCAGCGAAGGTTCCTGGAAAAGGGTCTAACTTTTGAATCTGTCATCTACTAGCAAGACAAGGCAAGAGGTGTGGATAGAAAACGCTCTTTTCTCAGTCTCTGTAATAGTAAGAACGCTGCATCTTTCAGAATAGCAATAATTGAGTTTAAAAAAACAAACAAAAATATAAAAAAATAAAATTCGATATTTCCTTTGGCTCTAGAGAAAAGCATTGAAAGAACTGAGCTATAAAATACAATCAAAGGCCACAGAGGATTATTTATCTTGTATTTCTCTTCCTCTCAACTTCTTCCAATTCTAATTTAACCTATTGGCGAACAAGATGGAAAAAGCGTCAGGGCTGGGCGTGCTAGCCTGTGTCTACTATTTGAACTTGCACCAAGACTGTCTGATTGTAAAGGGAAGGCGCCTCTGTAGGATTCTCTGAATTGCTTAGCAGCAACTCACTTAACTCACTTCAGACACATGCATCCCTTCCCTAGCCGTCTACTCACCTATTTGGACGCTGCTTGGAAAGGCTCCCATGGCGAGTCCCCAAAATCCAGAAAACAACAAGACAATCTGCCTGCAAATAATCCTCATCTTCTTTGCTCCTCTCCCTGGTGCGCGCTCTCCTCTCTTTCTCTCACACTCTTGCTAAAGGCTCCTCAGAGTGGCATTGAAGACGATGGCGCTAAAATTTAAAAAAAAAAAAAGAAAAGAAAAGAAAAAGAAAAAGAAAAGAAAAGAAAAAAAAACCCACGAGAATTAAAAAGAGAGAGAGAGAGAGGTTTGGGTGGTTTGAGGTTATGATTGCTTCCCCTCAGCAATCCATCGCCAGCTGCCAGATGTTTCCCGCAGTCTCCATAGCCCTGGGGGAGGTTTTCTGTCCTGCTGATAATGTTCATGCAGAAGATGGTGGTGGCGGGTCTAGCTGCTGCTCTGCTCGCAGGGATGAGACATGCGCTCTGTCTGTGGCTCACTTGCGCTCGCCTGCTCGTATCCACACCGACGCGGGCGCCACACGCGCTCCGCAGCTCGCACCCGGCCCCCGCCCCGGCCGCTGCATCCGCGAGCCCCGCGCCTCAGTACCGGGTACCAGAGTGCGCACACCCGCCGCGGGCCCCTCTTCCCTTGCCCGCCTCCATTACCCTTTCTCCTCTCCTCCTCCCCGCGCCCCTTTCCCATCGCCCCTCGAAGGCCTCGTTCCCCACAGCCGGTGCTCACCAGAGCGCCCAGGTCTCCAGGGAGGCTCCCGAGCCAGTCCGCAGACTGGAGTTCTCGCGTCTCCTCTCCTGTCTCTGATCCCCTTCTTCCTTTCTTCGCTGGTGTGCGGAGGGACCGGCTCTGGTGATCAGCACCCCTCTCCAACACCCCCTTTTTTTTCTTTTTTCTTTTTATGCTTTCCAAAGCGCCTTTGGCTTCTTGGATGCGCTTGGCAGGAAACTAGCCCGGGGGGCCGGGTATGCCAGCCCGGATCCCCGGCTGGGGGGGTTGGAGAGGAAGTTAGCACCTCCCCATGGTCTCAGTCCCCTGCCGCATCCTTGCAGGCTCGCGGGAGGACAAGCTGCCTCCCCTCTCCCAGCCCTTTCCTCTCAGCCTAGCCCAGCCTAGTCCTCTCTGCCATGGGGCTGCGCGCGCGGGTGCGCGCGCGCGCGGGTACTCTAGTCATTGCTGCAGCTGCAGCAAAGATTTCTCACCAGCAAACAGGCCGGGAATCTGCAAAGCCCTTGATGGGAATGAATGCGGTGAAGGTGCTCAGCAAGGGAAGGAGGGAAGAAGGGCACAGGGCAGCCCCTGGGGTGAAGAGGATGGGGTCCAGGAGGAAAGAATTGGAGGAGGTAAGGGCGGTGAAGGGAGTCAGAGAAGTTTACACGTGCTAGGAAAGGGAGTTGTGTGAATGTGTGTGTGTGTGTGTGTGAGAGAGAGAGAGAGAGAGAGAGAGAGAGAGAGAGAGAGAGAGAGAGAGAGAGAGAGAGAGAGAGAGAGAGAGAGAGAGAGAGAGAGAGAGAGAGAGAGAGAGAGAATTTAATGCAGAAAGCAGTCACCAGTTACCGGCAAGAAACAGGATGAAGACAGATGAAAACTGAGAGGCTTCTAATATGTTCTTTTAAAAGGCACTGGACAGAATTAGGAATTAACTTTGAGAAGGAAGTGTAAACTAAAAACGTGTTTAAAGGCTGCATTCCTTTCTGTTCAGTGATTCACTCAAAGGATGCTTTCCTGCAGAGGGTGTGTGTGTGTGTGTGTGTGTGTGTGTGTGTGTGTGTGTGTGTGTGTGTTCTTCACACACATCTCTCTATCCTGGGGGTTCAGAAAGCTCACCTTACACTTGTCACCTCCAAAAAGACTTATGCCTTTTGTAGATGATGTCAGCAGTTACTCTGAGTGTGTAGAAGAAAGTGAAAAGGAGTTGCCCAAGGGTTTTAGGAATATTGTCACTTTGTCCACAGAGTCACCTTTAAAACTGTTATTTCATTGGGTGTCATCTCATGGGAAGAGGCTGGGACACCTCCGTGATTGCAGTGGCTGTAGACCCCATGGAGGATATCTCTGTAATGTACTGTCTGTGTTTCAATACCTCTCAATACAAAATAACATGCTTGAATGCTAAAAAACAAACAACTTTAATGGTGTTCCTTAAAGGCCAGAGGGGAAGCCCGGAGGTTCTAACTCTACACAAAGATCTATAGGTAACTGAGGAAAGATGGGAATGGGAGAAGTGGTTTTCCCAAGGGAAGAGCACACCAATTGGTTATCCAATGGCAAAAGGTCAGCTCTGAAAATATGTATACAAGTAACATTACATGGACTGAGGTTATATTTAGAATGAATAATATATATATTCATTTGATATGTATTACCACATGGACACACATATATATGCATTTGATAACAAGATATTGCCTCTCATCACATTTCTGATGCAATATTGCAGTAAGAACACTACCTGGTAACAACTTTCTTGACATATGTGTTACCTTTATCCCTTCAGACTACCTCCTCCCATTTTTCATTTCATTAAAAATGGACAGAATCTAGGCACATGTATTTATGGGGTTCAAAATGATATTATGATTCATTAATACAATCTGGGATAATAAATACTTAATTTATATATTCACCATCTTAGTATTTATCACTTTTTGTTTTGAAGACATTTGAAATTTGCTTTTGGTGTTCAGAATTGACATGGATGTAGCCAAAAGGGAACCTTGAATATTATTGGTGGGATATGAATCACTGTGGCCATTGTAGTAAACTGAATGTAGATTACTCAAGCAACTGAATTACTCAAGAAATTAAATTATCATATCATCCAGGAGCAAGGCTCCTGGATAGTCACATGGAGTGTAGACAGCTCTCCTACACATTTATTTCAAATTTCATCCTTTTCTATTACAAGTGACCAATGATCTGTTTTTATAGTTCATAGATGATGCTTTAAAACCTTTGTTAAAACTCCAGAATGTTTTGTTTCCTAAATTCTTAGTTTTGCTTTTAAAATCACATCTTTTTGTTGTTGCTGCTGTTGTTTTTCACCCATATTCCTGTTACATCTCAGTACAGATTGTTATGACAAAAACAACCAAATTGTGAGTAATTGGATTACACAAATCATACACTGTCATTTTGGTTTATGAGGCTTTAGTCTTGCACATCAAGAGAGATTTGAAATGTTTTCTCTTTTATCTTTTTTGTCTGTGTAAAAACTAAGGCTGCAAATAATAGCATTCTGTTTCTGTTATAAGAGGTAGTAAAATAAGCCACATAAAATTCAAGTTGAATTTAAATTAAATTAAAATTTCAAAACATACTGGTTGGTTCAATTCATCTTCTACTTGAGTAACTGGGTCCCTGCTGATGGGTGGAGGTGATTATTGACTTTTATTCTCAGAATTGAAAAACTGGAGCTTCCACTACTTTCCACAGCAGCACTGATGTGGATGGATGTAGGACAGGCTTTATTTTTTATACAGCTGTCACATCTGGACTGGTATTCCTGTAGATGCCATGGCTACATTCTTCTCACATAGTAATGTTTGCATTTCTATTTTTCAACTAATTAGCACATCCATTTTACTTTATGTGTCTAAATTCTCCTTCTGATAAGAATATACTATATACATATACTAGTTACATATAAGGTACCTAAATACGTATGACATAAAGGCAAACAAAAAAATCTCCATTGCTACTAGAGGACTTGTAATGTTTAAGAGTCCTTGCTAGGTCCAAGGTTGTAGCTGAAACCTTACTTGTAGCACTTGATCTATAGAATACTTTAGATAGCTTCATATTGATTATTAGGTTCTTGCTGTAAGGAACTCTGCTGTCTCTGTCAAAACATATGGGACCAATAAGTTTATGGTGTAACAAGGTATCAGGAAGCTTAAAAGAAAAGAGGAATCCACAGTGTTCAGAAAAAGTAGTGTGGCCTCCCACAGGCTTGTAGAGCAGTAAGGGTTTCCTGGCTTCAGATATAAGGCTTCCAATTTCCCAGATATGTTAACATTGACATGTTTCCTGGATTTTCTGTTCTAACAAGATATATTTAAAATTTCCTCACAGTTATGACATGGAGTAGGCAATGTTCGCCATTAAAATTTGCCCGCAAAAATGTGACCAAGGCTTAAAAAGAGAGAACCTGAACATGACAGTTGAGCAATCTATGATTTGGAGGTGGTTCAGTGTAAGTTCACAGAGCAAGAGTATTTGAGTTTCTATTGATTTGCTAAGACTATCAGGTAGGGATAAGTCAGATGTTGAACATGAATGATCGTTAAGTCTTTCTTGACACTGATAATCCAAGTAATTTAAAGGAAAGTGCTGGAAGTGAGGCCAGAAAGGAAGGAATTGGGTTGTTTAAACTGTTTCTCAGCAGTTTTGTATGTGTCTGATAGATGAGGAAGTATGAAGAGGTTGCAAGCAACTAGTCAAGATAACACTTATGATTCGAACTAAAAGTATTTATGACCACGTGGTAAAGTTATATAATGAGACTAGGGGCATAGAAAATAAATTAGGAACTTTTGATGTAGTCCAGATGAGAATCTACTATTTGAGTAAAACTAATAACATCTAACGTTTACTCTTTAACCCTAAACACTCGTTAGTTTTCTATACCTAAAGGCATACTACCCAAATTGCAAATTTTTGAGACAGAAATGCATTTTTAGCCCATTTGATCACCACAAAATATAAAATAACCGATAAGCCCATTAATTAGAGGGTATCTGTGATGGCCGTTGTTAACTATCAGTTTGACACAGTCTAGTATCACCTGGGAGATGAGTCTCTGGGCATGCTTGTGGGAGATTATCTTCATTACATTATTTGATATGGAACAACTCATCTTAATAGTGGGCAGGACTCCATCCTGGGCAGGGTTTCTAGACCGTACAAATGAGAAAGGACATTGAGCAAAATATGAGCATTTCTCTCTCTGTTTCTAGATTTGTGGATACAACTTAACCAGATGTTTTAAGCCCCCGCTGCTTGACTTGCATGCTCAAGGACTATACTTAGAACTGTGACTCAAATAAACCCTTTGTCCCTTCACTTGTTTTTGTTTGCTCTTTTGGTGTAGTAACAGGGATATAAAATAAGAAAGTATTTTATTAGGATATGGTACATCTGTGGGTACGGTGGTATACAAGGTTATACAAGGACATATAAGGACAGAGAAGTGTAACTATGGCATGATCAATTTTGGGCACTTGGAACCAGTGTTAAGTCTTTATTCTATTTTATAAATAAGAAATAAAAACAACCATATTTATAGTTACTACAAGTTACTACAGAGTTATCTTATATGTTACCTGCCCTAGTAATGTTATAATCATTTTTGCTAGAAATCTTTGTTTCTCCTTTTTTTGAGATATATATGTGATAATATTATATAATATGTATATATATGCACATGCACACTCACATACACTGATTTACTCATAGTATTTGTGTATATGGCAAGTGATCTATGTATCTATCAGCTCATAAGGATATAACATGGCTATAATTCTTTTTCTGTCGGCATGTGATTTAAGCTAAAAGTGTTGAAAATGACTTCTTACATCTCTATGTGAACTCCAGTACTGCAACACTCATTATCTGTCATTCAGTCACCATTATTCCTATAATCTGGAAAATGCATTTGTTATGATATTAAGCAAAATATGATACTAAGCACCTTTTGGGGAGCATAAAGTTTTTCAACTTCTGATCTATTATAGTTACTTAGCTATCCTCTTGGGAAACATTGACTTTCAGAGCTGTGTAGATGTACAGTACTGTTTATTATATCCCACTCTATTAAGTGGAAACTGCATTTTCTAGATGAATATCAACAATTTAATAAACTTACTTAAGCATTTATTAGCTAAATCATTTGTTGCCAGGCCCTGTTTTTGTTTTTGTTTTCAGTGTGCATATATTTTCTCCCACTGAGATAACACTTCTTCACTTTCATCCTTTTTTTCTGCTGACACTCAAGCAGTAAGAGTTATGCCATCCAATCTCCAAGTGCAGTGTTTTACCTTTTCATCTGCCTGGCAACTTTGCTTGAAATCAACATACTAATCTTGGCCCATAACAATTGCTTGATTAATCATTTGTCATCTATCTCCTACATGCTCTCTCTGTGATTGACATTGTGTGTGACTTCAAAGCTAATAAATTATCTTTCTTCCTGAGCCACAGAATCTTCATTATACCAAAAAAATTCACTTTTCTGGTTTTACGGTTCTAATTCCTCTCCAGAGTCATTGTAACTGAAGTAGGTCATGGAAGAGAACCTGGCAGTCTTTCTCTCACTGATTCATTCATCCACTATGTATTTCAGACTATTTTGTGTGAATCACCATATCATGAGAAAATGAAAAGTTTTATCAGGATATTTTTTCTAACACTGAAAGGATTTCAAACATAGGTACATGTGTAAAAATGAATGCACATAGCTATGTACAAAGAACCATTGCAAAAGCCTACCCCACTCTCTTTCAGTGTAGGAAGCTTGGTATATTTAACATCAATCTACTCCTACATCAGTGACAGTGTCTCATCGTAGTACTTAATCCAGTATAGGGATGGCCATGCTAGTATTTGAACTTGATTCCAGAATCCTGCAGGATTTTCATTGGTTAAAGAATGGAGGACCGTTTAGACAGGAGAAAGTGGGTTACGAATCGTGGTGGGAATCACAGTACTCAACAGAACTAAGTTTAAAGAAAACAAGAAGGAGTATATAGGAGTGCTTGGAGGGAGGAAAGATAATATAAAAAAATAAAGAAAATAATTTAAAATTTGCAACATAATTTAACAAGTAATAAATGAGGTACACATTTTGCTAATAATTATGAATAGTTAATAGTATTTTTCTAAGAAGCCACAGTCATTTTTTTCTTAATTCAGTTCATATTTAGATAGTTGGTAGGAACATGGTGAAATTATTAACTCCATCAAAGAGATATTCAATGCTGTTTAAATTCCATTTTAGTTTAGAAAATAAAATGGTGGTTATTATAACTGTCTTATTAATACAAGTACTGTGATACAAAAACATAATTTTTGAAACAATTCATCCATTTAGGAAGTGTTTCAGTTTCTTTTATATTGCTGTGATAAAACATAGCAAAAGAAAGCTTAAGCTTCCAGGTCCCAGTCCATCACAGAGAGAAAGCCAGGCAGGGACATGAAGGAAGGCAGACTTGCTTACTGTTCCTCACTGTGTAATCTCTGACAGAGGAACCCACCTTACAGCCAAGAATATTGGTCATGTGGATTTTCTACTTGTTATCTAGCTTGGAGGACAAATAGGACTCGGCTAACTTTCTTAGAAAATGCTGGTCCACCTGACCAGGGAATGGTGTTACTCACAGTGGGCTGGGCCCTCCTACATCAATTAATAATCAAAAGAATCACCCACAGCCAAGCCCATGGGCCAATCTGATCTAGGCAATTCCTCATTTGAGACTCCACTCTCCAATGACTCTAGCCTGAATCAGTTGAGATTTTTAAAGTTACTCCTTGTCAGGTTGACACACAAACACTTCACTTTAAACCATAACTTTTCATTCCTTCCCGAAGGCATGATCACAGGCCAAACTGAGACTCCACTCACAGAAAACTCTATGCTATGCCAAGAGTAAGAGTTAACCAAGACAGGCAGCAGGTCTGTTTTAGAAATGATGAAGTTAATGCTTCCAGAACTTAAGTAGCCAGCCAAACACACAAACAGTATAACAGGCTGGGCTGGATATCAGTGACAGTTTGCACAGTTTACATGAGGTTCAGTGTTTAACTTCTGGAGAGCTTGCCTAGGCTACACGAGGCTCTGTATTTGATAACTAGCAGTGAAAAAGAAAAGGAGAAAGGCAAGAAAAGGACAGGAAATAGAAGAGATGAACAGAAGAAAATAAATATTGTTTAGATGTTATATTGCGTGATATATACATGGTCTCTCTCTCTCTCTCTCTCTCTCTCTGTGTGTGTGTGTGTGTGTGTGTGTGTGTGCATAAAGCCAAATAATTGCCTTGCACAAATTATATTTTTGTGTTTCCAATTTAAATAGGATAGTAAATGATCAAGAGGAGAAAATATGTATATTTGCATTTTTAAGGAACTTTACTAATGACAGACAATATTAGTGCTTATTTACTACAGTGTCAACAAAGGGGAATATTTGCCTTCTTGCCCAGGAGAAAATATAAAGAAAGGAAAATGAAAGTAGATACAGAAGTTGTCTGACCCATCTAACTTTTTCACAGTTCACGGGTTTATTTGTTCCCAAGAATTCATTGTGAATCTTATGTATCCTAGGTTGTTAGAGTCAAATCTTCTGAGTTTCCCTCCACTGTCCACTCTGCCTTCCATTTTTAGCACCTTAAAAGATTGAATTTTATGTATTTAGTCACATTACACCTACTGTCTTCTCTTGAAAATATCCTTAGCTGTGACTGAATGTATTTAAAACAGCCAGTTTTAGCTAAAATAATGCCTCAGAGCAGTAATTGCTTCAGTCTCAAGATGGTTCTGCCTACAAAGCCCTCTGCCTTCCTGGCAGTCTCGTGTGATGTATATTTCCTATAGACACCCTTCATCCATTGCAGATAATAGACAAACCACTAATGAAACTGTTCAGTAACTGCTACCAACAGATACATAATTCAAGTAACTTAGTATTCAATATATTTCTTTTACTTTGGAAGAATATGAAAGCTAGTGCTACTAAGGAGACATGATTGCATGAATTACAGAATACATATAAAACTAGATGCATAGCAAAGAACATGCTATTAGTAGTTATTTGAGGAAGTTGCAATTACAGATGATTTTCCTTTTCATTTGCATAATTTTGTCCTAAGCAACAATGTTCAAATAAAGTTTGTTGTTCCAAGGGTATTGTCTTACTTATTGTTCTATTGCTGTGAAGAGACATTATGACCAAGGCAACTCTCACATAAGAAATGATTTAGAGGGTTAGTTCATAATCACCATGGTGAGAAATGGACAGGCATGATGCTGGTTCAGTAACTGAGAGCTTTACATCCTGATCCACAGGAAGCCAGCAGCAGTCAGAAAGAGGGCAAGACTGGGGCCGGGCTTTTGACATCTCAAAGACTATTTCAAGTGACACACTTCCTCCAATAAGTCCACAACTCCTAATCCTCTAATCCTCAAAGAGTTCTACTCCCTGGTGACTAAGAACTGCCATATATGAGCCTATGGAGGCCGTTCTTATTCAAACCATCACAGTTATGGGTGTTTTGAATGCTTTATGAAGGCTTTTAAAACATCACTGTAATTCATGAGTATATATTAAAAAACTAGTAAAATTTAATCTTACACACATGAGTAAGTTGACACCAATATTTTTGTAGGCATCATCTAGAGACAGAGAATGTATTGTTTAAATACTAAAATGATACATGAGCAATCTTTTAATAAAGTTACAATAAGTGAAGATGAAATGTGACCATGGAAAACAAAAAATTCACATATGAAAGGGGGAAGACTTTTCACAGCAAATTTAAAGGTTCATGCATTAATGGGAAAAGTGGGTAGCTACAGGAAATAAGATGTACAAAACCAAGCATGCCCAAGTACTTCTAGAAGCAAGCATTTAGGCATGCATATGGTTGATCTTGGTTGGAGGTATAATTTAATCAGACCAGTAAAATCTCAGGGAAGATAGGCAGAGAAAGAGCACATCAGATGGGCAGAGAAATATGAGTATCAGGTAGGTGATAAACGTGCCTTGAAAATGGGTTCTATGCTTTCTACCTTCAAGTAGTAGATTACATTTGTTTGTGGATAGTTTGTTGTTCTAGATTCACAGAGTGAGCTAGTCAAAGGTGTGGTAGAGCATGCGTGAAGTGTCAGCACTCTGGAAAAGGAGGGTGAAGTTTATGAATTTACCAACCAAATGGGATACATTGGTAAGATCATGTTTGAAAAATACAAATAAAATAAAACTCCAAACACCATGGCAAATACAAAATATATACAGAGTAAAGTATAAATTTAGTGGGGTACATTACAGGCAAATTTTACCATTGCATAGAAATGACATTCATATCTATTTTACTTTTGTTGCATCTTGTTAGCAAATAAAAATGTGTATCTAGAACAATATATAAGAACTGGTGCTTATAAATTACATATGGATAATTTTTAATATATTAAATAATTTGGACATACCACAGAGATATTAAAATCAAAGTTTGAAATATAAATACTACAACTTCATTTTATTTTGATAAATTAAAATATATTTATTATTTTATTTGAAAAATATCATTGGCCTTGCAAGGTATTGCATTGGGTAAAGGCACCTGTCACCAAACATCAAGCTCTGAATTTGAAGCCCTTAAATCATGTGGTGGAAATGGACTCCCCAAAGATAACCTCTGACATGGACACCCATGCACACTCATACACATCCACACATGCTCCATGATAGTGGTGTGTGTACATGCATACACATGCACAACCATGCACATTTATGCACACTCATGTACACCCACATGTACTCCATGCTAGAGGTATATGTATGCATGCATACACATGCAAACCCACACACATTCATGCATACAAAGAAAATAAATAGGAATAAAATGTTTAAAAAGGATACTATTTTAATAATCTTATTTTTATACTCTGTTAATAAGGCTTAAACACAAACTTTATAACATGTGTTCTTTCTACTCATTAACATTTTCTGAAAGAGGAATGTAGTTAAATGTGTTTTATTATTTTTTAAATTTTCTTATTTTTTGAGATCGATTCTTGCTCTTGTTGAAGCGAGACTGGAATTCACTATGTGCCCAACTTAGCTTTAAACTCTGGCAATCTGCAAAATTCAGCCACCGCCAAGTGCTGAGATGACGTGCTTGAGCCACGATGCCTGGAGTTGATAGTTTGTACATATGTACATATATAGCTTTAACTTGCTTCAGGGTTGGTTTTAATGGCCATCAAAGCCAAAGAATGCTCCAAAAGTTTCCTTGTGTTTATCCAGTCACCTTGATCCTTTGTTTAAATTGCTATTCAATCTTTCTTACATGGCTGTAAGAATTTCTTGTCCCAATTCTAGGTTAAAATATGATTTTGAATATTATTTGCTTTCATTTTTGAAATGTGTGTCTCTGTTTCATATGAGACCTGTACTTCAGTGGTACTATGATGGACAATTCACAAGAACTAATTTTCAGAATGTTTTCTTTTTCTGTGACAGGAGTTGTTTTTTTCAAAAATAAGTCTGTGGGTAACATATTCCCTACAGGAGGCTGGAAAAATAGGGGCAGCAGTTAAAAGAGAGTACTCCTTAGTGGGTGAGTTTAATTCTCTGCACCCAAGTTAGATGAATTGATGGTATGTAACTCCCACTTCAGGGGGAATATGATGCCTTCTTCTGGTCTTTGTGGGTATCGCAATCATGTGTACTGACTCCCCACAGAGATGTATGTACATACATACATACATACATAATATATACATACATACATAAAAATAAATCTTTTTTAAATGTCACATATAATTTAAAAGAATGGAACAATTGTATCTAAATACCTGCTACAAAATGCATAAAAAATTAAATTATTTGGATGGAAGGTAGTGGTGCACTTGGAAGGCAGAGGCAGCAAATCTCTGAGTTTGAGGCCAACCTGGTCTACAGAGTGAGTTCCATGACAGCAAAGGCCACACAGAGAAACCCCGTCTTGAACTGCCCCCCACAATATACATCATTTTATTCTTACCTTACATTTTGGCATATTTAGAATATTGTACTTTAAAAACTTGCCAACTATTTTAAGTAATTTGCCTTAGGTAAACAGCAATGTTTTGTCTTGAGCATAAAGTTTTCATAGCTTTCTTTCTATTTCAATATTTTTGGATCAATCTAGAATTAAAGTCTTGTTTGTTAAAAATTATTTTATCTCTATTACATATTTAGCACTCAGTTGATTCTCTTCAGTGACAAACTTTATTCATAGATATTGGTGACAAAAGTGTCACTTATTTATTTGAAAATATTTCACACCTTTCCAGAGCTGAGGTTATTAAATAATTTATTTTCCTTAGATGACATCTTTAAAATGTCATAACAGTTAGCATGCTTTTGGATTTAACCAGTTTTTCTTAAAGATTATGTTCATGTTTGTGTATGTGTGTATCTATGTGAGTATATTTCACATGTGTTCCGGCACTTGAATAGACCATGAGAGGCTAACACATCCTCTAGATCTTGAGTTACAGAAGACTGTGAGTTGTTGTTGTGTGTTTCCTGGAAAAACAGGGAGCCTCCGAACTTCTAAGCCATAAGCAGAGTTTTTCATGTTCAGTGTAAAAATAAAATGATCCTTGATTTACAGAGGTTACAAACATTCTTGGGGCATCATCCTCAGTATGTGAAGCTGGTGTGAAGGATATCAGCTGCAGAGGAATAGTGTGTCCCATGTAAGGGAAGCTAAAACATAGGGATGACTATCTGAATCGGTATCAGTGAGAAGCCCAGCTGGACATTCCATTCTCCGGTTCTTTGTCTTCAGTGAGTTAGGCTGAATGTCAAGATCCATGGACATCAAATCTTACAGCCCCTCTGCTCCACTGGACAATGTATATGGCACAGTTGGGTGCATAAGCAGACAGTCACATGCCAGGTCATTTTGTTGTTGCCTTTAGTGTCATGTAAAGTAATGAATATTTATTTTATCCATTGTGTTCACAGAACATCTTTCTGACAGAAGCTAGAGAAAATCCCATGAATTCCACAGATGAATGGACAAAGATAGTCCAGAAGCTCCATTTTCCACCTGTCATCACAAGGACAGAAGGCAATGCTTTATGAGTAGTATTCAAAAATAATATTAATTTTTAAGACATTATGGTAAGGGAAGCAATATTCGTGTGCATGCAATACACAAACAAAGACATACTGTAAACAGCAATAACAACAGCAAAACAGAAAAATAATCAGGAATGCAATAGAGGTACCGAAAATTATTTCTCTGAATATTTATGTATAAATACATAACAGATGATCCAAATCAATGCACCCTCCACAATACTCTGTTTTTATGTTGAAATTTAAGGGGTTAACTGATAGTTTATGAGCTTAGAAGGAGAAAGAGTTATTACCACGACACCAGGTCAGATCTGTGTTAGATTTTTATGCCCATGCTATCACAACTGGTATTAGGATAAAAACACTGCAATATAAAAATGATTTAAAGTAATTAATTAAATGGTAGGCTTCATGGTGTATGCCATTTTATCTTAGAATCTGACACCTTTACATGAACACAATGATCCATTTACTGAGCTGTTACAGTCCCACTGTGACCAGAGCTTACCCACTGGGGAGATAAATGCTTTTCAATTATTCAAGAATTGTCTGGAGACCCTATGAAGCAGAGAACAATTAAGAAATAGATGATAAATCTAAAGCATAGAATCAAATGATGGGCATCAGGGATGAAAATGACAGTTGTCAGTAAAGCTGAGGATTAAAATCCTCTTCATTTTATCCCAGCCTGTTTGTTTATTTTCACTTGAAATGAAGTCTGCTAACTCCCTGAGACACTTTGAAGTCACCAACTCCTGCTGGTAAATCTTTACCATTCTATTGATTTCTTCACACACACACACACACACACACACACACACACACACACACACACACACGCACGCTGTAAATATCAATTTAAATATCTAAATTCTCTAGAACGAAGAAGACTCTGTCAATGCCCAAACAATGATGGACTCACACAGCTGGCTTAGCAGCCTGGATGGTGAGGTGCTGACAGTTTGAGTTGAAGCAGAAAGGAGTGGTCCGCACAATATACGCCATGAAGGTGTGCCTCTCACTTTTTATATGATTTTCAGTGCTTTCTTATGTTTGTTTGTTTACAATTATTGTGGTCACTAAGGTTAAAATAGTCTGAGGTAATGAATTTCAGGATTTTATAGATTTTTTTCCTTAGTGTTGGCATTGTTACTCTCTAGAGCATGAGAAGAATCCTGCAGAGAAGGACCTAGGGATGGGAGAGCTCCTCGAGGCCACCCAGAGTAGCTGACTTTATTCAACTGCATTTCAGAATTATAGATTGCTTTCCTTTTCTTTCTTTTATTGAAAATAGATGTTTTCCATACAATATATTTTGATCATAGTTTGCTTTCCCAATTCCTCTGAGATTCCTTTCATGTTCCATCCCATAGGATTTCATGCCCTTTCTGTCCTGTGTTAGAAAGCAAACAGACATCGACAGAATAATAATAAAATAAAAGTAATAAGACAAAAAGAACAAACAAACCAGACTATGACAAAGAAACAACAGAAGAATGGGAGCCAGAAAAAAGCACAAGATGTATGTGTAGACAGAGAGACATGCGTGTTCATACACACAGGATCCCATAAAAATCACAAAGTCTGAAACCATAATATATACACAAAGGACCTTTAAGGTTAAAAAAAAGCCCTGTCAAAAATCTCATGAGACAAAGAACCTATAAAGATGATATTGAGTTGGTTTTGTGCTGGCCATCTACTGCTTGGTGTGGGGCCTACCGTTAAAACTGGTTTCTATCTGCAGTGAGACTTTACTGAAGAGAACTGATTTTTGATTTGTAAGTGGCTATCTGTAGCTAGAGTTTTCCGCCTTGCCCACAGTCAGGACAAATCTTTGTCACCTGCCAGTCCCACAGCCACTCAGACCCAACCAAGTAAACACAGAGACTTATATTGCTTACAAACTGTATGGCCGTGGCAGGCTTCTTGCTAACTGTGCTTATAGCTTAAATTAGTCCATTTCCATAAATCTACACCTTGCCACGTGGCTGGTGGCTTACCGGCATCTTCACATGCTGCTGGTCATGGCGGCGGCTGCAGTCAGTCCTTCTGCCTTCCTGTCCTTTTATTTCTCCTCTCTGTTAGTCCCGCCTATCCTTCCTGCCTAGCCACAGCCGATCAGGTTTTATTTATTGATCAATCAGAACAACTTGACATACAGACCATCCCCCAGCACAGCCAAGTGCAGACCATCTCAGACACCTGCACTCAGGCCCATGGTCCTAATCATCCTCTATGCGGACCTGCTGGGTAACGCCACAAAGAACCCAAGAAGGGCTCCCACAGGACATACAGAACATCCCACAGCAGCTATCAATTGCCCATAGCTTCTGAGTACGTGCTAGGAGCCCACCTGGAGCAGACTGACAGAGGCCTTGTATGTTGCCACAGTCTCTGAGAATCTATATGTGCCTTGCTCCTGTGTATCTAGAAGGCACTGTTCCTTTGGTATCCTCATCCTGCTGGCTCTTACAATCAATCTTTCTGCTTCCTCTTCTGCAGATTTCCCTGAGCCCTGAGGGGAGGGATGTAATGGAGACACCCTGTATTTAGGGCTAAGTATTCCAATGTCTCTTATTCTCTGCACATTGTCCATCTGTTATACTCTGTAGTTGTTCTCATTTCCTGCAGGAGGAAGCATCCCCGATGATGGCTGAATAAGGTACTGATCTGTGAGTAAGGCAGAATGTCAGTCGGAGTCCTTATTGTGACATTCTTTTAGCAGAACAGTAATATTTGGTTTTCCCCTGTGTCACTGGCCTATCTGGTCTCCAGCTCTTGGACATTCAAGCAGTGTGGGATATTGGTTCCATATCACTGAGTGAGCCTTAAATCCAATCAGATATTGGTTAAATATTCCCAAAAGTTAATGCCACTATTGCACCAGTGTATCCTGTAAGTAACAATTGTATATCAAATGCTTTGTAGCTACATTGATGTTTATCTTTCTACTCTGATAGCATGCAGAGAACCTTCTGGTACCATGAACACTAGTTAGCAGAGGGGAAAGCTCTAGGTAGGCGCTGACTAAACCTCTCCATGTTCAGGTTGCTGTGTGTCATCTTCAACAATAGGTCCTCACCATCATTTTGTGGGGAGCAAACTATAGTCTTATCAATAGCCTGAGTTGTTTGGAGGCTTTCCTCTAGATCCTTTGGCCAACAACTCAATTAAATGTAACCCAATTCCTGTACTGGAAGCTTCATTTGGTGACAGATGTCTGTCCAGTTGGGACTCTGTTTCTTCCATTATTTAGTAATTTCATTCAGATTGCTGTTATATGTGTAATATTTTAGGAAGCTTCTACCGTATTAGTTTTCTATATGAACCCACTAAAGGTCCTTAACTTTAGCTGTCCCTTCCTGTGTTCCCCCCGGCCCCTTCTATCCTCACCCTCCTTTTTGGATCCTCCCATCCCCGGCTCCCTCCATTCATCCATAACTATTCATTCTATTTCTCCCTCCTAGGGAGATCCAACCCTCTCCTCTATTCCCTTATCTATACATGACCTCTGTGGTTAAATGCTTATTGAAGACTTAACACATAGCATCCACATGTGAGTGAATACTTACCATATTTGTCTTTCTGGGTTTGGGGTACCTCACTCAGGATGATTTTTGATAGTTCAATCCATTTGTCTGACTTTCATGATTTATTTTTTTTAAAAGCAGAGTAACATTACATGTGTAAATGTACCACATTTTCTTTATCCATTTTTCTTTTGATGAATATCTAGACTGTTTATAATTTCTGCATATTATATGAGAGGATCAGCAATGATAATGGCTGAGCAAGTGTCTCTATAGTAGGATGAAATTTCCTTTAGATTTATGCCCAAGAGTGGTTTAGCTGGATCTTAGGGTGGATCTATTGCCAGCTTCCTGAGGAACAATCATCCTGATTTCCATAATGGCTGTACAAGTTTGCAATTCCTCCAGCAATGGATAGATACATGTTCTCCTTACTCCACATGCTCACTTTCATGAGCTACCATTTATTTCATTGATCTTGGCCATTCTGAATGTGTCAGATGATATCTAGAAGTAGTTTTTATTTGTATTTCCCTAATGGATAAGAGTGTGGACCATTTCTTTAAGTGCTCATGCATATGAGTTTCTTCTTTTGAGAATTCACTGTTTAGATGTTTATCCATTTTAAGTGAATTGGGTTTTTATGTCTGATTTTTTGAGTGCTTTATATATTTTAGATATTATTCCTGTATTGGATGTGCAGTTGGTAGGAATCTTTTCCCATTCTCGAGGCTACTGCTCTGTGTGAATGATGATTTCCTTTGATATACAGAAGCTTTCAGTTTCATGAAGTCCCATTTGTTAATTGGTGTTCTCAGTTCCTGTGCTATTGGTGTTCTGTCAGAAAGTCTTTCCTTTTGCTAATGAACTTGAGACTATTCTCCACTTTCTCTTCTATCAGTTCTATGTATCTGGTTTCATATTGCAGTCTTTCACCCACTTGAAGTTGAAGTTTGTACAGGCTGATAAGTATTTATCTATTTGCATTCTATAAACAGACATTCAGTTTGACCAGCAACATTTGGTAAATATGCTATCTTTTCTTCAGTATATATTTTTGTCTTTATAGAAAACCAGGTGTCTAAAAGTGTATTAACGTATGCCTGGGTCTTCATTTTCTTTTTATTGATCAACATGTATGGTTTTATGCAAATACCATGCTTTTTATATTGCAATAGCTCTGTAGTACAATATGAGATAGGGGCTGGAGATACCTCCAACAATTCTTTTATTATTTATGATAGTTTTAGCTATCTTAAGTTTTTTGTGTATCCATATGAAGCTAAATTTTTTCTTTTCAAGTTCTGTGAAGAGTTGTAATGGAATTTGATGGTGATCACATTGGAGCTGTAGATTGATTTTAGTAGCATGGCCATTTTTACTATGTTAATCCTGCCAATCCATGAGCTTGGGGGATATTTTTGTCTTTGGTATCTTCTTCAATTTCTTTCTAAAATGTCTTAAATTTTTTATTATACAAGTATTTCCCTTGCTTGGTCAGATTCATCCCAAGATATTATATATTTTTGATGCTATTATAAATGATACTGTTTCCCTGTTTTCTTTCTTAGTCCATTTGTCATTTGTCTATAAGAAGGCTGCTGACTTGTATGTATTAATTTTGTATTCTACTTTTTTGAAAGTGTTTGACAGCTGTAGAAGTTTACTGATCGAATTTTCAGGGAGGCTTTTAGGTATACAATGATGTGTGTGTGTGTGTGTGTGTGTGTGTGTGTGTGTGTGTGTGTGTGTAGCATGAATCTTAAAAGTTCTTATTAATAAAATCAAACCTGAGGCCAGTTATTGGGGTCAATGCTGGTAGATCAGAGAGACAGAACAAGCCACAGCTATCTCACCTCATCAGTTCCTCAGCTGGTCTTGTTTCCTCAGACTGAAGGCCTCTGAGTCCTCATCCAGAATGAATCTCAGCTGAACTGTGTTGCTCCAAAGCCTGAATGCTTAACCAGCCAAAATATGAACCAGCCTCATGCTTAAACAGCCAAATACTTCTAGTTTCTGGTCCTCACGCCTTATATATCTTTTTGCTTTCTACCACCACTCCCTGGGATTAAAGGCTGGCTTTCTGGGATTAAAGGCGTGTCACCATGCTTGGCTATTTCCAATGTGGCCTTGAACTCACAGAGATCCAGAGGGATTTCTATCTCTGGAATGCTAGGATTAAAGGTGTGAGTGCCACCATTTTCTAGCCTTTGTATCCAGTGGCTGTCTGTTCTCTGACCCCAGATAAATTTATTAGAGTACACAATATTTTGGGGAACACAATACCACCACGTGTGTGTGTGTGTGTGTGTGTGTGTGTGTGTGTGTGTGTGTTAATAGCTACTGTTCTTATAGTGTTTATTCATTACTCCTAAATGTAAATCAAGTCTTTACTTGACTGCTTATATTCCTGCCATGATCAAAATAGACTGCTGGCTGGGTGATGATAGTACATGTCTTTAATCCCAATACTCAGGAGGCAGAGGCAGGTGGATCTCTCTAAGTTGGAGGCCAGTCTGGTCTACAGAGCTAGTTCCAGGACAGTTAGGGCTATTACACAGAGAAACTCTATTTTGAAAAGCCAAAAAGAAAATAGACTCCTGATCTTATTTTTTATTAATTTTTGTTCATTTATTTTACATACCAACCACAGTTTCTCCTCCCTCATCTCCTCCTGTTCACTCTCCCACCTTCCTTCTACCCCGCCCATCTACTCCTCCATCTCTATTCAGAAAGGGGCATGCCTCCCAAGGATGTCAAGAAAGTATGGTGCATCAAGTTGTAGTACATCAAGTTTTATACTGGAAATTGGTTAGACATCAGAATCAATGATGACCATTCTCATGATCAAGTAAATGCCTTTTTTTTAATGCTTCAGATTTCATAAAACACTGTTTATTTCCTCTTTTTTTTAAACATGGTAATGTATATAGCTCAAATTCCAACACATATTTATGCTTTTGATAAATTTGTAATCTGTTTAAAGTTTGTCTTGTTTAAATACCTGCTGGGAATTTATGTATAATATTTATGCCAAGAGATCAAAATTTATAACAATTTTTATTTTTAAAACATTTTTTATATATCTGTATGTGTGTACTTGCAGAGTTTATGTGCAGCATGTGTATGCAGGTGCCAAGAGATACCAGAGGACATTTGATCTCAAGCAGCTGCAGCTAATGTGTCCTCTGGGAACCAAACACAGGTCCTCTGCGGGACAGGTAAATACTTTCTCTCCAGCTCCCTCTTTTTCAATAATAAAGTTTAATAACATTATTTTTCAAATTTAGTGGAAAACAGTGTCAGTGCTAGATCTTGAGTTAAGATGGATCAACCTTTCAAAATGTATTCAGAACTTCACTGTGGAAATGGAGGGCATTTATATCTTAAGATTTAGTAAATGTGGTCATTAGTACAAAATCATTTTGGTAGTTATTATTGGCACCAAGACAATTAAGGATTTATAATTTTCCGTTTTGCTTCGAGAGATATATGAGGGAATTCTCTTTTTATTTCTCATTGAACCTGACTGCTTGGTTGGCCAGGAACCAGAGTCTGTATAGCCTAGAGACCTAGGATAGAACCAAACATGATCATAAAAAAAGTCAATGAAATTAATCTTAAAGTTATTCTGCTACACTATTAGACAAGAAGCTAGTATAATTGTCATCAGAGAGGCTTCATCCAGCAACTGATGGAAACAGATGAAGAGACTCACAGCCAAACATTAGGTGGAACATGGGGGATGTTGCAGAAGCGGGGTGAGAGAATTGTAAGAGCCAGCCAGTCAGAGACACCACAAGAAAATACATAGAATCAACTATCCCGGTCTTACAGGGTCTCACAAAGACTGAAAGAACAACCAGGGACCCTACATGGGACTGACCTAGATATATGTTATGGTTGTGTAGCTTTGTCCTATTGTGGGACTCCTAACAGTGGGAGTGGGGCTGTCTCTGAAACTTTCGTCTGCTTTTGGGACTCTTTTCTTCCTACTGGGTTGCCTCATCTAGTCTTAATATGATGGGTCTTACTCCAACTTGATATACCCTGTTTGGTTGATATCCCTTGGAGGCCTGCTGTTTTCTGAAGGGAAATGGAGGAAGAATGGATGGAAATAGAGGGGAGGAAGGGGGGAGGGTCTGTGAAAA
Organism: Peromyscus maniculatus bairdii; assembly: GCF_049852395.1. Lineage (NCBI taxonomy): Eukaryota > Metazoa > Chordata > Mammalia > Rodentia > Cricetidae > Peromyscus > Peromyscus maniculatus. The sequence goes on from NC_134858.1 coordinate 2,346,520, forward strand.
GAGGATGGAGGGGAAACTATAGCAGGGTTTTTCTTTTGGGCCACCAAACAGCCCCCAAATCATGTCACATAAGACAATCAGTTAGGCTAGCATCTGCCATGCCTAGGAGTCTTAGCTGGGGTCAGCTTTATAGATTCCTGGGAGTTTCCCTTTCACCAGATTTGTACTTGACTCAGAAATGCTCCCTCTTTGCAGTCATCTCTTTTTGTACTTTCTGCCTCCATCCACTCCCTAATCAGATTCCTCATGTTTCCATCTCCACCCACCCTCAGTCCACACATGGGATCTCTTCTATCCAGCCACATCACTGAAGGGGTTTATTAGCTGTAGGAATTCCCTGGGAGAAATTTGGGGGATGTTTATGTATACTATTATATCATCTGCAAATAGTGATACTTTGACTTCTTCCTTTCCAATTTGTATCCATTTGATCCCCTTTTGCTGTCTTAATACTTTAGCTAGAACTTTGAATCCTGTATTGAATAGATAAGGACCAAGTGGATAGCCTTGTCTTGTTCCTAATTTTCATTGATTTGCTTTGAATTTCTCTCCATTTAATTTGATGTTGGGTGTTGGTTTTCTATATATATTGCTTTTTATTATGTTTAGATATGTTTATTGTATCTCTGATGTCTCCAAGACTTTTATCATGAAGGGGTGTTGGATTCTGTCAAAGGCTTTTTCTAAAGCATCTAATGAGATAATCATGTGGGCTGTTTTTTTTTTCTTTAAGTTTGTTTATATGGTGGCTAACACTGGCAGATTTTCCTATGTAGAACCGTCCCTGCACCTCTGGGCTGAAGCCTATTTGATCATGGAACATGATCTTTCTGATGCATTCTTAGATTTGGATTTCCAGTTTTCTATTGAATATTTTTGCATCAGTGTTCATGAGGTAAATTGATCTATAATTCTCTTTCTTAGTTGAGTCTTGGTATGGTTTGAGTATCAGAATAACTGTGACCTCATGAAAAGAATTTAGTAATGTTCCTTCTGTTTATATTTTGTGGAATAATTTGAGGAGTTGGTATTAGCTCTTCTTTGCAAATCTGGTAGAATTTTGCACTGAAACCATCTTTCTATTTTTTTTTTCTGGTTGGGAGACTTTTATTGACTACTTACATTTCTTCAGGAGATTTAGGTCTATTCAAATTATTTATCTGGTCTTTATTTAATTTTGGTATCTGGTATCTATCAAGAATTTTTTTTTTTAGATTTTCCAATTTTATGGAGTACAAGGTTTTTAAAGTGTGATTCAATGATTCTCTGGATTTCCTTAGTGTTTCTTGTTATGTTCCCCCTTTTGTTTCTGATTTTTTTAATTTGGATATTCTCTCTCTACCTTTTAGTTAGTTTGGATAACGATTGTTCTATCTCATTGATTTTCTCAAAGAACCAACTCTTTGTTTTATTGATTCTTTGTATTGTTCTCTTTGTGTCTATTTTATTGATTTCAGCCCCCAGTTTGATTATTTCCTGGTGTCTACTCCTGAGTGTTTGTCTTCATTAGGGTTTCTATTACTGTGGAGGGACACCATGCCACAGCAACTCTAACAAAGGAAAATATTTAGTTGTGGTAGCTTGCCTATAGTTCAGAGGTTCAGTTCATTATCATCATGGTGGGAAAAATGGCGCCATTCAAGTAGACATGGTGTTAGAGAGGTAGCTGAGAGTTCTTACATCTTGACTCATGGGCAACAGGAAGTTGTCTGTTTCATTGGGCCTGGCTTCATTATATATGATACCTCAAGGCCTGCCTCCACTGTGACACACTTCCTCCAACACCACTACACTTATTCCACTACAAGGCCACACCTCCTAATATAAGGAGGATACTTTCTTTCAAACCACCACAGTGTGTTTGCATCTTTGCTCCACAGCTTTCAGACATGCTATTGAGTCACTAGTATGAGTTTTCTTCAGATTATTTACATAAGTGTTTAGTGCTATGTAGAATATTTTCATTGACTTCCAGGAAGTCTTTAAGCTGTTTCTTCATTTCTTCCTTGTCCCATTGGGAGTTCAGTTGAGAGTTGTTCATTTTCCATGAGTTTGTAGGCTTCCTTTAGCTTGTGTTGTTGTTGAACTCCCATTTTAATCTATGATCATCTTATTAGATGCAGACAGGGTATTATTCTAATTATTTTGTATCTGTTGAGACTTTCTTTGTAACTGAATATGTGGTGAATTTTGAAGAAGGTTCCCTGAGGTGCTGAGAAGAAGGTATATTCTTTTGTGTTTGGGTGAAATGTTTTGCAGATATCTGTTAGGTCAAATTGAGCCATAATGACTGTTATTCTGTCATTTCTCTATTTTGTTTTGGTCTAGAAGAACCTGTACATTGGCAAGAGTGGGGTGTTGAAGTCTCCCACTATTATTTTATGGGATTTGATGTGCAATTTAAGCTTTACTGATGTTTCTTTTACAAATGTGGGTGGCATTGTATTTGGGGAATAGATGTTCAGAATTGGGATATCATCTTGATGGATTTTACCCTTTGATGAATACAAAATCTTCTTCTTCATCTTTTTTGATTAGTTTTTGTTTGGTCTATTTTGTTAGATCTTTGGATATGTATACCAGCATGCATCTTAGGCTTGTGGAATTGGAAATTTTTTTCCAATCCTTTACTCTGAGATAATACCTGTCTTTGATATTGAGGTGTGTTTCTTGTATACAGTAGAAGGATGGATCCTGTTTTTGTGTCCATTCTCATAACCTGTGATTTTTTTATGGGTGAATTGAGCTCATTGATATTGAGAAATATTAATGTCTGGTGATTGCTAATACCTCTTATGTTGTTGTTAGTGTGTATGTCTCTCTGTATGTGTGTTTCCCTTCTTTGGGTTTTGCTCATGTGAGGTTATCTATTGCTTTTTGTGTGATATTTTGTTTGTGTTCTGACAAATAAAGCTTGCTTGGAGTCAGAGGGCAGCCACTAGTTAACCAGAGAGGTGTGAAAATCTGTACAGAGAGGAAACAAGAAGTGATAAGGTGAGATGGAGATAGGATCTCAGCCCTTTTGTTGAGAGGAATGGAAGAGGTAGGAAGTGACTGTGGCTGCTCCCCTGCTTTTCTGATATTTCTGGTTTTTTTCTTTATTTTATTTATTTTATTTTATAATTTAATTTAATTTTACATATCAGCCACAGATTCCCTTGTTCTTCTCCCTCCCATACACCACTCCCCGCCTTTCCCCGAGCCCACTCCCCATTCCCATCTCCTCCAGGGCAAAGACTCCCTTGAGAATTGAGTTCAACTTGGTAGATTCAGTCCAGGCAGTCCCAGTCCCCTCCTCCTAGGCTGAGCCAAGTGTTCCTGTATAGGCCCCAGGTTCCAAACAGCCAGCACATGCACTGAGGACAGGTCTCGGTCCCACTGCATGGATGCCTCCCAAACAGATCAAGCTAATCAACTGTCTCTGAAGAGATCTGAATGCTGAATCTGGGGTGAGTAGGGGTAAGGGTAAATATGATCAAAGAGGGCCTGATCCAGTTGGGGGCTCCTCAGCTATTGGTTCATTTTTTATCAGTCATGAATGTAAATATATTATACAAAAAATGTATAAAAAGAACAGAATAAAGAAAAAACTAAGTTATTGAAACACACGAACTATGAACCAATAACTTAGTTTCTTCTGTATTCTGTTCTTTCTTTCTTTATTTATTTATTTTATATATTTTTTTTTATTTTACAATACAATTCAGTTCTACATAATAGCCACAGATTCCCTTGTTCTCTCCCTTCCTGCCCCCCTCCCCTTCCCCCCAGCCGACCCCCCATTCCCACCTCCTCCAGATCAAGGTCTCCCCCGAGGACTGGGATCGACCTGATAGTTTCAGTCCAGGCACGTCCAGTCCCCTCCTCCCAGATTGAGCCAAGCATCCCTGCATAAGTCCCAGGTTTCAAACAGCTAACTCATGAAACAAGCCCAGGACCTGGTACAACTGCCTAGATGCCTCCCAAACAGATCAAGCCAATCGACTCTCTCACCTATTCAGAGGGCCTGATCCAGTTGGGGGCCACTCAGTCTTTGGTTCATAGTTCATGTGTTTCTATTCATTTGGTTATTTGTCCTTGTGCTTTATCCAACCTTGGTTTCAACAATTCTCGCTCATATAAACCCTCCTCTTTCTCACTAATTAGACTCCCAGTGCTCCACCAGGGGCCTAGTGGTGGATGTCTGCATCCAGATTCCTCAGTCCTTGGATGGGGTTTATGGCACAACTATTAGGGTGTTTGGCCATCCCATCACCAGAGTAGGTCAGTCCCAGCTGTCTCTCGACCATTGCCAGCAGTCTTTTGTGGAGGTATCTTCGTGGATTTCTGTGGGCCTCTTTAGCTCTTTGTTTCTTCCTTTTCTCATGTGGTCTTCATTTACCATGGTCTCCTATTCCTTGTTCTCCCTCTCTTTTCTTGATCCAGCTAGGATCTCCCGCTTTCTTTCCCTCGACCCTTGCGCTTCATTGCTCCCACTCATGTCCAGGCTGTTCATGTAGATCTCAACCATTTCTCGGTGTCTTTCTTGGGGTCCCGTTTTCCAGGTAGCCTCACTGGTGATGTGAGTAGCAGTCCAGTCATCCTTGTTCCACATCTAGCATTCTCCTATGAGTGAGTACATACCATATTTGTCTTTCTGAGTCTGGGTTACCTCACTCAGGATGATTTTTTCTAGATCCATCCATTTGCCTGCAAACCTCATGCTGTCATTGTTTTTCTCTGCTGAGTAGTATTCCATTGTGTATATGTACCACAATTTATTTATCCATTCTTCAGTTGAAAAGCATCTAGGTTGTTTCCAGGTTTTGGCTATTACAAACAATGCTGATATGAACACATCTGAGCAAGTGCTCTTGTGGTATGATTGAGCATTTCTTGGGTATATGCCCAGGAGTGGTATAGCTGGATCTTGAGGGAGATGGATTCCCAATTTTCTAAGAAAGCACCATATTGATTTCCAAAGTGGTTATACAAGCTTGCATTCCCACCAGCAGTGGAGGAGAGTTCCCCTAGCTCCACATCCTCTCTAGCATAAAGTGTCTTCAGTGTTTTTGATCTTAGCCATTCTGACAGGCGTAAGGTGGTATCTTAGCATTGTTTTGATTTGTATTTCCCTGATGATTAGGGATGTTGAGCAATTCCTTAAATGTCTTTCAGCCATTTGGGTTTCCTCTGTTGAGAATTCTCTGTTTAGTTCTAAAGCCCATTTCTCAATTGGACTGTTGGTCGTTTTGATGTCTAATTTCTTGAGTTCCTTATATATTCTGGATATCAGTCCTCTGTCACATGTGGGGTTGGTGAAGATCTTTTCCCATTCTGTAGGCTGTTGCTTTGCCTTGTTGACCGTATCCTTTGCTCTGCAAAAGCTTCTCAGTTTCAAGAGGTCCCATTGATTGATTGTTTCTCTCAGTGTCTGTGCTACTGGTGTTATATTTAGGAAGTGATCTCCTATGCCAATGCGTTCAAGACTCCTTCCTACTTTCTCTTCTAGCAGGTTCAGAGTAGCTGGATTTATGTTGAGATCCTTGATCCACTTGGACTTAAGTTTTGTGCACGGTGACAGATATGGATCTATTTGCAGCCTTCTACACAATGATATCCAGTTATGCCAGCACCATTTGTTGAAGATGCTTTCTTTTTTCCATTGTACACTTTTGGCTTCTTTGTCAAAAATTATATGTTCATAGGTGTGTGGGTTAATGTCAGGGTCTTCAATTCGATTCCATTGGTCCACATGTCGGTTTTTATGCCAATACCAAGCTGTTTTTATTACTGTAGCTGTATAGTAGAACTTGAAGTCAAGGATTGTGATGCCTCCAGAGGTTGTTTTATTGTACAGGATTCTTTAGGCTATCCTGGGTTTTTTGTGTTTCCATATGAAGTTGAGTATTATTCTTTCAGGTCTGTGAAGAATTGTGTTGGTATTTTGATGGGGATTGCATTGAATCTGTAGATTGCTTTTGGTAAGATTGCCATTTTTACTATGTTAACCCTGCCTATCCATGAGCATGTGAGATCTTTCCATTTTCTGAGATCTTCTTCAATTTCTTTTTTCAGGGACTTAAAGTTCTAGTCATATAGGTCCTTCACTTGCTTGGTTAGTGTTACCCCAAGGTATTTTATGTCATTTGTGGCTGTTGTAAAGGGTGATGTATCTCTAATTGCCTTTTCAGTTTCTTTGTCCATTGTATATAGGAGGGCTACTGATTTTTTTGAGTTGACCTTGTATCATGCTATGTTGCTGAAGGTGTTTATAAGCTTTATCAGTTCCTGGGTGGAATCTTTGGGGTCACTCAAGTACACTATCATGTCATCTGCAAATAGGGAAAGCTTGACTTCTTCCTTTCCAATTTGTATCCCCTTAATCTCCTTATGTTGTCTTATTGCTCTGGCTAGAACTTCAATAAGTATGGGTAGAGTGGACAGCCTTGCCTCCTTCCTGATTTTACTGAAATTGCTTTGAGTTTCTCTCCATTTAATTTGATGTTGGCTGTTGGCTTGCTGTAAATTGCCTTTATTATGTTTAAGTAAGTTCCCTATATTCCTGATCGCTCCAAGACTTTTATCATGAAGGGGTGTTGGATTTTGTCAAATGCCTCTTCTGCATCTAGTGAGATGATCATGTGGTTTTTTTCTTTGAGTTTGTTTATATGGCGTATTACATTGATGGACTTTCGTATGTTGAACCACCCTTGCATCCCTGGGATGAAGCCTACTTGATCATGGTGGATAATTGTTCTGATGTGTTCTTGGAGTCTGTTTGCCAGTATTTTATTCAGTATTTTTGCATCAATGTTCATGAGGGAGATTGGCCTGTAGATCTCTTTCTTTGTTGCATCCTTGTTTGGTTTAAGAATCAGGGTAATTGTAGCCTCATAGAAGGAGTTTGGTAATGTTCCTTCTGTTTCTAATATGTGGAACAATTTAGAGAGTATTGGTATTAACTCTTCTTTAAAGATCTGGTAGAATTCTGCCCTGAAACCATCTGGTCCTGGGCTTTTTTTGGTTGGGAGACTTTTAATGACTGTGTCTATTTCCTTAGGGGTTATTGGACTATTTAAATAGTTTATCTGGTCTTGATTTAACTTAGGTATGTGGTACCTATCCAGAAAAATGTCCATTTCTTTTAGGTTTTCCAGTTTTGTGGAGTAGAGGTTTGGGCAACTGCTTTGAGTTCTGAAAAGGCTGATTCTGTAATTAGACATTTGCTAGAAGTTGTGGCCATCATGGGATGCTGTGGGATGTTCTATATGCTGTGAATGTGTTGCTTTGATTGGTTGATAAATAAAAAAGCTGATTGGCTAGTAGCCAGGCAGGAAATATAGGTGGGATAAACAGCATGTAATGGCATACAGGTAAAGCCAAAGAATATGTGGCAACATATAGATTAACAGAAATGGGCTGAGTTTAAGTGTAAGAGCTTGTCAGTGGTAGGCCTAAGCTAATGGCCAAGCAGTTTTAATTAATATAAGCCTCTGTATGTTTACTTGGGTCTGAGTGGCTGTGGACCAGATGGGACATAGAAAAACCTTCAGCTACAATGGGGATACCTGTAAGATTAAAACTGACAATGCTCCAGCACATGTCTCTAGTAAAATGAAACTTTTTTTAACATATTACAACATAAAGCATATTGTAGATATACCACACAAACCTACATGGCAAGCAGTTATAGTAAGATCTAATTAAATTCTAACAGATATACTTAATAAACAGAAAGGGATAATAAAAACACCCAGAGATAGATTTCATAATGCTTTATCAACTGTAAATTTTCTAAAAGCTAATGAAAAAGGAATAACACTTGTGGAGAAATATTGGATAAAGGAAAAAAAAACCTACTGAATTAAATCAGCCTGTATACTTTAAAGATGTGTTGACCCCAGAAACCAGGATATGTATTATGTTGGGGAAGAGGTTTTGCTTTTATTTGCACAAGAGAATAAAAGATATGGATACCATCAAAATTGACAAAGATTAGATTTGAACAAGACAGATCTCTTGATTAGAAGAGGTGATAGATCATCAACCAGCATGACTTTTCAATCTAAACTAATTTATGAGACTAATAAATGTTTTCCATTTGATCATATATAACTTGCCGAAAGGGAAACTCCTCAAAGTTAGAGTTGGGGCAGGGTTTAGTTTTTGTCTTTCCAGGTGAATGAAGGCATCCAGCCAAGGAATCTGAAGACCACTGGACAAATGAGACATCTGAAGAAAAAGGATGAATCTTCCAGAGAAAATGTCCTAAGAAAAAGAGTAAATTAGCCTATTGGTATATCACATTTCCAAGAGAATAAAATTTCATAAATCTTGCCAAATATTTATTTCTACTGCTCTATATAGACACATATGCAAATTGTCTCTTTTTACTCCCAGTTCAATTAAAACTTAAAGCTGGCTTTGGAGTTACAGTGTGACTATCTCCTTCTCTAACCCTAAACATGCTTGTAAAAAGGAAAATCCAAAATCTTACTCTCTCATGTCAGAAGAACCATCTGATATGGGACAGAAGAAAAATAAAAATTAAGGAACTATTCTACTGTCAATAATTTCATAATCATTTGGTTTTAATGTTTTGTCATAATATTAATGGTCAGGTTTCAGTCTCCATCAGGTAACTAAGAATTAAGTTTTTGTACTCTTGATGTACTTAACAAATTATGGTCCTTTAACCCCCTGAAGATGTAAATATATGACATTTAAAATATTAAAGTTTTCTTTTTCTTTTTCTTTTTTTTTTTTCGAGACAGGGTTTCTCTGTGTAGCTTTGTGCCTTTCCTGGAACTCACTTTGGAGACCAGGCTGGCCTCGAACTCACAGAGATCCACCTGGCTCTGCCTCCCAAGTGCTGGGATTAAAGGCATGCGCCACCACAGCCCGGCAAAATATTGAAGTTTTCTGCAGTGATCCATGACCATGCCGAACAATGACCTTTGAGGTCTCCATAAGGAGAATGGGTCCCCACAAGGATGATTCCATTGGGGGTTATGGTAATGCCACTAAGCTGATGAATGCCACCCAAAGATCAGCTTTGAACTACAAACTACTCAGGACAATTTCAAGGTGTTAGCTGAGATGGTCAATCCTTACAGATTAGCCTGAATTTGATACAAGCCCTGCATTTTTCCATTATACAGAGACTAGGCAACAAATGATACAGCTAGGTCTCATAGGACTTGACAATTATCCCAATTTTTTTCAGGGTCACCTAAAGATGCTGTCACCCCCAGACAGAAGGGAGTAATTTTAAGAATATAACACCCACATTCCCAAGAGGTGGGGTAGGTAGCTTCTGGCCATTCAGTGGGTTATGGTTATTTGTCATAATTTACGGGGGTTGGTTACAATTTGTTATTGGTAATGGTCAGGAAAAAAGCTGAAGAAAGGAGATTAGTTTTAAGGATCTTGTTCTGAAAAGAAAAAGGGGTGATATAGGATAAAAAGGTAGATTATTGAATATACTTTTAAACTAAAAAAGCAACTACTAGTTTTAAATATTTTACATTGATATGGATTTTTATATATTGATATGAACTTGAAGTTATTTTTCTAATACTGTATATATGTTTCTACTCTTGTTTAAGATATTTTTGTATATTGATAGAAATTTTAGGTTATATTTGTTAGAACATACTGTACATATGTTTCTACCCTTGTTCAAGGTGTTCTACCTACAGCTCATTTAACAATGTAATGTACATTACTAATCCTTGGAAGTTATTATTAACAACTCTTTAGGATAATAAAGAAATACAGGTTAATAGTTATTCATCTATTATAGTCAAACTTGGAGTCAGGTTAGATATGTTTTCATGATCAAACAGAGGTATATTTTAGATAGGTGGTCTTCAAACACTTCAGAGATCTACAGAGTATATCATTTAAATGTTTTTTTTTTTTTCCATCACAGGCAATTTATTTTGTTCTATTCATTCACAGTTAATACAGAAAATACTTGGAAACATTTCCATATAATGTTTGACACAGAAATCATCAAATAGAAGTATACAATGTTGACAGGAGGCAGTACATTTATAATTTATAACCCCAAATGTATTTATAAGTTAGAAATGGAAAGATCTACAAATGAAATTATGAAGGTTCACCAAAGTCATTTAATCTGTCAGTTTCTCATTCATTTTTATGTCTTAATAATATTCTATTGTATGAATAAGCCACCTTTTATTTCTCTCCAGTATTTGATAGCTATTTGAGTTGTTTTAACTTTTTTACTATTAGCAACACACTGCTGTAAGCCTTCATGTACATATTTCATAGGTGCACATTTTCAGTAGTTTGAGGATATATTCCTAAGGGTAGAATTGTTGAGTAACAGAGTAACAATGTTTTGCATTTTGACCAACCACCAAACTGTTTTGCCAAAGTGGCACACCATTTTACAATCTCACCAAATCCTTGTTTTTAAGGCTCTGATTTTTGTACAAAAGCATTCAATCATTCTGTCAGACCAAACCAGGAAAAGTAAGCTATAGTTCAGAGCTGTTCTATTCCATTTACTATGCAAAGCCATTCTTGGCGTTTGCAACTCTCAGCCCTTTTGAGTATTCTTGCAGTGTTCACCTTTTCCTCCACCACTTTTTTTTTCTTCTTTTTTTCTGGTTTATTCCTATCTATTACAAATGTATAAAAAATCCTCCATCGACGCAGCTGATAGCAGCAGAACCTTGAGAAATATACCTTTGGTTTGCCTCAGAAAAGGAACACATATTGTACTGTAAAGTTTATAAAATTGGCGCAAAACATTGTGATAATGTTACAATACCAGTTTTAAGAGTTCAGTGACTAATGGGGAGCTGATGGGATACATGCAGAACTGTGAAAGCGATCTCACTTAGCCAGCTGTACACGTAGACTGTAAATCTACATTCAGATCATTTCTGATCTAAGACTATCATCTCAGTTTATCTGTTGAGGTCAACCAGGAAACCCTAGAATATACCTTGATTTTTGCAAAAAACAAAATAGGGGGAGGGGTTTTTCAGCATTTCAGTCCACAAGTAACAGTATCCTAACAGGCAAAGTGTTCTCTCACTGTCAACATAGAATGAACTGCTGCTGGAGGTCAACTTGGGCTTTAATTTGCATTAGCGCTTACATGCATAGTAGTCCAAGTTGTTGACCTCATGACTTTAAAAAGTAACTCTAAAAAAGTAAAATGGCCCTTCTTGGAAGACTAAAGAAAGACATCCAGCCATAGTTGTAAAAAGTCTCATCAAAACAATATACCCTTTTATGAATTACACCCCAATTTAAAAAAAAAAAAAAAAAAAGTAGCCCCAAATAAGAAGCAGCTCTGAAAAAGAAAATATAACTTAAGATATTTGAAAAAAACAAGGTGAATACAGGTTCAAAAATAATTAAGATACATTTTCTTAAGGCTACCTAGAGTTAGGCTTTAAAGAATTCTACCATTTCAAGTTTACCACTAGTTACTAGATACCTATTTACAAACAAGATGTTCACCTTTTTTGTTCCTTTATCAAGAGAAAAATCTACCTTCAGATTATGAGGGTGGTGATGGGGAGGGACTAGAAAACAAGATTCAAACAATCCCATGTAAATATCACATTTTTCAAATGGAAGAACTCCAAACTGCACTAGAAGATCCAATCACTAAGACACTTTCCATTGAAATGATTTAAGTACAACTACATGGCACCAAGGTTCAGGCCTAATATAGGCCTGACAACCAAGTCCTTGTTTTCTGGAAGAAGGGCCTCAAAAGTCCCACTCAATTCCACATAACAATACTTCAAAGATCAATTAAGTTTTCCTTTCCTTAATATTTTTGTTTTTGACTTCTAATCTTAAAGACTAGATTAAAACTTAGCTCATTTCCCAGAAGGCATTGCTTCCCTTTGCTCTATGAAAGAGTCCACCAAGACCTCTTCCTCAAAACCATCTAGCCCCCAGCCTCCAGCCTGTGCTTTCTCAACATCCTGAAAAAGTAATGTAGGTAAAATATGCTCATGAACATTAAAACTAGTTGTTAGAAAGACGTAACTAGCTTTATAATTTAAGTTTTAGAACATAAATACTTGCAGCTTAATCTGCACTGACAATGATTGTCGAAGCCTAGAATTCAACATTTACAAATTCTCATTCACACACACAAGCCACACTATTTTCACACAACTTATGTCTTGAGAGAATCTTCTGCTTTTTAAATCTTTGGCCTCCCAGTCAATCCTAAGTTCAAGCAACTTTTCCGAGTTCTGGTAGTTACCTGAACCACTGAGGCATTGCCACAAGGCTTCTTCTCTTTTGAAACATCCTTTTTCCTCTAGATATTAGGATAGCTACGCCAGCTTGTTTCTTCTGTGGTGTATGTTGGTGTGGGATTATCTATTGCTTGATTTTTCATGGATGTGTTTAGCTTCTTTAGGTTGAATTTTCCCTTCTAGTGCTTTCTGTAGGGCTGGGTTTGTAGACAGGTATTGATTAAATCTGGTTTTATCCTGGAATATTTTGTTTATTCCGCCTATGGTGATTAAGAGTTTTGCTGGGTTGGCATCCGTGGTCTCTTAGTGTCTGCATGAGATTTGTCCATGATCTTCTCGCTTTCATAGTCTCTATTGAGTAGTCTGGTGTTATTCTGATGGGTTTACCTTTATATGTTACTTGGTCTTTTTCCTTTGCGGCTCTTAATATTTTTTCTTTGTTCTGTGTGTTTAGTGTTTTGATTATTATGTGGCGAGGGGACTTTTTTTTTGGATCCAGCCTATTTGGTGTTCTGTAAGCTTCTTGTATCTTCATAGGTATTTCTTTCTTTAGGTTAGGAAAGTTTTCTTCTATGATTTTGTTGAATATATTTTCTGTGCCTTTGAGTTGGTATTCTTCTCCTTCTTCTATCCCTATTATTCTTAGGTTTGGTCTTTTCATGGTGTCCCAAATTTCCTGGACGTTTTGTGTTACAACTTTTTTGTCTTTAGTATTTTCTTTGACTGACGAATCTATTTTCTCTATCATGTCTTCAGTGTCAGAGATTCTCTGTTCCATCTCTTGCAATCGGTTGGTTATGCTTGTTTCTATAGTTCCTGTTCGTTTTGTCAGGATTTCTATTTCCAGCATTCCCTCAGCATGTGTTTTCTTTATTGTCTCAAATTCATTTTTCAGATCTTGGAATGTTTCTTTCATCTGTTTAATTGCTTTTTCTTGGCTTGATTTGATTTCTTCCCATTTTTTGTTCATTTTTTCTTCCATTTCTTTAAGGGAGTTTTTAATTTCCTCTTTAATGGAGTTTTTCATTTCCTCTTTAAGGGAAGTTCTTATTTCCTCTTTAAGAGAGTGTTTCATTTCCTGTTTAAGGAAAGTTTTTATTTCCTCTTTAAGGTAGTTTTTCATTTCCTCTTTAAGGAAAGTTTTTATTTCCTCATTGAGGGAATGTTTTATTTCTTCTTTAAGGGCCTCTATCATCTTCTTAAAGTCATTTTTAGGGTTGATCTCTTCTGTTTCTTCTGTCATGGTATGTTTAGGTCTTGCAGGTATAGAATCACTAGGTTCTGATGTTGCCATATAGGTCTTTATGTTGTTGCCTGTATTTTTGCACTGGCGTCTACTCATATTTTCCTCTGTGTGGTGCAGGTGGTGTCTGTGTCTGAGAGTGCCTCTCTTGTTCTAATTTTTAGTCTTGGTTTAGTAGGGGTTCTTGGTTAAATTGGTGCTATTGGGCTGTTTCTTCAGGGACAGCTGATTTCAGTCGATGAATTATATACTTATGATTCTGGTGATCTGGTTTAGTGGCTGGGTAGCGCCTTCTTCTGTGTTCCCAGGTCACGTTTTGTTCATTTGTCAACTCCTCAGCTGATCTTGTTTCTTCAGACTTCAAACTGTAGGCATCTGAATCCTCTCCCAGATGGGTTTTAGCTGAGCAGGGTAGTCTCACCAACTCCTCCAAGTTGTTGGGTTTCACAGGATCAGCAGTTGGGCCCTGGGTTGTCCCCAAACAGAGTGCCCAGACTCGCCCTGGTTCTGACCCACGGAGATAACCTCTTCCCCAGGTGTTGGGGCTAGGGGCGTCCCCGTTCCAAGCTGCGTCCGCCCCTCTCCGTCCCTGGGCCTGTCCACCCCTGTGGCCCGCCGCCACAGGCCCACCTGGGTCCACTTGTCTCCGCCGCAGGGCCTGTATGTCCCTGGGTCTGTCTGCCTCTGCGGGCGGCCAATGGGCCTGTATGTCTCTGCCGGCTGCCACCGCGGGCCTACCTACCCCTGCCCGTCACTGCTGCGGGGCCCATCCACCTCTGCGAACTGCCACCAGGCGTGTATGTGTCTCCCGGTTGCCGCTGGGCCTGTATGTCCCTGTAGGCCGCTGCCACCGGGCCCTTCCACCTTCGCGAGTCGCCGCTGCGGACCCACCTGCGTCCGCCCGTTTCTGCCCAGTGGCCTGTCTACTTCTGTGGGCCGCTGCCGCTGGGCCTGAATGTCTCTGTCGGCCGCCACCGCCGGGCCCGTCCACCTCTGTCTGCTTATCTCTGCAGCAGGGCCTGTCCACCTCTGTCGGCCGCCGCTGGGCCTGAATGTCTCCACCGGCTACCGCCGGCCTAAATGTCCCTGTCGGCCGCTGCCGCCGGACCCATCCACCTCTGCGGGCCGCTGCCACAGGCCTACCTGCGTCTGCTTGTCTCCGCCATCTTGGATCTCTCTGATCTCCATTTAAATGTTTTAATAACATAAGTTTTTTATGACAATGATACATGTCTGTTTCTGGCAGCACCAATCTACTTCAGAGAAGATGATGGACATTGAAGGAACTTCATATGGAATTTACTTTCTTTGTGGAAAAACTTAGCTGCCAGGCAAGAAACTTCCCTTGGCTTAACTGCTGACAGTATGCTGTCCAAATTGGACAAGCAAGACACAAAACAAATTGACTGCTGCACTTTGCCAAGAAAAGGCAGGATAGTCCTTCAAAAATCCTACTTCACTTAATAGTCTGTAAGATATTCTAGGCCTGCAGGCTGAAGATGGATGCCCTAATGTTTCAGAGGAACCAAGGGTGAGTGTCCAGGCAGCCAGCTAACTGTTTCAGTCATTTCTTAATATTGGAAGTTGTTTGCTTTGCACTTCCTGTTTACTCAAATAATATATCCTTCTCAAATCTCTGATGGAGTTGAAGACTAGAGAACTAGTTATAGGTATAGTTTTCCTTTTTCAATTCAAATTTCAAATTCAAAAAGAAGACTGACAAATGAGGTTTAAAGTGTATAAGGTTGGGAGACATAAAAAAGATAGTTTGGTGTTGGTAATGCAAGTTAGGATAAAAGATAAATTAGGTACAACACTTTGGACTCACCAAGATAGGAGAAATAATGGAGTATTTCCTCTGAATTTGTCAAAAGCTAATGGACTAGACATTGTTAATGAAATTATTGCCTGTATATATTTGTTTTTTTATTAAGAAATTTTTTATTCATTCCATATACCAACCCCAGAAACCCCCTAATCCCCCCTCCTGCTCCACCCCAAAGATTCTCTCTTCTATCTCTTGTATTCTGTTGATTATGCTTGCATTTGTAGTTCCTGTTCATATCCTCAGATTTTCTATTTCCTGATGCTGGCTTTGCAGCTGAGGTCTTGCTGTCTCTGATCTCAGGGGTAAGGGGTGAGTAGATGCACAGTCAATGACACAGACTCTGGGATGTTGCAAGCAAGCTCTCATTTATTAAACAAAGGGCTGAGGTTTACATATATGTGTCTTTGATGGGCTCTGCTCCTGGCATTTCTTGGTTGGCCCTGGGGTTACACATCACCTTCCAGTTTAGAGCTTATGGGTCAGGTTTCCTCTGGCTAGAGTGCTCTCTGCACATGTCACAGCACTTTGTTGCTGTGGGATGTTCTGTATGTTAACTATATTGTTCTGACTGGTTAATAAATAAAACACTGATTGGCCAGTAGTCAGGCAGGAAGTATAGACAGGACAAGGAGAGAGGAGAATTCTGGGAAGTGGAAGGCTGAGGCAGAGAGACACTG
Source organism: Peromyscus maniculatus bairdii (assembly GCF_049852395.1). Lineage (NCBI taxonomy): Eukaryota > Metazoa > Chordata > Mammalia > Rodentia > Cricetidae > Peromyscus > Peromyscus maniculatus. The sequence goes on from NC_134858.1 coordinate 2,362,516, forward strand.
CCAGCCGCCACCATGACAAGTGAGATATAAGGTACCGGTAAGCCACGAGCCATGTAGCAACTTATAGACTAATAGAAATGGGTTAATTTAAGATATAAGAAGAGTTAGCAAGAAGCCTGCCATGGCCATAGAGTTTATAAGTAATATAAGTCTCTGCATGTTTACTTGGTTGGGTCTGAGCAGCTGCAGGACTGGTGGGTGAGAGAGATTTGTCCTGACCCTGGACCAGGCAGGACCAGCAAAACTTTAGCTACACTTTGTTTTCTTCATTGTTTCTATTTCAACTTTCATGTCTTGAACTGTTTCCTTCACCTGTTTAATTGCTTTTTCCTGGTTTTCTTGGCTTTTTTAAGGGATTTATTGATTTCTTTCATTTTTTCTTTTCCTCAATTTCTTTAAGGGAACTTTTCATGTCATCTTTAAAGGCCTCTATTATATTCATAAAGTTATTTTTAAGGTTGCTTTCTTCTGTTTCTTCTATGTTGTGATGTTCAGGTCTTACTGTTGTAAAACCACTAGGTTCTTGTGGTGCCATATTGCTCTTTATGTTGTTGTATGTATCTTTGCACTGACATCTACCCTTCTCTTTCTCCAATTGGTGCATGAGGTATCTGTGTCTGAGGGGACTTCTCTTGGTCCAATCTGTGCTGGCAGTGTCTGTGTCTCAGGGAGCCATGTGTGGTCCTATAAGAGCTCTTGGTTCTCTTGGTCTAATCAGGGCTAGCAGATTCTGTGTCTCAGGGAACCACTTAAGTTTCACGGGGATGGGTGGCTTTGAGGCAGGAAGTGGGTCTTACAGATTGCAGGTCCCTATGGGGGCGTGGGGATGCCTACTTGCTGGAATCTTCTCTGCTGGCTTGTACCTGGGACAGAAATGGGTGGGGGAAGTGGGGAATGTGTTGTGGCCACAGATCCTGGGTCCTAGAGACAGGACTTTCAGACTGGGAGAGGAGGCACTCACCTCTTTGTCCAATCAGAACTGGTCAATTCTGTGTCTTAGGGCGCCACTGAGTTCATAGGGGTGCCTGTATATATTTGTATATGGTTATTGTACTTTTTGTATATAGTTTTTCTATGTTAGTTAAAATCTTTGCTTTTTATTAGACAAAAGGAGAAAATGTGTGATATTTTTGTTTGTATTCTGACAATAAAGCTTGCTTTGAGTCAGAGCAGAGCTAGCCACTAATTAACCACAGTGGTATGGATGTATGTACAGAGAGGAGACAGGAAGTGATAAGGTGGGTCAGAGACAAGACCTTGGGCCTTTTCATCAGAGGAATGGAGAAGTGTGAAGTGTTTATAGTCCCAACATTACAGAGGAACCTTGGATGACTGTCCAGGTAGCAGCTCTTTATGTCATTTCTTAATTTTGAAAGTTGTTTGTTGTAAACTTCCTGTTTACTCAGGTAATATTATCCTTCTCAGGTCTCTGATGGAGTTAAAGACTAGGTAGCTACTCACCTGTTTCTCTGATCTTTTGGGTTTTTACCCTGATATCTGACTCATAGTTTTTATTGCTAAGATTAATTAGATTTACACATTATCTGCCTGTGTTTTTATGGGTGTAGCTACCTACCTTGAGTTGGAGTTTTTCTTCTAGTACCTTATGTACAGCTGGATTTGTGGATAGATATTGTTTAAATTTGATTTTATTATGGAATTTCTTATTCTCTCTATATATGGTGATTGAAAATTTTGCTGGGTATAGTAATCTGGGTTGTCTTCTATGTTCTCTGAGGATTTGAAGCACATCTGTCCAAGATCTTCTTGCTTTGAAAATCTACATCAAGAAATCAGGTGTAATTCTGATAGGCCTGCCTTTATTTGTTACTTGGTCTTTTATTCTGTAGTTTTTAATATTCTTTCTTTATTCTTTAAGTTTTGTGTTTTGATTATTGTAGATATAACCATCTTGTTAAATAAGAAAAACAGAGCCAATGCAAAGATGAAAGCCAAAGAGGTCAGAGCAATAGCTAAGAGCTAAAAATCTTGCCCTTCACTGCCACTGCTGTCCTTCTCAGCCAGAGAGCTACTTCCTGTGTGTTTGTCTTTATATAGACTTTTTGTTCTGCCTTCTCATTGGTTGTAAACCCAACCACATGACCTCCTCATCATTTCGTGTCTATACAGACTTCCAGGTCTTCTATGGTTGGTATTGAGATTAAAGGCGTGTGTCTCCATACTGGCTGTATTCTTGAACACACAGAGATCTGCCTAGCTCTGCCTCCCATGTGCTGGGATTAAAGGCATGAATCACCACTGCCCAGCTTCTGCTATGGCTTGCTATTAACTCTGATCCCCAGGCAACTTTATTTATTAACATACAAATAAAAATCACATTTCAGTACAATTAAAATATCACCACAGATTATTATGTGGCAAGGGGACTTTTTTTTCTGGTCCAGTCTATTTGGTGTTGTGTAGGCTTCTTGTGCCTCAATAGGCATATGGCATATCTGTGTTTATGTTGGGAAATTTTTCTTCAATGATTTTATTGAATGTGGTGTCTCAGCCTTTATGCTGGGATTCTTCTTCTTCTTTTATTCTTATTATTCTTAGGTTTTGTATTTTCATAGTATCCCAGATTGTGTTAGGAATTTTTTAGTTTTAATATTTTCATTGACCAATGAATCCATTTCCTTTATTGTGTCTTCAGTGCCTTAGATTCTCTTTTCCATTGCTTGTATTCTGTTGGTGATGCCTGCATCTATAGTCCCTGCTTGCTTACCCAGATTTTTTGTTTTCAGAATTCCCTAGATTTGTGTTTTCTTCATGGCTTCTATTTCCATTTTTAGGTCTTGAATCTTTTCTTTCACCTGTTTGTTTGTTTGTTGGCATTCTTGCCATTCTTTAAGGGATTTATTGATTTCTTCTAATTTTTTCTTCCTCTTTTCTTCCATTTCTTTAAGGGATTTTTCCATTTCCCCTTTACAGACCTCTATCATCTTCATAGTTATTTTAAATGTCATTTTCTTATACATCAACTGTGTTCAAAATTTGGGTCTTATTGTCATAGGGTTGCTGGGTTCTAGTGGTGCCATATTGCACTTTCTGTTGTTGACTGTGTTCTTCAACATGTGTTTAGGCATGTGGATTTGGGATGATTAAAGGGCTAGGTGTTGGTTCCTGCATTTGTCCTTGTTGGATAAGTGTTATGTTCTTTTGTTTTCTATTTGCTCTCTGGTTTTCTGGCCTAAGTGGCCAAGGGTTCTGGTGACTTATGAGTATTCAGGTCCAATAGGGCATCTCCACTGGTGTTTTTGGAGTCTTGGGTCCCTAGATCCAGCCTGGCCTTCAGTAAAGCTTAAGTATTCTTCAAAATTTATAGACCAGAGTATGGAACCAATGGGAGGCAATGATGTTCTTCTGACTGGTGTGGACTGTAACTAGGCATAATGGGTTCTACAAGAATCGCAGAGAATGTCTGGCTGGGGGAAGGATGATGATATAAAAGGGAGTTGTTTAGCTGAGTGGGTCTTGGGGGATAAGAATCCAGGGGTTACAGCAGTCCAGCTAGTAGGTAGGTCACTCACCTACTCAGTGACTGGTAAGGATTGCACAAGAGAAATGGAATTCCAATAGAGTTGGGGCTAGGGCCCAGCAGAAGTGCTGATACTAAGATGGGAGAGGGAGAGGCATAGGATGTGTCCTAGGGCTTAGGGTTCTGAGATTGGGGCAGCTCAGCTGGGAGGTGGGTCACTCACCTCTTTCCGACAGGTGTGGGCTGACCTTCTTCTGATTTGTGTGACATGCACCTATTCTGATTGGTGTGATCTACATTGAACAGCTGAAGTTTCTTGAAACTGGTGTGGTTTTCATTGGTTCTGGCTAGAGTGTACCACTCCTGAGTGATGGAAGTCCACAGAGGTTGGTGGCAGCACCCAACAGCAGGGCTACTGACAAGCTGGGACAGCATGGGCAGACAGGTCACTCACTGGTTCTGGCTGGTGTGGTTTGCTGCTGAGTGGCCAAAGTCCTCTGAGGTTGGAGTTAGGGCCAGTACTGGGGCCATGGATAAGCTGGGAAGGTGTGGTCCTGGGGAAGAGACCAGGGGAACAGAATCCCACTTATATGGTCATTTTAAATGATGTTCAAAGACTTTATAATCTCATATAGATGAGAAATGAGGTAGAATAGGACATTCAAATTACAGCACATGTGTAACAGAAGTAGACAGAAAAAAAAGAGTGATTGTTAAATAAATTATACTTTTATAGATGTCAGTTTTACTTTCCTTTTGTCTTTAATATTTAAGGCAATTCTAGGATTTTAAATGTTTAATATTTTACACACATGAAATATAACCATGATATTTTAATTGAATTTGCTTAAAAAATAGTGAATGTGGATTGTCACTTTGTCTTCTCTAAAGAAAAATGACATACTTTTGAATTGATATCATAGAGTTATTCTATTATTTCTGAGAAGGTACAATTATTTAGGTAATCTAGATGGTATTATGTGGGAGCCCGTTCTCGGGTTCCTCATGGCTTTACCCAGCAGGTCTTGGCGTCTCTATAAAAACCCAGATAGTCGGGACCCATTGGAAAGGGTTCCAGGGCCTCTCGAGGCTATCCTTTATTTCCTATCTGTTTATCTCCGCAATAAATCCTTCTATCTAATACTTCCTGCTGATTGCACTCAAGAAAACTCTGGGGAGCTGTGGGGGTGGTGGGTAAACGTCCCACAGAATGGTGCCATGAACAGGGACAGGGACTAAAGAAAAAAGAAAAAAAAGGACTAAAGAAAAAAAGGGGGAACAAAAAAAGGGGGGACTAAAGACAAATGAACAGGGACTAAAGACAAAGTAATAGGGACTAAAGATAAAGGAAAATAATAGTTTTATTACAGAGTTTTTTGTGAAAGTGCTTTCAGCCCTGCCAGTGGAAAGGCATGCCGGTGTTATGAAAAAAATATATTTTATACATATGTTTTTTGGGGAGGCAGGGGTTTTACCCTTGAGAGAAATGAAAAGCAGACTGGAAGGATGTCCGATGCTGCAGCAAAATTCTCTTCTGTCAAAATTTTCTATCTTCTATCCCTTTCTCAAATTCTACCTGTGAAAAATAAGTATAAGGTATAGGGTAGTAATATAGTTTAGTAAAAACTTAGTAGTGTAAGATTGTGTAGGAAAAAGTAAGGCAACTAGACAGAAAAACTCTTCACTTTGGGAGCTATAAACACACACTGGGGGAAAAAAATCTTTCTTTGGGCTTTACGGGTAGTAAAAAAGCTCTTCTCTGAGCTTATGGGGAAGAAAAAGTTTCCTATGGAAGCTTTTGACCTGGGGATAGCTGAAATGCCAAATCCAAGTGGCAGGAGAAAGTGTTTTCTCCCTGAGGCAAAAAATGGGGGTGTAAGAAGTCAAAGTTTAAAGTTCAGAAGTTTTGGGAAAAGTTGGTCTTTCTCCTGGGGGAAAAAAAATCTTTCTCTTGAACTATAAAGCTTTTCTTGGAAAATTTGGGGTAAAAAATCTCTCTAAAAAGCCTTAATCTTTCTCAAAAGCTCTCTTAAACTTAAAAACTAAAGCCTTTAACTTTCTTTCTCAGAAGGACAAAGATTAGAATCACCTGAAGATATTAGTATGGGGACCACCTGTGATTAGCTCTAAGGGAAAACAACAAACCTCTTAAGACAGCAAAACCCCTCTAAGTTCTCTTTCAAGCTTTAACAATCCTCCCTGCAATGCAGGAGGCAGGGACAAGTTCCTAAAAACCTCTTCTAAGCTGTTTCTTCAAGCTAGTAAAAGACAGTGGGTCAGAGTACCCTGAGGGGAAACGCTTGGGAGAGTGTGAGTAAAGAGCTACAGAGAGCCCAAAAGGGCCAGAAAATTTACCTGAGAAAAGCAAAAACGCCAAGCTTTTCAGTTAGAGCCGAGCTGAGGCAGCAAAGGTTTTGAGTGAGCATTTCAGAATGGAAAGGTGCTCCTAATCTTCCTAATGCAAAGATCCCCTGAAGCAATGCAAACTGTTAGCATTGTATCCTCCCTTCTGACCAAAATCCCAGAGGCGACTGGCCAGCGTCTCTGAGTGCATTTCGGGGATACTAGGGTTCCTGCATTGGTAAACTTCCTGGAGCACAGAGCTGAGGCAGGAAGGTGCAGGACCCAGGGGAAGATTGCTAATGATCAAACAAAGCTAAAGGCGGTGGGAATGGCACAGTTGTCTGCTTTCCTACAAGTCCCGGGTTGATAGGTCCACAGCTGCAAAAAGAAATCTGAGAAAAGCTTTCTTATCAGAGTAAAGACCTTTCTGGGAAAACAGTAAAGCTGAACTGTGTCTGAAGCAGTTGTGAAGCTGAGTCAGAACACTGTCTGGGGAAAGAGCCCAGCCAGGGCAAGACCGGACTATCTAGGAGTAGAGCTTTCTTTTCTGTCAGAGAAAGCACCTCTTTGAAAAAAGCTTTGTTTCAACTGACTCCCTGAGATGAGGGAGTGAGCCCTGAGGGGTGATTGCCTCTGGCATAAGCTCTGTCCTTGAGCACCCAGACAAGCAAACACAACCATTGGGGGACTGGGCCAGGTGAAGGCCTGATGAGGCAAAGCACCTGTCCTAATGGGAGTTTAGAAATGGCAAAAACCTCCCTTGTTAAATTTTTCAGTATGTACGTAAACCACACAGACCCCGAAAACAGAAACGGACAAAAAGCCTCTACCCTCAGTACTAGGGAAAGCCGCCGCTCTAGTGTCGGAAACCGTTTCTGGGGTAGAGGGGATAAATTGAGACCAAACTGGGAACTGTCTGGGAGAAAGACTCTGAAGAAACAGAGAAGGGACAAATACCTCCCCCAGAAAAAGTATGACCTGAAAAAGTTGCTAGAATTGGAGGCAGATTCGGGGGGAGAAAAAAAGCCCCTACCTCCAAAGGGAGCTAGCAGAGGTACAGAGCCGCAGATACCTGAAGCTCTGCATCTGGGGAAGGAAGGAGCAAGCAAAATGAGATAGATCAGTGGGAGAAAAAAATCTCTGAAGGAGCTATGGAAAAGCTCTGTTGTACATGATCTTGTTTTTCATTGACTGGCTAAAACAAACACAAGCCCCGAGGAAAGTTTGCTATCAGAAATGCCAGCCTCAATGCAGGCTAACGAGGCAGGTGCGGTTCTGATCCAGGGGCCAGTGTCAAATGAAGGAGAGACACCTGTTGAAGCCAGCTGAGGAGAGAATAGGAATCTCCCAATGTGCCAAAGCTGAAAATGTAAAGTGCTTGTTCAAATCTCCCGTTGCAAAAGCCAAAAAACTTAGTTCAAATCTCCCGGGCAAGAATTTGTAAGCAACTCTGGTAAAAGAGAACCAGTTGACTCTCAGACCCAAAAAGAACTATGGGAAATGACTGATAAGGGAAATGATATAAGGGACTGATATGGGACTGATATTATGGACTGATATAAGGGAAATGCATTCTGGGAAAGGTAGTTTTTCCGCTAAAGATGGCGACATTGCCCTGAAACACTTTTGTCAGCTTGAAAATACATTCATGGTAAACTTAAAATACAGCTTTTAGAAGAGTAAGGAGGAAAATCGTCTAAATGTCAGTTCCAATGAAAAATTGAAAAGATACGGAACTAGGTACTTCGCGGTTTGGGGCTCAATTGGTAAAATGCCTTATTTACCCTAATAGCTGTGCAAAGTTTTTACGGTAGCTGGATGACAGAAAGCAAACAAGCCACTTTAAAATCCTTAAAACAAGGGAAAACAGTTTATACACTGAATGTTGTCTTAGATATGAAGAAACCTATGTTGAAATTAAAAAAGTTCTTTGCCTTTTGAACAAACTGCCTGCAATGAGTAATTCCTTTGCAAATCTAATAAAGAGACAAGAAAACAGGCATTCAAAAAAGAAATGACTGCTTTATAGATGGGAAACAAACTTCAGAAAATCTAGCTGTCTTACAAAAGAAATTGCTTCACCTGAAAGTTCCTTATAAGAAATCAATGCTAAATATCACCGCTGCTAATAACATCAGGAGTTAAAGCTAATGAAGTGAAAATACTAAATCCTGAAACTCAAGTGAAATGGAAAGATCCCTGCTCAGGATTATGGGAGGGTCCAGATCCTGTGTTAATATAGGGTCGAGGACATGTTTGTGTTTTTTCACAAGAGGAGAATGAAGCTCAGTGGTTACCGGAGCGTTTGGTAAGGAGCGTGGAACTAAGGAAGGTCAGCTCCAATGAGGTTCCTATAAAGGAACCAGAATGAAAGTGGCTCGATTAGTATTTCTGAGGTTTTGTCACTGGTTAATGCAAACAGTGAGGAAATAAGAGTTCAGAGCTGTGCCGCTTTTGGCTTTACTAGCTCCTTTAGAAAAATACCTTATATCACCTAATAACTGTGCAGTATTGGCGAAGAGCTTTACAGAAGCTAAAAACGGTAATTTCACCCTCAGCATGAAGTGAAGTTTTTCTGTAGAACAAACCAAAAGTGGTGCTGTAATAGAAACATTTGTCTGAATTGAGGCATTTAGGGGAACTATTATGAATTTGGGTGAATGGACAGCCTCTAGTTAAAGACTGTCTACCGCTGACAGTGCATCTCTGCAGGTCTGGAATGGCTGAGAGAACTGGCAACTTTGGGATGTGGCTTGGTCTGGAGAATGTTACAATCCCCTAGCAACAAGTATCACAACTCTATAATGACAACACTCACTAAATCCCAGTGCTTTATAACAAAGCTGACTATAAACTCTAAACTTTAGAAATGATGTACGTACTTCCTGTCTAGTTAAGATAATCTTTCTAATAGAGATGGTGATAATAATTAAGAGTAAGAAGTAGAAAGACGAAAATAAGATAAGCGAGTTTGTAAAAATTCTGTCTTGTTAGATCTGTGTTAAGAAATCTTTAGGTGTTTGCTTAGTTAGATATATGCTAATGGTAGCCTATATAAGTTATAAGTTTGTAAAATAGATCTATAGAGTTCCTTTAAGAATATAAGCTTGTAAGAAGTATCTAAGGTAGTCTTTTTTTTTTTTTTTTTTTTTTTTTTTTTTTTTTTTTTTTGGTTTTTCGAGACAGGGTTTCTCTGTGTAGCTTTGTGCCTTTCCTGGAACTCAATTGGTAGCCAGGCTGGCCTCGAACTCACAGAGATCCGCCTGGCTCTGCCTCCCGAGTGCTGGGATTAAAGGTGTGCACCACCACCGCCCGGCTTCTAAGGTAGTCTTAAGACGTGTAGTAACAAGCTTGTAAGATGCTAGTTGTAAATGTAAGTTTAAATAAGAAAGATGATGGAATGAATATAAATATATAAGAATTAATAAGCAATATATTTGCTAAAGTAGTTCTGTAGTTTCCTCAAAGTATAAATAAGTAGATGTTAATATGTTGTATGTGAGTTTGTAAAAATGTGTAAATGTTGAGTGAATTTATGCTTAAACACATGTTATGTGAGTTTGTAAAAAAGTGTAAATGTTAAGTGTGAATCTATTCTTAATGTATATGGTGAAAGAACCCGAGACACAGAAGGTTAGTGCCCCAGTAGACTGCAAAGTAGGCAGTCTGAATGGTTTCAAAAGCTCCAGAAGCTAAGAATGGCGGACACCAGAACCAGCACAAGGCATTCGCAGCTGAGATCCATGGAAAATCGATCCAACACAGAAAAACCTGAGCTAACATCAAAAATGGTGCGGTTTAGAATACTACTGTACCTAAAAAGGTCTCTGGCTTAAGAATAAAAGTTCAGAGACGCTTGTCTGAACAAAATTTATTAACTGCAAAAAGTTTTGGTTGAAAAATGTCTCTTCATATTTGGAAGTGAAAGCCTGATACCAGAATTTTTCTTGTTTGAACTTTTTGAACTTAAAAATGAGATAAAATTACAAAAAGATTTTGGTTATGGATTTCTCATATTTGGAAGGCTAGTACCAGAATTTATCATTTGAATTTTAAGACTTAAGTGAAATAAATAGAGATTTCATTGCAATGGGACAGTTTTGAGTAATGACCTAGGAACGGTTTTCTGGAATTGGGTTAAAAATGGAAATGTTTAAATGAAGAAATGTATTTCTAGTTAGAATCAAGATGCAATTTTGTGTATGCATATATGCTTTATTAACTGGTGATTTATTAATTGTTTTGTGAAACTGTTTATGTAAAAATGGAATTACTTATGGAACTGGTTTTGTGTTACAAATGGAACTATTTAAACAGAAAAGTTTGGGTTTTCTAAGTAGGCTTGAGATTTTGCTTAAAATTATAAAGAAAAGAGAGAGTTAATATTCCTTAGTCTATTTAATTTAAATTGTTGTTTGAGTGGATTAATGTCATGTTTTGTTAGTAAGAAATGCAAATGGGGTATACTAAGAGACTACTTTTAAGGTGTGTAAAGAGTTTTATTAAGAAACTGCTTTTGGATGTTTTGCTAAAAGTTTTCAAAGTGTTAATGGTTAGATTGAAAATATTGCTTTTCAATATGGGTTTGTAGGAATTGTATAAGTTTGTGTTCCTCTAACTAGGTTTGAGTTTTTGTTTAAAAATTATAAAGAAAAGGAAGAGTTATGAGATTGAATTATGTTCGCAGAAACCTATTGATATTAATGCACCCTGGTTTTGTGGAGTTAAGGAAATATTTAAGTTTGATGTGAATACATCGAAGTTTTTCCTATGTTAACAAGAAAATTCAAATGATTGAGTTAAAGTTGTAAGACAGAGAAAATTGTTAACTATATATAGCACCATATATGCTAATTCAAATGGTTCTGTTAAGAGTTTGCTTTGAGTTGTAAGATTGAGAGAATTGTGACTATGTATAGCAATATTTATGTTAACCTGTTAATGGTAATGATGAAGCTAAGGGATTCTTTAAGTTTGTAGTCGCCTTAAGAGTTTTTGGTTTAGAAAGGGCTTGAGACAGCTAAGACTGCTGTAGTCACCTTGGACCTAATTCAAAAGAGAAATGCCATCTATATCATCCTCTACTCCCATACTGGGAGGTGTAACAGCTATAGAGATTGCTATAAGCCATTAATAGTTTTTTTTTATATATATATTAAGAAGGGGGGACCTGTGGGAGCCCGTTCTTGGGTTCCTCATAGCTTTACCCAGCAGGTCTGCATAGAGGATTATCAGGACCACGGGCCTGAGTGCAGGTGTCTGAGATGGTCTACACTTGGCTGTGCTGGGGGAGGAGGTCTTTTGCTCCACCCCTTGGCATCTCTATAAAAACTCTGGGCCAGAGATAGTCGGGGCCGTTGGAAAAGGTTCCAGGCCCTCTCGAGGCTATCCTTTATTTTCTATCTGTTTATCTCCACGATATTCTCCACAATAAATCCTTCTATCTAATATTTCCTGCTGATCGCACTCAAGAAAACTCTGGGGAGCTGTGGGGGTGGTGGGTAAACGCCCCACAGTAGTATTGACTTTTAGATTCATTAAGATTTATTCTATATATTAGAATGTTTCTTAATGCAAGTATTGGATGGTACATATGCTGTATGGCAAACACAAAAAAATGAGTTTTTGCAAATGAGTGTTTTGGTATATGTTTAGTTGTAATATTCATGGATATCTATAATTTTATACTTTCTGTAAAATGGAAGTAAAAAAAAGTTGTCAAGAAGAGAGAGTAAGATGTGCTAAAAACCTGAGTTAGGAGGAACCAGGATAATTTTCTGAAATTAATGTCTAACAAGCTAAATGGTCTAGATTTTTTGTTGATGTCATTGTTTTGTTTTACTTATGTGTACGTAGGTCACTTGTTTGAAAGAAATTGGTCCCCAAAAGGAATGGCACCATTAGGAGGTGTGGCTTTGTTGGAGTGGGTGTGGTCTTGTTGTAGTAAGCATGTCACTGTGGGGGTGGGCTTTGAGGTCTTCCTCAAGCTTCATTCCGTGTCAGTTGACTTGCTGCTGCCTTCTGGTCAAGATGTAGCCAGCACCATGTCTGCCTGCCTGCCACCATGCTCCCTGCCATGATGATAATGAATTGAACCTCTGAAACTGTAAGTGAGCCACCTCAACTAAATATTTTCTTTATAAAAGTTTGCCTGGTCATGGTGTCTTTTCACAGCAATAAAAAACAAACTAAGACAGATAGTGGTACCAGTAGTGGGGTATTGTTATCATAAGTCTGATCATGCTTTTGTTTGGAGGAATTTGGATTTTGGTACTTTGGGTTATGAAAACAGTAGTTTGCTTTAAACACTGCTTAATAGGTCATACTTGTAGGAACATGGAGGACAGTGGTGCTAAGAGTTGTTTGAACTGTTTGTGGCTCAGTCAAGAGGTTTTAGAGGAGAAGAATTTTAGTATATTGCTCAGAGATTGTTCTTGTGGTGTTTTGGTGAAGAAAGTGGCTGCCTTTTCCCCTTATCTGAAGAGTCTGTCTGAGGCTAAAATGAAGTTTTGGATTGATTCTCTTGGTGGAAAATATTTCAAAAACTGCCTAGGATAGACTCTATCATGTGGTTTTTAGTGGTAACTCTAATGAAGATTTATAAGGAGCAAGCTGAGCAGGATAAATTTAAAAAATGTAAATTTTGAGGCAATAAAGAGCACCAGGAAGTGGAAAGAAGCCAAATCCTATGTTCAAGGAGAAAAACAGATTAAGAAATGGAGTAAAGACAATGGTGACCTCAGGGCAAGCTCTCACTCAGCTAAGGTTCCAACTTGTGAAAAAGAACTAAAGGAAATATTAGAGCTGGGTAAGGTGGAGTACATCTTTAATCCCAGCACCAAAAAGCGAGGGGATGGCAGATCTCTGAGTTTTAGGCCATCTTGATCTAAAGAGAAAGTTCAAGGATAGCCAAGCTTATGCATTAAAGGAAAACAGAAAGATGGTGTAGATGTAATTATACAAGAAGGCCATGTTCCAGCCCCAGTAAGCAGCAGAAGTTATTAGTTCTGGCCACATGGTTCTGACTTTAGAGCTAATAATAGAAGAAAGTAGTTATGGAATAAAGCCACTGAGGCCAAGCGTGTGTCCAGGGTATGCCTGAATGGAGGCTTGTAGAGAGACCATTGCATGAAACTGTGAAGTTGAAGCCTGGATTGTCTTGGAGAACCCAACATGATATAGATGCCAGAGTTGTGGGATACCTGCTGAGGAGAGCTGCTAACAGAGAATGGTATCAGCCCAAGAGAAAAAAAATGTGTTGTAGTCATCAAAGCTGAATGGAGTTGCAGGTTTGGAGAGAATTTCAACATCAGACATGAAGATACAGCATGTGGAGTTTGTCCAGCTGGTTTTTAGTCTTGTTTTTGTCCAGCGTTTTCTCACTATGCTCCCTTCCCTACATTTTGGAATGGTAATATTTATGCTGTGCTATTATATGTTGGAAATATGTGATCTGCTTTTTTATTTTAATTTTACAGGGTATCACAGTTAAGAGATTACATGATTCTCAGAAAAGACTTTGGATTTTGGACTTTGAAACAAATTTGTGACTGTCATAGACTATGGGGACTTTTGAAGATTTAATTTTTAAATATATATTTAATTTATTTAATATATTTTTCTATTATGATATGACTACAAGCCTTTGGAGGCCAGAGAGTAGAATGTGGTGGTTTGAAAAAAGTGGTTCCCAAAGGGAGTGGCACTAGGACATGTGGCACTGGTGGAGTAGGTATGGTTTTGTGCAGGAAGTATGTCACTGTTGGAGCAGGCTATGAGGTCTCTTTTCTCTAGCTGCATTCAGGGTGACAGTCGGTTGACCTTCTGCCTTCTGGTCAAGATGTAGCCAGTGCTGTCAGAGCCAGCTGACAATCAGCTGGGTATCTAGGTGAGGGTGTGTGGACTATAGAGACAATGAAGAGGACAAAAAAGAGTTGAGAGGACTGCCAATCAATGCCAGACAGTCTCAAGTTTATTTCACAGCCAGCTTATATACAGTTTTGAAGGACAGAGGTAGAAGAATGCACACCACATGCATTCAACCATTTTCTATCCTGTCTTTGACTCAAGGAGCAGGCAGTTTCATTTTCTATCTCAATGTACCTCCAGCTGGCATCAGCAGCCTGTATGTAGCTAGGTAGTATGTTCCTTCCCATGGGCTAATCAGGACTTTCTCACAGCCCTTCATGGATACTATGTGGGCTAATCCAAACTTTCTCACAGCCCTTCAAGGAGACTCTGCAGGCAAATGAGGACTTTCTCACAGCCCTGAAGCAAACAAGCTTGAATTCTGTTGACTCAGGATAGACTTAAGAATCAAACTGGGAAACTGAGTCCATTGTGAGCTCCCACAATTCCTCTCTTTTTACTTAAGACTCCACTGAGTCTCTCAGATAGATGACTGTGCCTGTCTTAGGTGTTTCCTTACCACACTCCAATCTTACCCATCATGGGAGCATGAAATCCATCATTCACATCCTGTCTTAGGTTGAAAGGAGGCAAAGAAAACTTACCCATCTTTGGCTACCAGCCTCTGGTATCAAGTTAGGAGAATGTGTGGAGTTTTACTCCATGGAGTTCTGAGCCCAATCTGCATAACAAGTTCATAATCAGGTTGAAAATCATAGGTAAACAGATTATGCCTACTAAGACACATACTCTAATAACTACAACACTATTTAAGAGTAAAATAAATGATGACCATGATGAAATAGTCCGTTTGAATTGTTCTAGAATATCTTCATCTGTTTTAACTGCATCAAAATCCAATTTAGCCTTTTTTCATTTCTATAATCTCTTGATGTAATTTAGCCAAATCTAAGGATTCATTTGAATCATGCCAAATTCCTTTAAGATGCCCCTTATCTCCTTCCCATCCAATAGTGCTTTCATTATATACAGAAGATGTAACACAAATCCGTTCATAATTAGCATGACATTTCAAATGTACTCTAGTTTTCAGGGTTTGGAGTTCATCTCCCAGAAATTGTACCACATCATAAAAATCATTCAATTAATGTTCCACTTTTACATCTACATCTTCTTGAGTCTCTAATGGTATAGAAACATTCATAGACAATTGATTAACAAACTCTGCTGTCTGGGTGGATCCAGACAAAGCCACTGGAGTGACAGTAGTAGTAGCAAGCATAGTAACAAGAGCTGCAATCCCTGCTATAACTCATGCAGCAACATGCTTCTGTCTACTTAAAGCTTTCTTGATTTCTTCAATAACTTGTAACCCTTTATCATCAATCCATGGACCACTCATCTACTGGCAATAGTACAAAAGAAGGTTGTTTTAACACTATTACATGAGTATGGTTATCCATTTGAGAAATACAGTTAGTCAAAATACAATTAAAATATGATACAGTAAACATAGAGCTATTCATAGAAATTATTCCTTCAACAACTACAAGAACATTTTAACACAAGCTAAAACAGTTCCTTTCAACGGACATATAGGTTTCAAGTGACTTGAATTTTCTGTCACTATTCCCATGGTAGCAGCAAGTTTCCAAACATAAGTTTGTGGAAATCCTGTACTGGAATATCAAATTCCAGCTGACAATCCTTGGTCCTAAGATTCTGCTGTAGACAAAGGATAAGAGTCACTATAATTACCCTGATTTTCAGGCCAATCAAGAATATGCTATTGTATCCTCATGACATTATATTTTAAAGGAAAAATGCCAGTATATCATCTTCATAGCAAAGTTCTGTCAGATTCTTGAAGTTCTTTTGTGCATGGAGGAAATCATTGGGGTGTGTGTGTGAAATATTACTTATCCAATTACCTTGAGGAAGCAATAACTTTGTATAATGTGTACCTAGTTTATCATGTCCCACTACTTGTTTTGGAAACACTCTAAAACACCCCTCCAAAGTAATATTTTTTGTAAAGCATACAGGAATCCCTGTACCATATCCAGTATAAGAAAAATTGTGAGCAATCTGGAACTCTGGGATAGCAGGTCATTCTAAAAACCTGGTATCGTTAACTGCAACCACAATTTCTTTACCTTCACAAGTTGTAGGATGTAAAATTGGTGGATCAGGAACATAGTTTTACTCCAATAAGTTTTACTCTGGCATGTATGGATGGTCATCAGCAACATCAGGATCAACAGCTCTGTGCTACATGCACCACACCAATCATTCAGGCAACCAAAGAGCTTCATTTTCTTCCTCTGAAAAAGCACAAACATGCGCTCATCCCCATATTAATACAGGGTCAAGGCCCTTCCATAAGCCAGGACAAGGATCTTTCCATTTAACTTGAACAAATTTTGTGGTGGTACCTTCATGCCAAAATCAATCTGCTGCAGATTTTCCAGCAGCATCCACATTTAAAAACTTTAAAACAAGTAAAGCATTATTTAAAGCATTATGTGGCAATGGAAGGTATAACTCCCTCTTCTTTTTTTTTTGAAGTTGTATTTTGAGACTTCCATAGGCTTGCTCAAAAATACTTGTCCTTGAAGATTATAAGGAATACCCCGTTTATGTACAATTTGTCATTGAAAGCAAAATTGATAAAAACCTTATTAATATATCCTGATCCATTATCAGTTTTAATAACTTTTGGTATCCTCATATAGGAGAAACATTTCAGGCAATGAGCAATTACATGCTTAGTAACTTCACCAGTTTAAGCAGTAGCTATTAAAAATCCTGAATAATTATCAATTGTCACATGAATATATTTCAATTTTCCAAAATCTGTAATATGAGTAACATCCATTTGCCATAAATGGTTAGGAAGAAGACCTCGAGGATTTACTTCAAAGTGAGGTACAGGCAAATATTGTGGGCATTTCTTAACAATTTGATGAGCAGTTTCTCTTGTAAAATCAAATTGTTCTCTTAAACTTTTACTATTTTGATGATGCAAAGCATGCACAAAAGCTCAACTTGAAATAAAGTGATCAACTGAGTAAACTTGTTAGCTAAAGCATTACCTTCAGCCAATGAACCAGGAAGATTTGAATGTGCTCTAGTCTGTCCCACAAAATATGGCAAATTCCTTAAATGAATGGTATCCTGAATTTGTTGAAATAACATTCTTATTTGCTCATTAATGATTTTAATATAAGAAGCAGTTTCTATAACTTGAAGAGCTCTATAAGTACAATGACTACCTGTACATAAATTAAATAAATTATCTTTAAGAACTTAAAAACCCAACAGCTCAATTCAACAATTTGAGCTGAATCAGGAGTAGTCTGTACTATATATCCTTTATCATAATCACATGAGCTGCTTTTCCATGAGATGAACCATCAGGAAAAACCAAAGCAACATCTTTCACTGGAGTTTCATTACCACTTTAGGAAAATAATAGAATGCATCTGAGAAAACTGTAATAAATGATCAGCAGAATAATGATTATCAACTTGACTCAAAAATGAAGCAAAAACAATTGCCCAAGAATCTTTATTTTGAAATAGCCAATCAATTAGTTGTTTAATAAATGTAACATTTATTACATTTGATTCCTTTCCAAAATATCTTCTGAAATCAAACCTATTCCATTTTCCTGTGGCTGGTGCTTTTAATGGCCATCACCTGCCAAAACTGTTAAGGTCCACCATTGCAATGTAACCCCCAGCTGTTTCCCATGATCCCTTCATGTCTTTAAAACCACTATCATCTGGGAGATTCTTTTCTTTTTTCTTTTTCTTTCTTTTTTTTTTTTTTTTTTTGGTTTTTTGAGACAGGGTTTCTCTGTGTAGCTTTGCGCCTTTCCTGGAGCTCACTTGGTAGCCCAGGCTGGCCTCGAACTCACAGAGATCTGCCTGGCTCTGCCTCCCGAGTGCTGGGATTAAAGGCGTGCGCCACCAACACCCAGCGAGGGGAGATTCTTAAATTACAAAGTTTACCTGTCAGAGAAAGATGCATTCTTGTGTATGAAAGCACTGAGGCACAGCTTTAATATTTTATTAAATAAATATTATTTGTAATTCCTTTTTAAACATTATTTTTTGATATAAATTATCATATAGATATCTATCCCAATCCAACATAATTGAAGTTTGTTGCCTCCTTAGTCTAAAAGGAGATACAATGAACAGAGAGCTCATTAGGACTAAGAGAGGTATTGGTGAAATTATTAAGGCCACTCCACATAGTTAAAAGGGGGTTTTATTTTGTGGGGTAACTTACAAGTGAAGGGATTGGTTACAGGGTCTGGGAAAGGTGTAGTGCAGTCTGGCGGTGTTCTTTGGAGAACTCTGCTCGGTCTACCTCCAGCATCCAGGGTCCAGGAACCAAGAAAGCCAGTGCATCTGGATCTTGGGCTTCAGGGTCTTGTCTTGTAGGTGTGACAGTTACAGAAGCCTCAATGGGGGTTGGAACTTCCAGATCAAAGCTGGCACATCTACCCACTATGGAGAGGTATTCTTTAACTTTATTTAAAGTTTGTTGCCAGCCACATGGCTGCCCACTTCATGATGAGGTCACCAGCCAAGATGGAGGAAGACTATGTTGTTACTGTTTAAAATTAAACAACAGTTATATGCACACATACACACAGTTGGATCTAGTCATACCCATACAAAGTTAAAGAGTTAAATCTAAATCACATGGATATTCACATACATACACACGTATATATTTCCATTTTTCACATAAACATTTTACAATGAAGAATCATCAGCTATTTTTAAAATAAAGGAAACCAACCAGAATTAACATAATATGATTAAATCCCAAATATATCTTAGAGTTTCTTTTCAAATTCAGCATAGTTCACATCCCCTCTGGCCATTTACCTTCAGGTCAGGCCTTTCCCTATGTTTGCTCTTCTGGTTCAGCCAGACATAAACAAATTCCTTTTTTCCCTTTGCTATCATTACTCCAGTATTTTGCCTTCTCTTGCTTTTCAGACAATATGCAAATTTCCATCAAAGTCCTTTTTCTTATGGTTTCTTCCCAGCAGTTTAGAACATTGCATAGGTATAACATTTCAAACAAGAATAGAAGCATATATATATATATAATATATATATAATAACAAAAAACTTATTTTTGCATTAATATATAAAAACCTGTATTAATGTGAAACATTTGAGATTAGCAGCAGTCTTTCTTATCTTAATCAGCAATAATTTGTAATCAATTCTCTTAAATAATGACAATTATTTGTAAACCATTAAACTCAAATGACCAAAATATATGTATTTTTTCTTTTCCTGTGCAAAAGCACAATTTTTCCAAACATAATATATTTTTTACTTTTATTCTAAAGTAAAAGCTTCTCAGAGTATGCAGGCTGGTAATTCAACATTTTTTTCTCAGGCAGTATCAGGGCAAAGAAGGGTTAAAGTATTTTAAAATTGGAAGTTTCTGGCCAGTAGAAGAGATTTTGACATTATAATAGTGAAGAACTTGACTTAGGAAGAGTGTGACCTTGGCTTCCAGTGTTCCTGAAATTTTTTTTATCTCTGACTAAAATTAACAATTAACTACAAATTTTCTTTTCAGCATTTGTAAAGCTTGTCAATAGTTAGTAACCCCCTACTTCTTCATCCTCAGTTTCCATCTCTGCCCTTCCTGCTCTGAAAATGCATACCCTCACCCTCTGAGAGCATCTGGCTGCCTGCAGGCTTCTCCTGCTGGCCAAGACAGTCGACCCATGCTGTGGGCCTGATAGCAAGATGGAAGGAGGTGGCCCTTGCCATTCCCCTCTCTCCTTCTCTTCTAGAAAAACGAGGGAGATTGGTAGATAGAACCAAGTAACACTGACAGAGGCATAAGTATAGGTACATCAGCACTGAGACAATGGCCTCATTCATGGTTAGCGAGTCCCATCTAACAGATGGCTTCTCTTGCAAGACACAAGCCATACCTGACATTAGCTACCTGCTTATCTCAATTCAGTCAGGGGATGCAGTCTCCTTAAACACATGGAACAGAAGAGTAACATAGTAACAGTCAGAACACAGACCAAGACAAAGAGCGCTCACATTTACATTTACCAGCTACAGTGAACAGATCTGAAAGTGAGACACTGGGCTAATGGTTTGTGGTCATGACCCACTTAATCTCTCCAGAGGAACCATTCATAGTTAGGAATGGAGGTGGGGGAGAATCTTGAGGTGTGAGAGAATCTTCATTATAATACTTAGTAGCCTCTTTCTCTAATTCTACCTCATTGCCAAAATCTAACTGGTCATTATCATAATATAACTTTGTAAAAGCATCCACATAAACTGGTTCCTCTGGCAGAGCAGAATGTTTAGTTTTAGTTTTACTTTGTTCAGGACACACTTTATAACTTTCAGAATGGAGGTCTAAGCTGTCCCTAATAAGTGTCCAGAGACTGAAAATATCTGACGGAAGTTTTTCTGGATCATGCTTATCACAGTACTGCTGTATCGTAACTCCAATGTCTCCAAGTATCTGCATCCAAAGTATTCTTCTCAGGAAACCAAGAACAAACTTTTTCTACAAATTTTAAAAATTTGCACAATTGCCAATGTCCTACTTTAGTACCTCTAGCATTTAAAATATATTTAAGTAAATATACAAACAGCACTTTTCTATTTCTTTGGCCCATACTTACTTTTACACTTGTTCACAATTTTTTTAATCGCACATCTGCTTTTTTATACCTATCACTTTTACTCTCAAGTTGTACTTACCACAGTTTCCACTTTTTTTTTGAATGCACTCCTTTTTTCTTCTGTGGTATTCCATCACAGACTCCCCTTTGCCCAAATTACCCCAATGCTGGGCGCCACCTGTCAGAGCCTGCTTACAATCAGCTGGGTATGTGGGTGAGGGTGTGTGGATTGTAGGGACAATGAAGAGGACAGACAAGAGTCGAGAGGACTGCCAGTCAATGCCTAACAGTCTTGAGTTTATTTCACAGCCAGCTTATGTGCAGTTTTGAAGGACAGAAGTAGAATAGTGCACAGCACAAACATTCATCCACTATCTATACTGTCCTTGTGTCAAGGAGCAGGCAATTTCATTTTCTATTTGAATGTACCTCTCTGGCTGTCATCAGCAGCCTGTGTCTAGTTAGGTAGTATGTTCCTTCCCATGGGGTAATCAGGACTTTCTCACAGCCCCGGAGCAAACAAACTTGAATTCTATTGACTCAAAATAGACTTCAGAATCAAACCGGGAAACTGAGTCAGTTGTGGGCTCCCATACAGCATGACATCTGCCTGCACACCACCATGCTCTCTGTCATGATGATAATGGACTGAACCCCTGAAACTGCAAGCTGCCTCCTCAATTCAATGTTTTCTTTGCAAGAGTTGCCATGGTCATGGTATCTCTTCACAGCAATAGACATCCAAACGAAGACAGTTTAGAATACAAGATTTCTTGTGCCATTTTGAGTTTACATCAAATATATATTTTAGTTTAAGAAACAACTAAAAGAGTACTCATATAATGTAGCCTTTCCAGGCATTGGGGATATGAGAGTTAGATTGTGACTAGATTAATGATGAATTATGAAGGTTGTATAGTGCTTTAAACTCCAACTTGGAAGAGGGATATGGGAGATACTTGAGGCCTGTGAAACTCAGAATGCTCACTAGGTCCTTCCTTGAGATTACATAAGCAATTAAAATGTGTTCAAAAGATGAAAAATAAACCATTTAATCTTTGAGCTTTTCCTATTTGAGATATGTGCTTTCATTACATTTTAAATGTTGTAAGACAAGTAACTATATCCACAATGAAAATGTATATATATATATATATATATATATATATATATATATATATATATATATATATATATATATATTCCAGCCCTTGGATCTGTTTTACCTCACTCATGGAAAATGCACCTACCACCATACTTACCACCCAACTTAAGGGCTAAACTTATCTGCCTTTGTCCCATTACCCTTTAGATATCAATTCAAATGGCCACTTACCAGCACCCCATATCCTGGTATTTCACGGGACCTTTGCAACTTCTGCCAGCGATCCAATAGATGGAAGGCGGTACCCTGTTTTCAAGCTTTTTCCAAGCCCTTCTCTCTGTTCTTCCTGTTCTACTCAGCTCTTACTAACTCTGAAGCCTGCTGCTGTGCCTCTCTGTTAAACTGCATTTCCCCTGCTCAGCCTCTGCCAAAGCAGTTACATCATTACCTGTCTCCAGGTCCTTTCCACGGCATGTGTACCCTTTAAAAGTGCCCATCAGGCAGAGCTCATTCTCTTTGCCTCATCTCTTGCCTCTTATTTCTCTCTTGATTCTAATTCCCTCTCTTGCCTCTTCTTTTCTCTTTTGCTTTTCTTCCTCTTGTCTGCCTGCTTCTCTCAATCCTCACTCTGATGAGGCCTTTAATTCTATCATTCTTTGGCTCTCTCCCTCCAAATAAACCTCTTGCACTAACTCTGTAGTGTGTAAGCATGTTTTCTTGGTGTCATTCCTTGGCAGGGCCTCCCAAAGGTACCCATTTCATGGACCTTATCCACCTGTTTCACCCACAAGGGATCTGCTCTATTCCACCTGCAACAAATATGCTTTCCCATTCACTGACAGGTTTGCCTTCCATTCAATACCAACAATTGGGTCTCTGGTGGGGCTGCCCACCTCTGACCATTACCCTAGATGTGAGGCTTCATTTCTCAAGCACAGTCCTCCTCATCTGCTGGCTTTTCTGGAAGTCCTGGTACCAGGTGACTGTGTCTCTCTAGGGTTCATAGCCCTCAGCTTCTATTCTTTGGATGATGATCCACTGAACGGCTCTTGCCCACTTAATCTGATCCTCTCTGGATCCCTGGGATGCCAGAACATTCAGGCCTTTGGATCTTCTTCTCTTTGTCTCATCCTTGGGAACTGTGTCATACATCTCCTTGCTCCCATTGAGATGTCTTTTAGAGACCCACTGACCATTCTTTGGGTCAGGCAGTTGGGGAACTGAGAAAGAGTTTTCTTTTTCTTTGCTCCAAGACCTGTGACTGTCTGCTTTCCCTCTCTAAATGTTCTGTCTGTTTGCTGCAATGTGCAAATCAGAGATGGAGAAGCCAGCTTCATCTTGCTCAGCTCACACTGGTTCTCCCTTTCTATGTACTCAACTCTTGCTTAATACTGTATGTTCATGTAACTATTAACAGCAACCATGTGGCTCCCGTCCATCTTGGCTGGTGATTTCATCATGATTTCTTGTGAGCTCTAGGGGGTTAACTTGGATCCACCTGAACAGCATCTTGCCAGGTCCAAGTGGTACCAGACAGTTCCACAAAGCCTGAACAGCAAAGTGAAACAACCAGTTTCCCCAGGACATGGCCAGCACCCTAGTTTTCTGAGGCCCTCCAAAGATGATCGATGACCCCCAGGCCATCAAGGAAGCAGTCTCAAGAACACAGTGCCCTCATCCCCGCCTCACCTGCTACCCCTTTCTAACTCCTCACCTTTTTATAATAAACAAACGGGAGGAATGTTAGAATTTAGACATCTGTACTAGCCTGCCCTTAGGGTCCTGATAGATACATCCTCAGTTGTAGCCACTAAGAGCACCCACTGTGTGTATTTGCTATATTCCTTTATAAAAGGCAGACCCTGCCTGGCTCTTGTGTCTTTCCTGTTCTCTTCCTTTGCTCTCATCCCCAGGGACAGGTCTCTGCTCCCTGTCTGCCCCCCTCTCTGCCTCTTCTTTGACCTCCCCTCAATAAACCTCCCATGTGGGCCCTGTTGTATGGTGTGACTCCTTCCTGCCGTTTTGTTAAAATAAAATACTTATTTTTTCTGTTTATATTCTTCTTCTTAACGAATATCCTAAATGATATGTTTTCAATATTTAACTGTCTATAAATTCAGATTTACTGAGTGAAATATGAGCAGTATGCTCCCTGGTAAGGGCAAGCAGAAGGCACTGAATTAATCCTGAGAAAATGAATTAAAATGCCCTTATGGCATTCTACCTTTTAACATTTACTAACATGTAGGAGTGAAGAAATACTGCCAAGATTTCATGCATTGGCTATATGCTAAAATCATTGCCCAATATTAGTAAGCCAAAAGTATATGTATGTCATTCTAAAACTACTACTACTGTTTGTTGAGTAATATATTCAACAAACACATTTCTAGTGGGAATCCAGTAGACATGCGGGTTTCATATTCTATCTCTTTTTTTGGGGGGACAAACACAATACAATATAACAATTGAGATGTAATGAAATCAAACTACTTCATTAAATTAAAATAGGGTGATTTGGTTCTTTCAATATGTCAATCAAATACTTATTAGATATATTATAATTAGTTCTTTGGATTGACATTTCCTGACAATACTGTTTCAATTTGAAAATGTGTTAAAGGAATATCACAATAAAATTAAGAAATATTGACATCTTCTAAACTGTTAGCACTGTACAAATGAGATGGTTAATCAAATAATCATAAACAAAACAGCCCCCTTAAGAAATAGTTTAACTTGGGATTAAATTTTAATAGAAAATGTTGAAATATATTGAAAGCCTACATAGAAAATAAAACATTGCACTATAGAACAGATGCATAAAAGACAAAACTAAATATAAATGTATATATTAAAAATGCTTAAGTTTAACAGTAACATAAGAAATGTAAACCAAACCCATAGTTACTTTCAGACTCATAAAATTAGCACACGTTTTCAATTTGGTATCCAGCACTGGGTGATATGACAAGGAGTCTACACCATTAAGTAACACATAACTCTTACAACTTTATGCATCATTCAAGTGGTTAATTTCCTTTGTGGGGCTTTAATTTTCTCTTATAGCAGAAGGAACTTTAAGCAATCATATGATTTATGTATGGAAGTATATTTTCTGTTTGTGACAAAAATATTTTTAAAGTAACTTAAATGCTAAGTGGTTATGGAAACTATGTCAATTCATGTGTATATTTAGAAAAACTTTTGCTATGACATTTATATAAGTATTTGTTGATGATTAAATTATTTTTAAAAAGAAACAAGTTTGATAGATACAAAACAAAATGAATAAGAGACAGGATGTGAGAATAAAGATAAAAATGAATGCTTGCACTGTGTGATGAGGCTTTCAGTATTTATCTCTTTCTGTGTGTTTAAATTCTTATGACTTTTACAACATCCTAAGATGCACATTACCTTACTAATCAAGAGAGGAGACTATAAACAGACAGTTTATATTCAGGTAACAACAAGACTCTATGAAGAACGAAGTGATTTCTAAATCCAATCTAAGGACTGAAGTATCTCTTTATCTAATCCAGACAGCAGGGTTTCCTGAACTAACATAATGGTTGTGCATAAAGAAAGAGATAAAACAGGACAAAACATTTTATGTATAATTGTATAAGTTAAAAACCAACTCTTGAGATAATTAATTATTAATTGAATAAAGAGCTCTGCAAAAAGTCTTGAAATTTATGCCCCATAAAAGAAGGAAATTGTCCCAATTTGTTTAACACATCCTGAAGGAAATAGTCTATCAAATGTCTAAATAATGTCATTAACTTTGATGAAGTAACTATGTTTTTGAATATGTTCCAAAAAAGAAATTTCAGAATAGGTAAAATTTATGTGCTGAAGTGATACTCATCCTCCTGAAATTAATTCAAGTTAGCTAAGTTCTCTTGTTTGATGATATTTTAGAAAATAAATTAGCTATAACATGAGTCCAACTCTATTTTATTCTTATTAAAATGTGATTTAAAGACTATACCATGTCTGAGTAAAATGCAAAGGAAAGATGCCTGAATCATATCTGATCTGAGTACATTCAACATGTCAAAGGAATAGAAACACATATGTTCATTTTGGATAAGTGATATGAAATGAACACATGGGCTTATTAAGTTATTTTCTCTGGAGGATACGATTGTAGATACTACTTGTTATGTTTTATCAATAAAAAAAAGTAAATGTCGGGTGTTTATTTTTGTGGCAATTTGGGGACATATTCTAGCAATCTTTGTTCTTCTTTGAATAATTTTTTATGTTATCAAACAATACAATGTGTATTGTTTTGACATTTAATAAACACATATGTTTATAGGTGTCAATATACTTTTTTCTTATTCACTCCCCTTGCCCAGTCTTTTTTTTTCCTTTATCTTGGCTCTGACCTTGCTGGTTGGTCCCTTTTCTTCTTATCAACAGTCTCCCTTCTTTCCTCACATTACATATATTCCACTAGGCTCCCTCTCTCCTGTTCCACATCTTTCCTGCTTTCATAGTCTATGTGCATGCATGTGCACTCTTGTGTGTGGCACATGTACACACACACACACACACACACACACACACACACACACGAGTTTA
The DNA here is from genome assembly GCF_049852395.1 of Peromyscus maniculatus bairdii. Taxonomy (NCBI): domain Eukaryota; kingdom Metazoa; phylum Chordata; class Mammalia; order Rodentia; family Cricetidae; genus Peromyscus; species Peromyscus maniculatus. Next base: position 2,388,610 of record NC_134858.1, read on the forward strand.
AATCTTGATATCACATATTAGTGAAAACAGGTCATATTTGTCTTTTTTAGTCTGGCTTGTTTCTTTAACATGGTAATTTATAGTCCGCTGATTTTCCTCAGAATGTCTTGATTTCAGTTTTGTTTACAGTTAATTAAAATTCAATTATGAATATATTCTTTACAGTAAGTCCTTACCTGTGCCACACTTCTCAAAATCACATCGAAGCATTTTTAGCTAAGGTACCTTTTAGCAGTTTCACTGTTTCAGGTTTTATATTAATGTGTTTAATCTGGTTTGATTTAGGGGGGGGTGCTAACAGGGTAAAATAAAGAAACCAAGTTTCATTATTACAATTCCCAATATCCAGTTTCACCAGTACTATTTGTTGAAAAGGCTACCCCTTTTCCCCAGTGTATGGTTTGGGCACCTTTGCCTAAAATGGGGTGGCTACAGTTGGGGGTTCATTTCTGTAATCGAGTCCATTGATGTTTAAGTCTGTGCCTGTCACAGAACCCATAGAGAATTTATTCGTCTGCAGTGTCTTTTGAGAACAGAATGTGATTACTCCAGCATTACTCTTTCTGCTTGGGACTATTCTGACTTTTCAAAGCATTTGTGCTTCCATATGAAGTTTAAGATGTTTTTCATAGTTGTATGAAGAATGTTCCCTATTGGTAGATGGCACAATGATAGACTACAGCCTAAAACTCCACAGAAATCTCTTAGACCCACGAAGCTCTTCCACAGAATTAACTGATAGAAAACCATTACAGAAGCTGGGCGGCAGTGGCGCACACCTTAAATCCCAGCACTTGGAAGGCAGAGCCAGGCAGATCTCTGTGAGTTCAAGGCCAGCCTGGTCTACAGAGCGAGAGCCAGGACAGGCACCAAAGCTATACGGAGAAACTCTGTCTCGGAAAAAAAAAAAAAACAAAACAAAAAAAAACCAACCAAACAAACAAAAACCATACAGAAATCAGCATCCTTTCTATATACCAATAATGAACTTGTTTAGAAAGAAATGAATAATAAAGTCACATTCATATTATCCTGCAAAATACCTTGAAATAAATGTAAACGAGAGATGACAGATCTCTAGATGCCATTTTCTTTGGCCCACCAAGCAGCTTCCCAAATAAAGACAAGAGACTTATTAATTACGAATGCTTATCCCAGTAGTTCTTTTAATTTAATTTAACCTGTTTCTGATCATCTATGTTTTGCCTCAGGGTTTTTTTTTTCACCTTTCTTTCATTCTGTATTTCCTACTTTCCTGGTTCCCCTGTGTCTGTCTGCCTGGCCCCCCAGTGTCTGTCATCTTTTTTATCTTTCTTTTTCAAGCCTAAATTCTTCCTCCTACTTACTCTTTCTGCCAAGAAGTCCGCCCTATACCTTTTCCCTCACTATTGGCCATTCAGTTTTTTATTAGACCAGTCAGGTGCCCTAAGCAGTCAAAGTAAAATAGCAATACATCTTTACATAATTAAACAAATGTAACACATTTACATAGTTAAACAAATGCAACATCTTTGCATAGTTAAGCAAATATTCTACAACAAAGGAAGTCATTAGAAAGTGAGAAAGTCCATTTCTTGCCTATGTTACTGAAAACAATCTGTGGATTCAGCTTCCCCATCAAAATTCCAACTATATTCTCCACAGAACCGGAAACTTTCACTATTTAAGAACACCAAAAAATTGCAACAATAGTGTATTGACTCCCCTTGTATGCTGATGATAATTTCTCCTGTTATTAATACTGTGCATTATTATAGTACATTTGTTATGATTAATGAACCAATACTTCTGACTTATTATTATGTCCATAATTTATTCAGAAATTCTCAGCTCTACACACCTTCTATGCCAGACTCTGGGCACCATGTTCAGTTGTGCCATTGAATCACTGTCCTTAGCACTTCTTATGTGTCCCCAAATATTCCTGTTTCTAATGACCTGGACTATGGTTAGGAGTATTAGGCAGGTTTTTTTTTAAAGAACATTTCAAAAAGGACCTTTGAAATTGTTATATTTGTGGTTAAGCATATATTATGCATTTGGAAGAGGTATGCCCCATGGAGAAAATATGATTTTTTTTCACATAATATCTAGGATACATGCTGTGAACATGGATTTGTTGCTCTTGTTTCTGACCTTGAACATCAGAGCTGGGGGTGTCTTTGCTCAGAATTTCTTCCTTGTACAGTCACTCCCCCTCCAATTCCACTTTCCCAGAGTCTGTTTTTGAAAAAGAAGTTATGAGAGAAGCTCTCACTGAAGCAGGGAGCTAAAATGTGCCTCCTTGAAAACAGATTACCTATATAAAGTTTTCAGAACTCTTTCACTTGAGAAAGTTGTCTGTTGTTTTTAAATTAATAAATGAAATACATTACTTTTGTGTTTAAATGCCATAATAACAAAAATAAATATATTTTGTTAAGATTGAGTAATTAATGCATAAAGTACAATTTCAACTACAAAATATTCTTGTAAGAACTTGCTTTCATTTCTAGAATATAATTTAAATATTTAAAACATTTCTTAATAGCATGCAAAACACACTTCAGGTACTGGTGGTACATGCCTCTAGCCCCAGCACTCAGGAGGCAGAGGCAGGTGGGTCTTTGTGAGTTCAATGCCAGCCTGGTCTACAAAGCAAATTCCAGGACATCCCGGAAACACAAATGATGTTTTCTATATATCAAATTTTCAAAATAATTACAAAATTCATTGTTTTATCATATGTCCAAGAACAAACAAGATTACACTCTTAAATATGATAAGAATTACATACAAATTAACAAGATTTTACTATCCTACTACTTAAAAACAAGACATTAGAAAAACAGGAAATCTGAAAAGAGTCTTAATTGTTTACCGCTCATTTCACTTTCAGCTGCTAGGGTCCCATTGTTACAATTTCTGTAATGTATTTATCCAAATAAAAACCAATGATAAAGAAAAATTTAACAAGTATAAAACCTACATATATTCTAATGGACCTGAAAATTTAATAATTCCAGTCCTGAAAATCACATCTCTTTAACTGTTATTATTATTATTATTAGATTTTCTATTAATTTTACATACCAACCACAGATTCCCCTCTCCCCCCTCCTCCAACCCCCCAGTTTTCCTCGTAACCCACTCCCCATTCCCACCTCCTCCAAGTCAAGGTCTCGCATGGGGAGTCAGCAGAGCCTAGTATATACAGTTGAGGCAGGTCCAAGCCCCTTCTCCCTGTACCAAGGCTACAAAAAGTGCAGTGCCCTATAGGCCCTGGACTCCAAAAAGATGGCTCATGCACCAGGGATGGGTCCCAATTCCACTGTCTGCCAAGGGGCCCCCCCAAACAGTTCAAGTTAAACAACTATCTTGCCTATCCAGAGGGACTAGTCTAGTACCATGGGGGCTCCTCAGCTATACAAATGATAAATGGACTGAGAAAGAAATCAGAGAAACATCACCCTTTACAATGGCCACAAATAATATAAAACACCTTGGGGTAACTCTAACCAAACAAGTGAAAGACCTGTATGATAAGAACTTTAAGTTGCTGAAGAAAGAAATTGAAGATGATATCAGAAAATGGAAATACCTCCCATGCTCATGGATAGGTAGAATTAACATAGTAAAAATGGCAATCTTACCAAAAACAATCTACAGATTCAATGCAATCCCCATCAAAATTCCAACAGAATTCTTCACAGACTTGGAAAGAACAATACTTAACTTCATATGGAAAAACAAAACTTCAGAATAGCTAAAAGAATCCTGTACAATAAAACAACCTCTGGAGGCATCACGATCCCTGACTTCAAGCTCTATTATAGAGCTATAGTAATAAAAAAAAAAAAAACCCAGCTTGGTACTGGCATAAAAACTGACATGTGGATCAATGGAATTAAATTGAAGACCCTGACATTAATCTGCACACTTATGAACACCTGATTTTTGACAAAAAAAAAAAAGCCAAAACTGTACAATGGAAAGACGAAAGCATCTTCAACAAATGGTGCTGGCATAACTGAATGTCAATATGTAGAAGATTGCAAATAGATCCATATCTGTCACCATGCATAAAATCTCAAGCCCAGGTGGATCAAAGACCTCAACATAAATCCAGCTACACTGAACCCGATAGAAGAGAAAGTAGGAAGTAGTCTTGAACACATTGGCACAGGAGACGACTTCCTAAATAGCACAGACATTGAGAAAATCACATCTTAACCATCACTGTTATAGTTAGTGGCAGTGTGAGACTTTCTATCAATATATAAATACTTTGCTCTTCTATGTAGAGCTTATTATTTGCTGGAGAGAGAATCCTGGCATCAGTGCTTGGGTCAAAAATCCCAGTCTGCCCACTCACTGTGCAACCATTGGTAGTTAACCAAGTACTTAATCACTAGATTTCTTTTCTCATTCATAACACAAAGTTGCTAACAGTATTTGTGTCCTGGTTTTATAGTTGGGAAATGTTTAATAGGATTAAAATAGTTATACAAATCAGCACATAATAAATCTGAGGCATCAGACTGATTTTAATTGCTGCTGATATTGTACAATAACATATAGGAGATGAATAATGGAATAAAGACAGGAATTTTTACAAAATCACTGCATATAAGTGTGTCTTATTATGATGGCATATTGTGTTATAAATATACATATGTATAATAAGCAAATATAGAAATAGTAATAGTACCTAGGATGTAGTATATTAATATTTAAAACTATTCATAAGGATTCACTTTAATATTTTGTTTCAGTGTTTCCAGATGCTTCACTGGAAGCATGACAGGAGTGATATTCTGTTGCAAATATGATCTACTTTAAAAGACACTATAAACCAACCCTTAAAGCTTCACATCAATAGTCTCAGTATACTTGCCTAGATATTTATTTTCTAGCAGTATTCAGAAATTTAGATAATCCTTAAATTGACTTGAGGTAGTATTTTTTATAATCTAGACTTGGAGCTATTATAATCAATGTTCAAGAATATTTAAACATATCTTCTAAATAACTTCCAATGTATTTTATTCACACATAATTTACTTTATTCTTATAAAGATTTTACAACCTCATATTACTTTTAGAAAAAAAATTGATAATTACCCATAAGCCATTTCAATCTGCTGGAATATCTTCGGCCTCTCTTTTTATTTAAAATTTACCATGGCATAATATTCCAAAAATAAACAGAATTAAGAAAAATTTTATGTACATATGAGTTCTACCTATCATATCTGTGTCCATTTACTTATGCTTCTATATATCTATGCATGTATGCACCTATGTCTGTACCTATCACTTATCTAACATCTCTCTTTAATCTCTCTCTTTCTCTCTCTCTCTCTCTCTCTCTCTCTCTCTCTCTCTGTGTGTGTGTGTGTGCGCGAGCGTGCATGCGTGTGTGCGTGTGTGTGTGTGTGTGTGTGTGTGTGAGAGAGAGAGTCTATCGTGTGGCTACCATTTAGAATCTAAATTTTAGATAAATAGGTATAGATGTACAGACCGTTATTATATCAGGTAGAGATAAATACAATCAGATGTAGCAGGATCATGGCAGTTTAATATAGTCACAATTGTTGAAATGGTTCTTTGCAACTAGCTGTCCACATCTTCCTTCATTGAAAAACCAACAACATATCTTTGACTATGTATTATGCTTAAACACTGCAATATATGATAGATGCACATTGACAAGACACAGATGCAGTCCCTGCCCCCAAGCATCTTAATGTCTAATTAAACATTATAGTGTTTTAAAATGTTACTACGTGACTAAAATGTTGTAAATATACACATACGTGAAATGTAGTTATCAATAATCATACCTCACAGAACATTTGAATATCTTCAGATTCAAATGTGATTGATCTTACAATAAAAATGCCTATGTTTGTACAACAAGAGCATTTCTAGGATCCAAAGATCATTTACAATTCATGGAGTGAAGGAAATCATTTCCTTTTGGGGCTGGAGAGATGATTCCACAGTTTAAGCAGCACAACCCTTGCAGCGGTCTGCAGTTTGGTTCCCAGGACCCACTTCAAGTAGCTCACAACTACCTGTAACTCCAGCTCCAGGGACCCGACACCCTCTTCTATACTCCAAGGGGATCTACACTCCTGTTCACATACCCCCCCCATGAATACCTAAAACAGTAAAAACAAAGAATATGGAGAAGAGCCTACTATTCAACTATTCACTAATTTTGTGCAAAAATTTATGGTGAAAGTGAAGTAAAGTCCAAACTTCCAAAAAGTCAAACTATGAAAAGTCAAAGTGTTTTAAAATTTTATTTTCAAGTTAACTACTCCACCACTGCCACTTCTTCCTTTGTCTACTTCTGGTTTCCTACAAAAAAATAAGTTATTAAATTTTATTTTATTCTGGTGAATTTATATATGTGTGTATATGTATGTCCTTGTGCATGCACATGTGAACAGAATCTGGAGCTTGTTATTTTTTAGAACTAAGCTTGTGGCCAGAAACACCAGAAATTTTTTTGTTTTAATAAATTTTTCCATATGAGTACTCATGTCAACCATATTTTCATTTCTGTACTTCTACTTTACTTCTATTCATACATATATCCTTTATAAAATACATTCTCTAAATATTTGCCAGTTTATAATAGTGAATTTTCCTCTCTCATTGACTTTTAGTCTGAATAGCAGGAATTTAAGTATATGATTTACAATTATTTCATCCTTATAACATTTTTTTTCCTGGTAGTTCCAAGAAGGAAAGCCTTTTGTTTAAAAAAAAATCCAACTAGTCCTTTTAGTCTGTAGTGACTTCGTTTTTGTTATATAACAAAAATGATCACTGACGTATGGTTGCAAATACTTTCTTCTGGCAATTTTGTATTTCCAGGTGTATGCTTCATTTTGAATTATTTATTTTAAGGAAAATGTACAAAGTTGTCTGAAACTTGCATTCAAGATTTCTAATAGAAGGATGCATTTTCAGCAAATATAAGTAGCTAGATATATTTCATTCAAAAAAGGAACTATAATTCATATTAACTAGATGCAATAATTGTTCTAAGGTAATATTCATATAATTAATTCTTTAATTGTTTTTGAAATGATCAAATGACATTATTAACAATAAGTTATTATCACATAAAGATATGAAATTTAACACTTGTTTGAGGTAGGATCTTACTCTATAGCCCAGGCTGACCTTGGATTTGGAACAATTTTACTATCTCAGCTTTCTATTGTGGAATGATCTTTTTGTACACTGTGAAGATGTGTCTTTGCCAAGGTACCCTGTGACTGGTTTAATAAAGAGCTAAAAGACCAATACCTAGGAAGAAGGTATAGGCAGGACTTCCAGACACAGAGAGGACTCTGGGAGAAGAGAGACAGAGAACCCAGCCGGACATGGAGAGGAAACAGGAGGTGCAAAATGAAAAAGAGGTGAAAGTCCCATGATAGAATGTAGATTAAAAAGATATGGGCTAATTTAAGTTATAAGAGCTAGTGGGACAAGCTTAAGCTAAAGCCGAGCTTTCATAATTAATAGTAAGTCTCTGTGTCATTACTTGGGAGCTAACTGCCCGGACAGAGAAAGACTCGCTACAGCTTCCCAAGTGCTGTAGTTACAAGAATTTTCCATCATGGCATGAAATCATCACTCTCTGCAAGTACTCATTTGCCAGAGAATAATCAGAAAATCTTTCAACTAACAATCAATGTTTAACAATTGAAAAGCGTTGTTAGGATTCATCTCATGTTTAATGGTATTAAAGTATTCCAGAGGCAGATAGACTAGTACATACCTGTCAATTCCAGGAGCCTGAAGCAAGACCATAGAGTACATGGAGCCCTGAATGGGTTGTACATAGTAAGACACTACCCATAAAAACTAAAATCAAAACTGATGTATATCCTTATAGTCAAGAATCAAACTGATCATTTTGGAATGATTAATATAGGGCTTCAGATAGAAGATGATAGTAGTTCCTAATCTCCTCTCAACCATCTCATTTCAGTTAGAGGAGCTTGCCCAACAATAGAGAAAATTAAGGATATTTCATAAAACAATCTAAATTAAAGAAGTCACTGTAATTTGCTGTTGATTAAATATTAACTCTATCACAGTTTTCTCATAGGCAAAGTTAACTGTCCCTGATTAAAGCCCCCTGCTTAGCAGGGTTATAGAGGGCTGGAATCTCACTTTAAAACCAGACAACTACTACTCAAGGGAGTAGTCCTAATGGAAGGGTGAAGGGATAGGCTTGGGGCTTGAAGCTATTGTTGACCACACACACACACACACACACACACACACACACACACACACACACACACACATACACACACTCACTCACAGGTTTCCGAATCGAAGTATGAACTGTACCATCAGAAGAGTGGAGTACCCTTAATCATGAATCTTGGTATGGCAGATAAAATAATCACCTTGTCACTTTTCCTTACAATACAGCAGCAAATGCACCATGACTCCATCTTTAGTCACTGTTATAGGGGTGTTGGGGCTTTATCTAAAACTTGAATTTATAATTCTCATTTCTCAAAGACAAAAGATCACCTTTCAAATGTTGACATCTGCTTTTAGATTTGAATTCATTACTCCAAAGTCAAACGGGTGACAGAAAAGCTGCACCTGTCTCTTCTTTGCTGTTGTGGTTTTCCCAGTAAACACTGCTTTGAGTCTGGTGTTAGTGCCACCTGCTGAGTGTCATTCAGCTTGATAAACTTGGCAGACTTACAAACACTCAGATTTGTTCTTATTCTCACTCACTGTTGGGTCAGAATTTGGTAAACACAGCAAATGTAGAGATATTATAAGCACCTCTCCTTTCATCCAACAGCAGAACAAAACTTCACAACTCATGTTCTTTCATGACTTTGGTCATGTTTTTTGAGTTTTCTACAGTTGTTGACTGGGAAAGAAAGGTATCATGCTGCTACTATACTCTTTCCAATGTATTCTTTCCACCTTCAGTTGAAACAGAAAAAAAAAATTATGTCCTTAATGAAATACAGCCTTCTATTATTTAATTGTTAAGTAATGAACTTCCATAGAGGTTTTTAAGGATTTCCTTTATTATTAGTTTATATTTACTATATATAATAATTGGTGTTATTTTGACATTTTTACACACATGAGCAACATATATTTTGAATTCTCCCACTTACCCTCTCTGATTCACCTTTACTCCATTGATTAACTTCTCCTTCTCAACTAGCCCCTCTCTACTCACTTTAAATGCACTGAAATTACTCAATACTACAAAACAAGTCACTTTGTGGATGAAAGATTAAAGCATAAATATTTGTATCACTCTGGATCTTATTCACTAAACAATAACAACATGAGTGACTGAAACTCAGAGTATTGTATGCACACTTCATGCTGTTCAATGATAGAACATACAGATCCTATTCACATTAATATGGAAACTCCATACTTCTTTCTCTATGTAGACACACATGTACATAAATATGAGTATGTGTACACATGTGCATATATATGTAGATAATAATATAATTATACATTTTTATTGAATAGCTCATATATTTTGTCTGGACCACCTCTGATCTCAATTTCATTACTACTGAAGAGAATCTATATTCTCTGTCTTTAAAAACAATATTTTCTCTCTTTGTGTATACATGTGTGTGCCCGCTTGTAAGTATATAAATGCCTGCATGCAGTGGCTATAGAACCTGGAAGGAGGTGCTATATTCCTTGGAGCTAAAATTACAGACAGTTGAGAGCCACCAGACAGGGGTTCTGGGAACAGAATCTGAATCTTTTGAATAAGTAGCAAGTGCTTATAGCCATTGCTCCATTTCTCCAGTCCTAAGAATCAGAACTTCATTATGGGGAAGGGGGAGATTAAATACCATTGTTCTGTTAAAGGAATGTAAAAATAAAGTGGCTCCCAGAGACATTATGATGTATCCATAGATCAGTGCCTTACTTAGCCATCATTAGAGAACTAACACCCATCTGTACCCACAACTGGACAAAATGCAGAGAGTGAGAGACCTTAAAACCCTTAGTGCTAAATGGGGATGTCTTCATTAAATCCCACTTCTCAGGGCTCAGGAAACTACATATATTTCGATTTCTTTATATGGTAGATTATATGTACGGATTTTCATGTATTAAACAATCCCTGCCTCTCTGAGATGAAGCCTACTTGACCACAGTAGATGATCTTTTTAATGTATTCTTGCATTCAGTTTGCAAGTATTTTGTTGAATATTTTTGCATCTATGTTTGTAAATTTGGCCTGTAATTCTTTTTCTCTGTTGAGTATTTACATGCTTTAGGTGTCAGGGTAACTGTGGCCTCCTAAAATGAATTAGGCAATGTTACTTCTGTTTCTATTTTGTGGAATAATTTGAGGAGTACTTGGCATTAACCATTATTTGAAAAGCTGGTAGAATTTTGTGCTAAAATCTTCTGGCCATGGCAATTTTATTGGGGGGGGCTTTGGAGATTTTAATTATTGCTTCTATTTCAATAGAGGTTATATATAGGTTATTTAAATTGCTTATCTGATCACATTTTAACCATGGTAAGGGATACCAATTTGGAAAGTTATCCTTTTTTTTTTTTTTTTTTGATTTCCCAATTTGATGGAGTACAGGTTTTTAAAATATGTCCTTATGATTCTACTGAATGTACCAGGCTCTGCTGACTCCCCATCGGAGGCCTTACCTTCTTGTAGGAGAGAATGGGGGGTGGGTGGGTTGGGGGAGAGGTTAGAGGGGCAGAAGGAGGGGTATCTGTGATTGGTATGTAAAATAAATTAAAAATTCTTAATAAAAAAAAACCAAAACAACAACAACAAAAAACAAAAATGGGTGCCCTTGTGTTTGGGGCATAGATGTTAAGAACTGAAATGTCATCTTGTGGATTTTTCCTTTGATGAAAATATAGTGTCATTCCCCATCTGATTAGTTTTGATTTGAAGTCTATTTTATTAGGTATTGAAATGGCTATACCAGCTTTCTTCTTGGGTCCATTTGCTTGGAATATTTTTTTCCCAATCTTTTACCCTGAAGTAATGTCTATCCTTGATGTTGTGATGTGTTTCTTACATGCAGAAGAAAGATGAATCCTGTTTTCACATCCATTCTGTTAGGCTGTGTCTTTTTATTGGGCAGTTGAAATCATTGATATTGAGAGATGTCAATAACCAATGATTGCTGATTCCTGTTATTTTGGTGGTGGTGGTCAAGGTGATGGTGGTGAGTGTGTGTGTATGTGTGTGTGTGTGTGTTCTTCCCTTCTTTTGGTTTTATTGGTGTGATATTATCTATTTTCTGAGTTTTCATGGATGTGGCTCTCTCCTTGGATTGAGGTTTTCCTTCTAGCACCTTCTGTAGGGTCATATTTATAGATAGCTAT